>NW_024881677.1:0-600000 GCF_019059575.1 Amphibalanus amphitrite
GGTCTATGTAGTTAGCCGCAAGATACTTACCACCACCAATTAAACGTCACCAAACGTGGGGAACGCTCCTTGAGCATAGAGGCCGGCGGCACCGGAGCGGATCGCCCAAACAGAGTCATCACGATGATATCTCTGTTCTGGCGCACTGCGTGGCGGGGACCTGAGTCACTCTGCGCTGAGGGAGGTCGGTGGGGGGTAGGAGACAGGTCTGTGGGAGCTCAGTGGACCGCGTCGGTCAGCCAGCCGACCGGTCCGGTTCAGACAGACGACAGATGGTCCGAGAGGTCACGGGTCACTGCCCAATACTGACCGCGCCAGTCACTGCCCGACAATCGGTCACTCTCCATCACAGAATTACTACTGTCCATTCTTTAAGGTGTCGATCGAGTTTCTTTTTAGGATTCGACGGCGTATTCCATTAAGGTCAGGCCCGGTGTTAAGTTAAGACGAATATTCCCATTCGGATATAAGATAAAGTTCGTTACCACTTACTATAACAACTACAGAGGTAGCGTAATCAAAGATCCCATTCTAGTGATAATGATGCCACTAATGCCGACAGCCACCAACGGATAACGTGTTTGCATGTGTTCGCCGTCTGAGCAGCGCGCCTGAGCGTCGGTCACGGCACCGTCTGCCGGCCTGCGGTGCGGCCCGTTAGCGAGGCGCGTCGGAAGGGCTGCTGTGCCATCCATCATCTGCCGTGGACCGCCCGCCGCCGGCCGACAGACCAGCACGGACCAGCGCGGACCAGCCGCGGACCAGCGCCGGCTGACGGAGACCGCATGCTGAGGGCGCTGGAGCGTAGAGCGACGACCGCACTGGAACCCGTCGAGTTCGGCGAGTGATCGAGGAGGCGTGTCTCGTGATGTGCAGAAGTGTCGCGACAGGAGTCGACGACGACAATAGTGAGAACTTTCAACTTCGCCTATTCCGTCTGCTCCGGAGAGTTTCGCCAGGTCCGGGACCGGCCGGACCTGGGTCGGTGGCCCAACGCTACCCAGCGGAGCGTGAAGCCTCTGTCTGCGCTCTCTCAAGGTCGTCCCCGACGTTACTTCCGGTACGAACGACCGCCAGCCGGCTCAGATCCGGCTCCAGACTCGCTGGAACGGACCTCAGACTGGGTCGCCATCGTTCTCCAGCCAGATTTCCATGGCGAGGTTTGCGTGTGACGCATCATAGAACCCCGTCTCGAGTTGGGTCAGTCAATGTTGACATCCGTTTCGAAGTCCGCCTGCCGCCGCCTCCGGCGACAGTGACGATGACGACCTCCGCTGGCGGTGACGGTGCCGGGCCTGATGACGTGCCGGTGCTCATTTCCGGTCGGTGCAGCACGCGCCACGTGCGTCACTTCCTGGCGCGGCGCGCGGTGTCACCCGTGCACCGGTACCGTCACCTGAGCCCCCGACCAGCGGCGCTACGGGCGGGCTCTGATTGGCGAGGTGACACGTGGAAAAGAGATGCAAAGTTATAGGAATTGGTGATAATTGGGTATTAGCAAACTACCCATTCTACAATATTTCGAGAAAAAAAGCTTGTCCCGAAGTGCTGAAATGTTTTCAAATAGTAGTAGCACTTTAAAACTTACTCAAGCCAGACATCACTTAGCATTCACATCCCAACCTACGAAGGCCGGCTGCAACATACCTCTCTCCCCATTCCCATCGCTCTCTCTACCTCTACAACCGAGTCCGACACTACAGTGCTAGGTTTTGCTACCATTTTGCTCGAGGGGCATATTGCTACGTAGAAACTACTGGCTAGAATTTTATCTACCCCTCTCATATATCGGCACCACGTGCAACCAGTTGCCTGACAGTGGGGCTATTTCAATCGGGTATTTACTGCCCGCCAGACGCCAAACCAATGACGTCAGCCTGTTGCTGGATGACGTTAAACCACAGGTTCGGCCGCGTTCATCGGCTTATAACGGCAGCAGCTAACTGATCGTCCATCTGCCGCCAGTTCGGCACGTGACATTGACCGCAACGGGGAATGCCACAAATCAGCAACGATCAGACACTAATGATTCCCAATGTATTCATATACCACCTTCACTTATTCAGCACTACTCTGAAGAATGCCTTTAGGCAACGAAAGGGGTGCGGAATACTTACAATGCGGGAGATCGTCCTACTTCCGCGAGCCTATCTGCCGTGTTGTCACGATCACGGTGACTATAAATACACGATGACTAGTCATTGGGATGCTGATTGGTCGGGGAGGTAGCTTTTCAGTACCGATTCGTATAACTTCAGAAGAACTTCAGAAGTGGAAGACGCCGGCATGAGTCGCTTGCCCCAGGCCATCCCGTAGCCCCCAGCTCCGTCTAATCTTGGCTCGCACCTCCCAATAAATTGTCTAAGAGCCGGCGCCGGTGGCTATTCCGAGCGGGTGCGGCGATTGGCGGCGCGCGTCAGTGACTCAGAGACGGAATGCGGCGCTCTGCGGCGCTGGCGGCGCGCCAGGGCGCTTTTTGCGGCGGCCGGTGGCGCGGCCAGGTCGCGACCCTGACTGCTCCCGCCGGCAGGCCACGCCGGGCATAACAATACTGAACCACTTGGAAACGTCCTTAGCTCAGCCAGCAGTCAAAAAGTAGCGCCCGTGGGCTTTTCTGGCAAAAAAACTATCATCGTGGAGAGTCGTGATCTTCCTCTTCTATTGTATATGCTGACCAAATGGCAAGTCACATCAGGAATGTGTCTATGAGTTTTCGAGATTCATAAGTGGTGAGTAACTGGCTTAATTACCAGGTAGGAGTGACTTGGCTACCATCTGATGACTTGCTGATGACCTTGCGACTGACGCAAATGGTATTAGTTTTGCCGGTCTCGCGTGCACGAACCAATCAGAGGCTACAAATAACTGGGTGGCAATCATAAAAGCATCGTTTTCCTTCTCACGCGAGGTTTTACCTTCGTTAGACCTCTAACTGCACTCATTTGAGAAGTGAACCTGGCAATTCAATCAGCTGTGCGAACGCTGAGAAATGTTATTGGAAATTGTAACTGCGCTGTCGGTCTAAATAGCCAACCCACATGCCACTGTGCGATCGCGTGCTGTTGATTGGCACGCCGCTTGAGCTTCCTCGAGTGATGATGTCAGCGGAGCTCCCGGTACAGCACGGCTCTGCGGGGTCACCGCTCACCCACGCCGTGGCAGACAGGTTACAGGAATACCTGGCTGAGGATCGACTGCGGTCACTCCAACATAACGCCCCACCCAGCCGAAGAAGGTGAAGCGGCCTTTCGTCGGCTGGCTCTGGGTCCACACGGCACGCAACTCTGGTATTTTGTGTACAAACAGACGGAATTTACCCGAGACGACGAGGTCAAATCCTAAAACAAAAAGGTCCGAGCGGCAGGACCAAGGTGCCAAGACATGTTGAATTTAAAAATCCTAAGTGGTCATAATTCACATCGCGAAATTCTGTACTCCGTTCGAAGCACTGCGTACGGGCAGAGTGACCTCATGTGCTGCCCCAAACGGCCCTCAGGGTGACCGCCGTCGCTGACCTCTGGTCGACCTCGGGACCACGTTCCGACACGGCAGTCGGGGCAGTCGGGTCCACCGCGACAGGGTCGCAGGTCGACCGCAGCCGGGCGTGCACTCGACGTGACCGACAGGCATTCAGCCGCCGTCACCCCCGTGCACCGGTGCATGACCTTTGCAGCGGGCCGCTCCGACCCGGACCGGGGCCGGTGGGACACGTCCCGACTAGGGCGGTCACCCAGTCGGCTGTCGGGGGACTCGCTAGACAGTCCCCAAAGCAGATTACTGAGGGCCATGGGTGATCTGACTGAACTATGATGGTCTTTGGGGGCACCCATGTGAAAACAAAGTTATCGTCGAGTCCTCAGCAGATCTTCGCAATAAAATTATATGTAGGAAATCGACAGTCCACAGTAGCAAAACGCTCGCAAAGGTAAGATTGTTCATTGAAAGATAAGCTACTGGCTACGAGGCGCTCAACAATAGCAACTATCCTAGGACGAAGTGGCTGTCATATTTATCTACCGAGTAGGTATTTATAGTTCAAGTATTTCAAGATTCTCACCAACAGCTTCAATCTTCATACCCAGAAGTCCACTTTGATATTGTCACGCAAATATCCTACTTGACCTTGCGTTGATTCGGAACTCACTTACGCTCGTTGCTAGCAGTACACTTCCGAATTTAAAACAAACTTGGTCGCAGTTACACGTAATCCTAGACGGCCGGTAAATAGCACAGCACCTAGCCAAGTCGTCTGAGGTTGACTACAACCTGTGTACAAGACATTAAACCACGCTTTGCGGAAAACCGGAGTGAGCCAGCTTACGGGATATCGACGAAAATGTATGTGTGGTAATCCAAGCCTCGTTGCAACATCCCTGAATGCTAACATTCCAGCCGCCTTCACCTCGCAATCATGCGAAAAAGGCCGACTTCAGGTAAACAGTGTTTGCCAAACATACCTTCACAGTACCGTCGGGACCGTTTTAATGCTAAGATCAACATCGCTGTGTGTATACCGAGCCAAATGGCGAGACGTCGTACACATGATGCAACGTACGCTGTTCTTGCAAACAGCCGGCATGACGACGAGAGCCTCACTGAGGGCTATGCAAGGTACTGGTGATAGACTATATGCCATACAGACCAGGATAGATGAATAGCTTCGGAGTTCTACTGAAAAACGTCTCAAAAGATCACAGAATATCCAAATCAACATCATTTTCAGAACCTCAATATCACAGTGCTAAGTGCTAAGTTCACGAGTAAATCAACTCGCAATCATCTGAACATCATTTGACAAAGAGTATGTTGATAGTCCAACATCCAGTTCAATTTTCACTGTCAAAAGAAGAATCCCTGGCCTAGGAGTGGCGGCCAGCGCTCTGCGGACCCTTCAGCTCCTGGACCCTACTGCCAGCGGCAATCCCTGGCGCGACAGCCAACCAAACACCGAAAAACTTGTCCGGCCGTCGAGCGGACACGATTGACGAGACGTCAGCGACGCCGGCGCTCGACGCTGGCACCGGCCGAGGACAGGGGACCGAAATACGCGCCTCGGCCGCCGGGAGGGTCGACCACCACCCACCGGCTAACGCCTCTCACCCTGACCCCACCTGGAGCGGGGAGGGGCGGGGTGGGGGAGGTGCGATATGATGACGTGAAGTGGGGTGTGGCGGGGTGGGAGGAGCTCATCTGAGTGAAGAGAGTTGGAGAACCTACAGAACTGATAGCGGCCTCCGCTCCCTGGCCAGTTGTTCTATTTTGTCCGCACCGACATTCGGTATGCAGCACACAGTCGCTGGCTCTCCTTCAGCCGTCGACAAGGAGGCCCTGTCCGTCCCGACACCGGCGCCCTGTGTACGAGCAGGAGCTCAGGTCATCTCATCGGCCGTCTGACGAAAACCAGCTGGCAGCCCCGGTGGAGCGGCGGAGGGCGGCCAACACCGCATCTCAGGGGACAGGGACTCGCTGACGAAGCCCCATGAACACTCGGTGCAAGGATCGTCGGACGTCGACGACGGTGTCGACACAGACCCGGACATCGAACGTCGAGCTCATATCGATTCTAGTTGGGCTTATCGTTAACGGTATCGAAAGCGTGGTGAGTCATAATGAAGGCACTGAGAACGGAGTGTCATCTGCTTAGTAGAATGACAACGGGTGGTTTGTTCCGATCCCCTCATGAGTACTCCAATATCTTCGGTGGATAACACGGCGGCGAAGGATGCTTGAAGGGCTTATCGTGGTTATCTAGCAAAGGCTGCCATGCTTCAGCTCCAGCAACCACACCCGTTCCTGCCTATCGATTGTCGTACTTGGTGCTGATAAAAGTACACTCATGACAAAAGCCAAGAAAATCGTTTTCAAGTGCCACGAAATCGTTGAATAATGAGAGTAACGTGCTAGTAAGTGTGTTGCGCATACGCGTGGATTACTTCAAGAGTGACAATTGTGATATCGCATAATCTTGCAGCATAGCATCATTCGACTTCGTGTTTCTAAGTGTCCATCAATGTGGCTTCAACGTTTCACACCACTCGCCAATCAATCCGCAAAAACGTTCAACATAGGCAGCCATGCGCGCCGATCATGATCTGGGCCCAATGTAAACAAGCCCCTTCGAGGCGGCGTCGGGCGTGCTCGTCCCGATAGGCCCACCGTACTATCGGAGTATCGGAGGCCACGCGCCATTCTATCAGTCTGTACCGCGGCTCAGGAGAGACATGTTGTAAATCAACGTCGGGCCGACGGGATCAAGCCGGGGACACATCGGGCCGTCGCGGCGTCCGATGTTGTCGGGCTTCACCCCGACCCGTCCTGCCAAGGTCACGCGAGGAGCGCTCACACCTCGGTGACATGGGACGCGTGCCGTGTCACCGACGCGCGCGCGTCGATCAGAGAGAGTGACGGGGCGGGGAGGGGTCAGATCGGGCAGATAGGGAGCGCGTGACGCGCCAGACACGCCGCGGACGGGACGACGACGAATGGCGCGGCATAGTGGCCTACTCTGGACGAGCACCCATCGAAAGCCGCCCCGCCCGCAGCGAGGACTGAAAGCTGGTCCGAAAGTTTCTCGGAATCGGCAATGTGTGAGCTGCCTGTCCACATGAATGGGGGCTGCGCAGCCTCGCGACCCAGCACGCCGCACGGCAGGTCCTCAGGGACCACGGCGTTCACCACGCGTCAATCTGGCACCTGAACGACCCGACAGCGCCGTGTGGGCGGCCGCGGAGCACAGACGCCCAATTGGCAGCCGGTCTCGTCCGTCTCGTCGGTCTGACGGCCGCGCGGCCGACCTGACCCAGTGACCTGACTGGCCGCAGGCCCTCTGGCACCGGCAGCGACCCGGGCCGTCAGCGGTGGCGGCCGGAGCTCTCTGACTGCCCTCAGGCAGCCGGCAGTTGTCCGGCGCAGCGCGGCGACACGCTCCAGCAGACATAACGGCCGCGCCGGCAGCCCGTCAAGTGCCGTGTTTCCACCGGCCGACCGGACGGTCCCAGCGACCGGCAGTCGCTGCAGACGGCGGTCGCTGCAGCTGTCTGGAGTCAGCCGGCCAGCCGGCCACCACAGCCGACACGACGGCCGGACCCGTTATGAGAAATGCCGCCGAAAACGCCACGGTCGCAGGCAGCGCATACAGTCGCACGCGGCTTGGTAGTCAAGTGTCGCGGGCTTCAGCGTCATGAGCTTAAGCGTCACATCATGTCAAACACGTCGAACGCTGGACAGCTCTGGTCACATGACGCCCCTAGGGGCGAACGCTGGCGGTTACAAGGAGCGCGCCATCGCGTGCACGACCCGCTGTCAGGTCCGGCATATGAGGTGGCGCGCTTAGGCAGACGCGGAAAGTGTCCAACGATAACGGTGGCCAGTCAAGGTCAAACTTCAAGCCAAGTTGGCCGGTTAGACTAAAGGTAAACGCTGCTAATATATAAGGGTCTAATCAGTGCTGAGCTGAGGTCTAACCAGATGAATACAAGATCAACACTGGCGAATATACCACGCTGGTCATCTACCTACCCTAGCTCTACTACCGTTACATAACATGCTAATTTCGCCTTCCCAGTCTGACCACGATATCCCGTTACCTTCTCATCGGTTGTTTACATAGTTATTTCGGTTGCAGCCGTGCCATGAATTCATTTACTTTCTGTCGTGATTCCGTTGCGTACACGGGCAATGGCCCAGGGACCGACATGCGGCGACCACTAATGATCCTGTGGTGAGGACAGCTTTTGTGTTCGGGGCCGATCGGAGGCGGACCAAGGCCTGGGGCCAATAGGACCTGAACATTTCCAGACGCTGACTAATAGCTGGACGTTTCCTCACAGTGAAAGTCCGAGGAAAATAAACACATTTACAGATGCTGGCTGACCATGCAACTGTCGCGTCGCATTGTTGGAGTAATGTGGCACAAAACGGACAGTTGACAGCGTCCTGCCAAGAATGGTTCGGACTGAGTGATGAAGGTTTAGTTTAGTGCCTCGGCGGCATTCGGCACAAGGTCGACTGACCATGCACCAATTCAACACCGGCTATCGCGTACCCATCGCTCCCATAACGGGCGCCCGGAGCCTCGCTGCACACATGGCAGACCGTTCACAAGTACTGTAATATCGCTTCACTTCAGCCCAGCATGACACCAAGGTCTATCTATGTGCCTGCGCTCGCGCCACAACAAGAGACAAAATCACGACAGCCAGTCGGCAGGTACCGTTCCTAAGACCTCCCTCAGCCCTGGCACCAGACAGCGGGAACTGCGGACAAATCGAAGGATAATTGGTCAGGAAGTGTACCAGGCGCCGGACGCGCCGCCACCCTGGTAAAAACACTCGGCGCCAGACGGTGCGGCGGCCCCGAGGTGCTCTCCGGTGCACAGTTTTTACCGGCGGTGATTACGTATGCACGGGCACGCACGCACTCTGACCGGCCAGGAGACGCCCCTGAGCGTGCCGGGACGCGCCAGTGTTCATCTCCAGCTCCGAGGATCGGTAGACCCTCCGCGCTTCAGCCACGCTTCGACTGGATCGAGGTATGTAGGGGTAGCTACAAAAACTGGCGCAGGGGAAGATGCACCACCTCCGGCAGGTCAACAGGCAGTCGAACCGACAGCAAACCGCAGCCATCGCCCTGCAGCGGAAGTGGCCCCGATTGCTCGGACAAAAAGCACGGCAAACAGCCTAGCTTAGTACCAAAAACATAACAAACACAATAGATCTAAGTGAGCATAGAAGATGCGGTAGTGAGTGATGACAACAGGAGGGTTTCTTCACATCTTTTCCGCTCTCCATCTATCTTCTTTATGCACTTTCTGCTCTACATCTATCAGGTGGGGCGTAGCAGACCCGGAAGGCGCCGGCATCTGAGGGGTTAGACACAGGGCGGATGCAGCAGCTGGTCACGCCCATCACTTGGAGGTGAACGGGAGGGGGGAGCGGACAGCGGACAAACTGAGGCGATGAGTGGGATCGAACGGCGCTGTTGACGGGTGCCTTTGCAGCCGGTAGTGATGATTCTCGGAGGAGAGGAAGGTTCGAAAGAAGAGAAAAGAAAGCGACGAGGAACGGTGAAAAGATGTGAACAGGCAGAAAGAGACGACTTTCGATGGTGAAGAGATTCAATTAAAGTACTGCCTTTGTGATGATTCAATTTGACTACAGTAATAAACAAGTGCCCATGTTGAACACACACGGATTAGAAGCAGAACGGCACCAACACAGCACCAAGCGCGCCGTGTGACGCCTGTGTCGATGAGAGGAGACCCGCCCACCGACCAGCCCACCTGCTCTGCGCCCACAGCTCAGCCCTATCATCAGCGGCAGCGGGGGCGGCCGGAGCCACCGGCTGAGCTCAGGTTCCCAGTGCTGACACAACGTTCAAAGGGCCGGAGCAGACCAAAATATCCTGGCAGCCCGTCCACACCACGGGTAATGACCACACCGCCCGCCCACAGGACTGAGTGGGTATCCAGTGGCGGCGGCTGCTCTCACCGAGTTTATACACCGTGCGAACGGCTTAGAATTTCGGGAGGTTTCTATTGCATTGCCATAATACGCACTGACATACAGACTTGTGACAGCTCAAGAAAAAAGTGAGCTCGCTCAGCTCAACTCCGTCTTATCCGCTCCCGCTCAGCTCCCGCTCAGTTTAACGCGGCTCAGCTCAGCTCACGTTCCGCTCAAACCGGCTGCGCTCCGCTCACGCTCAGCTCAGCTCAGCTCAGTTTCCGCTCAGCTCAGCTCAGCTCAGTTTCCGCTCAGCTCAGCTCAGCTCAGTTTCCGCTCAGCTCAGCTCAGCTCAGTTTCCGCTCAGCTCAGCTCAGCTCAGTTTCCGCTCAGCTCAGCTCAGTTTCCGCTCAGCTCAGTTCAGTTTCCGCTCAGCTCAGTTTCCGCTCAGCTCAGTTCAGCTCAGCTCAGTTTCCGCTCAGCTAAGCTCAGCTCAACTCAGTTCCCGTTCAGCTCAGCTCAGTTTCCGCTCAATTCAGCTCAGCTCAGTTTCCGCTCAGTTAAATTCAATGCCACCCATTGCCGAATGCCGAATGCCACCCATATCTCCGTAACGTGTCGGGGTCCGGCCAATGACGTCACGGCAATGCGTGTGCTGATTGGTCATGGACATCGAATCATCGGGACACAGGTCGGGACATCACGCCGCAGTGGATAAGGATACCAACCGAACGGCTTACAACGGTGCGAACGGGGTGCAATAGAGGAATGTAGCGATTTCCCGACCGATCGCTTCAGTTTGCGGTGTCGAACTACATGGCCTTTCACCTAGTGACGTCTTTGGTTTGTATATAATATTATTTCCAGTTTATCATGTTTCTAGTGTTTATAGTGTATCAATATTCAATGCACATTGCATTCGGTTTTATATTTTTATCCGTTCTCATCATCTTCCAGTGTACCTGTCCTACTAGAACTGGATCAGCTCAGCTCAGCTCGCTCAGCTCAGCTCAGCTCGCTCAGCTCAGCTCAGCTCGCTCAGCTCAGCTCAGCTCAGCTCAATCAGCTCAGCTCAGCTCAATCAGTTCAGATCAGCTCAATCAGCTCAGCTCAGCTCAGCTCAGCTCAGCTCAATCAGCTCAGCTCAGCTCAATCAGCTCAGCTCAGCTCAGCTCAATCAGCTCAGCTCAGCTCAGCTCAGCTCAAGCTCATTCAGCTCAGCTCAGACAGCAGCTCAGCTCAATGCATTACTGAGCCGGCTCAGCTCACAGCTCAACAATTTGGCAAAATGTTGAGCCGGCTCATGAGCTGAGCTGATTTTTGAGCCGGCTCAACTGAGCTGATCACAAGTCTGCTGACATATTGGATGTATTTAAAATATCTTATGCATTATGCAATAGCAAAGGATTAAAATTTTACGAGCGCGTAGAAATTGAAAGTACACCCTGCCCTTTAGCTTTCATTTCACTTCATTTCACTTCTAGGTGAAAGGACTTCAATATAAAGGTCAAGATAAGAGGATTAGCAAACTGCGTCATTTATCATATTCCCGAATGACATCGTTAACCCAGTGAAAGGAGACAGAGATTTAAGTCTCGCAATAAAACGCCAGGTCAATTTCACCGCCCCACAGAAATCATCTAAACCTTCTAGTAATTATCAAATGCCTCGAAGTTCTGAGAGGACTGAGAACACGTTATAATTTGTGCATTTGCCACTCTACGTTCGTGAGTCACGGTCTGTGTCTGCACGCCGCCCGGCCGGGAGAATGTGTCGCGCGTGCCGGGGCACCGTACCGTGCCAGGTCGCTTCGTCAGTCGGCCGACGACCAACAGACGCTGTCCTCGACTGGCGGCACTACCCAGCCAGCCAGCGGCGCTCCTGGCACGCGCCCCATCCACGCCGACTTCGGCCCTTCTGTGTCGCCGATCCAGCCGAAACCAGTCTGAGGTCGGGAGTCGCCTGAAGCTAACAGTCGCAAAACGTCGCGATGTCTGCTATTCAAATGGCGATGATGCATCAAATCTTTAGCCTGTAACGGATCCACACTACCAAATCTAGTGATTAGGATCCGTAGGTAAACCATCTTCGCCCGCCTTCTGAGCTAAATGTGGTATCTCAGAAACCGATCCCCTCGCTCGTCTCCATCCAGGACGGTGCCTTCCAGACACCCGCGGCGGGCGTCCGCACCTGTCTGCGCCGGCACCGCCCCGTGACCTGTCGCGAACGACGGTCTACCAGCGGCCCCGCCTCCACAGCCGCCGCCATCCAGCCGGCCGACGAGCTCCCGAATTAGAGTCAGCTGCCGAGGCGCTGGTGGCGCCCACCTGGCAGTGCCGACGGCTCCTGGCAGACGCCGACAGCCGGCCAACACAGCCAGGGTACGGAGATGACCTGTGGCCCGGCGCCCGCGCCGCCGCTGGACGGTGCCATAGACGGCGGCGACGCGTCTCATGCAGGAATGTCCGAGCTTGGCATGACTCCTCGGTCATGGCGGTGCGAGCGTGAAGCAGCCGCGTACGGCGGAGGGCGTGTGCGCCAGCGTGTACCGCACGACAGAAGGGCAGCAGCAAAGGATAGGGATTAGGGCGAGTGGAGTGGTGGCATATGTTAATATACTACAAACATAGATCGAAACTGCAAGCATCCCCGCAGACAAAACTGCAGCCAAAAGTAGCGCTAAACGTATCAGTTGATCACGGTTTCTGAAACTTTGCATTTTGTGGCTATCAATCCACGTAAAAAAAGAAGCAATCACAGCCGTGACTTGGCAGAAACAATATTTGTGTATAGGCTACTGGTTATACCTACCTTGAAAACCACAGGGGTAGCCTGTGGTGGGGAATACGTGCCACGTGGCCACGTGTTTGAGTCGCGCACCTCCCAGATTATCGTGTGTTTGCCGATTTGTGGCCTTATAGCACGAAAACAGCGCAAGCCAGAAACACTGAAATGGTGCAATCAGTGAGGGGACAAGTCCTGCTTACACCACCGGCGGTCACGTGGCACACGTGCAAATTTGGGCACCTCCGTTGCGGAGATATTTTATAGTGAAATATTCAAATGAACATAACTTTGTGAGTTTAAGTCCAATTGAGCTAGACTTTGGTGGGTGGATAAAATTGTTAAGCGACAGGAACGAATGCGCCACGTTTGTTGCAGTGCGCCACGTTTGTCTCAAAGCGCGTTTTTCACAATTAAAGCGGTTTTTCACAATTAAAGTCCCAACCTTCGGATCCGCAGTGCTGTTCGATAAGCGCTGCCCGGGCCTATGTATTTTCATGTGCCACGGTTGGGGTGCAGCTGCACGTGCGCACGTGTAGGGGTCGCTTCAAGATAGCACACCGACTCCGGTCTGCACGTGCAAGGCTCATCCTCCCGTTTGGCGGCGGGCGTTTTTGCTGCGTTTACAAAGGTGCTTGCTCAAACAACCTGCGGTCCCGCGATGCGGAGCCCAGCATCGCAGATGCTAGGTAGCCTGTGGTGGGGAATAACTTCACTTCAGGTAGGTAGCTGTAGCTGTATAGTGTATAACTGAGCATTGAGCATCAATGAAAAATGTACAAACAGCAACGAATAGTTTTGACAGCTCAACGCGGGATGACTGAACGAATCCCATTGCTCCGCTCGTCAACACGCCCTCAGCTCGGTCCCCCGTTAGTTCCGTGAACGGACCGCGGCTGTTTGGCCCGGGCGGCCGCCGAAACCCGACCTGACCGGTCAGCCGGCCGGCGCGGTCACCGGGCGCCCCACTGACCGGCCGCAGGCCGCTCGGAGAGCGTCCGACACCGCCGACGGTCGTCGTTTCCGTCGCCCGTCGCCGGCGTCGGCGCGATATGGGGCGTGCGTCCATTTTAGGCGGCCGCCGCCGTCGGTGGGTAACCTTAGCCGAGCGGCGGGCCGCGGCCGGCGGCACGGCCGCTCGCCAGAGCCCGAAATAGCGGCCGGCGGCGCGCGCAGCCCGGCGCCCAGCTGACAGGGTCCCGGCGCCGCCCCCTCCCCCACCCCCCGGCAGACCCCCCTCGAGGGCCGCCCCGCCTACTTCTGCCGGCGGCGCCCCGCCCAGTTCTGCCGGCGCCGTCCCCCCCCCCCCCCCCCTCTAAACGGCAAAAGGTTCAACTTTCGCTTATTATTTTCGGGAATTCACTCGGTGAAAGGATGATGATGCTATCAAAGTAAGACGGTAAAAAGGAACGACAAATATGGATGTTCCTTCAGGCGAGCTGGTCAAAAGGTGTCCAAAGACCATGAATATGGCACCACAAACATAAATCCGGGTCTAATCTCCGTCACAGAGTACTGAGCAGATGTACAGAAACAAAATAGCACAAAACAAAAACTGGCAGACACGTGTACCTTTTTACACATATTTTCGGACCCATTAGGACTGACGGTAGTAGGCAAATAGCCATGCAATCTTGATACGAGTGAACGCTGCGTGGGGTCGTACCCAGTAGGTACCCATAAATGCACTATGAGAAACTGTTGCCCGTAGTAAGAAAACCGTTCTATCCCTGCAGGCTGCATGGGGTAGGAAACGATTCGCCCCAAAAGACGGCCAATGCTTTCAGATTGCGTTTGAAGATTCAGTGAGCGGCGGTAAAAGCACTTTGGCAGTTCCAGTGCAGCAGCTATCTTCTAAAATTTACATTTCATCCATGCGCCAATTCCCAAACCACAGAGCTCTATGTCAACAGTTCATCATGCCGCCTCTGGTAACCTCAGCGGGTCAAACACCCTGCCGCCGGTGGCCGCTTCACGGGTCATTTGCCCCGGTCAGCGGCGCGTGCACGGTGCCACGTCCGGCCAGCCGGCAGCGGCGGTCACCGCGGAGCGGCGGCCACTCGGGGCCGCAGCTGGCGGCACCCGTTAGCCGGCTCCGTCGACATTAAAAATATTGCCGTCGGCCGGCCGGCGCCGCGGCCAAGATGTAACCGCAGGACCGGCCGGCGCGCCAGCTGGAGCCCGCAGCGCCGCCCGGCCACTGCACTGCTGAACAGTGAACATAGACCAGCAGACCAGCAGAGATACAGGGAAAGCGCTGTGATGGAGGAACTGCTGTACAACAGTGTTGTACGATAGCGAACAATAAGTAGGAAGTTATCATGGATTATGGTTAGACTTCTTCAAAGACCCAAACAAAGCAGATCACCAAGAATTATTGATTCGTAGGTCCGCTGCACGTCAGTAAATAGCCCCGGCATCAAAAACCAACGTCTAAAAATATTTGAAGGACATGACACTCATGAAACAAACTGATAAAATTGGATAGTGACGACTCACAAATAAAATGAATTAACCCTATTAGTGGCAGGGGGGTTGTTTTCATCCACCCCTCAGGTTTTTCGGGAATATCTCCGAAACCGCTGAAGCTACGATGCTGAAATTTTCTGACTTTTCCTAAAACTAAATTGGGCACATTCCCTGAAAATTTCAAGTTCATAACTTTACCAGGGGCGGCTCCAGAGCACTGGGAATTGGGGGGTCCTATTCGTGAAGCGAGTCATTTGGGCGAAGATCACGATGCTGCACCAGTTTTACGAACAGTGAATGAAAGGTATCATGTGATAACATATACAGTTTTTGTGCATCCTCTTTTGACACGTTTTTGTTATAATAGGCGGATCCAGGCGTCCAAAAAGGGGGGTTATGTTTTACCTCCCAATATAGGTGCCCTGACACCGCCTATGCATGACCAATACAATTGTAGTCGTTCTCTCATAAGAAAATTGTAACATAACAAGACCATTACCACCCTTTTTAGAAACAGTACCAACAAAAACCTTATTTACTATACTTTTTGTGTACCCCCAATCTCAATGATCTGTATCCGCCTATGATTTTTGAAAATGCATATTTTTAGGATCCATGTGAATTCCTGGTTCATTCTCTATCGATCGGCAAAAGTTGCGTTAAGATTGGTTCAGAAACCTGGCCGTGATAAACAGTCTAAAATGTATCTGCAATTTGCCCGTTTTTACCCCACTCTACCCCCCCCCCCCATTTGACATTTTTTAATTTTTATTTTTTAGAAATGTAGATCACCTTGAGCGAAATTGAATGCCGTTTGAATTTTGAAAATCGGCCCGTTAGATCTCGAGATATCAAGGGGGGGGGGTCGTAAACAGCCCCCCCCCCCCTGCCACTAATAGGGGTA
Source organism: Amphibalanus amphitrite (assembly GCF_019059575.1). Classification (NCBI taxonomy): domain Eukaryota; kingdom Metazoa; phylum Arthropoda; class Thecostraca; order Balanomorpha; family Balanidae; genus Amphibalanus; species Amphibalanus amphitrite. The sequence goes on from NW_024881677.1 coordinate 15,601, forward strand.
GCCAGGAGCCTGCCACTAATAGGGTTAAGGCTGTGGGAGAGTCCCAAAAAGTGAAAAGGTACCAGAGTGGTATTCCAACGAAATGTGAAAAGCATGGGCGCAAAATGACCTCGCAGTCGGCGCGCCTCTAACCCCCAACAAGCAAACAAACGAAATGTGAAAAGCCGTCAGATTCGAGATATATGAGCTGTATGATGAGTCGTATGGCCGAAATTGAACAACCCATTACCCAAAGAAGTATTACAACGGTCAGGCGCCATAAGCATGGGCAGTAAGAAAGCAACAAGTTTTTTTGCAATAGTCCGTGATGGTACACAAACAATTTCTAGCGCGATAAATTACCCCGATACAAGATAGCATATGACTGCTCTCGCCTCTCGGTGAATGATATCAGGAGCACAATCAACAAAAATATGTGATTCTCTACGAACTTTTGAAAATGGTCATAACTTTGACCCCTGGTCCCTGGAGCAAGCCCTGGGCTGCATCCTGCATTTTATTTTTAAAATGCAGGATGCAACTCAATGCATCTTTATGAGGCTATAATATTGTAGGAAGTAGTAGCCCTTTATTAGTCTAAGTTACCAATCCATTGAGCATGCAATTGAAAAAAGTTTTGAACTTTTTTGGCACTTTTAGATTTCAGTAGATAAGCTTGAAGAGAAGAGACTGTTCCCTTACAAACAATAGGAAGGTATATGAATTATGATGCCATGAAGGCAAAGGAGATCAAAGTTTCCTCTGCATAACTCAGGCTGTTAGAAATGGCTTACATCAGTCAAATTCAGGTGACCTGTTTTGGAACTTATGCTCCCATTTTCAAAAGTCAATGAAATTCTAGGCCCTGGTGACATCACCTTTTCCAAAACTTGGTGAGTAATTTAAAGATCATATTCACTGGCTTGTAAACACTACTTGTTGCCTGTTTTATGAAGCTGCCAAGCAAGAGAAGTAAAACAAATTACAGAAAATTTATAAATAATAGCATCTTCAATCTTAGAATCTTTGATAAGATACCTACAACTTCAACCAATTGCTATTCTGATTCTACTTGTAACTTGTGAGTAGACTTTTTTTAGTTTGACAAAGGACTATCTGGATATCTCGAACTAAAATTACATAAAAGGGATTTCTCAGATGTATACCTATAGGCTGATACATGTGAACAGGGCTCTTGGAGCTCGGAGGCATGACTGAGTGGGAATGGCAGATCGGTACACAAAAATTGCATACGGGTTGTCATGCTTTTGTTGCTTTCATGACAGATGGAAAGCAATTTAAATAACATGACAAGTAGACGAAACTATTACAAAAAGCAACAAACAACCCATTACCCACCAGAGGTAAACCAAACCCATGTCCCATGCTACAACTTGAGCTGCAATCTCACGACTCAGACTGACTGCATTTTTACTAGACTATGGAAATTATTAGGCAGTTCCAAAATCAATCTCTATGAATATTACAAAGAAAATGAACGGCAATTCATGACATATAGCTCGGATAGCTTGTGTGAAATTTGAAATATTTTGGCGGCTAGAGCAAGGTCACCCCACCGACCGCGCACCGGCGCACTCACCTTTTTCTGCTGCTTTTCCCAAGCAGGATCCAGCAGTCCCTCCCTCTCCCATTCGTCTTCTTGTTCCATGTATCCATTCTCGTCCTCGTTGTACATCATCATCTTTGTTACCTAGCTATGTACGCAGCACTCGCAATCAACAAGGGACCGGCACACACACCCCCACCCGCATCGGCGGCGCCAGGCAAGCGGACTCGGCTCGTCGTTGTTTGCCGCCGCGAAGGTCGCCGAGTTTCGCAGCTGACGTTCGGCTCCCGCCAGGTGCCGCCAGCTGTTTCGTTCAAATGACGTAGGTAGTGACGTAATTATTGTTGAAGTGGAGAAAAGGTGCATTTTGAGCTGTATTTCATAAAATAATGGATTAGAAGGATCAAACAAATATCATTTTTGTTACCAACCATACTGTAACCATCTTGGTGAAAGGTAGTGTGCCACCTTTGAAAGATTTCCAATTTTATTTTTCCTAGGATAAGAAGCTTCTGTTTTTACCTAATATCGCAAAAAAAATCAAAAAATGGGCCTGGAATAGTGCCTTTTTCGCCTAAAAGTTTATCGGTTTTTCGATATGTATAACAACTGTAGTGGGCTCACCTGCAAACAGGCGTCGGCCAAGTGTCGGCAACAATCGCGAATGCGGCGCACATGTGACAATAAGCAAAGGTCATTATAGTGTTACGACCGCATATTTACGTCTGGACAACGAGTTGCGTTGGAGAGGCCGGAAATAGTGGCGATTTCAGGACCGCAAGAATGGACCGTCATTGGAATGATTCTTTTTTAAACCGTGCACTGTTTTCGGCGGGAATTTAATACTTACTACAAAATATTTTGTAATTACGTTTCCACCAAGAATGAATGCCATCAGGCATGAAGGCATGAATTTTTAATACTATTGCATTTTGTCAAGAAGCATATAGTGCTGTTATATTGCAGTTTTAGCGCGTTTGTTACAAAATATGAAGCGAATAAGCGTCAGTGTAATTCATCAGTGCCAGTCCATCCACTCCATCCACTAACACTTAAAATCCACTAAATCCACTAAAATTTATTAAATATTTTGCTTTGTGTATTCCAAAAGGAGGGGGAACTATTTCATTTGTGCCTTCATGTCAGAATTGAAGGTGGATCATTAAATTTTCAACGCAGTTTACAAACAAGCATTTGGTCTTTCGCGTATATTGATATAAGCAGTGGCTAAGAAAAGGTTGATCAATCCTGAAGTTCAGTCATCGTACCTCAACTTGGCAGCAAGATCCCCCAAGGACAGAGGATATATTGTTTACATGTCCTGTAAATCAAAACAAACAAGCATTTGGTCTTTCTCGTATATAAGCAGTGGCTAAGAAAAGGTTGATCAATCCTGAAGTTAAGTCATCGTACCTCAACTTGGCAGCAAGATCCCCCGAAGACAGAGGATATATTGTATACCTGTCCTGTTAATCAAAACATTTCTGTGCCTGCAAAGGCTCAAGTTATCTGTGGTGTGTTCGGAGTTAGGCCATATGGCCGTTTTTGTTGTATGTTTATGTGGAGATTGAATATAACTGTGACCCTGTGCTTGTTTGTATACTTACTATGGTCAAACAGGGAACAGCACATTCACATAACATACTCACCAGTCACCTAGCACCTAACTCATAGCTGTACCCTGCAGGATCTGTACTTGTTCATGTCTCGAGCATTAACAAAGCACTAAAGTAGCTTAGTAATCATTTCCCACATTTTCTGAGCATCTAACATGACATACAGCAGTGCAGAGCAGCTTCAGAGAAGAAACACTTTAAATGCACAGACTCACACCAGCCACCCAATGAGCCAGTTCCTCAGTTGACTGTTTCCCTGGATGCAGCTTGGCAATGTGAGCTAACTTTTGGCAAGTTGAAGGTTAGCAGGTAAGATTATGTTAGGGTGAGTACCTAGTCCTACCTATAACTGGGTGCTACTGCTATGCAGGTCTTGGGTAGGCTGCAAATATGTGTGATGATTGAGTTTAGGTCAGCTGTCAGGTTAGTCAAGGAGAATGCTCATTGCTCAGGTCACATTTTTATGGACACTTGGCAAATTAAAAAAACTAACAATCTCATCTGAGCTAGCCCGACTAAACATACACAACTACTGACTATAGGAACTAAGCACCTACCTACTTCTGCCTACATCTCATACCATGTCAAAGTAGAGTTCCTTGGTGGAAGATTACCCTCAGTACTTTTTATCCCAGCCCTGTGAAGAAAATTAAAACTTCTAAGCTCTGAGTCACTGCTGGCCATCCGCAGGAAGAAACGCTGAGACTGAGAGCTTTGCCATTGTATATTGGACCAATAATCACTATCACGAATGACTGAACACATTATATGATCACATCGTTGCATGGATTGTCACATTGACAATTCTACTACAATCCTTTTTTCAAGAAATACAGTGATGATTAACATCAAAATCAAGATAAAGTGGATTTAGTGATCCAAGCTTTCTCCTCCAGTAGCAATGGAATGATGATCGCATGTTTCATTTGCCAGACACTGAGTACCTGATGCACATTACAATCTGCATAGCATGAAGCATCTAAGCTGCCCAAGTCCATTCATTCTAGATTTTTAACTTGAAAGTTAGCACTAATTTATCTTGCTGTTGTAAGTTATCATTCAATATCCATACCAATACATCAATATGCACTCATCTGTCATTTGTCAACATTTTCTGGCATGATCCTGCTCAGCGTGCTCTTCAGTAGGCATTGCTCCAAGGTCTGCAATATTATAGCTTGTTTTTGGCCAATAAGCTCTTTTAATTTTACTTTTTCTTGCTGTCGCTGATATATGAGCCCGACCACCTTGCGTTTATCAACCAAAATTTCATAACTTGTTCAACTTGATATTGATATTGCTCAGGAGTCAGGACCTCTGTCAGCCTCCTGGATACTTCGGATTGTTTTCAGTCAACATGCTTCTTAAATATGATATAAGTCAATATTCAAAACATCCAACAAAACGACGTACAAGAGTAAGAAAACCACCAGATAAACTAAAAAATGGCCTTGGAACAGAGCCAAGACGTGGTGCTCCATTTGTTTGTTTACAATGATCGTAGTGCTGATGTATTTTTAGGACTCTGAACGTCGGCTTATAAAAAAAATGAAACGTTTTTACAAAAGTTGTAAGGCAGGTAATATTTATCTGAAAGAACTAAAATATTCAAAAGCCAAACACTATGAAATACATGAATCGGAACGAAAAAGTAACCCAAAAATCCAGCCTAATCACCGGCTCCTAAAACTGCAACAAAATCAGCACTTTTCCCCGCAACTCGTTGTCCAGACGTAAATATGCGTTACGACCATAGATATAAAGACTAGATAGGGCACCCCCATGTCGGGAGCGACTCGCGAATACGTAGCAGCGGCCGCCATGTTGGTGAGGGCGAGAATCTGCGGCGCTGTGTAAACACTATGGGAGGAGGGGGGTGTTTGGGACAGATTTTGTGGTATTTTTCGACCGAAAAGTGTTAATCTTTTTTACCTATGGCATTCTTTGGAATGAGTAGATTGTGAAACAAGGGCAGAAACATGTGTATTTAGGTATAGTAATGTAATTACATCAGCCCTAGACATATAGCCCTGAAGGTATATAGGGCCTTGGCCCTGAAGACGCTGATAAAGGATATGCGGCACCGAAGGTAGATGCAATTGGCATGCTAATTTAAGATTTAATTCGTTTCCCATTATGGCTACCATACTTTATATCTATGTATGCAGTATGCAATGGACAATGATCGACAATAAGTGCAATTTTAGCCCTCACCCGTTCGTAGTTTGTCAGCGTCTTACGAGTAGGGGAAGCCAGGGTGAACGGAGTGAACTCCAGCCGTTCGCCCCTCGACGGAGCAAGAACGGAAAAAAATAGGTATGCTGTCGGCGATGTGAGTAAACCAGTGATACCAAATTTCAGGGTACTAGGTCAACGGGTGAACTCAGAGGTCAGGTCAAACACTGGAAATCGAACCAGTAAAGTCACTGGAGTTTGAGATCTTTCGCTATCAAATAGACCAAAACGCGTGAACTGTCGGCGAAATGGGTTACATCATTCCCAATCAACCTCATCTCGAAATCTAGCGAACCGGGTCACATAAGGTCATACAAGGTCAGCGACCTTAGATGACCTCGGATGACCTTGACACATGGCGGGTCATGTGAAGTGTATTTATGGGCGCCGATCTCGAATCCCGTGTCAATCTTACTTTAAAAAATGATTTGCGGGCACAAATCCGCAAACATAATTAAGGATTACGAATAAAATGAGCAAGATGCTCCGAAAACTGCCCATATGAAGCGCAGCCTTGACCTCGAGGCAAATGCACGTTATCTAGACATCAACACTAAAAAAAAAACGAATGTAAAATGCATAAACATGCACTAGAAGGCAAGGAAATTCACCCGGATGCGGCAAATCGCAAAATCCGCTTATTTTAGCCGAACATGACCTGACCCGAGCTCCGATGACCCATTCCTCACTTTGAATCAATCCGCGCCCCCTACAGGCACCGACATCGCCCTTGCAGACAGCACCGACGATAGTCGCACAGGCACGTGGCGAGCTAGTGTAACTGTAGCCGCGCCTTCAGCCACGAACACCAGTTTGTGCCGGATCAGCCAGCCACGGAGCAGAGACGGCCGGCAACGAATCGGCAATTAACAGTGCTACATATCGACACGGTCACAAGAGGCGAGGCGTTAACCCAGCGCCCACTGCATTGGTCGCCAGTGGACCCACTCAGTCACTAAGCAAGCATCGACAAAATACGTCTTTTATCGGCCAGACATTGATCTGTTCATTAATATGAAGTGTCCATCCAAATCCACGCTATCCGCCACACAGCAGCTATCGACGGTAGATACCCACTCCAGCGGCAGCTGGCCGCCACTCACTGACACCGGCTAGAGACAGCTGACCGCTGAAATCACCAACACTTCGGCAGGGTATGAGCGGGTCTCAGTGAGATCCCAGGCATGTAACCCGTCCCCACCTTAGCTCATCTGGCAGAGATGATGAAGAGGTGGTAAAGCTGTGTCATGTCGTCCGGCTGGATGTCGCTCACCAGGGCCTCCTGACAGGTGCTACAGCTGACAGAGTCGAGCGCCTTCTTCACCACGAACCCTGCGATGTAGGTAACGATGTTGCCCACCAGACGACAGCCCAGGCTGGAAGTCGTGCTCCGTGATGATGTGGAGTGCCGTGGCACCGTTGTCTGAGGTGGTGGAGGCCGAGGTAGTAAAGTAAGGCTGGCTCCCCGTCCGCTGGTCGTGTGACCGACTGCCAGGATGCTGGTCGGGTCGAGGGCTGCCACTTTCCCTGTGCTGCCGGGCCGGACGCCGCAGCGGTGGAGCAGGTGCCGGAATATCCCGCAGAACTGTGCGGCACTGGGGTTGTTCCAGCCACCTGGAAGGTTCGATTAGTATCAATAAAATGGCTAATAGTGTTTAGTGTTAACATACGCCAGGCACAATTGTGTTGTATTTGTTGTTAACACATTGTTGACACACACGCACACACACACGCACATGTTGGCAATGGTAAAGCAGTCTCCGGGCATTTGGTAATAATTTTTTGCACTTATTCTGGTTTTAGTGACTGATGGGCCTTTACCCACGCATGACTGGAGGGTGGGGCTCTACAGAGCCCCTCTCCTGTTTTCTGCAATAAAATATTTACATTTATATATTGAAAAAATTAAAATATATATTTGTTGCAATATTTCTAAACCACTAGACGTGTCAATACGAAACTTGCAGTACCTTCGGCTGCATCAATCTGAAACATTTTATAGAAATAAAAATTGTGTAGCTACCATAGGTCGGCCGTAAATGACGTCAGAGTGATCAGTGAAGTCATATTCTGCCAATTTTGATGCAAGAAATTGAACTACAGCAATCGCTCTCGGTGACAGATAACCTGTAACAATATAAAAAATCAAGAGTCTGTAGCTTTTACTTGCCAATGCAGGGTGATCTCTTGACTCTTGAGCCTCATCCCTGGTTTGTCAGCAATCAAATCCTGCACATCTATTTGGCATCTTGATTCTTGAGAGACTGAGAGGCAAATTTCAATTTCAAAAGATACTAGTCTTTAAAGCTGAAACATATTAACAGTTAGTCAGATCAAAACAAGGCCTGTAGCATACAAGTGTAGGATACTGGATTTGCACACAGTACACACTACAAAATACACATAGCAAACAGTGAGATTACAGTCATGGAAAAGCATCAGGTTTTTAAAATAATAGTTTACACAGACTTAAATACAAGAACTTAAATGAGCTTCAAATAAAATGAGAAGTGGAGTGAAGTACCTACCTAACAAATAAGGGTATCCATAAATCTGGTGCCACCGTCGGCACATATAAGGTTGGTAGGTTGTAGGTGGGTAGGTTGTAGGTATGGAGGTTGTATGTAGGTTGAGGTTTGTAGGTTGTAGGTTAGTTAGGTTAGTAGGTAAGGTTAGGTCAAGTAAGATTATGATTTTTATCTTCCTTGGACTTCATATTTACTTGTTAGCACTTAGCATTGATGGTAACGCCAGATTTACTAATACCCTATTTACTGATACTGATAACAGGTGAGCCAAAAGAGCATGAAGTGTAGTTTAAGCTTTACAATGTGAAAACTAATTAGGTAATGACAATCTGATTTTAGGTGCTCCAACTAACGCACATTTTTACGTCACCCCTGTGCTGTTCATTATTGGGATCAAATGTGCGACACGGTTCACTGGTGCAGATATCACGACGTCTGGCATTTTCACTATCTATCAGCTCTGGTTGAGGGTGAGCGTGGTATGCCACTGCACTCTGAACCCCGAGCGGATAAGAGCCCCCGAGGCATCTGGCATAGTGCATGGATTTTTCGTTTGGCACTGAACTACTATTTAATACTAACTGATAACATTAAGTTAAGTACTTATAAAACCTATAATCATAAAACCTTACTTCATAAATATTGTCCATTGAAGGCAACAGTAGAAAGTGAGCAGGCAAAGCAAGTGTAGGTAATGAGTCTGCTTTCTGCTGCCAATGTTCTGGTACCTATCTAGGTAAGCTTTCTTTGTGAAAAATCATATGACTGATGCTCTATCCATGCAAGAATAATTAAAGGATTGTGGTGTGCACAAAAAAAAAACATGGGAACTGAATTAAATCTAAAACAGGCATGCCAAGCAAATCTACCTCAGTAGGCGGAACTATGGTCAAGCGTACCCATTTTCGGGAACGCATTTTCGTTCCCATGTTTGGGAACGATAAACCCAAATATGGGAACGCCATGTAGGAATTATTTAAAACAAGAAAAAGAACCGTTAAATGACGTCCAAAAAATATAAAACGATCGTGAACCGCCTGATATTTGCTCAATATTGTTGGGAAAGAGTTTGATATTGTAAGGCCCATCGTAGTTTCAAATCGTTCCCCTATTTCTAAAGCAGTCCATCATCCGGGCCGCGAACCCAAATTTGGGAACGCTCTCGTACACTGGCGCTGCAAGCGTTCCTTATTATGGGAACGGCGTACCCAAAATTGGGAACGATTTCACCGACGCCTTTCAGGGGCTCTTTTCATTAACAAGCATCATGTCCAACGCCGCAAATTATTGTTAAGCAACAATCATCAGATGACCTTTCCGGCAAGACCGTCGCATGTTTCGCCCGGTCTTCTGCGCTTTTATTCCCGTCGATCTCGCAGCGGGCACGCCCCCCTCTGCAGGATTACGTAATTCACAACGCTCAGCGATGTTCAACAAGGTCTTCCATACCTATATCCACCGTCCGCGCCGAGGGTGGAGACATGTCAAGCACCTGTCTGTTTATCACCGATAGTTGACGAGCACAAGGAAGTATCCAAAAATGGGAACGCTGAATATGTTACACCCTCAAAACACCTAGTCCCATGGAAAATCTAGTTTTTTCCTTTCTTAATGAGTGTAAGTGGCAAAAGGCCTGGTAGGATGGGCACGAGGAATGATCGAAATCAGCATAAAAATTATAAATAAGCCACACAGAGCGACCTATATAAGAGAAATTCCCCCAAAACGATCATGCTTAGAAACACGGAAGACAAAAACCACGCTCATGACGCTCCTTATAAAACAATGCTAAACAGCTAGCATCCAAATAAAATATGTCTTTCCGGGCTGATGAAATACAGCTGAATAATTTTAAACCACTGAAACTGAGTTTACAACAGTAGTTCGGTAAAATCACTGACGTTCCACGCGGTCGTGCGCCCCGAGACCAAAAGTCAACAATATTACCTCGGGACTGTCCGCGTGTTCGCTTGCATATGTCAGCATCTGGTGTCGCTAGTATGAAACTTCATAACCAGGCGAAAATTATTATACAGTGACCTCAAAATGTAAAAAACGCTTCATTTTCCTTTAAATTGCATGTTAAATGTAGTATAACCCATGTTTTCACCATTCCGTCATTTCAAAAAAATCATTAAAAATATCATTCGACGGTCAATTTCCTTGTTCAACGGTCAGATTAAAGATAATTTTATAGAGATTTATTAGATACTTAAATTAGCGTGCACTTTTTTGAGACGTGATGCACTAATGAGTTTTAGTGGGCGAACGGCCGAAAAATTACCTACCGTTCTCATAAATGGGAACGCCCGTTCCCATATTTGGGAACTCCGTTCCCAAAAATGGGAACGTTCCTATATTTGGGTACTCATGACCATAGTTCCACCTACTGACCTTTGGTGCCGCCTATTCTTCATCAGCGTCAACAGTGCAACATGTCTAAGGCTAACGTAGCCAAATTACAATAGATAAGCATATTTCAGCACTTGTTCCACAATCTACACATTCCAAAGAATGCCGTGAGCAAAAAAGATTAGCACTTTTCGGTCGAAAAATACCACAAAATCAGTCTCAAATACCCCCCTCCTCCCGTAGTGTTTACACAGCGCCGCAGATTCCCGCCCTCACAAACATGGCGGCCAGTCGCACGAGTGCGTCTAACGGCTGGTAGGGACAATTATGAGACAGTGCTTGCGCGCTTCATACAAACTGAATTATCGCAAGGCTACTAAATCAAATTATATTTGCACATTGGTATCTTCCATCTTCGGTCTTTGTTATTGTTTGGGCTGGCTGGCTGCCGACAGGTGTGCGGTTGTTATTTATTTTCGTTTTCGGCAGGAAGAGACATCTCATAATTTCGAATAGATTACTTTTTTGCTATTGACATGCTCAGAAGATTGATTGAAAATGTGACGAGATGAAAATATTCAAAGATAAAGTGAAAGTCAAGTAGAAAGAGGTTGTTGTCGCAAGTATCAGTCGGTGACACACCAGGGAAATAAGCTAAAATTAGAGCGCTCTATTTATTGCTCCCGCTACTTCACCGTCTCCCATAGGGTCCTGTGTTGAGCTGGTGTCGAGGCTCTAAAAATGACGCCGATTTTTGCACCCTTCTCACGAAAACCGCTCGGACCGCCTGGAAACCAATTGTTCCGCTCTGAAAATTTCATGATCGACGGGAAAATGAACGAGGAAAAGATTGGTCCTGAAATAATTATGAACTCCTTGTAGAACATATCGAAATATGGCTGCAAACTAGGAGCATGTCAAAATCGACAAAACAATACAAATAAACTTACCGGGATTTTTTTTTATTTTCCATGCATCTGTGTATGAAATCAGTCGGTTTTTCGGAAAGATCATCTTCTTTTTAATAAATAATTCCACAATTGCAATCGAGAAAAAAAACATTTCTGCTGTGACAGCAGTTTTGGCATTGTGCCAGTAGTGTGCCGTGCGCGGTGCTGGGTGGCCGTCGGGACGGAGTTGTGAGTATTTTCGGTGTTTTAAATGGTTGATGGCCATTGGAACCAGCTTTATATTATTTCCTACCAATTTTTGCATCAAATTATTGCTTTGAAAAACCATTGAAACCCCTTATCTCTTCATGAAACACGATCATATTCATCGTCGACGAAAATGGCGCGGGACTCCATGTGTGTTTCGATCGAAATAAATCGTAAATTAAATAATATTCGATGATAAGTATCATATTCTAGTGACACATTTTCATAATATAAGGCATAAACTTTGCAAGGAAGTCAACACTGGATAATTGGATTCTTATTTTGCTCACATATCCTTGTAGTAGTCAAATGGCTCAATTGTTAGATAAATGTAAGTTTATGTTTTGGCTTGATGTTTGCTGTGAAATCACCCAGCAACTTGCTGGTTGAGTGGTTTTCTGATAATTACCTGATAATCATTTCTCCTTTTCCTTAAAAGAAACTAAAATTCTTTTCAAAGTAACCCATTTTTAGGAAAGGCGGCTTGCTCATTAACATTTCATGTTCTTGTTTTGTTATTGCTGGCAGTATTTTGATACAATAAATGCAATATGAATTTTTTGCAATAATAAAACCTAAGACAAACTTATTAAATGCGTCAATCAAACACCCAACAGAAAGATTGTGAGTCCTTGTGACGTGAAGTAGAATATTCTATGAATGTGTTTTATAGAATATGCCAAATACTAAATTAATGTATTATTTGACACTGATAGCTGAGCATGTGAATTATGCCACAATATAATTTCATTTTCTGGTTTTGAAATAGCTGGCAGTATTTTACTTCAACAAATGTAATATACGTGGAATACATGGTTATGTTATGTTAAAAGTTTAATTTAATAACAGCCAACAGAAGGGGCTGTTTCAGCAGATAATGTTTGTACCTTATGCATTACCTTTCTTTTCTGCAGGACCATGCTTCCGCTGGGTGGTCGACATTTGCCTCCTGAAGAAGTTGAGCAACATGAAGACCACCAGATGAGGTGTCTGCAGTTCATGTGGAACTCTGCAGACTACAAGTGTTATGCCAACCACAACCAAAGTGCTGTGATCATGAAGGCATGAACCTCATGACAACACTTCAGATTTGCAGTTGTACCAAAGTGCGATTCAAACCACCTGTGGCATCTCACTCAATGCGTGAACAGTGTGATCATTGTGCAGTGTTCAGCTGCAACTAAGACATTTATTAGTGTCGTGACTTGTTTTGAAATAAGCCACCAAAAGCATTTTTTGGGCTGGCTGCTGTAATTTGTTGTGCACTGCGCAATAGTGGTAGCGTTTTGTCACTTGTCAAGTTGTCAGTTGTGCATGTTGCAGGTTTCTTCCCCCTCGGCCCTCATTATTAGTTAAGTGGTGAATTGGCATCACTCAGTCTCCCCAGATCTCCATTGACTGTCTGTCAACCACCTAACTTGAGACGGTATTTGCTAATAGTGTCAGAAAAGAAGTGATTGTAGACATTTTTAGGAATATGAGCTCCGTTTCATGCGTGTTCCAGTGGTCATTTTGTCACATGTCCCATAGTGTAATAAATGGAAACTGTTGTTCCCTTTTGAAGGTACTCGCGGATGCAGAAAGCGTTGGGCCTAATTATTAAACGCACCCTCCTGTCAGCGACACACGAAATCGACAAATATCCTTTTTAGAACAGGATGAAACGAAAACTTGTGGACATAGCTGTACCTACAACAGCGCATAAGGAATTGAAAATCTGGGAGTTTTTGAAATTCGGAGAAACTCAAGTTGTCGACAGGTATGCCCCTTGTACGTCAAAGACCGCCTTAAAACAAACGTCTACAAATGAAGGCAGTATTCGTATGTTCGTTGTAATTGCAGCAGCCTAGCAACATGCATTGCGGTCCGATGGCGAATTACACTCGTGCTCAAAAACTATGCCGGCAACTGCCAATGCACTTAGGTCATATGCATTTCGTTTCTTGCAATCTACTCATGCTTTCACTCCAGCTTCAGAGTAATCATCCCATATTGTACGTCTTAAGATATTGATTTCTATGGCGGTTTGCAATTGCTAGCCACGTCTTATCTCAGTTTGGTGGCCCCGCATCGGCCCACTCGGCCGCTCTAAAATTGACTTACGGAGGAAGATGGAGGCTTTTATTTTAGCTTCTCCGCTGACTGCGGGGAGCGCCGTCGCCGAGGTAGGAGCAATTATTAGCTTATGTTTGGGACTAATTTCCACGCTTAATTAACATTTTAATGTTATTTTAATTAATTCATGTTAATCTTTGACGCATTCTCTTTCTATTGATACCATCCACCGGTCTGAGAAGTACTGCCTTGCCGCGTAAGGGCCGATAAAAGATCACGCTTTTAGGGGTATCTCTTCAACATGGGGCAGGAGCAATAAATAGAGCGCTCTAATTTTAGCTTATTTCCCTGGTATGTCACCAACTGGTATAAATTGAAATAGATAGGTATGGAAGTGCATCTATATAAATCATATCGCCAATGAATGAATACCAACTGAGTTTATTGGTGGTTTATTGGTTTCCCAAATCCCAGATGGATCATTGTAGACCGTGTTTGATTGAATCAGAATGCAAACTTCATGCTGGATTTACCATGTTCTAATTTAGTTACGTTCACATAATAATACAGTATATGTCACTGGTTCATCTTCAGTTTAAAATGTTATTGATATTTGCAACCATGTGTTTTGTCAGATTAATCGGAAATTAAAGTTTGACTTGCATGCTGAGTGGCGAGCTTTCTGCTTTGGGCACCAAGTTTGATGTTGTGCCCACGCTCATAATGATAATTTATTTCTATGTTCTATGTTTAGTTAATGAAACGTCATCAAAAATGGAAGTGTAAAATTATTATTCAATATCAATATTTAATGTCAATATTCTAGGATTAAAGCAAAAAACATAGTGACCTACCTTCTGATGTTTGTGAGATGTATCATAATTGAATATCAATATGAAGGGGCTAGCTTGTATTTCCTGGTCTAATGTCTGCTGTTGAAGGTCCTGCCTCAATCAATGATAGTGCCTACTTGCCTGTCATGCATTGAAAATGGTGAAGTGTTTCAATACATCTGTGAGAGCTGAAAGTTGTCTGTGAGAATGTGTCAAGGTGGATCAGAGTTTGTGCATTGCAACCAGAATAGGAATTGAGACTTTGGAAGACCATTATCAGCACTAGTGAATTCTAATACTGAACACTCCTTCCAGGCTCCAAAACTTGATTGTCATAATCTTTGTTATTTTTATGCCAAAACCAATGAATGAATTTCAGTTTTACATGTGGTGTGTGCAGCTTCCATCCAGCAGGAAATGCATTTCAAAATGAGCTATGGTTGACTTCATTCTGACCCCATTCCATAACATAGCATGAGTCATGAAAAGAGAGCAACATTATTCATTATTACGAAATATGAATGCTTTTATTCATCTTGCCAGGGTCCAAGCATGCACGTATTTACTATCAATGCACATGACAGAACAGATAACATCAGCTCGTCAAACACATACCACACGTATCAGGAGTCTACTGTTATTCTTCGAAAATAAGCCTGTCCATGAACACCTTGATAAACTGCTTGGCAAACCCAACAAGTACTTGTGGTTATGACAAAGGTGCTTGCAGAATCATAACCAAACTACTGTAACAATAATAATCCCTGTTTTCTCTTGCTTTTTTCCATTTCAACTCGGATCTTCATTTAGGTACAATCATCTCTGTAATAGGTACCTATTTATCACACATTTCAATCCATCTTCATCTTCTGATGAAAACAAAAAATAAAATAACCAACGCTCACTCACTCCTCAGTCCTCATGGCTCATCTCAATCTTTAAATATCTCAATCTCATCACATTTTCCACCAATCTTGAGTGTGTCAATGTCAAAAAGGTAATCTCTTCGCAATTATGAGCTGTCTCTTCCTGTCGAAAACAAGGCTCTCTCTATCGTCTGGAGGTTTCGAAAGATGCTCTCCAGAGATGGCGCTAGTAAATTTGGCTGACATGACGTCATGCTAAAAAGTGATGGTTTTTGTGAGAGCAAATGTAATAATAGTTGAAAATTTTGTACTTTTGCTTAATTAAGAAAAAATAAATATACAATTGTTCAAAACAGCGTTTTCTTCATTCATCCTTCATTGTTTTAAGAGGAATATAGACAGTTTAAATATTTTTTCTTGACCGCAATTCGCACACGCACTAAATTAAAAGCTGGAGTTTTGTGCGTTCGTAAATCGTGATTTGAGAAAATAAGTTGACAATAATCTTTTGCACTTTTGCTTTACAATCATTTTTCAATGCAGATAAATGCATAAATTATTCGAAAATAGGCATATCTTTGAAATATTATGATTTTCCACAAGCAAATTTTCCCAAAAACTTGAACTACTTACAACTGACGAACGCATCCAATAATCTGGATGTCTTAGGATGAGTTCGTCATTTTTTCCGAAGGAAATACGATACAGTTCAAGCTATTTTACCGATTTATTAGGGTACTTTTGCCAATGAATTAATAAATAAATGACAACAATTAATCTCATTATCAACCATACTCGGAAGAACTTTCTTCGCATAAGCGCGAACACATCCGCGCTTTCATGAAAAGTCACGCCTGTAGATGTCAGGACTGCTGCTTTATGTTTCGCAAGGTGGCGCAGCGCGCAGGGTACCGACTACCGAGGCTGAGGTCTCCAGACTCTCCACCACGATTTAACTTGGAAATGGCCGATGGGGAAGGTCTCACCCAAAAACGGACGCCCTTTTACACAGCTGCATAAAGAGAATGAATTATTAGCATAGCTGACCACACGTCCCCTCCCCCTCTCCGCCCCAGCTCAATAGGAAATATCGCCTATTTTCCTTAGTCAGTTATATTCTGACTAATTTCTCACTCTTCCCAGTAAACCTTAACATGCATGATGCAGATGTCCACTGCGTAAGTCGTGTGCTTTCGTAAGTGTGCCAACTATATAGTGTTGCCTGCCTACACTCTACAGTACAGCCTACTGCTTCCCCATTGTCGTTATAATTGGTGATTCTCAGGTCAAAAGTTACACAGTGGTCTCAGAGAACAATCGTTTCAACAAATTAACGATTCAAACCGTTGCATTCTACTTATATTCCGGTCAGTTCTGCTACTAAACGATTCCGGCAAAACACTCTTTAGGTTATGTATTAGCGAACCACCACACAAAATTCGCCCAATCAATGGTCAGTTATTACTGCTGGGCTGAACCGTCATACGCTATATAGCCTATTATATAGCCTAGTCAATATTTTCAGAACGATACTGACTGACGAAACACAACGTATTCGCGGATTCGCACATACGTTGGCACCCAGGTGGCCTGTCAGCAGCCGCACAAATCCGCACAGCGCAGCCGGGATTTGACATTGAGATGGTACACCGTAAAGCATGCCTTTCCACACAGGCACAAGCACAGGGACACAAATTCTCAAAATCCAAACTTATTCCAATACTGGTCAATTACGAATAGGCATAAAGTTTTGAGGTTTTCTCATGTTCATTCTTCTTTCAACACACGCGGCAGACTGCAGCAGCTGCAGAACATCTCACAGAGCTGCGCTGGATGCAGTCATGAGCTGGGACACGGTTTGTGACCAATGACCGATCGGGGGTGCCAGCCTCCTCCCGGCACGCGATGCACTGGCCGCCGCGCAGTCGATGTCGGGGCACCGCCGGCATTCGCCGACAGGGTTCCATCCGATTCGGTGTATTGGTGGCAGCCCGAACAGTGACCCACGCGAAGCTGGCGGACGTCGATGGCCGATGAGCGATGCCCTTCCGCGACCGGCGGTGGCAGTCGGTCCCACATCAAGAACAGATACCAGTCATGCGGTCAGTCGGCGACGGCGCTGTCGCGAGCCGATCTGATGGTCGCGCGGTGGGCGTTGCCGACGTCCACCGGGACCGTCGACTGGGGGAGCGCGGCCGCCTCTTGGCCGCCGCCTCTGGTCGGCGAGCTCGTTGCGCTGTGGGACGGCATCCACTGCAAGTCGTTCACTGTGAAGCGGTCGTTTGACCGGACCTGGCAGGCTGGGAAAGGGGGCCTCAGATGAAGTAAAACCATCCCTCAGGCCAGCTTGAACTGGCTCTCCACCTCACCATGTTAGATAAGCGGACACCCTCGTGATCATCGCAGCGATGATTGCCAATTGGTGTGTCATTATGGGAGAGGATGCCAGCCTCCTTTGCAAGATAGTCTGCCTTTAACATAGTGCAGCCCGACCCATTGCCTGTGGCGCAGACTGGGCTTGATAATGCAGTGCAGGACACACCAAACGTAAGCGGCCATCTGTACCCCCTGTGCAGTAGGGCTGACTCAAGAGCCCAGAGTTGCCCTCCCCCCCACCATTCTGTGCACGTGATAACTGGATGGGACATGCCATGGTCAGCATCTGTTCAAAAGCTGCCCTAAGCATGTAAAGCTCCACTGGCATGCTCAAGCATGGTCACAGTCAGTTCTCACTTCTCAGTTGAACCTCCAATGGAAACCCATCACAAAGTAGAGATCAGGGCGCCTCTCACACTGCAGCACACTCAACGACTGAGGCACCATCTCATCACTTGCAGGTGGTTCTTGCCAGGAGCAATGCCAGCCACGCACATCAGGTGATAACAGCAGTGTACAACTGCAATCTACAAGCATCCATGTTCTTTCTGGTTTTCTCCTGTTGAGATCCACTGCCATGCATGAACTTGATGGGCTTTTGTTGCGCTCCTCCCATGTGCAGACAGGTTTCTGCTGAAACAAAGCAAAGCAAATGTGATTAATAATGGCCCTGTTTCACCATCCAGACACTGTGTGCACTGGTAGCTACGGCATACCATAGCATCACTCAAATGACGTTGCATGTGACCTCTTAGTTTATGATCAATCGCGTTTGGAACAGAGTGAGAGGTTCTGAAAAACCGTACCAAGAACAGAGGTTTGAGTTCAAATACTGCTAGCATGCTGCTGGTGCTGGTACCGCAGCGTGCTAGCGTTCTGGGATGCTGTCATAGCTTAGCGTCACAGTGAAGTTTGTTGACACTGCCATGGAAACCCAATGCTCTGACACACGCAGCGCACTGCAGTGCTGAGCACTGCAGTGCGTGCTCTGCCGTGAAACACCACCCATGAACGTTGGTTGCATGACCAGGATGGAGCAGTGTGGCAGACAGTGATTTCAATTTTAATTGCACTTCCTAGAGATTAAAATGTTGTTGGTGAAATTGCTATTCATTATTCCTATTACCATTGTCTAAATTTCACATTTTGATTTCAAGACAGCATCAGCATTGACATGTTATATAAAATAAGGTTTAGACTTCAGGTGGTCCCGGGTTCAGCTATTAAGTAAAACAAGGGCAAAAAATTGTCAAAAAAATATTTTTAAAAAATACCTGCCTTCATCAACACCTCATCTAATCTAACCTCATCCTCATCTAACAAGGCCCTAATAGCAAAAACCGTTTGAATAACAATGTAATATTTTGCAACCGCTGCACCATTACTGTCACGTACGCTATCCCTAGATTGGTTGCTGGTAAGTAGTGGTTGTCGTCATCAACTCGTCATGCAGCAGCTGATTGGGATGGGCGGGGCCTATTTTTATCCAGGCGATAGAGAGAGCCGAAAACAAAAATAAATAACAAACGCACACCTGTTGGCAGCCAGCCAGCCCAGACAATAACAAAGACCGAAGATACCAATGCGTAAATACAATTTGATTTAGTAGCCTTGCGATAATTCAGTTTGTATATAGCGCGCAACCACTGTCTCATAATTGTCCCTACCAGCCGCTAGACGCACTCAGTCGCACGCACTAAAACACTGCCAATGTCCCATCTAGTCTTTTAATTACCGGGGTTACATGAGCGATCCGTTCCAAATACGCACTACGCTAATGCGCATCAGCTCCCCACAAACGGATCTACGGCACCGGTTACATGAGACTAATTCGTTTTATCTACGTCAAACGGATCTTCTTTGGCTCACCCGGGCTGACTCCTCGACGGCCGGTAATTCGCATCACAAACGGAATAGGATTAGCGTACAGTCATGGCGCAGTTGTGGCATTTACCGGGACGACTGAGCTAAATTTTAAATACTTATATCATTTGATAGGCTCAAAAACATTTTAAATTAACATGAAATCAAAAAATGAAAACAAAGTTTTCTTGTTTTAAGTCAGTGGGCACTGATTCGCCATGCAGCGACAGCAGGGTGGTCAGAAAAAATTATCTATCAAAATATTTCATTCATTTTATTTCACATGCAAAGACTAAACCAAAATACCAACATTTTTTTCCTATTTTCTACGAGGCAGCCAATAAAAAAAATTGTTAGGTATTTTGCATTTTGACGCTTCCAGTCAGCAAAGAATAGTTCTTGTGAAATACGGCCCGAATCGTGTGCCTCGGACGTTTCGGTTACATGAGCGATCCGTTCCAAATACGCACTACGCTAATTCGCATCAGCTCCCCAAGAACGCATTCAGTGCACCGACTACATGAGCAAATTCGTATCAGTGACGTCAAACGGATCTAGTTTGGCTCTCGGCCCGATGCGCATTACAAACGGAATAGCATACAAATGTGGCGCACTTCCGTAGCAATAGAGGTGACTATATTAAAAATTTATTATCTTATGTCTTTTTTGCATTTAATCTGCTCAAAACATTCTCAATTAACTTAACAAAAAAAAGTTGAACATAAAGTTGTCTTGCTTTGACTCATTGGGCAATTGCCTCTCTTGATTCGTCTGTAGTGCTGTCAGAAAAATGTTTCAACTGAAATTATGTGGATATTTACTATTTGGTTTTCACTATATTTATTGTTGAAAACTTGGCAAAATACCGACATATTTTTTTAATATTATTTCAAAAGAAGAAAATGAAAAAAATACCTATTATTTTGCATTTTAATGTTTCTTTTTGCGAAGAAATAGTTCCTGTAATACGTATCTTGGTCCTATTCGCTTCTAAGCCTCTTTCTCAGCGGATTTTGTTCGGACCGCCGATTCGTATTAGCAGGTGGATACATGAGTCGGTAGTACGCTCCTGATTCGCATTAGCGGTGAATCCGATCGTGATACGTATTTGCTTTGCTCATGTAACCGCGGATCGGATCGCCGATTCGTACTAGCAGGTGGCTACATGAGTCGGTAATGCGTTCCTAATTCGAATTAGCGGCTAAATACGTATTTACTGTGCTCATGTAACCCCGATAAATATCTATGGTTACGACCATACGACGTACGGGAATGAGTTATCAGCTGTCTAATCGTAGACAACACAATTAAACTGTAAGCCTGTATTGGTATTGTTTCTTTTATTTGGCTGTCGAACATTATTTATGGTTTGAAATATGATTTTATGTAAAATAATTGATATGAAAAAGCCGTCTCATAAGTTATGACCCCATTTCACCACACGCAAGTGGCAGAAATGACAATGATCAGCTGACGCATTTTTCCTGGCCGAAGTCAGAGTGCGCGGCCCGACGCACCACGCGTATTTGGAAATTCCGACCTCGTCGAGCATCAGAAGCCACCTAACAGGCGTGTTCGAAACCGCAGGAGATGATGATGAACGGGTTTATCGAAACTTGATTGGATGAGCCTATCGGTAATAGCGATTTTAGCGTGTGCATTTATTGTTCATAGTGGTGTGAAATGTGGTTGGGGTACGACCGACAACCCGTCGGGGCGAATTTCGCACTGGGGTACTCAAAATTTGAAGAATTTAAGACGTTTCCATGAGTTTTGAAGGTATGGATAAGTTCTAAAAATCCGGTTCTCCTTATCCGGGTCATTAACTCCATATGGTCCAAGAAAGCTGGCACACTACCTTTAAAGGAAATGGCGCAGGCAAAAGAAAAAACAGCCAGAAAAAAATGTAGCAAAGCAAGCCTCTCTCAAAATTTCAATGTTCTTGACAAATACAGCCCAACCCCTGAAAATAATGCAGCCATTTATGTGGGCAACATATCGGATTGTTACTTTAAAATTATCGTACGTCGGCCTAGAGCCACGTTCGAGGAAAACCAAAGATAGTGTCGATAACAAAATATTCAGCTTCCACCAAATGTAGACTTCCATTTAACTGATAAAACGCTGCAACAGTGTTCAACATAATATATTTATGCTTTCGTTCATTTAAACGGACAATTTATAACATTTCAAATCCAAGCATCAAAGACCTAGTCTGAAAACTGCTCGGTCACGATTTCTTAGCTATATCCGAAACTGTTTATTTGACTGAGCTCTAATCGTCTCGGACACTCGCAGTGAACCTGAAGAAAAAAAATATCACCTTCCGAGCAACAAGGCAAAAACGCTTACAACATGACTGACGTCATATAAAACGCGACGTTGCAAACATCACCACGTCACGGAGTTCATCACACCCAGGGAAGGGCGTTCCAAAATGTAACGTCAACTAACTCGAGCAGCGCAGCTCAGTGGAGCTCGAGGTATCGCACAGACGCAATGACGAAGCTCACACACCTTACAAAAACTTGACACCGACAGCAGCTAACATGGTCACTCAATCGAACATCGTTTTATCTATTTCTCCGTTGAGCAATCGAGCTGACACGCCTCAAAAGAAACGCTTTATCAATCATGAACAGGTATCACACAGTGCGTCCTAACTCTGAGGCGAGTCGTCACCGGTGCGGCGGCGGCGGCTGCAGGCAGAGCCACCTATCGGTGACCGGCTGAGTCGGACTGGGCGTGGCCGTGCTGAAGCTGACCTGGGCCGGGTCACAGAACGGCACGTGCCACCGGCCGGCCGGGTCACACTGCGCCTGCACAGAGTGTACGATCGGCATCTGGAGAGAAGAGACAATAAGAGTTCGTCAGTGATCATAACAGGCAGGCGAGAAGTATAGCAACAGCAAATACTCGGTCTTTCAATCAGTCAGAGCAGCATACCATAAACAACACCTACGCCTGCTGGCTCTTCTGCTCACCTTGATGTTGAGGTTTCCGTTGCGCGTGACGCCCTCCACAGCCAGCCGGTTGGTGCGGATCAGCCGGTTGAACTTGGAGCGCGTCTCGTCGGGCAGCCGGGCGGCGTGGTCTCGGAAGAAGTCGCGCGTCACAAACTGCGTGCCAGGGTGAGAGTGCATCACGGCGTACAGAAGAAACGCATCGTCCGAAGACCTGTGACACGGCGAGGAGAAGTCGGGTCACTCAGGACAGCGCCATCAGTGACAGAAATAATAAAATAAACATAGACATAATCACATTTCACGTGAATGTATCTTATGCCAATTAGCCGACAACACAGAAACCGACATATGGGCAAAAATGAATAACAAGTTTGGCACATGGATACGTGAATGATTTCACGTCATATGGATACGTTTTTAACAAAGCCCCTCATCATCAAGATGCATTGACAGTAGACTTTGCTCTTCTATGGTTGCCAACAAGCATCATCGCAACAGTAAGCCCAGCACCAGTTCAAACGCTGTGGCTACGTATCGCGATTCGCACCAACACATAATCTATTGACCATACAACTCACATGTTGTCGGCGGTGAAGAGAAGGGCGTGCCTCTTGACGTAGCCCATGTCGGCCTTCTTCCAGCCACGCATGTGGTACCGGCCGACCACGAGTACCTTCTTACCCTGCTGCACGGCGAAATGATCCACCACCTGCACCAGCTGAAAACGGAAAAATATACACAGTTAGACTGTTACAACCGCGGTACGGAAGAAGCTGTGCCCAAATTCACACCTAACCCGTACCAGTCAGAAAGCAGGACAGCCAAACAGCCAAAGAATTACACTGCTTGACCACCATAAGAGGTAGTATAGAAGCAATGCATAGGTATAGTATAATATAAGACTTAACAATGCATTTGACTTGTAATATCCGCAAGACTTTTTTAGTGGAAACCGAATAAGAAAAACATTTACAACTACAGGAATGAAGAGCCGACATCACGCTATATGTGACACGTCGACAGCTGAAGAACGCCGTGAATAAAAGTCATACATGACTGGCGCCACCTATGTTGGGCCGCACCGCTGTTCCCGGCCATCTCTGTGCCCGTCCCGTGCCACTCACCGCAGCTGAGAGGGGAGCGCCGCCCCGGACGCCGGCGGTCGCCAAGCCCACATTCAGGCCGTCCACCACCACGTCATAGGGCGCCGTGCGCTCCACGAAGCTCCTGAAGCGCTCCACCTCCTCAGGAGTGGACGTCTGGAACACGTCCTCGCCGATCAGCACGCGCCGCTCCAGGGCGTCGCGCACCTCGCGGAAATCGGCGACGCTGAGACGGTCGGGCGGGAGGTGCAGCCCGCAGTGCTCGCAGCGACCTCTGACGGCAGCGGGAGACGGCCGGTGAGAAACCGGGGAGGTGATGGCGGTGTTTGGTGGAAGTGATTCTAATGACACTGTTTACAAGATATGGACATCAATGAGCTGTGACGTAGCTCTGCAGAATAACATAGGGGCTTTAATTGCATCATTCCATCTAAGTAACACTTGCCAGGTAAAAGCTTGCCACAAAAAATGACGTAACATTCAGAAAGCGGGTTGAGGTTGAATAAAATCGGTACGTCATAGGTAGGCAATACAAATTTGTAGAAAGGTCAACTGGGCTCAGTCTCAGGCATCACGAGCTACTGGTTGCCTTTTTTACCTTGATATTTAAAGACCTCCCTCGATGGCGCAAAGCTCACCTGCTGGACACCTGGGTGGCCTCGCCGACCCACGGCCGCGCCAGCCGCTGTGTGCACAGGTCCCGCAGTCTCACCACCTGGCCCTCACTCAGTATCACCCCGCTGTCGGAGAGGAACTCCAGCAGCCGGAGCACCATCTGCTCGGCCGACTCGGCCGCCGGTCCGACCTCTGTGCGCCGTTCCCCCGGCCGATCACCGCGGAGCTCCAGCCGCGCCTCAGCGCGCGCCCTCGTCTCACAGCGCTCCAGCCAGGTGTCCAGCGCGTCATCAGTCGGCCGCAACCGGAGGGCAGACAGCTCCTCGAGCACCTCCCAGCCGAGGGCGTCCTCTCCGGCCCGCAGCGCCGCCGCTGCCAGCGCCGAGAGCGCGGTGCGGGGCGGCGGGCCGCTGCGCCGCGCCACAGTCAGCAGTGGCACCGCCAGCCGCCAGTGCCGGGTGGCGCAGAGACCGACCGCGGCCCGTGTGGCGCTCACACGGTCCAGCGGCGCCGCGCTCAGCGCCGCGTGCGCCGCCAGCGTCTCCGGCTCGGCGGCGTCGCGCGCGGCGGCGTCACACGAGGCCAGCAGCTCGAGAAAGAGGGCGAGGTTGGCGGGCGGCACGGTGCCCTGCTCCTGACGGTGTCGGAGCAGGGAGATGGCCGCCGGGAGCGCCACGCCGCCGTCCGGCAGCCGGCAGGCGGCCAGTGCCCGGTGGTCGACAGCGTGGGGACTGGCGGACGGCACGAGGCGCCGGTACTCGGCCACCGCGCGCTCCCAGTCGGCGCCACTCGGCGGCCGCGCCGCTGAGGCAGTGGCGAGCAGCAGCTGCTCGGCGCGCTCCTGCAGCTCACGGCGTGTGTCACGGCGCTCCTTCTGTCTGCTGCGTGCGCTGGGACCAGCTACACTACTCAGCAGGTGACTGAGCTGTGTGGGCCTGGCCGGTCCGACCAGGAACCTGGTCCCAGCAGTCAGCAGTCTCATTGCATGAAGGCTCATAATTGTCAGAGTTTAGAGCTGGACCCGTCTCATGATGTAGGCATAGGTTCAGTGGCTGAAACAGGAAACAGATTCTCAGAGTTAACATGAACTTTACTACGAATGTTATCATGTAGGTACCTAGGATACATTGGTATGGTATTAGTACCGTAAAATGGGGTGTTAAGGGACAGTGAGGTGCTAAGGGACAGTTGCATGGAAAAAAACTTTGAGTCATATTAACTTATTAATTTTAGAAGGTTCAATAAAAACTTCAGTGTGGTAGTTGACACTGTTTTGTTCTTGACCATAGGACAAAATGGTATGGTTCTTCATGCAAGTGATTTGGTTCAAAAATGGATTTGAAAATCATGCTACATTTTCACAAAATTGAAACATCTCCAAAACTCTGTGTGTACCACATAAACTAGTGGGTGTACAGGGAAAATGAATGCATAGGTGTATTGTCACATGTATTGCACATGTTTCCTGAAAAACTTGTGCAAATCCACCCATTCATTCATCATCCTCTTCCTCTTTTCCAGATGCATGCATATTTTGAGGTGGATGTGGGGTGCTTAGGGACAGGGAAGAAAAAATAAAAAATAATATCTAAATATAAGTTCTGTTGTATATTTATGTTGTTGCATGTGCAGGCTGTGGCATGGTGTTGCATGTGCTTTGCATGGTTTATGAGCCTAATGCTTGGTTCCCTGTTTTCCAGCAATGTTGTGAATAAAAGCCTTCATTGAGGTTCATCGTTCATTACAATTTTATTCACAACATAACCTGCATGCTGCATGACTCTGGCAAATCAAGATGGACAAGTATCTCAAGCCCCCAGAACTCAACATTGATCCCAAATCGCCATCTGCTGAAGATGAGTGGGATATGTGGATTACAAAGTTTGGGGATTTCTTCAACTCCATCGATCCGGCCCTAAATCCCAACAAGCTCACGCTTCTTCGGGCTCACATGTCATGTGCATGCTATAAGCTGATCAAGGCGGCCACTACCTTTGATGAGGCTGTCGAGATGCTGGAAGCAAGGTTCGTGAAACCCCACAGTGAGGTCTATGCTCGCCACAGGCTCGCTTCTCGGCGACAGCAGGCTGGGGAATCACTTGACACTTATCTCGAGGAACTGGGGCTCCTGGCATCTCAATGCAAGTTTGAAGCAGCTACAGCTGAAAAAGTAAAGGAGGATGCCATACGTGATGCCTTCATCAATGGCCTGTCATCCAGTGCTATTCGACAGCGTCTTCTGGAGAACCTTCAGCTTGATCTGAAAACAGCTGTTTCTCAGGCTCGTGCTCTGGAGATGGCCCAGCAGCAATCTGAAATGTATCATAGAAACAGCAGTGATTCGTCACCAGTGACAGTGACAGCCCATGCTCAGTCTGATCCTTCTTCTGCGGAGGAGACAGTGCCATCCGCTCGAGGAGGAGAGGAAGTGACTGCAGCAGTTGAACGTACCTGCTTCTTCTGTGGTGGTCCACATCATGCTCGAAACAAGTGTCGTGCACGCAATGCTACCTGTTCAAGCTGTGGTAGGCAGGGGCATTTTGCCTCAGTCTGCCAGATGGGGAGATGGTCCAGAAGAGCACAACCGACCAAGGACCGGAGACAAACCACAGCTTCTATGCCGATACTGTCAGCAATGCATGAAACCTCTCTTCCGAGTCTACGGTCTGCTATGACACGTGTCACAATCAATGGTCAAGAGTTCGAAGCGCTGATCGACACTGGTAGCTCTCAGAGTTTCATCCGTACCCGGGTCGCAGAGGACGTTCACCTGAACATCGAACCCGCACATGGTACTGTGTGCATGGCCTCCACACAGCATCATGTCAAGGTGGCGGGGCAGTGTAGGGTGAGACTACGGGTTCAAGATGAATCATATGATGACTACCTGTTCTCTGTCATGGACGATCTGTGTGCACCTGTGCTACTCGGTCATGACTTTCTCAAGGCACACGAAAGCGTGTCCCTGACGTTCGGTGGCTCTCGATCCTCGCTCAGCCTGTGCTGTCTGACTCCCGCAGTGGTAACGCCACCATCCTTGTTCGGTAACTTGACGGAGGACTGTCACCCTATCCAGGCCAAGTCACGCCGCTACAGCGCCTCCGAAGTGAAGTTCATCGAGGGTGAGGTCGATCGTCTCCTAAAGGAAGGCATCATCTCTCCCAGCACCAGCCCATGGCGTGCTCAAGTTCTTGTGGTTGAATCTCCTAGCGGGAAACGTCGGATGGTTGTGGACTACGCCCAGACCGTCAATCGCTTCACGGAGCTGAATGCTTACCCGCTGCCAAGAATCAACGAACAGGTTGAAAAGATCGCTCAATACTCCTACTTCAGCACGATAGACCTGACCAGTGCCTATCACCAGATCCCCATCGATCCTGAAGATCGCAAGTACACAGCTTTCGAAGCTGATGGAAGACTCTTCGAATTCCTTCGTATCCCGTTCGGGGTCACTAATGGGGTCGCCTGTTTTCAGCAGATCCTCGACGATGTCATCCGAGCTGAGAACCTGCGCGACACATTTGCATACGTCGACGACGTGACCATCTGTGGTCGCACCAGAGAAGAACATGACAGGAACCTGGAGCGCTTCATCGACGCTGCAAAGAAGTTCTCGCTGACGATCAATCAAGAGAAGAGTCAGTATGGCAAGACATCCGTCAGGATCCTGGGGCATGTGGTGGAGAACCGGACGATTCGACCTGATCCAGAGCGACTTCGAGCCTTGATGGAGCTGCCGGTGCCCGAGGACGCGAAGGCACTGAAGCGAGCTGTAGGCATGCTCTCACACTACTCCAAGTGGGTGTCGTCCTTCTCCGAGAAGCTCCGGCCGCTGATCGACGGCGACTGCTTTCCCCTGTCGCCTGACGCGGTCGCGGCGTACCAGCGGTTGAAGGAAGACATCGGTGCTGCTACCATGTCAGCGATTGACGACTACGCTACCTTTGTGGTAGAGACGGACGCGTCTGATAATGCGATCGCAGCCACTCTTACTCAGAACGACAAGCCGGTCGCCTTCTTCTCGCGAACGTTAAACCCATCAGAACGCAAACAGGCATCCGTTGAGAAGGAGGCTGCAGCCATAGTCGAGTCAATTCGAAAGTGGCGGCATCTTCTGATTGGACGCCACTTCAAGCTCATCACAGATCAACGCTCGGTCTCCTTCATGTTCGACCGCGCGAGCAAAGGACGCATCAAGAACGACAAGATACTGCGTTGGCGTCTCGAGCTGGCGTGCATGAGCTTTGAGATCGTGTATCGTCCGGGGAAGTTCAACACAGTTCCCGACATGCTATCCAGGGCTGTCTGTGGCGCAACCACCACGGACACTGAAGATCTCATCCGATCTCTCCATGGACAACTCTGCCACCCTGGTGTAACGCGGTTGTGGCACTACCTCCGGTCGCGGAATGTGGCTTGTTCGGTGGATGATGTAAGGCGAGTCGTAACGCAGTGTAGAACCTGTGCACAGCACAAACCACGATTCGTCCATACCTCTAACACGCTTGTCAAGGCGACTAGGGTGTTTGAGCGATTGAGCGTTGACTTCAAGGGTCCCCTGCCATCAAACACTCAAAGAGCGTACATGTTTGTCGTGGTAGATGAATTCTCCCGCTTCCCGTTCGCTTTTCCTACTGCCGATACGTCTGCGGATTCGGCGATACAGTGTATGATGTCTCTGTTCACTATGTTTGGCACACCAGAGTTTGTACATTCCGATCAGGGCACCGCCTTCACGTCCTCTCGATTTAAGCAGTTTCTCCTACAGAACAGCATCGCCCAGAGCTTCTGTTCGGCATACAACGCCCCAGGCAACGGTCAAACCGAGCGTTACAACGGCATCATCTGGAAGTCTGTGTGCATGGCCTGTCACTCTGACAGCATCGACTTGAAAAACTGGGAAACCGTCCTCCCCCGGGCTCTGCACAGCGTTCGTTCGTTGCTATGCACAGCCACGAACCAGACGCCTCATGAACGATTCTTCAAACATCCTCGAAGGTCAATCAATGGTCAAGCTCTCCCTTCTTGGCTGGTGACATCAGACAGGGTACTGCTCCGTCGGTTCAACCGCGCCAGCAAGTACGAGCCTCTGGTGGATGAGGTCGATCTTCTGCACGTTACTCCCGCGTACGCCAAGGTCCGACTGCCGAGTGGTCGTGAGCCGACTGTCTCTATCCGTCATCTCTCGCCCATGGGAGGTGAGAGCGCTGGGGAGCACTGCCAGATGGGTGATCATCGATCGAGTGACACAGACGTGCCTCCTATTGACTCGCCCTGTGACCCTGTGTGTCCCGCTGAGCGTGGCGACTCGTCTGATGCTGTGTCCGTCTCTGCACCGGATGTTCATGATGTACCTCCCGAGATCTCGCCTGACTGTCCTGATACCACTGTAACGAATTTGGATCGGCCTCTGCGAAGGTCAACCAGGGTGAAGCAGGTGCCTGTTCGATTAATGGACTATCAGATGTGTAAGCCGTGACAGACGAGCGTTTTGACATGGTGTGGTGAGGAGTTTGTCTTTGTGTTAGTGTTGCTGAGCGTAGTTTTGGCACGCTCAGTCTTGAGGGACGGTGAATGTTGTATATTTATTAGGGTGTATCGTCGAATTTTGATTTTTTTTAATCGTCTTCACTACTAAATTTTATTGGTCCCTGGCATGTTTGAAGCCGTAGGATACCAATAAAAAAAAATCTGGAACGAAAACGTAGCCTGCTGCGAGCGGTTGAACGGAAGCCTGTCGGGACGGCGCCAGGCGTTGAAGTCTCTCCGTTAGTTACGCGCACACTAGCACCACGCGGCGGCTGGAGCCGTGCCGCCGCGTTCCCGGTCAGCCGTGTTTTAGCGTTCACTGACGATTCGAGGTGATTATTCTAAGCTTTCCTAAGAAGCCTTCTGCCCCGCAGCTCATTATTGAGCAAGAATATCGCACAAACTGCATAGAATATTGGCATGCAGGTTGTCGGCACATAGGAGAAGGGGATGTTTTGGTTAATGCCTCCTTTAATAGGAAGAGATTGTGGAAGAACAACACATTTCTCTTGGAAATTACTCATCCTCCTTCTTCCTACGTGCCTGCTTTAGTCATCGAAGTACCCCTATTGACTCTACGTTCTTGATTCGGCTGTCGATTGTATGCATGGAATTCCGCTGTATTATATTTTCTCGCTCAATGTCTCCTGAGCTATATTGAGGCGTCACGGGACAGCAATGCTCAGCACACAACTGCAGAGAAAAAATCAATGTGGTCATGCGTTTTGTATGCCAAAATGTGTGAGCCTTGGCGTGTACCAGCAGCCGTTGTCACCATTGTAATTTTCACGACTTTATCTTTATAAGGATGCTATTTCCCACTTCCCAGTTCCCAGACTGGGTTTGGAGATATAGTTTTACAGAAACATTTAGGAATGTCTGTAATGTAAGTTAAAAGCGAATACCGAAAGGAATCCACATATATTCGATTACCTGTTTGCTGTATTGCTTAGTAAATGCCAGACGTCATGATGGCAATGGTTGCGATTGATGGTATGCCGGATGGCCTGGGTACGAACTCACGGTAAGTCAGCTTGGCCAGCAGGCATCAACAGGCACAATTATAGTCTTACACTGATGTCGTCACCCTCAGTTATTCGTCACCATTCAGCAACAAGCCCAGAGCTTCGGGCTTTGAACCATAAGGTACAGGTGTAGGAGCAAGACATTGCGCCGATTCGAAGGGCTGCAAGGGCATCAGTGCAGGGGCTGGAATGCGCCTGAGCGGCTGAGACCATCCCATTGGGACGGGGGTGTTCTGGGTGCACCCAGCCGCTCATGCTGGGAAATGCATCCAATGGAGCTCTCCCCCCATCCCCCCGTTTCGAATGATTAGGGTGACCTTTAGTCTAGAACAAGGAAGGGTGACTGTTGGCTGGTCCCGAGGATAGATAGAAAGGACAGGTAATGACGTCATATAATGAATCGAAGACGGCCCCGGTCCAATCCTCTGATAGAGGTTCATCAACACGTATCTCGTTGTGGACCGTTTCGTTTTCCTCCACCGTAGTTTTTGCACCGACCTGAACGGGTTGGAAGATAACATGTTCAGAAACCATTAAGATCGTAATTGTATATTCGTTGTATATTTGTTCACTGAACAGGTAGAACAGGTTCAATGCACAGTGAAAACCTCATCCTATCATCCAATAATCATAAAGTAGTCTTCATGGAATGGAAAGGCTAACCTAACTCAACGAATATACAATTACGACCTTAATGGTTTCTGAACATCGTAATCTTCCAACCCGTTGAGGTCGGTGCAAAAACCACGGTGGAGGAAAACGAAATGGTCCACAACGAGATACGTGTTGATGAGCCTCCATCAGAGGATCGGGCCGGCGCCGTCTTCGATTCATTATATGATGTCATTACCTGTCCTTTCTATCCTCGGGACTAGCCAACCATTATCCTTCTTTGTTCTAGACTAAAGGTTAGCCTAATCATTCGAAACGGGTGGGGATGGGGGTAGAGCTCCATTGGATGCATTTACCAGCATGAGCGGCTGGGTGCACCCAGAACATCCCCGTCCCAATGGGATGGTCTCAGCCGCTCAGGCGCATTCCAGCCCCCGCGATGCTGCCCTTCCAGCCCTTCGAATCGGCGCAATGTCTTGCTCCTACACCTGTACCTTACGGTTCAAAGCCCGAAGCTCTGGGCCTGCTGCTGAATGGTGACGAATAACTGAGGGTGACGATATCAGTGTAAGACTATTGTGCCTGTTGATGCCTGCTGGCCAAGCTGACTTACCGTGAGTTCGTACCCTGGCCATCCGGCATACCATCAATCGCAACCATTGCCATCATGACGTCTGACATTTACTAAGCAATACAGCAAACAGGAAATCGAAAATATGTGGATTCCTTTCGGTATTCGCTTCTAACTTTCATTACAGACATTCCTAAATGTTTCTGTAAAACTATATCTCCAAACCCAGTCTGGGAACTGGGAAGTGGGAAATTGCATCCTTATAAAAGTAAAGTCGTGAAAATTACAATGGTGACAACGGCTGCTGGTACACGCCAAGGCTCACACATTTTGGCATACAAAACGCATGACCACATTGACTTTTTCTCTGCAGTTGTGTGCTGAGCATTGCTGTCCCGTGACGCCTCAATATAGCTCAGGAGACATTGAGCGAGAAAATATAATACAGCGGAATTCCATGCATAAAATCGACAGCCGAATCAAGAACGTAGAGTCAATAGGGGTACTTCGATGACTAAAGCAGGCACGTAGGAAGAAGGAGGATGAGTAATTTCCAAGAGAAATGTGTTGTTCTTCCACAATCTCTTCCTATTAAAGGAGGCATTAACCAAAACATCCCCTTCTCCTATGTGCCGACAACCTGCATGCCAATATTCTATGCAGTTTGTGCGATATTCTTGCTCAATAATGAGCTGCGGGGCAGAGAGCTTCTTGGGAAAGCTTAGAATTATCACCTCGACCCGTCAGTGAACGCTAAAACACGGCTGACCGGGAACGCGGCGGCACGGCGCCAGCCGCCGCGTGGTGCTAGTGTGCGCGTAACTAACGGGGAGACTTCAACGCCTGGCGCCGTCCGGACAGGCTTCCCTTCAACCGCTCGCAGCAGGCTGCGTTTTCGTCCCAGATTTTTTTGATTGGTATCCTACGGCTTCAAACATGCCAGGGACCAATAAAATTTAGTAGTGAAGACGATTAAAAAAAATCAAAATTCGACGATACACCCTAATATTTATGTTGTTGCATGTGCAGGCTGTGGCATGGTGTTGCATGTGCTTTGCATGGTTTATGAGCCTAATGCTTGGTTCCCTGTTTTCCAGCAATGTTGTGAATAAAAGCCTTCATTGAGGTTCATCGTTCATTACAAGTTCATTAAGTTTTCTTTCAGTAGGCATGAAAAACACAAAATTACACATAAAATGCTGGCAAGTTCATGCTTTTATCTCTAGCACATCTTAAGTTATATAACAAAACATCTCAACACTCTCTTTTACAATGATGGGTCAATGGAGACTGATGTAGGTAAATGTGATGTCATCATAAAAAGGCTAAAACAAAGAAGGCAACATAATGACAAGTGACTAGCTTCAACATGGGTTTTTATTGAAGACAGAAGGGTACTTTTTGGTTCTGTTTACCTTATAATTAGCACATTTTCCAGGAGCGTAAACTGCACTACACGTAATTGGCTAAAAAGGTCATTAGTGGTGAATGAACCTGACTTGTTTTGTGACAGAATATGCAAAACATTTCAATAAATAAATTGTGTGCCCTTCCACACCCCAATTGTGAGCATTTGATGACCATTTCATGGAATAATATAGGTGTCCCTTAAAGGGACCCGGTAAATGTCAAGTTTAAGTCCTAAGAAGAGTTCATTGATAAATTTTTCATATTTATACATTATTTGACATCCTGAATCCAAAAATGATAGTCATATGTCTCGCAAATAAAAGAAAAAACATAATCAAACCTGACCTAACCTTACCTACTTACCTATAACCTACCAACCTACAACTTACAAACCTACCCTAACCTAACCTAACCTACAAACCTACCTACCTACAACCTAAAACCTACAAACCTACAACCTAACCTAACACCTAAAATTTTTGCTGTTTCATATTCGTATCAAAAGCGCCACAGTTGTAGTTAGGACCTAAACTTGACATATACCAGGGACCCTCCCACCTTAACATTAGTTTTGAGTTGAGATAGCCAAGTTTGCGGCCAGGCTCAGAAACCACCATTTATCCTGGTTGCAACCCCCGCAGCTTTATGGTGTTCAAGAAATTTCTTCCCTTTACTTGCAGGGTGGGACCAGCGTGGTCCCTATCTCTTAACCATTACGGGAATCTGATGACGTCATCAGGCTTTCGAACGTCCGTTAAATGTTTGACTAAAACGTTTTGTAGCACGCGGTGGTATATGCTGCTTTGCGCGCAACAAATGCCGCACTTTCAAATAAAGTCGCTAGGAACAGCGGAGATCCCAAAAAGTAAACAAAAGTAAAAGTCTAATATCTTGAAAACCGGTGAATATTTTTCGATGAAATTTGGTAGATATTCGTTTTTGCTCTTTCTGAACCGAGCGACATCACTTTCATGCCAATTCATTAACTTTTTTGAAGGTGGGAGGGTCCCTTTAACACCCCACATGTGGGTGCTAATGGACAGTGATGAAAAATAATAAAAAATAATATGCAGGTATAAATCTTAAAAACTTAAATGTGGCAGGCATGTAAAGCCCCAAATTTCACATAAAATGCTGACAATTTGATGCTGATTTATAGTAAGTGAAGTAGGTACCTACCTAGGTAGCAGGTCAGTAGGTAGTGGTAAGTTAAAGTACCTATTAGCCAAACAAGTATTTCATACACTGACACTGACACGGTCAGACTTTCAATTGCCAACCCGTCTGAATGCTATGCAGTCTATATATCAATATGGCCTTGATGCAGTCTGCATAGCATTCAGAAGAAAATTAATAGAAAACAAAACTGGCAACCTGACTCAGAAAATATCTATCTAAAAACGCACATTTCTACCTTCTACTCTACCTATATTGATTATGATACCTTATCGCGGGTTTGGCCTATCACATCGCGGGAATACGTAATCCATTATATACCTTGTGATATGTTTATTATATACCTTGTGTGATATTATATACCTTGTGATACTAGTGTTTTTATATACAAGTGTTTTTATATACCTTGACGTAATCCATGGCCTTAGCCACTGAACTCTATAAATGTAACGGAAGTTAGCAGGGATTCAGCAGGGGTTCAGCAGGGATTCAGCAGGGATCGACGGCCCCTACGATTTCGCTGAATTTTGGTGGAGAGGTGCAGAATGGTGTCCTCTATCGAAAATCCTAGTGCCAAAATGCGGGGAATCCATCAGGGGGGCCACAAATCCCAAAAAACAATATGCCCTCAGGGCACAATCGACGAACTTTGAAAACCCTACTTCTAGCCGTAAAAACAGCTAAAAATGCACGTCATTCGAAAGAGGACAAAATTTTACGTGCAACGGTACCAAATTTAGGGGGCTAGCGCCCCCTGAACCGAACAAAACAGCTTCAAATATATGGGCCCGGGAGTATGCCCTCGGGGCATAAATAAACGTTTTCAACAATTTCAGGCCTATAACATCGACAAAATCCAGCAATATGCACATCATTGGAAAGAGCGTAATTTCCCAAACAAAAAACCCAAGTAACATTTTTCGATGGGGCCCACCTGGGGCCCACGGGACCCAATTGAAATTTGGGGCCCAATGGGGCGGCCCCTACGATTTTCTTCAAAATTTGCACAGACACTCTCCTGGGCCCCCTCTTCAATCTGGCTGAAGAAACCTACCGGGGAATCCAAAGGAAGGGGCCCAAAGAGGGCCCCAAAGAGGCCCTTTCTAAGTATTGCCCCTAATTTCGCGACCAACCCCGGCAATATGCACATCATTGGAAAGAGCGTAATTTCCCAAACAAAAAACCCTTGTAACATTTTTCGATGGGGCCCACCTGGGGCCCACGGGACCCAATTGAAATTTGGGGCCCAATGGGGCGGCCCCTACGATTTTCTTCAAAATTTGCACAGACACTCTCCTGGGCCCCCTCTTCAATCTGGCTGAAGAAACCTACCGGGGAATCCAAAGGAAGGGGCCCAAAGAGGGCCCCAAAGAGGCCCTTTCTAAGTATTGCCCCTTATTTCGCGACCAACCCCGGCAATATGCACATCATTGGAAAGAGCGTAATTTCCCAAACAAAAAACCCAAGTAACATTTTTCGATGGGGCCCAAGTGGGGCCCACGGGACCCAATTGAAATTTGGGGCCCAATGGGGCGGCCCCTACGATTTTCTTCAAAATTTGCACAGACACTCTCCTGGGCCCCCTCTTCAATCTGGCTGAAGAAACCTACCGGGGAATCCAAAGGAAGGGGCCCAAAGAGGGCCCCAAAGAGGCCCTTTCTAAGTATTGCCCCTAATTTCGCAACCAATCCCGGCAATATGCACATCATTGGAAAGAGCGTAATTTCCCAAACAAAAAACCCAAGTAACATTTTTCGATGGAGCCCACCTGGGGCCCACGGGACCCAATTGAAATTTGGGGCCCAATGGGGCGGCCCCTACGATTTTCTTCAAAATTTGCACAGACACTCTCCTGGGCCCCCTCTTCAATCTGGCTGAAGAAACCTACCGGGGAATCCAAAGGAAGGGGCCCAAAGAGGGCCCCAAAGAGGCCCTTTCTAAGTATTGCCCCTAATTTCGCGACCAACCCCAACAATATGCACATCATTGGAAAGAGCGTAATTTTCCAAACAAAAAACCCAAGTAACATTTTTCGATGGGGCCCACCTGGGGCCCACGGGACCCAATTGAAATTTGGGGCCCAATAGGGCGGCCCCTACGATTTTCTTCAAAATTTGCACAGACACTCTCCTGGGCCCCCTCTTCAATCTGGCTGAAGAAACCTACCGGGGAATCCAAAGGAAGGGGCCCAAAGAGGGCCCCAAAGAGGCCCTTTCTAAGTATTGCCCCTAATTTCGCGACCAACCCCGGCAATATGCACATCATTGGAAAGAGCGTAATTTCCCAAACAAAAAACCCAAGTAACATTTTTCGATGGGGCCACCCTGGGGCCCACGGGACCCAATTGAAATTTGGGGCCCAATGGGGCGGCCCCTACGATTTTCTTCAAAATTTGCACAGACACTCTCCTGGGCCCCCTCTTCAATCTGGCTGAAGAAACCTACCGGGGAATCCAAAGGAAGGGGCCCAAAGAGGGCCCCAAAGAGGCCCTTTCTAAGTATTGCCCCTAATTTCGCGACCAACCCCGGCAATATGCACATCATTGGAAAGAGCGTAATTTCCCAAACAAAAAACCCAAGTAACATTTTTCGATGGGGCCCACCTGGGGCCCACGGGACCCAATTGAAATTTGGGGCCCAATGGGGCGGCCCCTACGATTTTCTTCAAAATTTGCACAGACACTCTCCTGGGCCCCCTCTTCAATCTGGCTGAAGAAACCTACCGGGGAATCCAAAGGAAGGGGCCCAAAGAGGGCCCCAAAGAGGCCCTTTCTAAGTATTGCCCCTTATTTCGCGACCAACCCCGGCAATATGCACATCATTGGAAAGAGCGTAATTTCCCAAACAAAAAACCCAAGTAACATTTTTCGATGGGGCCCAAGTGGGGCCCACGGGACCCAATTGAAATTTGGGGCCCAATGGGGCGGCCCCTACGATTTTCTTCAAAATTTGCACAGACACTCTCCTGGGCCCCCTCTTCAATCTGGCTGAAGAAACCTACCGGGGAATCCAAAGGAAGGGGCCCAAAGAGGGCCCCAAAGAGGCCCTTTCTAAGTATTGCCCCTAATTTCGCAACCAATCCCGGCAATATGCACATCATTGGAAAGAGCGTAATTTCCCAAACAAAAAACCCAAGTAACATTTTTCGATGGGGCCCACCTGGGGCCCACGGGACCCAATTGAAATTTGGGGCCCAATGGGGCGGCCCCTACGATTTTCTTCAAAATTTGCACAGACACTCTCCTGGGCCCCCTCTTCAATCTGGCTGAAGAAACCTACCGGGGAATCCAAAGGAAGGGGCCCAAAGAGGGCCCCAAAGAGGCCCTTTCTAAGTATTGCCCCTAAT
This sequence comes from Amphibalanus amphitrite, assembly GCF_019059575.1. Classification (NCBI taxonomy): domain Eukaryota; kingdom Metazoa; phylum Arthropoda; class Thecostraca; order Balanomorpha; family Balanidae; genus Amphibalanus; species Amphibalanus amphitrite. Next base: position 53,380 of record NW_024881677.1, read on the forward strand.
TTCGCGACCAACCCCGGCAATATGCACATCATTGGAAAGAGCGTAATTTCCCAAACAAAAAACCCAAGTAACATTTTTCGATGGGGCCCACCTGGGGCCCACGGGACCCAAATGAAATTTGGGGCCCAATGGGGCGGCCCCTACGATTTTCTTCAAAATTTGCACAGACACTCTCCTGGGCCCCCTCTTCAATCTGGCTGAAGAAACCTACCGGGGAATCCAAAGGAAGGGGCCCAAAGAGGGCCCCAAAGAGGCCCTTTCTAAGTATTGCCCCTAATTTCGCGACCAACCCCGGCAATATGCACATCATTGGAAAGAGCGTAATTTCCCAAACAAAAAACCCAAGTAACATTTTTCGATGGGGCCCACCTGGGGCCCACGGGACCCAATTGAAATTTGGGGCCCAATGGGGCGGCCCCTACGATTTTCTTCAAAATTTGCACAGACACTCTCCTGGGCCCCCTCTTCAATCTGGCTGAAGAAACCTACCGGGGAATCCAAAGGAAGGGGCCCAAAGAGGGCCCCAAAGAGGCCCTTTCTAAGTATTGCCCCTAATTTCGCGACCAACCCCGGCAATATGCACATCATTGGAAAGAGCGTAATTTCCCAAACAAAAAACCCAAGTAACATTTTTCGATGGGGCCCACCTGGGGCCCACGGGACCCAATTGAAATTTGGGGCCCAATGGGGCGGCCCCTACGATTTTCTTCAAAATTTGCACAGACACTCTCCTGGGCCCCCTCTTCAATCTGGCTGAAGAAACCTACCGGGGAATCCAAAGGAAGGGGCCCAAAGAGGGCCCCAAAGAGGCCCTTTCTAAGTATTGCCCCTAATTTCGCGACCAACCCCGGCAATATGCACATCATTGGAAAGAGCGTAATTTTCCAAACAAAAAACCCAAGTAACATTTTTCGATGGGGCCCACCTGGGGCCCACGGGACCCAATTGAAATTTGGGGCCCAATGGGGCGGCCCCTACGATTTTCTTCAAAATTTGCACAGACACTCTCCTGGGCCCCCTCTTCAATCTGGCTGAAGAAACCTACCGGGGAATCCAAAGGAAGGGGCCCAAAGAGGGCCCCAAAGAGGCCCTTTCTAAGTATTGCCCCTAATTTCGCGACCAACCCCGGCAATATGCACATCATTGGAAAGAGCGTAATTTCCCAAACAAAAAACCCAAGTAACATTTTTCGATGGGGCCACCCTGGGGCCCACGGGACCCAATTGAAATTTGGGGCCCAATGGGGCGGCCCCTACGATTTTCTTCAAAATTTGCACAGACACTCTCCTGGGCCCCCTCTTCAATCTGGCTGAAGAAACCTACCGGGGAATCCAAAGGAAGGGGCCCAAAGAGGGCCCCAAAGAGGCCCTTTCTAAGTATTGCCCCTAATTTCGCGACCTACCCCGGCAATATGCACATCATTGGAAAGAGCGTAATTTCCCAAACAAAAAACCCTAGTAACATTTTTCGATGGGGCCCACCTGGGGCCCACGGGACCCAATTGAAATTTGGGGCCCAATGGGGCGGCCCCTACGATTTTCTTCAAAATTTGCACAGACACTCTCCTGGGCCCCCTCTTCAATCTGGCTGAAGAAACCTACCGGGGAATCCAAAGGAAGGGGCCCAAAGAGGGCCCCAAAGAGGCCCTTTCTAAGTATTGCCCCTTATTTCGCGACCAACCCCGGCAATATGCACATCATTGGAAAGAGCGTAATTTCCCAAACAAAAAACCCAAGTAACATTTTTCGATGGGGCCCAAGTGGGGCCCACGGGACCCAATTGAAATTTGGGGCCCAATGGGGCGGCCCCTACGATTTTCTTCAAAATTTGCACAGACACTCTCCTGGGCCCCCTCTTCAATCTGGCTGAAGAAACCTACCGGGGAATCCAAAGGAAGGGGCCCAAAGAGGGCCCCAAAGAGGCCCTTTCTAAGTATTGCCCCTAATTTCGCAACCAATCCCGGCAATATGCACATCATTGGAAGAGCGTAATTTCCCAAACAAAAAACCCAAGTAACATTTTTCGATGGGGCCCACCTGGGGCCCACGGGACCCAATTGAAATTTGGGGCCCAATGGGGCGGCCCCTACGATTTTCTTCAAAATTTGCACAGACACTCTCCTGGGCCCCCTCTTCAATCTGGCTGAAGAAACCTACCGGGGAATCCAAAGGAAGGGGCCCAAAGAGGGCCCCAAAGAGGCCCTTTCTAAGTATTGCCCCTAATTTCGCGACCAACCCCGGCAATATGCACATCATTGGAAAGAGCGTAATTTCCCAAACAAAAAACCCATGTAACATTTTTCGATGGGGCCCACCTGGGGCCCACGGGACCCAATTGAAATTTGGGGCCCAATGGGGCGGCCCCTACGATTTTCTTCAAAATTTGCACAGACACTCTCCTGGGCCCCCTCTTCAATCTGGCTGAAGAAACCTACCGGGGAATCCAAAGGAAGGGGCCAAAAGAGGGCCCCAAAGAGGCCCTTTCTAAGTATTGCCCCTAATTTCGCGACCAACCCCGGCAATATGCACATCATTGGAGAGAGCGTAATTTCCCAAACAAAAAACCCAAGTAACATTTTTCGATGGGGCCCACCTGGGGCCCACGGGACCCAATTGAAATTTGGGGCCCAATGGGGCGGCCCCTACGATTTTCTTCAAAGTTTGCACAGACACTCTCCTGGGCCCCCTCTTCAATCTGGCTGAAGAAACCTACCGGGGAATCCAAAGGAAGGGGCCCAAAGAGGGCCCCAAAGAGGCCCTTTCTAAGTATTGCCCCTTATTTCGCGACCAACCCCGGCAATATGCACATCATTGGAAAGAGCGTAATTTCCCAAACAAAAAACCCAAGTAACATTTTTCGATGGGGCCCAAGTGGGGCCCACGGGACCCAATTGAAATTTGGGGCCCAATGGGGCGGCCCCTACGATTTTCTTCAAAATTTGCACAGACACTCTCCTGGGCCCCCTCTTCAATCTGGCTGAAGAAACCTACCGGGGAATCCAAAGGAAGGGGCCCAAAGAGGGCCCCAAAGAGGCCCTTTCTAAGTATTGCCCCTAATTTCGCGACCAACCCCGGCAATATGCACATCATTGGAAAGAGCGCGCCGCCAATGATGTGCATATTGCCGGGGTTGGTCGCGAAATTAGGGGCAATACTTAGAAAGGGCCTCTTTGGGCCCTCTTTGGGCCCCTTCCTTTGAATTCCCCGGTAGGTTTCTTCAGCCAGATTGAAGAGGGGGCCCAGGAGAGTGTCTGTGCAAATTTTGAAGAAAATCGTAGGGGCCGCCCCATTGGGCCCCAAATTTCAATTGGGTCCCATGGGCCCCAGGTGGGCCCCATCGAAAAATGTGTCTGTGCAAATTTTGAAGAAAATCGTAGGGGCCGCCCCATTCGGCCCCAAATTTCAATTGGGTCCCGTGGGCCCCAGGTGGGCCCCATCGAAAAATGTTACTTGGGTTTTTTGTTTGGGAAATTACGCTCTTTCCATTGATGTGCATATTGCCGGGGTTGGTCGCGAAATTAGGGGCAATACTTAGAAAGGGCCTCTTTGGGGCCCTCTTTGGGCCCCTTCCTTTGGATTCCCCGGTAGGTTTCTTCAGCCAGATTGAAGAGGGGGCCCAGGAGAGTGTCTGTGCAAATTTTGAAGAAAATCGTAGGGGCCCGCCCATTGGGCCCCAAATTTCAATTGGGTCCCGTGGGCCCCAGGTGGCCCCATCGAAAAATGTTACTTGGGTTTTTTGTTTGGGAAATTACGCTCTTTCCAATGATGTGCATATTGCCGGGGTTGGTCGCGAAATTAGGGGCAATACTTAGAAAGGGCCTCTTTGGGGCCCTCTTTGGGCCCCTTCCTTTGGATTCCCCGGTAGGTTTCTTCAGCCAGATTGAAGAGGGGGCCCAGGAGAGTGTCTGTGCAAATTTTGAAGAAAATCGTAGGGGCCGCCCCATTGGACCCCAAATTTCAATTGGGTCCCGTGGGCCCCAGGTGGGCCCCATCGAAAAATGTTACTTGGGTTTTTTGTTTGGGAAATTACGCTCTTTCCAATGATGTGCATATTGCCGGGGTTGGTCGCGAAATTAGGGGCAATACTTAGAAAGGGCCTATTTGGGGCCCTCTTTGGGCCCCTTCCTTTGGATTCCCCGGTAGGTTTCTTCAGCCAGATTGAAGAGGGGGCCCAGGAGAGTGTCTGCAAATTTTGAAGAAAATCGTAGGGGCCGCCCCATTGGGCCCCAAATTTCAATTGGGTCCCGTGGGCCCCAGGTTGGCCCCATCGAAAAATGTTACTTGGGTTTTTTGTTTGGGAAATTACGCTCTTTCCAATGATGTGCATATTGCCGGGGTTGGTCGCGAAATTAGGGGCAATACTTAGAAAGGGCCTCTTTGGGGCCCTCTTTGGGCCCCTTCCTTTGGATTCCCCGGTAGGTTTCTTCAGCCAGATTGAAGACGGGGCCCAGGAGAGTGTCTGTGCAATTTTTGAAGAAAATCGTAGGGGCCGCCCCATTGGGCCCCAAATTTCAATTGGGTCCCTTGGGCCCCAGGTGGGCCCCATCGAAAAATGTTACTTGGGTTTTTTGTTTGGGAAATTATGCTCTTTCCAATGATGTGCATATTGCCGGGGTTGGTCGCGAAATTAGGGGCAATACTTAGAAAGGGCCTCTTTGGGGCCCTCTTTGGGCCCCTTCCTTTGGATTCCCCGGTAGGTTTCTTCAGCCAGATTGAAGAGGGGGCCCAGGAGAGTGTCTGTGCAAATTTTGAAGAAAATCGTAGGGGCCGCCCCATTGGGCCCCAAATTTCAATTGGGTCCCGTGGGCCCCAGGTGGGCCCCATCGAAAAATGTTACTTGGGTTTTTTGTTTGGGAAATTACGCTCTTTCCAATGATGTGCATATTGCCGGGGTTGGTCGCGAAATTAGGGGCAATACTTAGAAAGGGCCTCTTTGGGGCCCTCTTTGGGCCCCTTCCTTTGGATTCCCCGGTAGGTTTCTTCAGCCAGATTGAAGAGGGGGCCCAGGAGAGTGTCTGTGCAAATTTTGAAGAAAATCGTAGGGGCCGCCCCATTGGGCCCCAAATTTCAATTGGGTCCCGTGGGCCCCAGGTGGGCTCCATCGAAAAATGTTACTTGGGTTTTTTGTTTGGGAAATTACGCTCTTTCCAATGATGTGCATATTGCTGGATTTTGTCGATGTTATAGGCCTGAAATTGTTGAAAACGTTTATTTATGCCCCGAGGGCATACTCCCGGGCCCATATATTTGAAGCTGTTTTGTTCGGTTCAGGGGGGCGCTAGCCCCCTAAATTTGGTACCGTTGCACGTAAAATTTTGTCCTCTTTCGAATGACGTGCATTTTTGGCTGTTTTGACGGCTAGAAGTAGGGTTTTCAAAGTTCGTCGATTGTGCCCTGAGGGCATACTGTTTTTTTGGGATTTGTGGCCCCCCTGATGGATTCCCCGCATTTTGGCACTAGGATTTTCGATAGAGGACACCATTCTGCACCTCTCCACCAAAATTCAGCGAAATCGTAGGGGCCGTCGATCCCTGCTGAATCCCTGCTGAACCCCTGCTGAATCCCTGCTAACTTCCGTTACATACTCTATAATGGCCTTAGCAAAATTTCATGCACCATTTCTGTCACAAAAGCGGCACGATAGCAGAAAATGTGAGTACATAATCAAGGTTTTATTATATAAAATATACGTGACTATTTGCCAGTTCATTGTCTTATGACGTCATAATTGAAAATAAGTGAGGGCTACTATATTCTGAACCTGTGCAAAAGATGGAAGATGCAAAGAAAGATGAACCTTAATTAGGTAAAATCATTTGGAAACACCTCCAAAAATTCGTCATCATCATAAACAAACTTTTGTGTCTTCAATTGCAATGAGACAGGAAGATTGAGTATTTGTCTATTCCAAATGAAATGCCTCATTTTATTCCGTGCATATCTAATCACTCCGACACTTGAAATGATAGGTAGACTTTACCTGAGTTTGGCCTAAACTGTTGACCGTAAATACATCCAAGGATTCTCACATAATCACCTCCGGTTATCAATTCCCAGTAAACATGCCGACGTCGGCCCGACGTCGGCCGACGTCGGGGTGACGTCGGCAACTCGGCATCGGCATACCGACGTCGGCCCGACGTCGGTCCAACCTCGGCACGACGTCGGCTGGATGTTGGATATGCCCGCATGTTCCGACGTCCAGCCGAGGTCCAGCCGACGTCGGGCCGACGTCGGACCGAGATCAATTGCTGAGGTCCAGCCGACGTCGGGCCGACGTCGGGGCGACGTCGGACCGACATCGGCCGCTGTTTTTACCATTAAAATAATATAAAATACATGTTTCATGTTTCATAAAGAGCTTCTGTATTCAAAATATCCTCAGGAAACTAAAATCTTCCTCCACGCCGCAACCCCCTGATCCGGACTGGACGGGGAAATTTATCCCATTTGGGATTGCCCGTAAGCCGAGCTCGCCCGTAGCCGGGTGCGGTGAGTGCTTGGGGGCTGCTCGGCCTATCCTTTGGTCAGGTCAGGCTCAGCCCCGGCAACTCACCAGGACCGGGCCCAGTTCATATAGAAAGGCCAGTCGGCAAGTGTCACTTTGCCAAAGTGCCACTTATCAAAGGGACACTTTGGGAAACGTTGGTGCAGGTGTGTAAGAGTGGCTATATGAATCCATTGTGGGGTCGCCCTTTCCAATAAGTGTCACGTATAGTAATGGGACCAGGGACTCTATATGAACTGGACCCAGGGTGCTCGCCAAGAAGACCAATGTCTCCATCCTATGATCCTTCCGGCTCTGAAATGGTCTTGTCAGACTGAAGGGGCATAACCCAGCAAAACAAACCAAATTCGTTAGCTGGCTGCGTGGTGTAGTGGTTAGCGCACTAACTTCGCGTTCGAATGACACGGGGTTCGACTCCCATCGCCGGCAGATGCTTTTGGCGTGTTGTCCCAGTAAACATGCCGACGTCGGCGACTGGGGGGCTCGAATCCCGCCGCCGGTTGATATTTTTGGCGCGTTGTCCCAATAAACATGCCGACGTCGGCCCCGTCGGTCCAACGACAAACGATCTCGTCAACCTCGGCAAACGATCTCGGCCCGACGTCGGCTCGACGTCGGCTGGACTTCGGCTGGACGTCGGAACATGCGGGCATATCCGACGTCCAGCCGATGTCGGGCCGAAGTTGAACCGACGTTGGGCCGACGTCGGGCCGAGCCTCGGCCCGACGTCGGGCCGACGTCGTCATGTTTACTGGGTTGATATGAAGTTGAGATAACCGTGATCCGATAATTCTAACCCGCGTACCAACGGGGGGCGGATATCCGCCCCCCCCCCCCTGAGGTTTTTCGTTAACCCGCGCACCGACGGGGGTCTGCGCCAACTTCGTACCGACGGGGGGGCGGATGACCGCCCCCCCCCCTGAGATCTCGAGAACGAAGCAAGATAGCGACAAGCGGTAAACGGCATCGGATACGCACGGACAAGGTCTACAATTTTTACTAAGGTCATTTTCAGGTCAGGTCAAAGATGACGTCACAGGGGTCGAAAAAGTCAAAATGGCGGCGCTAGATATGGAGAGAGTTTTTCTCGAATAACTTTCGAATTAGTCAAGATAGGAACAAACTAAGGGCATCATCGTGATCCTCTTGTCAATCCGCATCGAATGATATATATGATGACCTCGAAAGGTCAACGTCAAAGGTTGACCTCAGGTCACGTGACCTCGAGGTCATCATGTATATCATTCGATGCGTCTTGACGAGCTGAACACAATGAGACCATCTGCACGTCTGTATCTTGTTCCTGTACGGAGTTATTGGCAAAAACCCGCTGGTGGCCTTTGATGACGTCACATGACCTTACAGGTGCCCAACAGCAAAACTGACCTCAAGGTAGTGAAGGTTGATCGTATATGAAGTCATGTGTGGTATATGGGGCCATTCCGACCCGTTTTAGTGGTAAAAACAGGGAGTTAATTTTTCCCCCATTGACTTATAATGGGGAGGTCGCGAAATTGACCTGACCTTAGGTCACCGACATCGAAATTCCGAGATATACAAATTGTAGCTACTAATGACCTAATAACATCCTGCGACTTTCAAAGTTCTCCGACATCTACTGTAGCTCTGGCACGGTGACAAAGTTGCAAAAAAGTGACTTGAGGTTGGGTCATTCAAAGTGACCTGGTGACCTGACCTTGAAAGTTAGGAGGTTCAAACTTGCACACCATGTGCAAAATTGATGAGAAAATAGTCGTACTAAATTTCGCGGCGCTACGCGCCGCGGTTTTCCCGCTATTCGCGAAAAATCTCACGGGGCGGATATCCGCCCCCCCCCCCGTCGGTGCGCGGGTTAATAGCGGGAAAACCGCGACGGTAAGCGCCGCGAAATTTGGTATGACTTTTCTCTCATCAATTTTACACATGGTGTGCGAGTTTGAACCTCCTAACTTCTAAGGTCAAGTCACCAGGTCACTTCGACTGACCCAACCTCAAGTCACTTTTTTGCAACTTTGTCACCGTGTCAGAGCTACAGTAGATGACGGAGGCCTTTGAGAGTCGCAGGATGTTATAAGGTCATTGCTAGCAAGAGTTTGTATATCTAGGAATTTTGATATCGATGACCTAAGGAGTAACCCAGTAAACATGCCGACGTCGGCCCGACGTCGGCCGACGTCGGGGTAACGTCGGCATCTCGGCATCGGCATGCCGACGTCGGCCCGACGTCGGTCCAACCTCGGCACGACGTCGGCTGGATGTCGGATATGCCCGCATGTACCGACGTCCAGCCGAGGTCCAGCCGACGTCGGGCCGATGTCGGGGCGACGTCGGACCGACATCGGCCGCTGTTTTGACCGTTAAAATAATATGAAATACATGTTTCACGTTTCATAAAGAGCTTCTGTATTCAAAATATCCTCAGGAAACTCAAATCTTCCTCCACGCCGGCCGCCGCAACCCCCTGATCCGGACTGGACGGGAAACTTTATCCCATTTGGGATTGCCCGTAAGCCGAGCTCGCCCGTAGCCGGGTGCGGTGAGTGCTTGGGGGCTGCTCGGCCTATCCTTTGGTCAGGCTCAGCCCCGGCAACTCACCAGGGCCGGGCCCAGTTCATATAGAAAGGCCAGTCGGCAAGTGTCACTTTGCCAAAGTGCCACTTATCAAAGGGACACTTTGTGAAACGTTGGTGCAGGTGTGTAAGAGTGGCTATATCCCGCGCACCGACGGGGGGGGCGGATATCCGCCCCCCCCCCTGAGGTTTTTCGCGAATAGCGGGAAAACCGCGGCGCGTAGCGCCGCGAAATTTGGTATGACTATTCCCTTATCAATTTTACACATGGTGTGCAAGTTTGAACCTCCTACCTTTCAAGGTCAGGTCACCAGGTCACTTTGAATGACCCAACCTCAAGTCACTTTTTTGCAACTTTGTCACCGTGCCAGAGCTACAGTAGATGTCGGAGGCCTTTGAAAGTCGCAGGATGTTATTAGGTCATTAGTAGCTACAATTTGTATATCTCGGAATTTTGATATCGGTGACCTAAGGTCAGGTCAATTTCGCGACCTCCCCATTATAAGTCAATGGGGGAAAAATCAACTCCCTGTTTTTACCACTAAAACGGGTCGGAATGGCCCCATATACCATACATGACTTCATATACGATCAACCTTCACTACCTTGAGGTCTGTTTTGCTGTTGGGCAGCTGTGAGGTCATGTGACGTCATCAAAGGTCACCAAAGGTTTTTGGCCAATAACTCCGTACAGGAACAAGATACAGACGCGTGGATGGTCTCATTGTGTTCAGCTCGTCAAGACGCATCGAATGATATACATGATGACCTCGAGGTCACGTGACCTGAGGTCAACCTTTGACCTTGACCTTTCGAGGTTAACATATATATCATTCGATGCGGATTGACGAGAGGATCACGATGATGCCCTTAGTTTGTTCTTATCTTGACTAATTCGAAAGTTATTCGAGAAAAACTCTCTCCATATTTAGCGCCGCCATTTTGACTTTTTCGACCCCTGTGACGTCATCTTTGACCTGACCTGAAAATGACCTTAGTAAAAATTGTAGATCTTGACCGTGCGTATCCGATGCCGTTTACCGCTTGTCGCTATCTTGCTTCGTTCTCGAGATCTCAGGGGGGGCGGTCATCCGCCCCCCCCCCCCGTCGGTACTAAGTTGGCGCAGACCCCCGTCGGTGCGCGGGATATGAATCCATTGTGGGGTCGCCCTTTCCAATAAGTGTCACGTAACAGCAATGGGACCCGGGACTCTATATGAGCCGCCGGTTCTGAACGCCCCAGGACTCTCTGCTTTTGAAGTGCCAGCGGGCCGCGTAGCTCAGCTGCTGCGCCAGCTCAGCCCACACAAGGCGTGTGGACCGGACGGACTAAGTGCTAGGATTATGCGTGAATGTGCGGATGAGCTTGCGGTCCCTCTTGAGATCATATGTAAACTGTCAGTGAGATCCGGAGTGTTTCCGACGACGTGGAAGCGGGCTAATGTGATTCCAGTATTCAAAAAGGGTTCCAAAAAACTCCCAGAAAACTACCGACCAGTCTCACTTTTGGCAATCAGTTCTAAAATCTTGGAAAAAGTTGTGTGTGAGGGCTTACTTCGTGCATGTCTGCCCGCTCTTCAAGACTCCCAACATGGGTTTCTTCCAAAACGTTCTTGCGTGACAAATCTGGCATGTTTTATGGATCACTGTTGGGTCTCACTGACAAAGGGCATGCAAACCGATACGATCTACACCGATTACTCTTCCGCTTTTACAAGTGTTAGTCATAGGCTGCTTTTACACAAGCTTAGGCACTCTTTTAATATCACCGGTCTTGCATATAGCTGGATTGATTCTTACCTCAGCCACCGCTATCAGCGAGTCATTCTGGATGGCAAGCACTCGGACTGGATCCCAGTGCAATCTGGAGTTCCGGAAGGCAGCATTCTCGGTCCGATTCTCTTCACATGCTATGTAGCTGACCTTCCGTCTCAACTTCAGAACAGCTCACTGTCATATGCTGATGATGTCAAAATTTTCCACAGAATTCAATGTCCAGCGGACGTCAACTCTCTTCAGGCTGATCTAAGCCGTCTTAGTGACTGGTCAAAAACATGGCATCTTAGGCTCAATCCGGCTAAATGCAAGACCATCACCTTTACTTTACGTACATCTCCCATCGCATCATCATACTTTTTAGATGGTCACGAACTCGAGCGGTGTACGGAGATCAGAGATCTGGGTGTGATCCTGGACTCCAGGCTAACATTTGGCGCGCATGTTGACGCCTGTGTGAGCAAGGCCAACCGCATGCTAGGTCTACTTATGCGCAGCATGCAGGTCTCACACCGTACCCGGCTGCCGTACTTCGATCACCGGGCAGTCATGGCGGCGTACAATGCCCATGTCAGATCGGTTGTGGAATACGCGAGTGTCGTCTGGAGTGGCGCAGCACCTACTCACCTTGCGAGATTGGAGAGACTGCAACACCGTTACCTGATGTGGTTAGGCGCCAAGACACATAGCCGGTGCTCGATGGACTATGAGTCTCTCCTCCAACATTTTCACTGTATGTCCATCAAAGCTAGACTTGTTCAGACCGACCTGAAGTTCATACGCTCTGTGTTTGCCGGCCGACTGGACTGTGGGCTACTTGTGACTATGTTTTCGCTGCGTGTTCCTGGCCGGCGCTCTAGGCAGACGGGCTTGTTCAACGTACCTTTTGGACGGGTTGATACGGTGAAGAACGGCCTCGGCGTACGAGTCCCGAAACTAGTGAATGAGTTCCTGAACAAATATCCAGACGAGGATTTCTTTCAGCCTAGTCCCCACTGCACCGCGCGCATCCGTGCCTACGCACGAGGCCTTGGTACTTGTATGACGTAGTCACGCAGGCTGCTATTGTTTGCATTACTTTTATCTTTTGCATTTTTTACAGATCATGTGTCATTTTATTGTTCCTTTTTTATTGTATCTCAGTGTTTTGGCCTTTTGCCACTTTTATACGAGCTATTGCTGTCTTAAAGTGTCCCGCGGCTTTTTGTCCGTGGTGGGTATAGGCATATGCATGTGCGTAGGCAGGTGTGATGAAATAGTGTGTGTCTTGTGTGTGTGCGTGGGTGCGTGTGTGTGTTTATATTTTACTTTGACCTCAGCCGTCATTGGGTTTTGCCTGTGGCTGACAATGCCTAATAAACAATAAACAATAAACAATGAACTGGACCCGGGTGCTCGCCAAGAAGACCAATGTCTCCATCCTATCATCCTTCCGGCTCTGAAATGGTCTTGTCAGACCGAAAGGGCATAACCCAACAAAACAAACTAATTTCGCTATCTGGCTGTGTGGTGTAGTGGTTAGCGCACTAACCTCGCGTTCAAATGACACGGGGTTCGAACTTCGAATCCCATCGCCGGCTGATGCTTTTGGCGTGTTGTCCCAGTAAACATGCCGACGTCGGCGACTGGGGCTCGAATCCCGCCGCCGGTTGATATTTTTGGCGCGTTGTCCCAATAAACATGCCGACGTCGGCCCCGTCGGTCCAACGACAAACGATCTCGTCAACCTCGGCAAACGACCTCGGCCCGACGTTGGCTCGACGTCGGCTGGACTTCGGCTGGACGTCGGAACATGCGGGCAGGGGGTGTCGAAGTCTAGTAGGAAAATCTGGCAAATTCCCTGCGTGACGTCACGTCGGGGATGACCGACGGCACCTTGCACTGATTCCACTGAAAGATACGGCAGAACGGCTATTTTTGAAAAATGATTAAAAATACTTTTGTGCTGTTATGACGCATAAAACGCTTATCAGCATGTTCCTCATCATGTGATAAAGGCATATCCGTGGTCGAAAATAGCTGAGCCCCTCCCAATTTCCAACCACCGACCTCATAAGCAAAGGATGTAAGCTATTTAGGGCCTTGCATGCGGGCATACCCGACGTCCGGCCGATGTCGGGCCGAGGTTGAACCGACGTCGGGCCGACACGTCGGCATGTTTACTGGGAAGGTTAGGTCAATTTCTCGACCTCCCCATTAGGGGAAGACGGGGAACACCGCCCACCCCGATATCAGAAACATGAAAAGGTCTAGGGCGACAGCTAACTGTCTTTTGACGGCGTCTGACGTCAACAGAAGTGCAAGTACGGGCAGTACACTACATTGTTTTACGTGATTTGCGAGAAATTCCGAATTTTACGTTGCGTGAATACGTTTTATACTTTTTCTAGCATAAGTAGCAGAAGAAAGCTTGTGATATTTGACAGACCATAGTACTAAAATAGCATTTTTTTGCCACAATTAGCCTGCGCCCCGCTGGGGGGGGGGGGGGCAGAATCTGCCCCTCACCCGTTTTTCGCCAATAACTTCTAAATGCGTTACTCCAGCGACGTCAAACTTTCAGTACCTTATCATACCTCAATTTAACACGTTTTCTGAAAATTTCAGCGAATCCGTCGGGAAATTTTGAGTAAATGACGTATGAGTGACGTCATTGCCCACCATTTTCGCCTCAAAAATGGCAAAACTTCAAACGCCGCTTAACATCTTCATTTTTAAAGGAATCAAGACGTAACAAAAATTTTATACGTGATGCTACTTTGTCTCTCAAATGGCTATGTCGTTTTATTTTATTTTTAATTTTGGCCCAATTTTTTTTTAACTAACCTTTTTTTGAAAATAATTTTAAATCCTAGATTTTAAGTGTAACAAAAAAAAACGGAATATATGTCAGAGAAGTGGTCTATGTGCCCCTACATACCAAATTTTAGAAAAATCGGTTCAAAAGTGTGGGAGTTATTCAAAATTTTATGACGTCACGACACACAAATTTTTTTAAAACATTTTTTGGAAGTTCTAAACCTGGCACGGGAACGAAAATAGCACCATTCGATTTGCCGTGAAAAACTGCATCAGATAGACACCATATATTTTTAGGTCTTAAAATCAGATTCAAAATTTGACCTCACTTGACCTGACCTTGACCTGACCTCGACCTGAAATTCATCCAGATGTGGTCCATATCACTTATCAGAGTGTGCCTTTTGAATTCTATGAATAAAGTGACCCATAAAACATGTGTCGCACATGCCCTTTTCTATATTTCGTTTTTGGTGACCTGACCTGACCTTGACCTTAACCTTTTCATGATATTGTATGCGACGAATATTGACTTGGTAGCCTAAGAACACGTTTTGAGCAATCAGTCTCAGTCCATTCTTCGGCAACTACGGTGCAAGCCGATACTGTAGAAACTTGCATTTTGTGCCCTTGACCTGACCTTGACCTGACCTCTGACCTACTTAAGCAAAAAAAATTGGGCTAATAAGATCCGCCTTGTTCAGAGCTTTCGATTGTCGTTTTTCCCGTCTTTCTACGACCATCGGTTCGGAAGTTAGACAGGGGGCAGAATCTGCCCCCCCCCCCAGCAGGGCGCGTATGGCTGAATAGCCCAGCGGTGCGCAGGTTAAAAATATACTGCTCTGTGCCTCAACATACGTCTTTTTGTTATTCTACACTAGAGCAATGAACAGTAATATCAAGAACTCCAGTATTTTAAAACGAACATTTCAACATCGACTGTCTGGCCTTGCTTCCTCTCTGAAACGTGTACCACACGTCCAGGGACCAGGGTATGCACCTATACATGGACGGTCGGTCGGAGGCAGGTCGATATTTGCCGGCTGTTTGCCGCCCCTCGTCCTGACTACAGTCCGACCTGCTCTCTGTTCGACTCGGGGTCTCTTTCAGTCGCGCTGCGGAGGGGCGCGACGTCAGACGTGGCTCCTCTCCTACCGTGCTCTGCTCTGTGAGCCGCCATGTCCCCGCTGCCGCTCCTGGCGCTGCTCATTACAGTCGCGGCTGGCGTGGGTGTGGTCTACCAGTCGAACCTGGCACTGCACGCACAGACGGTGCTGAAGACGGTCGGCGACGTCCCCGGCCGCACACACTGCGCGCTGTGGTGTCGCCGCATCAGCAGCTGCGTGAGCTGGAGCTATGACTCGGCTACCCTCCTTTGTCGCCTGTGGCCCAGTCCGTCCGCCAGTAACCCACTCACACTAGTACAGGAGCAGGTCTATCAGCGCAAACCACCGCCGGGTTTCGTCCTCAGCGACAATCCAAATATCGCCTACACTCAGCACAGCTTCGGCGGTATCACTGGCGGAATAAGCTCCCTCACGGCTCTGTGTCAGGAGGACCATCCCGGCGCGTTCCCTGCCTTCACAAGCACCGACCAGCAGATCACCTACATCAAGCAGAACGCCATCGGCAAGTACTTTTACGTGGGAATCTACAGGGACTCCAGCGGCGTGTTCAGAGATATGACGACCAACACCGCCATGACCATGTCGGCCGCCTGGTTTTGGGATGGAAGGCTGGACACCGACATCACCAACAACTGTCTGACGCTGTACTACAGGGGCTTCTGGGCCGTCCCCTGCACAGACGTGCGGGAGGGCTACACCTGCCAGTACAACGTCGTCGCCGGCACCGCTCCGCCGAGTGGGTACGTCATCAGCGACGATCCCAGCATCGCCTACCGGCAGCACAAGGCGGACCGAGTCAACGACCGCGACTCGTTCGTCAGCCTCTGCCGGGAGCACGACCCGGACTCTGTGCCGGCGTTCCCCAGCACCGAACAGCAGGTCACCTACATCAAACGGAACGTCATCGGAGAGTACTTCTACGTCGGCATCTACCGGGACTCCGGCGGCGTCTTCAGGGACATGACGACCGACGTGGCGCTGCAAATCCCGGCGGAGTGGTTCTGGAACGGCGTCGCCGACGCGGACCTCACCGATGACTGTCTGACGCTCTACAAGGAGGGCTTCTGGGCTGTACCCTGCAGCGGCTCACGTGAGGGCTACGTCTGCCAGCTCAACCTGTAAACCAGCGCGCTGGGAATCGTCTTGTGATGCTGGCGACTCAACAGCAGGAGACAGAATGTCACTGTGACCTTACACGTTGCATGGTTTAATATTCTTTGTCTGTGTCATTCCGTTTCATGAATTGTCTTACCTTCGCATATTCTCACCCCTGTCGATTATACAGTATAGCAATATACCCATTTGGCTCAACAAACGCATTATAAGCAAATATGCGATCATCTGACAGATGCCAGGTAAAAAATCGATTGATAGGTATCAGGACCAAGCGGCTATCTATATCAATTATTGCTCGCAGACAGCATCCACCTTGCAGCGCCTGGTTCCGGAGCACCTTTATTTGCTTATTCAATTATTTATCTACTGTATGAATATTTGTAAAAAGAAAAATGAATACGTGAATATATTTATTTACTTATTTATTCATCCCAGCACTTACAAGTAGAGAGGCTGAAGCTTGTTTTCTTGTTCCAGCAATCCCCTCGCGTGGACTCATCAGTGGCCATGCATGCCTCTTATACGAATAATCGGAGGACACGTGATGGCTGACCTGACCTGACCCGGCCTGAGCTACCGCAGATGTAATGATGTACAAATAGGTATGCAACGGTGAAAAACAAAGGCGGAGTTCAAAATCGCAGTCCCATCCCAACATTCATCAAAACTTTACTTCAAGCAGGTCTTGCAGGTTTATAGGTATTTCCTGAAAATTTGGGTCATTTATCACTGAATTGACCTGAAAAGTCAGCTTATAATTAGGACCTTTTGGGATGGCATCGGTTTCGTCTTGTCAAGAGCACACTGCCACGTTGTTTTTTCAGGGAGCCCTTAGCTCCATCAAAAGAAGGTGGAGAGGACCGTCTGATCCACTCTTCCTATACCTAAATGTTTGGTACGTTGGCCTCTGTAAAAGGCGAATATACGGGCATGGGCCATAACTTATCATAAGATTTATACTTTTGTATAGGTAAGAAAAACACCAAAATCTTGGCAACAGCGGACACCTCAGGGAATATTAAATGTCCCAAACGGCTTCTCTGTAACTTTCTGTAATATATGTAGAAATTCCTTTATATTGCGTTTTTAATTACTTATGTTGCCTGAAATTATGTCTTTGTTGTTTCAATGCTTAGGTACTGCTTAGAAACGTTGCATGCTCTGTGCTCTGTGTTGTAATTTTGTATGAAATATTCATGCTGTGAAATTGTGACCGTTTGCTTTGAAATGACTGCTGAATCGCTCCATCAGTTAGTAGAGCGCTTAATAGCCATCCACTAAAATCATAGCCATCATGATCAGACAAATGACCAGCTGTGCAGTGTGCACATTGTGCTGTGTGCACGGCGCAAGGTGCAAGTGTCGCAGTTTTCTTAACCCGCGCCCCACTGGGGTCTGCGTATAACACGCCCTACTGGGGGGGGGGGGCTATTCATAGCCCCCCTCCTAACTCCGAAACTACTGGGCCGATCGTCAAAATTCAAACGGCGTCTGATAGCCCCGGAAAAACTGTCGAGCGAAACCTAATTTTATTGACCTCGAGGTCACTGATGACGTCACAGGTCAGGTCAAAGTAAAAATTATTAGCATTTTGGCTTCTTCACGTTTTGGGCTCTGGCCGCCGTCTTACAAGTCAGATCAGGCTCATTTTTGGTTCACACACTCGTGAACAGATGCTCTAGATACTCTGAGGGTACCAAACTTGTACTTTGATTTTCAGGTCAAGGTCAGGTCATCACAGGTCACGAAAATATTATATCATCCGTCGGTCACGTGACACATGTTTTATGGTCCATTTAGGTCAAACATTTCGAATTTGATGTCGTCTGTGTCATGCGAGGTCATTTTGAGTCAAATTTAGCTTAGGTCAGGTCACTTTCAGGTCAAAAAAGGTCAAATTTTGAAGTTAAAATTTTTCAACAAAAAATGTGTCTATTCGATGCAGTTTGAGCTCAGGAACACGATGGTGCTATTTATATTGGCGTACGATGTCAAATTCGTGCTGAAAAATTGATTTGAAAATTAATAATTGTCTATTTTTTGCAATAATGCGTATAACTTGGCCATTTTTGAAGATATTTAGCTAAAACTTGCTAGAGGTAGTCATAATAATGAGTTCTATCACGTATATTCCGGTTTTTCGAAAAGTCAAAAACTTTTTGAAAAAAAAAATGTAAAAATATAAATTTTGAATTTTATTATTTAACATTTTCGAAACTTTCAAAATTTCGAAAATCCGAGATTGCAGTTTGATAGCGCAGTCTATTCTGAGTCCTCTCATGCAAAGAAATTGGATCTAGCTTAAAAACTGAGCTCTTGGGAGCGATTGCCGTGGTTCAATGTTTTGCGTCGAAATCGGCCGAACATGACGTCACTCTGACGTCATTTCCGGCCGACCTATGGTAGGTACGAAGTTCAAATTTTGACACAAGGTGTCAAATTGATGCAGCCGAAGGTACTGAAAGTTTGGCGTCGATACGTCAAGCGGTTTGGAAGTTATTGCAGAAAAACGGGAGGGGGGCTATAAATAGCCCCCCCCCCCCAGTGGGGCGCGGGTTAAAATAATAGAACATACATTATTCGCAATACAAATTATTGAACGAGTATGACGTCCACCGGAGTTGCGGAGCGAAGCAGTGATACTCTGAGTGTGCTGAAGGCAGCACCGGATAATAATCAGCTCCGGGGTGCCGTGGACGTGTCCGTAACTGCCGTACGGTACAGGCTCACTGCAAACACTTGCGTGATGCATGGCCGTCAAACGTTTTACACGGGCATAACGCTACTGCTGCAGCTTAGAGCATAGCTATCACTCCTCGGGAGTTGACATTAATTACATCGGGCTAAAGCGATTGACAGACTGGAGGCACATGACGTCAAATAGTCTAGGGCAATTCAAGGGGTGATTATTTAGAAATATTAAATTTTAATTGTCAAATGGCAGTTGGCACATCTGGCTCCGATTTCCTGTCGTCGGAATCTGTCGGGTGTCTACCGAATGGATTCATAATTATCTGTCATCAGCGCCCGATCACCCGACGAGGCGGCAGGTCACCGTAACTTCCCGGTCTGGGAGCAGCAGTGCCCTCGGGCTGGCCACCATCTCTAGGGCTCCGCCCTGCTCCCGGAGACGCAGTACCCTGCAGCTGCCCCTCCGGTTGAACTGTCTGAGTCACCCCACCTCCTTCGCCTCTCCGCTTTTCGGATTGGTCAGCTCAATAGCGTGGTCCACGGTAATTTCCGATCCCAATCTGCTCTCATGAATTTGGGACTGGGCCCGGAGTCGTTTTTAGCAAAAATGAATGAGTTCACAGACGCAGCCACAGGTGGAAAGTAATTGTGCGAACACACTTTTTTACGAATATCTTTTTTTTGCTCACCTGGAGTTCTATAGCCTTGCCTGATAACACGGATCACATAACGTTAGGTCATGAAGAGAACACATGAAGTTTTATTTGTTAGCCTGAACATATCCTCCCTTGTTCGCGATACACTGGCGCATGCGTTCAGGCATGCTAGACACCAGGTTAGCTGCACCTAACCCCTCTTCCGTATAAGGGGGGGGCGAACGGACCCCCTCGGTTTTTCATGAATAACTCGCGTAAAAAGCGGCCGCACGCAACGGAACGTTTAGTACCCCCGCTTTAATCAATTTTACGCCAATTCTGAAAATTTCATGAGCCTGACCCAAATGACCTTTGACCTGTGACCTACTTTTCGAGACCATGTTTGGCTAGAATCGCGATTCGGCGTATGTTGGCTCGCATTAGACGCGCGTTTGCAGTCTTGTGGTCGGTCTCAAGTGTTAACCTTCCAGGCGGTGGGGGGGAGGAGCATTTTTTTTTGCCCCTCCCCCCTTTGGTTTTTCGATATATCTCCAGCACCGCTGCGCCGATCGTCACCAAACTTTCGGTACCCTCCCTTGAACAGCTATTGCACATTGTGACCAAAAATTTGTCTAAAAGCTCTGATAGGCTGGCCGCTAATGACGACAGAGTGACGTCATTTCTGCCATTTTCGAACCAAAAAAAGGTTTCGCGGGAAGAGCTGTCAGGCCTACAACTTTAGAGATACAGAAAAAAAATATTCGACATAAAAGGTGTACAATTACAAGGGCTACAAAACTGCGATCTCGGATTTTTGATTTTTTTTATTGTGACCCCCAAAAATCAAAAAATATATTTTTGAATATAATAGCCGGAAAATCCAAAAAGTTTTTTTAATTTCGAAAAAAAAAACGGAATATATGTGAAAGTCCCTACCGCTTTCTATCTACATACCAAATTTGAGATCGATACCTCTTTTTTGACCAAGTTATAGCGAAAAAAAACTGTTCAAAATTGATGACGTCAGATTTTCAAACTCAATTTTTAGCAATTTTAGACCTCGTAGCGCAAATCAAAGACCATCATTAGACTCCTCGTGACGAGCTGCATCGAATCAATACCCATTTTATGCAAAACTATCAACTTTGAAACTTGACTTTTTTGACCTGACCTTGACCTGACCTCCACCAGAAAGTGGCCTTAACTGTACCTGATGGTTTTTTAACCAACACCATTGAGTTGGAAATGAAAAATTGGCCATAAAACATGCATCGCACAGCCTTAGTAAAGTTGGGTTTATGTGGTGACCCTTGGTGACCTGACCTGTGAGTTGTGACCTGACCTGGTATGACCAGTGACCTCTAATAGCAACATATGTACTAGATAACTGACGCCCTATCACTGATTTTCGACAAAATACGTTTTCCTCGGTGTTATAGCGCTTTCCCTAGAAGACCCGTGAACGGTGAAGCAGTTTATCTTTGACCTGGCATGTGACGTGATCAGTGACCCCGAGGTCAATGAAATTTGGTTTCCTTCGACAAATTTGACAGGGCTATCGAAGCCGTTTAAATTTTCCGAACCCGTCAAATAGTTTCGGAGATACGGGGGGGGGGGAAATGCCCCTCCCCCATCGCGCGGAAGGTGGCCGGGAGGCCCACCGCCTGCCGAGTTAAAACATGTGATATGATGTTGGTCCCATGCATTAGGGTGGGTGCAAAGGTCACCTGAAGGTCAGTTTAGGTCAGGTCATTTACCTTTGATGACCTCGGCTCAATTTTTTCGAGTTTTGCACGTTTCTAAGCTACTTTTGTAGGTGAATTCGAATTTAGCAGCCATTTGAACAAATACGAAGTAGTTTTGGTGCCTTCGTAACATGTTACGAAGCTGTAAGAGGCGGTTGACACGAACTACGAATACCCGGCAGAACCCCTATTGGTTGACCTGACCTGACCCGACCTGACCTTAACGCAAGATGACATCTGTGATCAAAACTAACATGATATTCGTCATCAGCACCCCGTAAAACCTCATAGCAGCCACACTTTACGACGTTTTAACACGTCCCGATTTTCCCAACCTTTGGGTCATTGACCTGACCTGGAAAGTCAACCAATGGATTAGGACCTTAAAATTGGGTATCATCGGCTTCCTCTCGTCACGGGCAACACGCTCCTTTTTTCCGCGAAGCTCTACCTCGATCAGGGGCAAAACAGCAAGGGGGTTCCAACGGACCCCCTTTATACGTTCGCGGTTGGCAAAACACCAATAGGTACGGGCGGGGGTTAATTAAATATTTATTTTAGTCTGGCTTGGAGTCATGAATCAATGTCGTATTTAGGTAAACATAAACCGACGTTTCAATGCACCTAAGTAAAGGTAAGTTTTACGCATTTAAATACACATGTTTCGTCTTTGCTCTTGCAGGAATCGTTGCGGCAGTGTCCGATTTCTGTCACTCTCCATCTGGCAGGGAGTGGCGAGAAGCGCTGAGATTCTGGCTTCTCATATTCTTGAGGAGAAGTTTCCCGGCGAAGCAAAGATGCGGGAGTGGATGATTTCGCTCGGTCCACTTGATGTCCCCAGCGAACGCCGACCGTAAGGCAGGGAGGCGGGTAGTAGTGGAAATATGAAATACGTCTCCGCTGAAAGACTTTGGGATGTGAAGGGTCAAATATATATGTGCAGAAATGGGGGCCCGAGGAGCGAATGACTGAGCGGTAGGCAGTCATGTTTAATCGACAGCCGAATAAGTTAAACTTATTCGGGAGTAAGGTAACTACCTATTAGTAAATTCCTCTCTCTCTCTCTCTCTCTCTCTCTCTCTCTCTCTCTCTCTCTCTCTCTCTCTCTCTCTCTCTCTCTCTCTCTCTCTCTCTCTCTCTCTCTCTCTCTCTCTCTCTCTCTCTCTCTCTCTCCTCTCCTCTCTCTCTCTCTCTTCTCTCTCTCTCTCTCTTTCTCTCTCTCTCTTTCTCTCTTACTCTGCCTCAGCAGTCTTCCTCCATATTTCCCTGTTTACTGAAGAAACCTACATTTTTTGCCACTTCTTCATATGTTATCAACGATTCCCTCTGCGTATCTGTCTATCTTACCACTACCTTACCACACACTGATTGCGGGCTGGCCACATCCTGCCAATGACGTGGCTATCGCGGCCAGTGTTCGCGATAGCCGCGGAGCGGCGGTATCGGAGCAGCGGCGCCGCGAGCGCCGCACTCAGGATGCGTCCGCCGCGTCGACTGTGCCTGCTGGCCGCCGGGCTGGCGGTCGCTGGCGCCCTGTTCCTGCTGGCACCCGTGACACGTGACAGGGGCAAAACGAGGGTCCGCCGCAAACTGCCCGAAGGTGAGGTCGGGAGGGGAGAGTCCGTTGCGATCATTTATCTCGTACAAGGTGTGCCAATCTCAAGCAAAGTGGATGTAGGACGGTATCTTCAACTGTTCGTCGTGAGTGCCATGGGTGGGGTAGGTAGACGTCTTATGCGTCGTATATTGTTCGCCCATTTACGTTCAGCCGACGTTTTGGTATTATTTTATTCAATGTTATTTCTCTAAGTGTACTACACTCGCCATCCACATGTAGGGATATGATAATGTGTGTTTATAGTGCAATGAATAATGATAGTGCAATGAATTATAGTGAATAATAATGAATAATGAATAAATAATAACCCTCCTGTTAACGTCCACTCTATTTCGACGGAAAGTCACTGCATGAGTTGACCTCATAAATTGTGAAGTGTCCTCACTTGTTATTTAGTATCATACGGTAAGTCGTTCCGTTTTTCTCACTACCACTTAGTAAGGTTAGGCTGTCGTAAAAGCAGGTTCGTGGGGAGTGCACCGTCTATCGCACGCCGTTTGTGCACGTGTCACGGTCGTGTCGGTCTCAGCGACACCCGGTGTGTCTCACCGCCGCTGTGAGAAAAGATAGGTACATACGTTAGACTGCGTCATGAAATCTGTCAGGCCGTCTGTCTAATGTTGAAGTCAAATGTGGAATAAACGATAGCTCCAAACTACAGTCATTTGTTTAACATGTTTAGCGATGCAATCGAGAAAAAAGCGTTTGAGCGTCCTTGAACGATTTCATTTGACTTGCAAATGCAAGCTGGAAGTTGTCAGCATATGAATGTGTATTGTGTTCTTAGATTTAGTACACAGAAGGTAACTGTTTCTGTGTGTTATGACTGAGTCGTTATCTGCCCGTTTCAGTTGTCGAATTGGCTGCAACAGAGGCTGAAAATAACACCCGATATGACGTACCTCCAGGGTAAGTACCCATTCGCAACACAACAGAGCCCTTACATTTACCGATAGGTATGTCACTCAGCAGTAAATGACTTATATACAATCATCAACCGATTGTTGTGATAAAGACATCAATGGACTGCCGGCACTCCGTGATTGCGCCCCTTGTCGAAATAGGGCTTAATGTTCTCTTAGACTTTACAGTGAGTAGTATCCGTGTCAGTTGAGGAGCGAGTTCCTTTTTCACCTTTTCAATTCAACATATTTCAGAGCAATATTTGCCCCATTTCTTCAGATTTAGGCAAGGTATTGCCATGGATTAGGTATTAGGCATTCAGGAATACTTCATCCATGGTATTGCGTTTGAAATACGTACGTATACCTTGCCGTCCGTCATTATCCGTAGACGTCATCAACGTCATCAGTCTTTAATTTGTCCGGCTCCGATTAGCCAAGTGCTCTGCTAGGATATCAGTCAATACCGACACTAGCCCACAGCTGCCCACGTATACACAGACAATGTGCGTGGACATTTTGATAGCGTATCGTCCGTCTCGACAATGATAACGGCTCTGCAGATGACGTGAGTCCGACTCAGGGTCACCGTAACGCGCCCAGTCGCCGTGCATTTGATGGACAGAATTACATAGTTAGGAAGTTACGCATATTTATACAGTTCAGTGCATTTACGGAAATATTTATAGAGATAGGTCTGTCTAATAACCCGCGCCCTGCTGGGGGTGCTGGATTTCCACGCCCTGCTGGGGGGGTGTTTGAACACCCCCCTTGTAACTCGGCTCCTGGGCCACGTAGCGATACGCGGAAGGCGGCGTTCGAAAGAGCGTCAAAAATAATGACGAAATCACTTCGGTCAATTTTTTGGTCAGGTCAAAGGTCAGGTCACCAGAGGTCATTGAAGGCAAAATTTCGCCGATTTCCAGGTCGAATGTCGAAAATTTCCAAGAAGCCAACGCATAACTCGGGAACCAATAGAGCTACAGCGCCGCGGAAAAGCGCATTCGATAGCCCTATTAACGCCCTTTCTGAGTAATTCTCTCAGATTTTCGATATCAATGCTATCGGTTGTTTCTGGACAGGATAGACGGCTAGAGTTGGGGTTCGTGTAAGCGTACAGTAGCAACTGCGAGCCTACTGCCCGGGTCCCCGTACCCTTGTAACGTACTTTTACGTCAGCCTCCGTGTGAGCACAATGTGCTCCCGGACCATCCGCAGCTGACTGATCGGCATTGGTGATGGACTGTGCATTGTGCTGCCCCCGCCCCTAACCCATCCGGGCTAACCCGTGACCGGCCCTGCACAACGGCCCTAGCACGCTGCATGCAGGGTCGGTCCGCCGGCCGCTCGGCCGGGGCGCCGGACTGCGCGATGGCGTCCCGCTCGGGCGGTCGGCGTGACAGGGGCGCTGCCCCTGCGAGTGTTTGCCTATGCGTTTTTATATCCATACGCCATTATTAAGCAGGGCAGCGCGGGCGGGGGCAGGCGGCCCGTCTGGAGCGCCGGGGGGGGGGACGGTATCCTACACCTCTCCCCGGCCAGGGAGGTGTCTCTTATTAGCTCTCCCTGGGGCTGAGGCGGCAATGGCCTGAAAGTGTCGTCCCGGCCCGCCCAGACGGGCGGGTATTCTCATTATACGTCATTTTTTTAATAGTGTTCCTGATGCTTTCTCAGTGTGTGAACTTTTTGTGAATAAAACTAGAAAAAAAAATTCTCTCAGATTTGACCTAAGGTCAACGGTTTTGCCTGCAGGGGGCAAAAACTGCAAAAATAGCCGATATTTTCGAAAACAGTTTTTCTGCGATAACTTTTGACCCAAGCCTTGTACGAGCTTACTTTTACCGGCATCGTGTTCCTCTCGTCAAGACGCATCGAATGAACTATAACTTGACCTTGAAAGGTCAACTTGAAAATTTGACCTCAGGTCAAGGTCATGACCTGACCGGAAAGGGTCATGTTGCATATCAGTCGATCCGTATCGTCGAGCTGAACACATCTAAGGCGTTTTCATCGCTCTAGCATGCCTCTATCAAAAGTTATTTGCGAAAAACTGTTAGATATCATTCATGACCTAAGATGACCTCAGGGCATAAACAAGGGTCACGGACACCATTTTCAAGTTCAGTGTGTCTAAACCACTTGTAATTCGGTGTTTGGGAGTGTGTATAATGTCTTTCATCCAAAAGAGGCGCATTTCAATTTTCTCCCATTGACTTATAATGGGGAGGTCGCAAAATTGACCTGACCTTAGGTCATCGATATCAAAATTCTGAGATATATATTTTGTACATGCTATTGCTCTTAGCAATCGCTGAAAGTTTCAAAGCGATCGGTCACTCGGTGTAGCTATGACAGACATTGAAAGTTTTTATGAGGTGAGGTCACTTCAAGTGACCTGGTGACCTGACCTTGAATGACCTTGGTCTGAAATTTTCACAACATGTGTAGAATTGATGTATGATAAGGTGTACCAAAAACGGCGGCGCTCCGCGCCGCCGTTTTTGAGATATTCGCGAAAAACCACAAGGGGGGGGGGTGTTCAAACACCCCCCCCAGCAGGGCGCGGGATAACGTTCACTTGCAGCAATCTTATCGCGGAAGTTAGTCATCTAACGCACCTCCTCCTCTCTCAGAGTTGAGCCGTACCCGTGGCACTACTTTGAGATGTCCAAGGGCCGTAAGATGGTCATTGAGCCGGGAGCTGAGGAGACACGACGCGGACCCCGGCGCGGTCCGGAGCTGGACGAGCTATCCGCCGTGTTCAACATCTCGCTGGCCGAGCTGCAGCAGCGCACCGGCAACGCGAACTACTCGTCCGCGGACACGCTGGGTGGCCGGTACAGACTGCTGCCCGGTGCCGCCGTTCAGTACGAGCTCTACTTCGCGAGCCGTGGTGACTCACGCTCCGGGTTCCACACGGTACGCGTGACACGGCCGCTGCAGCCACTGCGCGTGGAGTACTACGGCCTCGGTGGCCACGAGCTGGTGAACGTGCTGCTGCCCTACTACTCCCGGCTGGAGACGCTGCGCCAGTTCGTGGGGAGGTTCGCCGCGCTCGTGGAGGCCGGGGAGGAGGCCGTGCTGACGGTGATCCGCTACACGGACGGCTTTCCGTCGATGGACGCGGAGCAGCAGAGGAGGGACGCGGAGGGAGCCGCAGAGGTGGTGCGGCAGGCCAACAGTCGACTGGCGGCGCACGGCGCCGCGCCGCGGGTCCGCCTGATCGAGAGGACCGGCACCTTCTCGCGGGGACTGGCACTGATGGAGGGCGCGCGCGCCTGGGACGGGGAGGAAGACGTGCTACTGTTCCTCTGTGACGTAGACATGGTGTTTGGCAGCGAGTTTCTACAGCGGTGCCGGGCCAACACCGCCCCCGCGCGCCAGGCGTACTTCCCGATCGTGTTCAGCACCTACAACCCTGCGATCGTGTACAGTGTGCAGAACAAACCCGTGGTGCCGATTCTCACCAGCTACGAGCAGGGAACAGTCATCAACCAGGAGATGGGCGCGTGGACGACGTTCGGCTTCGGCATGAGCTGTCAGTACCGGTCTGACTTCCAGCGCCTCAGCGGCCAGTTCCTCAACATCACCGGCTGGGGGCTGGAGGACGTGAAACTCTACCAGCGCTTCCAGAAGAGCGACGTGGAAATTGTTCGCATGACTGACCCGGACCTGGTGCATATCTATCACAAGAAGGAGTGCAACAAGCGGGAGGTCGGCAAACGCTTCAACTCGTGCCTGCGTTCCAAAGCCGTAAAGGAGTCTTCGCAACTCGGCTGGGGACTGTGGGTGTACAAAAATGTTGGAGACACCGCAGACGTAGAGAACTTCCTGTTGCAATATTACAGCAACGGTTGACAGTACCTGTTGATGCTAGGAATCAATATAGGTTTTTCCGATGTCTATATCCGGCGGGTGATGTTCACAGGCGGGTGATGACACGCTTTTGGTAGTTTTAGAGAGCCGATACGTCATCACAACAAACAACATTTTTTTGTGCAGTGACGTTACTTCATTTGGCTGAACTAAAGCGGATTAGGAAAGTTTGAGATGATAAAACGTAAAAGCGATGTGCGTCAAGCAATCACCATCTGCATTCCCGTTGGTGAGGTTTCAATGCTTTCGTACCAATATCTGCTTGTCGGAGAAAAAGACCGTTCAGGTCAATTATTTTAACCGCAAGGCTGGGTGTTAAGGTTCCTCGCGGACGTAGGTACGCATGTCACCAACGGGATAGCAGCTATGTTCTAAGCCGCGCTGCCGTCTCTACATAGAAGCTGAGGCGTCACCAATGGCTTATCGGCACGCATGACATGCATCGTGATCTGCGTTAGCAACTTATAGAAAGCTGACGGCTGACAATAGGTGTGTGTCTTAAGCTCCATCGTATCTTATTTATAATACAGTATATCTTGCGAGTCTTTTTTTTTAGGCCTCCCTCCCACGGGCACTTGTGGCCCAATTACAGGAGGGCTCCTCCTCCTCCTGGCCCTTGTTCCCCCACCCCCCAGGCTACGGCTGAAGTGGGAGCCTACCCCACACCTGGTGACACAGCCGGGGACGACGCCCGCGGAACGGGCGGAACCGGGAATCGAACCCGAAACCCGGCACCGCCCGCACCGCGGGTCGACGCCTTAACCGACTGCTCCACCAGGGCCGCCTTGAAATATTATATTGAAATATTATATTGAATATATATTGAAACACCAGTCTTGAAATATTATCTTCGTCTCGCTTTAAGTTTTCCTGTCTTTCTGTCCCGGTTACTCTGCCTCTCTATTTCCCTCCCTTTTAATCAGCTGGTCTGATCAGGATTGTGAAACTCAAGCCATTTATAATACATTCTGACATAAAACCTGCCCGAATCTATACCACCCCTTACCGCCAAAAATCCAGTAACAAAGTATGCTGCTCGTCCACTAACGCCTTTAACCTGAGTAACTCGACGCAAAAACACCCAAGTCATTAGTGAACAGTGTGCATTTGTGACAAACTCAAGCATTCACAGACAGGACGGTCATTCGGCGTTCTCAACAACCTGTTATCAGCGATAGGCTTGCCGCCAGCAGTGGGTTTATACCCCGCAATCTGTACAGGCATTCATACGAGTACGGCAAGACTCACCGAAATAAACATCGGCACATTATAAATATCAGCTCACCGTCCTCATTCTGCTATCGACTAGCATTTATCACAATGACAAAGCCCAGCAAACCGCCTTCCAGTTATACCTATCCGCAGTATTCAACATTGCGATCCCACGATGAAACTGTCGGGATATTTGACTACCTGAATACAGGTAAATTGTACACGGCTTTCAGCCAACAGGGCGCGCTTTGAATGTAACATATGACGACAGTAAGTGATCAAAGTGTCTGACAAACAGACAATAGTCACTCACCAGCCGCCGAACCGATCGGGTCACCCCGTAGAACACAGCAATAGAACGAACAGCGCAATGCATGTCCCATCAGAGAGTAAGCTCGCATCAGATAGCTCACACGTCGTGGTCAGATTCTCACCGAACGACGCGCTCACACATCTCACT
Organism: Amphibalanus amphitrite; assembly: GCF_019059575.1. Taxonomy (NCBI): domain Eukaryota; kingdom Metazoa; phylum Arthropoda; class Thecostraca; order Balanomorpha; family Balanidae; genus Amphibalanus; species Amphibalanus amphitrite. Next base: position 82,414 of record NW_024881677.1, read on the forward strand.
TGGAGTCTTAGATGCGGTAGCCGGTAGGTACAACACAATTTGACGGAATTAGACGCGATGAGATGCACATTGCCCGTCAGACGTTTGACTTGTCGACGAATCCACTATGGTCGGTTGAAAAGTCCACAACCGACACTAGTCTGTCATTGCTCTATCTCATGCACAGCTCTGTGGCATATTGTCGGTCTCTGGTCGTATTAGCATACACCTCTAGTGCCTTTCGGCACTCACACTCCTTTCCTACCAAGCCACCTGCAAGTGACAAAGCAGACCTTCCGGCTCCGTGAGCTCTGGACGATGCAGGGAGACGAGCACAAAGCTGCAAGATCGTTGGAAGAGCCTTCTCCCATCAGTGGTCTGCGTCTCCTCGAGATGCCGTCTCAGATCACTTGGTGGCACCGTCTGTCAGACCCTTACACGTCTCGAAATATCACCGTATTACGGCGCTGCGGCTCTCGGGCGCTCGGGAGCTCAGCTGAGACCCACCCAGGTGGCGCAAGACGCGCTCTCGACGACCGCCGTCCAACGAACGCTGCTCGCCTTACTCACGAGTAGGTGGCGCTGCCGGGTCCCGACTGTTCACCGGGCGAGGATGATGCCCACAGCGAAGAAAATCCACCGAGCCAGCTCCTGGCACAGTGTACATTTTGAGTCTGAAATGAATGGGAGGAGGGTTAAAGGTGCATAGGCTTTGGAAAATACGATAGGAAGTCCTCCAGGTCACAACAGCATTTGGATATCACGACGAATAAGCCGATGAATATGTGGGTTTATTATAAGGAACACATCATACCTAGCTCTTGAAGTCCTCTAGGCATTCGAGCGTCTAAAGAAGTTGACGTCGAGCGCAGAGGGTTATCATTTCAATGCAGGTACCACGCCCATCCTGTCGAACCCGGCGTAATCCAGGCTCACGTGTGCATGACCGTATCATGAGCCCCACCACAACTGAATTTGAGCTGGTTAGGCCTGGATTCGGAAATGCAACGATTTTGATCCGTTCTCAAGGAAGGGATACACCTTGTTTTCATCGGGAAAAAATACTGGCTTATTAACAGGATATATTGTATTTCGTGCTTGTATCGCTACATAATTATGCTGGTTTTAGGTTGTCGACCACCGCGAGAAACATGCAGCTTCAGTTTATAGATAAAAACGTTGTGTCCAGGAAGCAAGCGACAGCCTAAGCTGCTGCTGACAGCCGAGAGGCGGGTATACCCATTCAAATTGTAAGGTAAGAATCGTGTTAAGGAATGACAAATTTATTGCGCACTTCCTGATATCGCAGGAAAGAGGCAGCTGCGAGTGATTTACCGTGTACGCTCTTGATATCATCCCGGATGTATGCCAAGCGGAATCAATACTGTAATCAACTCCATGTGAACTCACTACGGGAAAGGTATTGAATATAGGAAAACTATAACGGAAGATGGGCACACCGTGTCCACACCTGCTCCACAGTATCTACTGGTGTCAAATCCCCGGTGTCATCTGATCAGTGGGACCGGGTCAGACCATGGGTGACCCCGCTGGTCCCCACAGGGTCACCCAGCGGGGAGATCTGGGTGACCCTGCCGGTCTAACACGGGTTATCAGATTTAGTCTGCCGGTCTAACACAGGGGTGATCTGATTTAGCCCGTCGGCCCCTCTCAGTGATCAGATTTGGCCCGCAGCTCTCCGACCCGCACTGTTCGATCCCCAGCACTGATCGGCGGTGACAACAGCAGGTCCTCTAATACCAGTTGGTGCCGATTGCCGGGTGACTGGATGGCTGTTGTGTCACCATGTGTCATTGTGTAACTGTGGTACAGACAGATCGTTTGGTGCTATGTATGGGTCTATATTTGAGGCTTCAACAGCTTTTAAGTGTTGGGCTTTTATCTCTGAATATAATTCTTAAACAATTTGTGTTGCGTAATTCAGTAATGAGGTGATGAAATATTACCATAGAGTGTAGACAGTATTTATGATGTATGTAGATACAAAGAGAGTATTCTGAATAAGTGTCTGAACTACGTTGCCGTCGAAGTTTTTCACGCAGGTGACCGTATTTTACGGTAATAACACGCCAGACTGAAACGGTAATGCGTGTAGGGGCGAGAAGCTATAACGATACACGTGCTCTAATCAGGATCAATTTATCATCGCTGATGGCCTATTAGACTCCCACCAGCAGAGTGAAACCAAATACGGACGGGTCAAATAACGCCAGACACAAGGCAAGCGTGGAAGTAAATCCCCGTTATAAAACTTATTTTCATGGGGGCAGCGAGCGTCGGTGGAATTGTGGAGCCATCGATGTCCCACCCATAGACTCGCCCCTGACAAGAGAGTGGGACGAGCCCCTCCTCTCTCGCGCGTTATCGGCTCAGTGAGGCCAAACCGGGGACAGCCTCACTACAAATCACAGTCTACGAGACTCCAAAGCACCGCCGGCGGGTCGTAGAGTGAGACAAAGGCCTCCCCCTTCCGTCGCTCGTCAAGGCGGCGCGCTGAGGGGCTCTGAATAACACTCCCCACTCCTCCGCCGCCCCCGGGGCAGCTCAACGGCCCAATCAGCTCAAGCCGCGGGCCAAACGGTCCCCCGGCGGCCGGCAGAGCGGGGAAATAGCCGTCTCAGCGGATCCACCGGTCACCTTTCACCCCCGGGCCACAGAAGAACCGCTGACAACTGGGCGAGCAGAGGTGGCACAAAAACAGCGCACCAGCCGCGCTGATCGTGGCGCACCGGTGGCATTCGCGGCTCACCGGCGGCGAGTGATGTCGTCGTCGACTAGCCATTAACTAAGCTCGTTAACTAGGATTCGTTAATGGGTCACGGCGTGGGAAAGAGCTGATTCGTGGTGGGAGGGAGGCGGGAGGCGCGCGGGGGTGGACGGTGGGTGGCGGGGCGATGGGAGAGGCGTGTGGGACGCGCGGGGGTGGACGGTGGGTGGCGGGGCGGTGGGAGACCGGAGAAGGGCAAAGGAGCCGTCGGGAACACCTTAGAGAGTGGATTGAGCCGTCTTAGTGAGCTGACTAAGCCGTTTTGAGTGAATCCGAACCGCCTGAGCTAGCCATGTCGTTTTGGATAAAGTATGATTTACCCAAATCAGCCGTCTAAATAAGGTGCCTTGGAGAGATTATTGAACTTCATCGACTAAGGTTCGGGAGTTGATGTAAATCTAAAAGAGTCTGACCCAGCCGCCTGATGGGATTTGACTGACCCATTTTCTTGGCTGTTGATTGAGCAGTGAACAGTCTCATTGACTGAGCACTGAGCAGTCTCGTGAGTTGACTGAACTAGTCCGCGGCAGAGTGTGCCGGGAATGTGCTGCCGGCGAGCAGAGACCGTACGGAGACCGGAGACCGCAGTGTTCCCATGTGAATGGGAACCAGGATCATAACGCGGCCAGACTTTAATTAAAATCTACAGTGCTTGCCGCTTAATGGATGCTCATGGAATGCAGTCAAGCTATTCTTAGCATTTCATTATGTTTATTAATCCAATCATTATTTACAGCTGAATAACATAATCTCATAGGTCGGAACGAGGAAAGAGAATAGAGGCCACCTCTGGCGACCGATATGTATGTGTCCTCAGTGCGCCGGTACATAATTGTGTCGTGTTCCCTCTCTTCCCGTCCCTCCCTCTCCATCTCCCTCTCCTCTTTTGCCCACCTCTGGCGGCCGATGTGTCCTCTGTGCGCCGGGAGAGCTCCAACGGCCGACCCTCGGCGACGCTCAGCTCCCTGCTCCTCCAGTAGAGCGGTCCCAAAGGGTCCTCCAGCTGCGAGACGCACTTCAGCTTCAGATCTCCCGCGCGGAAGTGTCGCGGACGCACGCGGAAGCTGAGTCCGACGGTGACCGTCTGCAGATCGTCGTCGTCGATGCTGGGAGGCCAGAGCTTCAGATGTGTGAAAGACGCCTGTGGGGAGCAGGGAAGAGTGTGAGCGCAGATGAACCGTGCACGCCTGCACGGGGGTAGGGACACGCAGGATCGCCAGTACCTCAAGACAGATGTGGAGATATGGTTAGAGGGGTTCAAACCTCGCACTGTGCAATGTTGATGAAAACGTGACTAATCGCAAATCTAGCAGCTTACGCAGAAACATTTATTAGCGGCTATGTGTTACTCAAAGTGCACAGCGCAATGAAACCAATATAACGTTAGCCTGAAGGCGTCTGCGCGCCCAGACGCCATGCTAGTAAACGCACGTTGGCGGTGCCTTGCAGCTAATCATGTTGCACTTACACACAGCCATAAAAACACACTCGGCACTAACAGTAAGTGGCGCTAATACTCAGGAGCCATTAGCTCGCGTTAAAAACTCGTACAGACGCACTAACAACATTACGAACCATTAGGACACCGCAGACACCGCGCAAATAATTCAACGCAGATAGCCAGAGCAAGACTTCCGCGAAACGGCTATTGCGGTAAAGATTTGGATCCATGGTGACGTACCGGCACTGCGCATACAGATCTTTTATTAAAAGCCTAGCTTCTCAGCCCAGCCCAGAGTCGGGTCTCAGCCTACCTGGACCGTACAGGGCTATGGACCGATCACCGGACCAAACGGAAGGAGACACATCGTAATTCACACTGGACAACATCATCGGGGAGGGCCTCACCCGTTCGTTGTTGATGTACCATGCCAGCTGGGCGGCTGGCTGACTCCTGAACGAGGTGCAGTTGACCGTGACCCGGTCACCGACCTCGTACCGCGGGTTACCACCGGTGATGATCGGACCATCGGACGGGAACACTGCCGGGGAGGTGGGACGTTATATAGCGGGTGGGAAGGGGCTGACCGTGCGACGGAACTGTTAGAATGGAGTTCAGCGCTGCCTAAATAGATATTGAACCGTGCTAAGGCCTGATCCCAAAAGCAGAGTCGTATATAGTGTTTTATCTCCATAGTCACTCACTGGGCTGGCATTGTTATCACAGGCCAAGACTAAACATTAACGTTACTCCTAACTTCTACAGTGAGATTTTCTTCGGGAAGAAAATCTCAATTTCTGAGGGACCTCAGCCATTCTGGATACCGTGAACATTACCCTTTTGTCATTTAGGACCCACAATTCAGATATGTTTTGTCTCGAGATAACCCAGTGCAGATGCAGGCGTCTTGATGTCTATTGTCTAAAGATAGTCGTTCCAGACCCTCTAACTGCCCATGTCTGCGCGACCTGGCCCAGCCTCAGACATCGAGAGGCTGTCACTCAGGACAGCGCGAAACATCACATCCTTCGCCACCCACTCTGCCCTGCGGTCTGTCAGCGATCGGCGAAATAGGTCGCCAATGCCGCGCCGGTAAACCACACTACCGAGTCGCATAAACACGAGGGAAGGGGCGCTAGCGCTCCGCGGGGCAGGTGAATGTCGTGCAACGACAGAAAAAAAAGGTCGGGAACAGCACTACCGGGGTGACCGTGGGGCGAGTGTTTCGCAATAATTGCCAACGAAACACGAGAGTGGCCTCAAAGCTACCTTCATTGGTAATGGGCTGATGAAGTTATTTATGGTTACCAAGTCACAGAAGGTATTATTACGGGCGCGTTTCACCCTTACGGAGGAGTGTCCTTGACATTGGAAAAAATCGGCATTCCTATAACACTTCAATAGCGTCATACGACAAGAATGTCCGAGACAATACCAGTGGCGAAAAGAAAAAATCAAGGACTTAAGTCAGTTTCTACTGTCTTGCAAAGAACGAAATCCGAACTTTTAGACAAGCTCAAGAAGGAAATAGGCAAAAACCAAAGTCGACTCGACTTTCGACAGGTCTAATTGAAGTTGACATGTTTTGAAACAATGTCAGCTCTGTTTCAGACACCCTTATCTATTTTTTTTTTTTAGAATAAGCCCTCCGTATCAACGACGTGCTGGACAGTGGACACGACGCCTGTCACCCTCCTACGCCCGTCCCAATTACAGTGATCGGAGTGATTGCGCCATCCGCAGAACCAAACTGCCCCCTGCACCGAACTACCCCCTACACCTCCCCCCTCCGCCCCACTCACCGACGACTCGCACGTTGCCCTTGCCCTGCTCCGTAGCAAAGGTTGGCTTGTCGAGCGACACCTCGCACACGTATCCTCCTGAATAGCGGAGCGTCGGCGCCGACAGACGCACGTGCGTCGCGTTCGACGAATCCAGCTGAAACGACACACAGCTGTGACGGCAGCCAGCTGGTAGGTGGGGGGGGGGGGGGGTAAACCGGTACAGATCAGCGGTGTTTTTGTGGTGGCGATGGCCGTCTGCGGTGAAGGGTATTTGACGCCACAGAGCACAGGTGTAGGCGCAGAGAGGGCCACGAGGACTGATATCTGCTGACCAAAAACTGAAGTATGTTACCGTGATCGGTTTATAGGATTTTCCCGTAGACCTATTCAATACTGTAGGCATAATTTTATTCACAAAAATACCTAATGAGCACCTACAGGATTTCTTACAAAATTATCAGTTTTACCATAGGGAATGAAACATACCGAAATTCTGAATGTCTCAGCAGCTATAGGTATCGGCAGCTAGTTATATTGCCGACTGCTGCAGCACTATTATTGCGGAAATTTCGATAAAAAGTGCACGGTTGGCCTCTTCTGCGCCGATAAACAAGAGCGACTTAGCTAAAACTAGGTCAACAAAGCTCTTTTTGCAATCACCGCATAACTTCCCATCGGTTCTAAGTAACTTGCATTCTTTTTCAGACGTGCCGTATTTCGGGGACCGGAACACCCTGACCGGACAGTGTCTCCATATCAACAAATCTCCTACAGTCGTTCCCCTTTCACCGGTGCGTCACAATCGCCCCGTCCATCACCCACGGCGCCACAGTCGCCGCGCTCGCCACTTACGTCCACCGTTATGCCGTTCTCTGGAAAGCTCTTCTTCTGCACGGCGTTGGAGGGCTCGTATCTGTAGATCTCCTTTCCGTCCTTGTACCATTTGGTGGCATAGAGCTGTTGACCCCCGAGATCGAACAGGCATGACAGGTAGGTGTCCTCGCCGCGACGAATATGGCGCGGAATGTCCACTTCGTATATGCTCAAGCTGCACGCCGCTGGAAACAGAAGGACGCGTCAAATGTCAGGGAAGGGGTGCAGTCCGGTCCGGAACTCGACTAAGTTACGTTACGACAAACTTGCTGATCTAACCTTTCTAACCTTCATCTGCCGTAATTTGCAGCAGACTTCCATTAGCTCATTCTGATTATGACTAAGGGACCATTTTTTTATTCGGAAGCCCAAATTCGTATGATCACTTCCCGAGCCTGTACAGAGGAGCCACGATAGCTCCAGTTCGTCAGTTCCCACCATTAGTCCACACAATCCAAACACGACCACCGGTATCCGGACCACGAAACCTGCCGTGCCTCTGGCGCGCCACGACACCGCCGCAAACGCGCCACGAGCGCCTCCGGCTGCCGCAGCGCGCCTCAGGTGCGCCGCAGAATGTCGCAGCAGCGCCGGAAAAAGCGGCACCGACCAAACGGTGCGGCCGGGACCGCTGGTCATCCGTAGAGCGTTAACGATCTGTGAGACAGTGCGTGAGAAGCCCATTGGGCAATTGTCGCGACCGGACTTTGCATCAAACTCACACCGGAACAGGCGGACGGTCTCATTACATTGTCAGTGGTTCGGGTTGAAAAAGATTTTCGTTCACCAGACACGCGCTCACTATGCAATTATAATGATGATGTGCTGCCCAGGCGTGCGCCCTGCGGCAGGTGAGGGGGGGGGGGGGGCACCCGGAAAGTTGATTGCAAAAGGGGTGGTGGTTGCCACTGAGCTGTGCCAGTTGGAGGCGGTGGTTAGCTGTTTTCCTGTCTCTAATGTTGTTCGGTCCGATCACCGAAGCATGGACGAACTTCCTAATGCGTATCGTCAGTCGCCAATAGTTCACCCATCCCATCTATTTTCCGCCTGCAGTTCCGTCCAATTAGTAACGTTACATTACGGTCAGCACCAGAGCAGGGCCGTCACGGCGTGGGGCGCCACCTGGCGACGGCAGCGTCACGGTAACGTCACGGTCCGTCACGTCCCCCCTCCCCACACGTCCCGCCGGACCCATCTGTCCCCCGCTCCCAGGGGAGGAGTCGGTAGGGGTGGAGTAGGGAGATAACACGCAAATGGGGCGCACAGCGCACATACGTGTACTGACCGGACCCCTCCCTCTCCCTGGTCCGGTCCGAGCTGCGCTGCCCACCCCTCTGTCCGGGAGGAAGTGGACATTATCAGCCTCCTGCCGGTCCGACCAGCCAGGTGGAGCGGTAGTTGGCGCCAGAATTTGGCGCCACGCTCCGCTGCAGCCAGCCCAGGTAGAGTCTGGTCAGGCTCACTGTGTGTGTGTGTGTGAACACTGGACACATTAGGGAGCTTAATTGTACTTTGCATATTTTGCTGTAAAGGTGTGACAACTGATGTTTTCTGACCTATGTGTGCTGCCTAATATGCGTAACAATGTACATATAGTGTCTAATATGTAGACACTGTACAGTGTACAGTTATATGCGCTATCTGTTGCTTGAAGTGTGTATTGTGCTACTGCGAGCTGCGAAATTCCACTTTTTCTAAGAGCCTGTTTAGCTCTTTATATCCTCATAGACATAATAGGACGCCACGTCGATGTAGTCTCGATTTCTCATAAATCATTACATTATTAAGATATCATCATATCCCACGCAGACCCCTACGCAGTAGGTAGTATCCTCAGAAACCATCACTTATTTGGTAATGAAAGCTAGCTTACGGACTGATTTGACCTTATCTCATAGCACTCTATAACTTTTAAGAAAATGTCGCAAAAATTACCTATTGTTGGACATGCGACCGTTTGAAATAGAGGAGAGACGCTTCCAACAAAAATAGGTTTTCCTTGCTGTTAACTGAGTGCGTTTAAGACTTTCCCACGCTATAAAACCGGTAGTATAATTACGAAAAAGATTATTTTTCCGGATGACGACGCACGCGGGCGCACATTTGTGATGTGGCCATTCGCTGTTCTTTCCTGACTGTGATTACATCAGAAAACCCAAGAAGACAATGGAGTTGGTCTGTTTTTTGGTCCTGTTTTACCTACTGCTCTGGAGGCATTTTTCAGACGCACTCTATACGTGTGCCACTAAATCAAAGTTATCACAATGTGGTAGGCCTATCAATGTACTGAAGACAGCGTGACATCTGACAATCAATCATGTTGCTGTGTGAAATCTGATTAGTTTTGAGCGACGGGCTCAGAGAGCTGACGTGTAGGCCCATTGTCGTTCCGACGGCTAAAGGCAGCGTTATAATAGTGTTTTTACCATCGGCTAACTCTTATCTTGTATCTGATGAATCAGATTACTTTAGCTGATCATTGCATCGACGGCATAGTTGCAATTTGTGTCCGACCAAATTAATTGGAGATTGCAGGACTGTACATACGTGAAAGAAAAGCATTTTTTTCAGTATAAAACACCAGCCAAGTGAAGGATGTTCCAGGGAAGAACTTACTAAAAAATGCCCGCACTGCAAACAACAAAACGTATGACAACATTTTTTGGCCGCCTACCTTTCTGCTTCGTTTCAAGGACGACGATCGCCCAGGGTTGACCTCCAGCCCGTCGGAAATGAATCATTCTGCCCTCATCAAGTCGGCCTCCATTGTAACACGGCGGACCATATGCTAATTCGACTTTTTGTCACGCATCATGTCGAACAGCTGAACTGGATCAGAAACAAGGCCAGCACCGGCCCCGACCGGCCGTGGGAAAAGATAGACGGGGGAGGGCGCAAATCACACGCACACAAACAATGCACGCTTTCCTGTGTAGTAGCCATGCTAGTGTGTAACAGGATCTTCTCCACGGTGACGAAACAATGTAACACGGCTACTGCGATCAAAGATCGACAGCTACGCATATAAGCTCTGTAGACGTTTCCTTTAATAGGCATGTAAATCCCAGCGCTTCCGGGAGTGGTATAAAGCTTTTGTAAGACCTATTTTAAATAGAAAGCTGCAAAACTTAATCTACATCCAACATCCTGCCCATTATCGCGCTAGGTCAGTAGATTATAACGATAGCCATAACCAATATCATATCTATGTCATGTTTATGGTATGTCATATTTATGTCAATTTAGCTCATTCATAATTTTTAGCACTCGTAGCCAACCCACCTTTCGAGCATTTATAATTGAGTCTCCTCGGGCTGTCGGCTGGTTCACACCATTCGTCAGAGAAGTGTCGGCCACCACGGTGCGCCCTATTTTATCACCGCGTCTTGCCGTGTGTGCTAGCCGATCCTATAGCCCGTCCGTCGCCTCACATACGGCACTGGTCAGAACAGACCCAGTTTTCGGCCGCAGACCCACGTGCCGGCCGTCCGCGGCCGGCTGAGATTCTCATGACTCGAGCTGACAGGATGGGGTTGAGTCTAACGGAACCAGGCCAGGGAACTGTATCATGGCATGCACGGTGAGCTTTACATGAAGTATTTGATTATTAATAACCAGCGCTCATAATCTGACGAAGCGTCTAAACAGTTTGGATTCAGTATTGTGTGCGTTTTCCGCCTCTATGGGAACGAGCGATTAGAACAGTTAAAACAAATCGTTTTTAAATAGACTGAACTTGTGCTGAATATGTAACCAGATAAGGTTTTTATAACAGGGCCATCAGCATCATTATGCATTCCCTGCTTTTGCAGGACCCAATGCAAATTTTTACTCGAGGAATACGAAAACATTTGGAGGAATTTACCTCACAATTCGGACTGTCCAGCTTTGACTTCTATTACCCGTTAACCAGTCATAGCTTATCAGTCCTTAATCCATCAGAAAAACTAATCGTCAGTCGTCACAGCCTAACGGGACAACTGTCGTCATCGCGGCGCCCGTAGCGCGAAGACGCTACGTCACGCCCGGGCGTCGCAGTCGCCAGGGTGCACTGCGGGTCAGCCTGCCTTCCAGGCGGCGGGAGACTTCAACGCGCGCCGGAACGGTAAACTGTGGGCGGATGGGAAGACTTCCGCTGCTGGAATTCGGTCCCTGGTCACCGACCGGCGGCGGGCGGGGACGATCATGATTGATGACCTTCGCATACGTCAACAGAGTCCTCTAATGGGCTGGGCCATTAGAGGCCGGGACCTGAGCTGTTGCGCGGTTGACTGCGCTCGCGGAGGATACGCCACGCTTGATCGGACAACCGGACGATAATTGATGATGCGGCACCCCCGTCACCCCCTCCCCTCCCCTCCCTAGGGCCGGGCCAGTGTGGGTGTGACCGTAGGACCGCGCGGACGGCCCGGCTGTGCCGGTGGTCTCTGAATGCCGCGCCCCAGATAGAGTGGGCACGCGTCTTTTCAACACGACAGCAGTGTGTTTTCAGAGCAAATACTCGAAATACAAAAGATGGAGGAGGGCGAATGGTTCCTCACTTCAGCAGTTCGCTGAACTGTTAAGTTCTTTTCAATATTTCATAAAGAACGTTAGGTATTTGAGAGACACGCCCATGGCACTTAGGATGTAATAATCATATTTAGGCGTTTTTTTTTTTTTTTTTTACTCATCGGTACCTGTGTACTTACATCTAGCAAAGAGGCGTCCAGTCTGTACTCTGTAAGGCACTAGAAGAAATATCTCCAAAGGTGGCTTTAATTTTGATTCGAGCCTTCTATACACCCATGCATTCCCATAGGATTTCAACTACACATTCATACGAATGCATTTCATACCCATTAAATATTGCATGTCAACACACTTGAACACTTGAAAAACACTTCAATATTGCATATCTTGCATTTGCATCGCCTCTGAACAGTGTAGCGCCTACTGCAGGGGCGCAAACCAGCAACAGTAGCGGTCAACACGACGATAGGGCCGCAGTTCTACAAAACCTGTCCGTGTCGTGACATTTCCTCCAGATCAGGAGCGACAGACAGACAGGCGCGGCCCCGCCCGCGCGGCCCCGAGACTGGCTGAATGGTGTCCCTAACTTCCACCGCAACAAGTTAGGAGAGGGAGTCGGTCAGTGTTGGCGGATACATCAGAGAAGTTCATTAGTACACGGAAGGCTCGGAAGATCGAAATCGGGAGCGGGGAGGGCGGTCTAATGTATCCGCCATCCTTTTATAGTGTAACTAGATCACCGGCGACAGGAATGTATGGGGCTCCTCCCATGAACCATTTGATTTTGACACTGATAGACGAAACAAGTTTCAGCCACACACAAAAAACGCGACTGTTGATGAAATAATACATCCTTTATCAGATACACTCAGACATTTCAAAATAAACCCATTCATAACATCCTAAAAACACTCAACAGCACAACCGTGCAATCGATTAGTTTGATTGATTTATTATAGTTTTGACTTGAAGTTTAGATTTATGTGCAATTACACGATGACTCGCTTCACGAATAGGACCCCCCAATTCCCAGTGCTCTGGAGCCGCCCCTGGTAAAGTTATGAACTTGAAATTTTCAGGGAATGTGCCCAATTTAGTTTTAGGAAAAGTCAGAAAATTTCAGCATCGTAGCTTCAGCGGTTTCGGAGATATTCCCGAAAAACCTGAGGGGTGGATAAAAACAACCCCCCTGCCACTAATAGGGTTAAGAAATGTAAAAAAGGTATCGTGTAGGCGAAGATCACGATGCTGCACCAGTTTAACGAACAGTGAATGAAAGGTATCATGTGATAACATATACAAAGTTATTGTGCATCCTCTTTTGACACGTTTTTGCTATAATAGGCGGATCCAGGCGTCCAAAAAGGGGGGGTTATTTTTTACCTCCCAACATAGGTGCCCTGACACCGCCTATGCATGACCAATACAATTTTAGTCGTTCTCTCATAAGAAAATTGTAACATAACAAGACCATTGCCACCCTTTTTAGAAACAGTACCAACAAAAACCTTATTTACTATACTTTTTGTGTACCCCCAATCTCAATGATCTGTATCCGCCTATGATTTTTGAAAATGCATATTTTTAGGATCCATGTGAATTCCTGGTTCATTCTCTATCGATCGGCAAAAGTTGCGTTAAGATTGGTTCAGAAACCTGGCCGTGATAAACAGTCTAAAATGTATCTGCAATTTGCCCGTTTTTACCCCCCTCTACCCCCCTATTGACATTTTGTAATTTTATTTTTTTTTAGAAATGTAGATCTGGTTGAGCCAAATCGAATGCCGTTTGAATTTTGAAAATCGGCCGGTTAGATCTCGAGATATCAAGGTTGGGTCGTAAACAGCCCCCCCCCTGCCACTAATATGGGGTAGCCAGGAGCCTGCCACTAATAGGGTTAATCGAGGTGGCATTGTACATAACAGAAACGATTATCATTTCAAGTGGCACAACCTACCTTCTGTGATGAGAAGCAGCGACGCCACTAAATACAGTCCTCTCTCGGCCGGCTCCATGATCACGGTCCAAACCGGAGCACCAGGCACCCCTCTCCGACTCCGCCCCGTCACTACCGACCGACCTCCGCCAGGTCACGGCCCGGTCAGCTGACTGATGACCCCGGGTCAGCGGCCCGCACACTGATTGGTCGACATTGGAGCCACGCACTCCGCTCACACTGCGCCGCCAACCGACAAACAGACCTCGGACTCCGCAAAACGCCGACTGGCCGGCCACCGTCACCACCGTCACCGCTGCCGCCGCGACGCGCCTTGCACAGTGCGCATGCGCGAGGGGCACGCGCGGCGGAACGGAGGGGGGTGTTCTGACCGGTTGAGGGCTACCACCTGTCGAGGGCACGTGCGCTTCCCAGGGGAGCAGGTGGGGCCGAAATGGACCCCGACGGTCCGCCGCCCCGGGAGTGGAGGGGCGTTTCATTACCGGAGGACTTCTGCTGGGGGAGGGGAGGGCGATGGTCGTACGAGTATTGTTGAGGGCGGCCTTGATGTCGGTCAGAGTGTTATTTGGGGGGCTCAGGGTGACACTTTATGAAAGAGTGGATGTCACCAATGAATGGTGATCGAAGCTGAAAAGTGAAATGTGATTAGAGGAAAGAACAGCGCTCGGAGGCTTTGGATATCGGTGATCACAACAAAACCTGTCAAAGGGCAGAGCCGGTCTCAGAAGCCTGGGATTTCGCATTGACACCGCTTTGATGACTTTGAGCTGATATGAATATTGCATGGCTCCGCAATCACGGATCAGAGTAGAGGGAGAATGGAATAAAACCATTTTGCTGCATCAGACATACAATGACGTGTACTGTAACGTCACCGTCCCTTATGCGCAGCAAACCCATTTTGAGCCCCCAGCTCCTCCAAAGCTCCTCCTCCCACAAGCTCCTTTTCCTCAAACCAGTTTTCTACCATCCCTTCATCGATCTGATTTGTCTCCCCGCCCACATCGACCAACGTCCTGTCGCCTCCCCAAATTTGGGCACCCGTATGTGACCAGTTTAGAACGTGGTAGGCGGAATTTTGGGCACTGCTGTGAGCTGTCGGCATGGGTTTGGGCGGTTTGGGCTCTATCCGTTACTCCTCATTTTGAACTCATTTAACCCTATTCCTGGCGGGGGGCCTCAGGAGAATCAACCCCCCTGAGGTTTTTTGGTTATTTCTCCCAAACGCGTTGAGCTAGGAAGCTCAAATTTTCTGACTTTTCCTAAAAGGCTTCTACGCAACATGTCTGAAAATTTTGAGTTGATCTGACCTCAGGTCAGGTCACCAGAGGCGGTTTGGTGACCCTACCTCAGAAAAGTTTGCAATCACGCCAGAGCTAGAGTTTTTGACGGATCAATTTCTTCTCTTCAGGCTTTAGTTAGGGTACCAGTATGTGCAATTTGTATATCTCGGAATTTTGATATCGGTGACCTAAGGTCAGGTCAGTTTCGCGACCTCCCCATTATAAGTCAATGGGGGAAAAATCAACTCCCTGTTTTTACCACTAAAACGGGTCGGAATGGCCCCATATACCATACATGACTTCATATACGATCAACCTTCACTACCTTGAGGTCTGTTTTGCTGTTGGGCAGCTGTGAGGTCATGTGACGTCATCAAAGGTCACCAAAGGTTTTTGGCCAATAACTCCGTACAGGAACAAGATACAGACGCGTGGATGGTCTCATTGTGTTCAGCTCGTCAAGACGCATCGAATGATATACATGATGACCTCGAGGTCACGTGACCTGAGGTCAACCTTTGACCTTGACCTTTCGAGGTCAACATATATATCATTCGATGCGGATTGACGGGAGTATCACGATGATGCCCTTAGTTTGTTCCTATCGTGACTAATTCGAAAGTTATTCGAGAAAAACTCTCTCCATATCTAGCGCCGCCATTTTGACTTTTTCGACCCCTGTGACGTCATCTTTGACCTGACCTGAAAATGACCTTAGTAAAAATTGTAGATCTTGACCGTGCGTATCCGATGCCGTTTACCGCTTGTCGCTATCTTGCTTCGTTCTCGAGATCTCAGGGGGGGCCGAATCGGCCCCCCCCCCGCCAGTTTCTTGTCCCGGCGGAGCCCGCCAGGAATAGGGTTAATTTCGGAATTTGGGCTACAAACACGCGGACTCCCATCACGGACACCCGGATTCAGCACGCATGGACTTCTGCAGTCCTAAAATCTTATAATAATTTCCAGACTCTGGCACTTGGGACTCCGGGACTCCGGAACGATCACCTGTCGCCGGACTCTCCGGATGCTTCGGACGCCAGGTGCTGGAGTCTCGAGCTCCACCATAAGCGACTGCCGTGACCAACTGACGACGTCCGGCGGGTAGATCCACAGTCGACCACCGCGCCCGGATGGTACTGACACGGGCAGCGCCGGAGATAGCGAGATAACGGAGACGGCGACGGAGACGGGGACGGTGATAGTGACGTTGGTGACGGTAATGGTGACGGTAGTGACGTTTTGGTGACGGACATCGTTGTGGTGATGGTGACGGTGATGAAGTTGAAGCAAGGTGACATTGATGATAAATAATGGCTGCCTTTGACTCACACCGGACAGACAAAATGGATGCAGAGTGACTCACAGCGAAAGTTTTATCCTAAAAGTAGGCAGCCACATTGTTGTTGAATCGTTAGGAAGGAAGTGTGGCCATTATATGTTAAACAGACATATCAGCAGTCGCATTGTTCTTCATCTGCCATGTTTTACCCGCTGTCATGTTTTAAAGGAAATAGTTCACTTTTAACATGGGATTTTGAACTGGAATAGCAGTTTCGTAGCTTGAGCTGAGACTAGCACAAATCAGGAGCTTTTACGGCTCAACGATCACCCTAGACGAAGATATTCCATTTCTCGTTCCGAAAAGAGTGCCTTGCAGAGGAATGTGTGCCTTGCACAAGAATGCAGCCACGTCATCATCAGCCAATCAGCATGCTGCTTACAGCTAATGCAGCATGCGTAGGTTTGAACTACGCAATATGATTGGTCAACGCGTAATAAGCTTCCGCGTCAAACATTATTTTACATAGAATATAGTTCGTCCTATATTAAAATATAGAAAATAATTGTTTTTACAAAAAGGTTTTATTTTATTTTCTGATCATTTTGAGCATAAATATCGTAAATCCATAGCAAAATACTAATTTCAGGAAAGTGAACTGTTTCCTTTAATGTCGCATGTGACGCTTGGGTTCCCATGATGTTAGCTCTCTAGCACAGGCTAAAGGTGTTTGACTTTTATGAGAGCTGTGACCAAGAAAAACACAAATAATTAGTTTCCTCTGACAAGTGACAACATGAGTTACACTTAAATGTGGAAGACGGAACGAAAAACGTCAAGTGGAAAACTTGTCTTGAGTGAAGAGCGGAACCTGACGAATGGTTGGGACATGTCAGTTGGAGTGCACTGTGCAGTAACATCAATGTCGCCATAAATGGGTTGATAGGTATTACCATTCACAATTCAAAGCTTTTTGAAAGGCTGCATGCTGGTGCGCTTTGGCAAAGTACATGACTTGCTTTGGATAGAAAAAGGCCAGTCTGCAGAATACTTTGGATACTGGCTACTGCGATAATATTTTGCAGTGGGTGACCGCCACTCACAACCTAATTCGTAACCACAGTCGCCTTCATTTGACCGTGGATCCTTTTATTGATCAGTTGGTATTGCCAGTACAGCTACCCCAATGTAGAACATTGAACGAATCGCCACTGCACTGTTCGCTGCAATCGTTAACCAACCGCTCCTAAATGCTCAGCACTAGCCGAGGAACGCAGGGAAAATCATACGAGGAAAGTACACGAACTTATCATCGTGCTGCCCCCAACATTCAAACCCAAGGTCTCTGAGACATTGTCCGGGTAAAATTGCTCACATTCCTGCAAAGCTGAGTAATTTTTAATGTTAATTTACATTTCAGGGCAGCTTGACAAACGGATAAATGTTCTCATGATCGTGATGTAAACGTGATTGCTCATAACACCGTCCCAAAATGGAAATGAACTCATCCTGAGGATGTTTTTCGGCATGGAATGCAATATAAAACTAATTGCTTTTATAACTGTGTGATATTGCACATAGTCGTTTCCCTGGTAATACAGAGTATTCTCTCATCACAAGAATCCTTTTGTTTCGAGTCTCAAGCCTTAGTCGAGTTGCCGCTAGGGTGACCGGTTTTGCAAAAAGTTTCGAAAAGTTTTGCTCCCCAGGTCTAATCTAACGTATTTGGGGGTGCTGATCACGAATCCGGCGGAAAAAATATAAAATTCGAATTTTTTTTGACCGCCCCGGCTCTTTGAATATTTCCGGTTTTCTCAATTTTTGCATGTTTTTGAATAATATGATGAATGTAATGAAAAAATATTAACAATGTATCGCTAAATGCATGTACCAGTCGATTCGGCATACAGCGGCGTCGAAATCGGCACGCCGCCTGCTTCACCGGCCTCGCAGGAAAGCATAAGGCTCGGAAGGTTTGCGTTAGTTACCCGATTCTCTCCATAGATGGCGCTGGCGTAGCCGCCCGCCGGCCGGTCGTTGCCGTGCCGTTCACAGCCCCGGCGGTCACTTGCGACCGTCGTGGTCGTTATGCTACGTCTATCAAAGCACGACAGAAATGCTCACTTCATTTTTATGTTACTTCAGACACATTTTAGACCTAATGTTGAATTGGATAAATGACTATCGTGCATTGGCGAAATAGTGGAGTGCGCTCGGGAGTCATTTACAATAGCGAGGAACGTAGGTGGATTGATCTGAGTAACACATGACACTGCGTTCACTGTTGATATGAAGTTTATTCACACTATGTAGTCGGGTGACATGAGAACAAAGTGACTAACATACCTTGTGTACGACACATGGATGAAGCTAATGCTACTTTTTTCATTTTGTTTCGGTAGGCCCGTTTGTTCAGAGCGTAGCCGTCCTGTCGGTCTGCGCCTGTTACAGCTGTGACTGATTCGGTGGTCAGCTTTACAGCCCTTTCGGTGGATTGGGTATGGCAGGGGACCCCCGTTTTAAGGGCAGTCTGTAGAAAGTCGCGCAACTCATCCTCGCTCATGTGTCGTACACAAGGGGGCTCAATGTCTCGGCCCTCGTCAACCGCTCGCTGCACGTTAACCAGTTCCATATAGTTGTTCGCTTGAACGTTAATTTCCGGCAGCCGGAAGTGCCGAATGGGCTGCTGCTGTGGCGGTGGGGGTGGCAGCTTTGGCGGCGGTCGTGGCGGCGGTGCCGGCGGCGGTGGTGGTGGTGGTGGTGGTGGTGGTGGTGGTGATGGCCGCCGCCGTTTCAGACGCCGCTGCTGCTGTTGTGGCGTCGGCGGCGGGGCGGCGCCGGTATTACATGTCGGTAGAGCAGCCCTCTGACGAGCTGTGCCTGCTGGCACGATACATAGTTTGTGTGTATGTGCCCGGTATAATTTGCATCAAACAGAAATCGGACGTGGTGTATGCACCCTCTCACGTGTGCCAGCAGCTGCGCCGCCAGCGGCTGAACTTCACTGGCGAGTCGCTGGCGTGCATGCAAAGTAGCGTCGAGAGGAATGCTTACATGGCTCATGAGGAAAATGTGCTGCTCGCCATGCTCGGCGATAAAAATCATGGCATTAAGGCAGATGCAGTCCGCATAATCCAGAGCATTCGTCAAAAAGGGCAGCGACAGGAGCAGCCGCCGTTTCCGCCCCCGCCACAGCAGAAGCAGCGGCGACAGAGGCGGCGGCCATCGCCACCACCATCACCGCCCCCGCCGCCGCCGCCCCCGCCGCCACAACAGCAGCAGCGGCGTCTGAAACGGCGGCGGCCATCACCACCACCACCACCACCACCACCACCGCCGCCGCCGGCACCGCCGCCACGACCGCCGCCAAAGCTGCCACCCCCACCGCCACAGCAGCAGCCCATTCGGCACTTCCGGCTGCCGGAAATTAACGTTCAAGCGAACAACTATATGGAACTGGTTAACGTGCAGCGAGCGGTTGACGAGGGCCGAGACATTGAGCCCCCTTGTGTACGACACATGAGCGAGGATGAGTTGCGCGACTTTCTACAGACTGCCCTTAAAACGGGGGTCCCCTGCCATACCCAATCCACCGAAAGGGCTGTAAAGCTGACCACCGAATCAGTCACAGCTGTAACAGGCGCAGACCGACAGGACGGCTACGCTCTGAACAAACGGGCCTACCGAAACAAAATGAAAAAGTAGCATTAGCTTCATCCATGTGTCGTACACAATGTATGCTAGTCACTTTGTTCTCATGTCACCCGACTACATAGTATGAATAAACTTCATATCAACAGTGAACGCAGTGTCATGTGTTACTCAGATCAATCCACCTACGTTCCTCGCTATTGTAAATGGCTCCCGAGCGCACTCCACTATTTCGCCAATTCACGATAGTCATTTATCCAATTAACCCTCGCCCTGGCAGGGGGGGGGTCGATGCGACCCCCCCCCCCTAAGGTTTTTCGAAGATAGCGTAAAAACGGCGGCGCGCAGCGCCGCCAAATTTGGCACAGCCTATGGGGCAACCTTTTTACATATAACCTGAAAATTTCAGGTCCGGGTGACCTTGGGTCAGGTCACCAGGTCAGAAAAACCGGTACAAGGTCATGGTGAAATTTCAATTTTCTTTATGCACCTGTCCAACTCACAGTTTTCGACTGATTTCCTTCAAACTTTCAGGATGTGCTAAGTTCACCGAGTTGTATAACATATAGTCCGGTTTTTTTGAGGTCACTGACCTGAGGTCAGTTAGAGGTCATTACGTCGTAATGTTAAGCCTATGGGAAAATACTAAATTCGGAAAATACTGGAGATATCCGCTTCGTTTTATCACTTTTGTGCTTTGAAACCACGGTACTTAACAGCAGGACACTTGGTGCTTCTTTGTTTGGTGTACTTATCCATGGGTCAGGTCAAATGAGGTCAACTGAGGTCAAATGACGTTTTTGCCAATAACTTGGCACATAATGACGCTAGAGCTTAAAAAATGGTATCATTGTGTTCCTGGTGATCAGCCGAATCAAATGATATGCGATATGATGCAATTTTGTTAATTTGAACTTAATTTATTAATTTAAGTTTACTTAAAATTTAAGAAAAACTTTAAGTACACTTAAGCAAGCTAAAAAGTATATCATTTGACGCGCCTTGACGTGCTGAGTTCACTGGTGCTTTTCTTTTTGCTCTATCTTAATTAGATCAAAAGTTATAGGCGAAAAACTTTTGACCTGTTTTTAGCGAAATTTTTACATTTATACCCCCCAAAACCCCCCTAAATATTGACCTAGAGCAACCAAATTTGCACAGGGGCGAGAACTCCGGGGGGCCCACCTACCTACCAAATTTGGTGTTTCTAGGTGCCATAGGAGCCAATCGCGAGGGGGGGGTCGCATCGACCCCCCCCCCCTGCCAGGCCGTGTTATGAAAAATGCCCTGCCAGGGCGAGGGTTAAACATTAGGTCTAAAATATGTCTGAAGTAACATAAAAATGAAGTGAACATTTCGGGAAAGAAAGCAGAAGGGTGCGGCAACTTGCCGCACCCTTCTGCTTTCTTTCCCGAAATTCCCCGGCACCGACACCGTCTGGTCCAGCCCTGAAAATCTGCAATCCAGCACGAGTTCGCACGGTTGTTGGCATGATGAGGCGCCGGAAGGGACCATTTCCGGTCGCCGGACCGTCGGACCGCGGCGGACCGGACCAGGGCGGCACGGGCCGGACCAGTTGGACCGGCGGACCCGGCGGATTCAGCTGTGCGGACGCTCTCGTTTACGAGTACAGTAGTTAGCGTTCGGGCGGGAACTGGTCCGCCGGGTGGCGTGTCTTGTCGTTTTGCCACGCTACCGCGCCGCCGCCGCCGCCGCTACCGACGCCCAGTAGCGGTTCTCACGGCAGTCATGCATGTAACGTTCAAATGAGCTGCTCTGCAGGGTACGACGGTGGGAGAAGGCAGGGAGTGGGCTTGTTGGAGCTGTCGTGATCAACCGATGAAGGTAGTCGAATTTATCGGAAATAGATGGCTATGTCTAGCCAATTGATGGCAACATAAATGCGCTACCAACGTACATACGAGTCACGACCAATATTTGCAGCTGAGCAAATATTCTCAAGCCGTTTATAGTTCAAGAAGCAGATTTTGTTGCCCAAATACCGGCACCAGAAAGTAACAAGTCGTATCATTCTGAATTGTCTTTCCCCGCTACAAACCAATCTACCCTCCCTCCCTCTGAAGCGACCCGTCGAATCACACCAATTGTCGGTGCTCCCTCCCCGGCGCAATTTTCCGACCCTCGCGCTCCCCGGCCCGGATCGGGTCTGATAAATATCACCGGATTAATCGCGCAGGGGGACGACTGAGTCGGAGGGGGCCTCGGATTGTCGCGTCGGACCCCGTCCACCGAGTCTTGCCATTCGTCCAATCTCAATCTGCGCGGTACGGCCAGTGCCGTTATGAGTCGGCCGTGCTAATTGTTCGGTGGAGCTGACACTGCGACAAGCGCAATCGGCTTACTCCGCGAGCCTCGGGTGGATACAGAGCCGCGACTGAAGTCCCGGCGCCGGCGACACCTCGGCACAGATTAGCTACGCCAGCCGTGGGGCAATAATGCCGGAATTACGACACCGATTATTACAAATGCGAACGAATTAGACGTCGGAGTATTTCAGTAATTAAGATGGATTGGTAGATGGACGTAATTTGGCTAAGGCTTTCGACGACAGGGTATGAGCTATTGGCGCGCGCCTGTCCTCTTTGGAATTCCAAATAAGGCGCAGGTATTATGATGAGATGGTTATGAGATGGACGAGCTGTTAAGCTTGTGAGGACAGCTGATATCAGACTTAGGCGTTGTCGCATGTCACCAAGAGGGCATTACCCACAGTACTGTGTAGATTTAAGGCCGAGCTGTACAGGTATAAGATATGTTTCAGCGCACTTTCATTCTCGAAGATAACTACATATGTGGGTGAGGTGAGTTAAAAAAAAAAAATCCACGAATTATCTAATGGCGAGCAAAAAAAAAAAGAGCGAAAGATAAATCGAGTATACTGAAGGTAGGTAGTTAGTCAGCATGATAACTTTAGCCCTATATTTTTGTAAGATGAGCGTATCTGCGGCTTTTCACATTTACACTGAAAACAATTTAATCCAAGGCCCGCGAGTAAACCGGTGTTTTGCGGGTACCTACCCCTATCCGCAACCATTTTTAACCACCCTCCCAGGAGTACAGTAAGGTCCCATTGCAGTGTAGTCGTCCCTGCTCTCAGCGGACTTGTTCGCTGACAGCGGTTATATCCGCTCAGAGCAAGTACGAATACACCGCAATGGGACCTAGCACTACTCCTGGGAGGGTGGTTAAAAATGGTTGCGGATAGGGGTACCCGTAAAACACCGGTTTACTCGCCAGCCTTGGGTTAAATTGTTTTCAGTGTACTTTTACCGTTGTTTTTTTATTACTGAATGCACTAGCCACTCGCCAGCTACGACATTACAACTCTCGTCGCGACTCGCCGCTCGTCAATGGATTCGAGCCTCTCCTCTCCGGGGCTCTGGCCTCAGAGAGAAGACGCCAAGTTCTGACGGAGCGATCGACCGCGACCGCGTGCAGGCCCGTCTGAGGCTCGTTAATCGCACCCGAACCGGCACATTTTAACCCGCGCCCTGGTGTGGGTCTGAGCCACCTTCGCCCTGGTGGGGGGGGGGGGCCAAAATGACCCCCCCCCCGTCTAACTCGAAAACGAAGAGGGCTAGGAAGACGCGGAAAAAAGCAAACGAAAGCCCATAACAAGTACGTTCGAAAGTATTTCGGTCATTTTTTCGCTAAGGTCAATATTGAGGTCGCTAGAGGTCATCATAGGTCAAATTTCAGTGTTTTCGGTGTTGCCGGACATATTCCGCTGTAGCTCGGAAACTAGAAGAGCTAGAGAGCCGCGGAAAAAAGCAATCGATAGCTCTTTTCAAGCTCTTTCGCCAAGGTTCGTCAGATTTGACCTCAGCTCAACGGTTTGGCCTACAGAGGTCATGCAAGGTCAACTTGGCAAATTTCGTTGAAAATGTTTTTAACTATAGCATGCATTCACGAGAAAATAGAGAAACGATTCATGCACCATCGTGCTTGGCTCGTCGAGACGCGTCGAATGATATATAGTTTGACCTCGAAAGGTCATTTTGAAAATTTGACCTCAGGTCAAGGTCATGACCTTACCGAAATAGGTCATGCTGCATATCATTCGATCCGCATTGACGAGACAAACACGATAAACGTCGAACGGAGTCTCTATCTCTATTCAATAACAAGTAAGTGCAGAAAAACCGCTGGTGACCTCTGGTGACCAGGGAGATGACCTAGCGTGACCTCAGCGAGGTCACAAGCAAATGGTTTCACATGGGCTGTGATTTGCTGACCCAAGACACTTCAATAACGAAATATAGGAACAATCACGCCCGATTTAGCTGAAAAACAACTACTTTTCGATTCTCCCATTGACTTATAATGGGGAGCAGCGATGACCTGACCTGACCTTAGGTCACATTTATAAAAAATCCGAGATAGCCATTTTGTAGAGCTGGGTGACATCTTCAAGTACTGTAAATTTTACATCGATCGGATAAAAGCTGTGCCTTTGAGAGAGCTTTGAACTTTTTTAGAGGTGGTGTCAGTTTTGGTGACCTTGTGACCTGACCTGACCTGACCCGAACCCCCAAAAAAAGGACATGATGTAAAAATGTTGAATAAACAGCTATACAAAGTTTCAGGGCGCTAACTCAAGTGGTTTCTGAGTTATCGCTGAAAAACCACAGGGGGGGGCCAAAATGGCCCCCCCCCCCCACCAGGGCGAAGGTTAATGGCGATGGATGAGCTGTCGGCGTCACGCCCAGGGGGAGTGTTTCTGTCCTCACCGCCCCCTCCGAGATCGATTTCCGTTCGGCTCGTGCTCCTCCGCCCCTCTGCCTCACGCTCCTCGTCCCTTCACCCCTCTCCCCTGCGTTCGGCTCCGAGATGCTATTTTGAGGCGGTGAGATCGAAATAGTAACGTGTATGAATTTCACGCACCCCCTGCGCCCGACAAATGAGGCCGAGGCGCGTTCACTATGCGATAGAAGCAATCTAAGGGTGTGTCGTGACGTCATCAAGGGCTCAGCAGTAATTGGCTGCCAGCTGGCGGCGTCATCAACGGGAATGAACGGAATGGGACGGCTGGCTGACCCCTGAACTGGCGACCATCAGTCACCGAGGAAAACCAGGCGGCTGGTCAGAACGGATGGCAGAGTCGTAAGGAGACTGAGCGAATTGTGCGCTTCGAAACACAACTTCAACCAGTGTTTGATGTTGATTGTTTGTCCCTTTACGACGTCGCTATGTGTCAAACACGCCTAAATATGTATTATCCCTATACTGGCGACTGCTTAAGTCGGGTACCATTTCCCAAATTTCATTCACACCCTTTGCCAAAACGCTTCTGAAACTCCGCCAACCTTCCGCAGTGTTACCGTTTGCAGAAGAGGGTCGACTCAGCATCCTCCCCCCGATTTACCATCCAGCTGAATCACTGATCACCGTTTGACATTGGCAGGGACCGGTCCCCCTGTGTCCGTGACGTCACCCCCCCCCCCCCCCTCAGCAGCACCCCGCGGGTCATCAGTCAGCCGGGGGCGGTCGGGGTCGGGGTGCACGGTCTGTCTGAACGGGTAATTGGACGGGAAAGGTGGGGGGGGGGTGGGGGGGTGTCGCTCGGACTTCGACTCGAGGGATGTCAAAGTGACAGAGCGACTCGGACCAGATACTCTAGTCTGCAGCGTGAGGAACTGTCGAGGGAGCATTGCTCACGGCTAAAGCTAGACGGCTGACGACCGGAAAGCTAGAGTGGTAGAACGTTGTCGTTTAAAGTTGGTACTCGGTAGAGGGTACCAAAATGTTTTTAGGTAGAAACATGGATTAAAAATACCTTCTTATACACGAGTAACAAACTCTTGCTTCATTCGCCCAGGTCCAGCCTGACCCGTAACACCAGAGGTCTATAGACCGCCTCAAAAATCCTAATCATGACTACAGAAAGATATGGTCCTCCCTCGCAAAGCCTTTCCCGTGGCCCCGTCCGTGCAGCAATGTCCAACTCGTCACCTGGCCATCACGACCCAACAGCTCAGCGCTCACATTACCGGTGCACCGCTTAATTTTCATCAATTACCGAGCCGCTAGCGGCGCCGCCTCTGAAGGCAGTCGCCGCGCACGGAAATGACTGTATTTGCTGCCGTCTACAACCGCCCGAACAGACGTTAAAGAGGACCGTTCTAGGGTCGTTATAGGGTTTGTGCTCGGTCGTTTGGAGGTCTGTTTACCTCGGGCAGCGCCGGACAGTGAGCTGGTAACAATATAAAGGTGGCTGGGCTGGCCATTGGTCAGAAACTACTGCCGGAAAAGTATAAAGGTGTAAATTATACCTAAGACGTAGCATGCCACTAAACCTTTCTAAATAAACCGTCATCAAAACTATAGGTATAGGATATTACGTCCGAGCAATGCCCGTGGTCAATAAATAAATAGCCCACCAAGACCAATCAGATATAGGCATTAGGCAAGACGTCTGCCTGCAAGCCATCTATGCATAAAGTACTGCTTTTTATGTTTAGGTATATACTAATTCAACAAAGCCAAAGGCTTGGATTTAGAATGCTAACGTGGGCAGCATTCCGCCTACCAAACCAATTGTTTTCCCGCTGCGATCCCAAAGCCACACCGCAGTCATAAACAAACTGTTAGCGCGAATCGACTTCATCGATTCTGAGATCTAATTGAGTCTGCCGGCTGCGGAGGCGACTGGTTTGGACCGGGCTGTTCGTCGCGCTGCCGAGGATCAGCCTCTGAGATATGGGCCTTTGTTCGGCGCGTGCAGTATGGCGGCACGGCGCCTCCCCCACTGAGGATCACCATTAGATAGCCCGCGCCGTGCCTCCACCGAGCCCGGCAGAATGGAGACCCGGCCGCTGCAGACAGCACGGCGACCAGACAAAGGGGAATCCTATGTAAAATTGAGTCGATTTTTCTTCCTACAGCCCCTGCCACGCCGAGAAGGGATAGCTGGATGATGTTGTGGCGCAGACGCAGCAGAATCGCCGTGCCCAAACGCGTACAATACAAATGGGAAGTGTATGCTCTCACATACATTCTCAGCATCGCTCAATTCGAGGGTCATTCTCACACTACACGTCACGCTCCGTGCACTGATACACGTATTGCATGTGGCTACAGCATTACCTAAACTCTCAATTATCGCTCGTTGACTTATGTTTGTCCATTACCTGTTATGACATGGCACAATGACCACCACACTCGTACAATCGCGCCGCGCCGAGGTGACAAAAGTACCGCCTATCTCTGACAGCTGAATAGCAGCAGTGGCTGCCCAGCCAGCCGTGGTTTCACGGCGCTGACCCGGCGCCCCCCACCGTCCGGTCGGCGCCCCTTTTTGTCCGCACCGGATACGGAAACGGGCTGTGTCCGCGCCCGCTGCCGGCGCAGCTCACGGCTCAATTTGTTACAATGGTGGGCCCCGTTCAACAGAGGTCCGGAAGGACAGCAGACAGGACTGAGAGCGCGCTGCAGACGAGTGAAATGATTCGACTTGACAGCAGTCAAGCTTGGGTGCCATGGGCCGCATCTCATTGACAATGTACCGGATATTCAAGACTACTGGCTGAAGGCTGCCAGTCAGTAACTTCCTCCTAGAGAGTCATTTGAACATTGAACAAGTCCGCGGGAACGACCTTCGATTACGCTTAAAGACGTTGATAGTGTTAAGTTTCCATTTTCAATACCAGTTCAACGTTCATCGACTTAATCTCATCGTACAATCAGAGCAGTTCTGCGAATGAAACGGTTGACGATCAGAAAACGAATTCACCATTTAGTTGTTTATCTAAATGTATAAAATAAGATGTGGAATAATCCGGGGAGGATTCATAACAACACTTTCATACAATAGACAACACACTTGAGTACCTCCATCATTTTTTTTAAGTCACTTGAGGCATAAAAATTATCAGCATTAAACCAGTCACACAAAACATTACAGTCCACAGCATTTATCGACGGCGTTAAAATGAAACTAATTCCCTGGTGCAACGCCATTTTACAAGTCCCGTATTTCAGCTTGGCTGCTCCATGAGCTTCAACGCATCACAATTACACACAAACCTGACGTGTCATCGCATCACAAACCAAAATACACAGTGAGCCATCACCCTGACACCCGACAGCCAGTCCAGTCCGATATCTCTCCCCGATGTCACAGCCGGAGCAGCTCCTCTCTGAGCATGACACACTCCTCTCTCATCTCCGCCTCCTCTCTCCACTGCGGCGCACCCTTGTCATGATTCGACAGAGCGTCATACACGTCATCATTGAACGCAAAGTCGCCCGGTTTGCGGGGCATCACGTGCACATGTACATGCCGAATGGTCTGTCCGGCGGCCGGTCCGTCCTGCACACACACGGTGGCTGAGGTGGCCTGGTGCACCTTCTCCACCAGGCGCTGCACCAGCTGCGAGACCTGGAAGAGGTCAGCCACCTCCGCAGGGGTCAGGTCAACCAGCCGCAGACGGTCAGACAGCGGAACCACCAGCACGTGACCGGGAACCACGCACTTCTTGTTCACGAACGCGTAGGACAGTTTGGAACGATAAATCACCATATCGCCATCTATCGTCACTTGACCGAACTTAAACTTCTCCTTATCTCCGGGGAAGACTGCGGCAGCGCTGTTGATCGCAGCCGAGTCCGCTAGTGGTGGCAGCGGGACCGGATTCAGCTCAGGATACAAATCGACTCGCCGCTGAGTCGCCACCGGCATACCGACCCTCACCCTCGCCAGTTCAGCCGCCGACACATCAGCATACACCACACAGTTGGCTCGCTCTCCGGCGTCAGCCAGCACGCGCCCCCACGGGTCCACGATCATGGCGTGGCCGTAGGAGGCGCGCTTCTCGTTGTGTCGCCCCACCTGTGCGGCGGCCACCACATAGCACTGGGTCTCCACGGCACGGGCGCGCAGCACCAGTTCCCAGTGCGCGCGGCCCGTGGCCACCGTGAACGCGGACGGATAGGTGAGGATCTCCGCGCCCTGATGACGCAGCAGCTGACTCACCTCGGGAAAGCGCAGGTCGTAGCAGATGAGCATTGCCAGCCGGCCGGCGGGGGTGGGGACGGGCGCCGTCAGGGACTCCCCCGGACGGACGTAGTCCGACTCTCGGACTGACTCCCCGCCCGGCACGGACACGTCAAACAGGTGTGTCTTGCTGTAGGAGGCGGCCAGCTGGCCGGCCGGGGACACCAGAAGGTGGGTGTTACGCACGCGGCTCTGCTCGGTGGCCTCGTGTAACCCCCCGACCGACAGCCAGACGCCGAGCCGGGCGGCCAGCGCGCGGTACGCGGCCACCGTGGGACCGTCGCGCGGCTCTGCCAGCGCCACCACCTGCTGTCGGCTGGCCGCAATGTAGTCGCACGCCTCCGGCAGGAAGACGACCCGCGCGCCGCCGGCGGCCGCCTCCTCCACCAGCGAGGAGCACAGCGCCAGGTTCGCCGCCTTGTCGTCGGTGCAGGTGACCTGCAGCGCCGCCACGCGGCAGGTGTCGGAAAATGTAGTCATTGAGCGCGCCACCAAAGATCTGAGTGGCGCCACCAGTCTGGACAGCATCCAACCAACAGCGATGGAAAACCTGTGAATTGAAGCACTGTGATAGGTCACATATGACTAAATCAGCTGCTTCAAGACAAAAAAAGACAAAAACCAATGATCAATAAAATCATCTGAGGCGAAGAGACTCATATGGCTGTTACATGTGCATGATTGTTTCAAGTTTTTCAATCCCAAGTTTAAAAGATAACAGGGTATTGAAAATTGAGGCCCAGGGCCACTTTGTTTTTACTATCATTGGATTGCTCAGGCTGTGCTTATTCTAATGATGTGTATAAAAGCCCTATAAGTGCCATATTGCTCCAGTTAAAGCCAGCTCAACTCTCAATTGCATTCATCTGACTTCTGAGTGCCTCAGCACTACTTTTGTAAACATCCAGGGAAAGCACCCTAGCTACAGTGCCATCATCATGGCACATTTGAGACAAAACATAGGTAACATTCAAATTTGTAAATGTTAACAATACATTTTGGATAACACGTGCAAATAATTGTTACTATTTATCACATACCACCATAAGTTAATAAAATAAACCAGCCATAAACCTTCCATAGATATATCAAGTAGGCATCAATCAGAACAGGTGACCAGCAGGGCAAAGATCACAAATGCACTAAACAAGTCACAATAGGACTACAGAGAGTTTCGCAAACGGTTACTTTACATTTCTATTCAGCAAAAAAGGATAGGTAAGGTAAAGGTACCCCATACCTACCTAGCCAGTAAGGTAGCAGATCTTATACAGAAAAAAATGAAATATTCAACCATAGGCAGCAGAACAGGGGGGGGGGGCACCAGCCACCGGGGCACCGTGGCGTGCCCCCCTTGATTTAGCAATTTTAGTATTAGTCCTATGGGCGTTGCATGGAAAGAATGGATCAAAAGTCGGCAGTGCCCCCCCCCCCTTATTTGAAGATGTTCCGCCGCTTCTATATCAAACAGTACAAATTGTGAATAAAACGAAAGACCTATCAGTATCCACAGCTTGCTCACCTGAGAAATCTGGGAAGCCCTACCCTGAGCCCTACCAGCCCACTTATTGCAAATCAAGAATACAACATCAAAATTTAATTCAAAATTCAATTGAATTGTAAAAACATCACAAAAAACGAAGTGTCATAAAAGCAATACCATGCATCTGTTCAGAATTTAGCTTTGACCGCAAGTTACTAAGCAAAAACCTACTGAATGAGCAATATTCCTTTTGTCTCCTCCTGTTGCCGGGCAACTTGCAAAGACAGCCAATTGGATTCCGCCCTGCTTCCATCACGAACAGCAAAAGAAACTTGCGTTTGTCTACGAATCGTCATGGACGTCTCAAACCTAGCTTCCATATGCAAAGTTTCCCTTTATTTACGTTGCATGGCGATGAAGGAAAATATTGCTCGATGGAAGGCGCGTAGGAGTAAAGTAATCTTGGGAAAGCGAAGTAATTAATATAGCGGGTAGTGCGATAATAGGTACCTACACCCGCTGTATTGAAATTAACGCTGACACACACATCTCGAACCTGACAGCCGGGGTTACCTAGCGTGCGCTCAGCACCCGGATAATCAGGGAGAATTGTCCGGATCACCGAGATCATTCGGTGCACAGTGATGTGCAACGGACATGATAACTGGTAGATGAGCCATTAGCGAAGCAAAAGCAATCTAAAAATGTGACCAATTGCATGAATGGTCCCCGCAATACCAAATAATTCCCTAGCTACCGAGATATTGCAACTATTACAAAAGTGACACCTCTTCGTTTTGCACGTGGCACGCAGGGGCGCGGGAACTACTTTCCGACTGGGGGGGGGGGGGCACACCATAATAGAGATTAACCTAGGGTACCCCCAAATTTAGTTTTCTCACCGGTTTTAAGACACTTATTTTTCACCCCTCGGCTTTTTCAACAAAAAAGAAAACATTTGCAAAAAAAGTGTGGTATTCCGTCTCCAAGCTGTGGGGGCACCGCCCCCACGGCCCCAGAGTTGGGGGGGGGGGGTAAGCTGCCCCCACTGCCCCCCCCCCCCCCGGCTCCCGCGCCTATGGTGGCACGTGCATAAGGGTTCACCCACATGCATCGGGAATAGTCCAATACTTGGAAGAAGGAATGAAGCTACCCTACAAAAATTACCGCGTGTAAATCGGTCAAGTGGTTGCTGAGATATAAACCTCGCAAAAACGTCCGCACGTCTGGCCGCTTATACTCAGAAATTTCCTAAGGAAAGACTCCGCTCGCTTCGCTCGCTCTGTAATAACGGCATGTTTTCTGAAAAATATAATGACATTTGGCAAATTTTGACCTTTGATGACCTCTCGTGACCCAAATATTGCTCTATAGAGCAATATTGGGGTATCTTATCCCTCGCCCGTAAACGGCGATCTGCCACCTTCGCCCATGCAGGGGCGAAGTTGGTGCGACCCCCCCCCCGTGGCGTTCGAAAACGGAGCGTCGTAGAGCTTAGCAGAAAAAACCAACGGATTGCTCTCAACGAGATCTCGCGATTGGTGGTATATTTTTTGGTCCTAGGTCAACATTTGACCTACTTTTGACCGGTCAAAGGTCAAATTTTCGGAAAAATAGACTTTTTTAACTTTCCGCGGCGGTTGCGGCAAAACGGTGGGAGATATCGACTTGAAACCTTCACTATCGTGTTCCTTGATCAATTCTCTATCGTTTGGTATGTATTTCGTTTCCCTAGCTCTAAAAATGGCGCGTTGGGAGCGCCGGAAGTCGGTAAGGTCACAGTCGGCGGCAGAAATTCGAAAAATCCAAATTTAAATTTTTGAAATCTGATTGTATTTTTGGATTTGGGAGGTCCATTTGCTCCCTTTAGAAGCTAACATTGCTGCATATTCCCATTGAGGTGACAAGAATTAGCAAAATAGTGGTTCGGGCGCTTTTCAAAAATAGTACCGGACGCTGTTCCTCTTGTGACGTCATAGCTCCGTGACCTGACCTGACCCGGTCAAGTTTCTTATACCATATGATAGCCAATACTTGCCCCAACATGCATGGGAAGTTTCATCACGATCCATCAACCGATGTCCGTACCACCGGCAGGAAACCTCGGGCGTTGGCACTCAGTTTGTGAAAATCCGGCCGGAGGCTGTTCCCTTTGTGACGTCATAACTCCGTGACCTGACATGACCCGGTCAAATTTTTTTTTATCAAAAGATGCGCAAGGTTTGCCCCATAAGGTACCCAAAATTTGGCGGCGCTGCGCGCCGCCGTTTTTGCACTATTTCCGAAAAGCCTCAGGGGGGGGGTTGCACCAACCCCCCCCCCCCTACATGGGCGAGGGTTATAATATCTTATATCATTTTTCAGCCTATAAGATGAAAAATGACTGAAATACTTTCAAACGTACGCATTGAGAGCTATCGACTGCTTTTATCGCGTCTTTCTAGCCCTCTTAGTTTTTTTAGTTAGATGTGGGTGGTAACATATCCCCCCCCCCCCCACTATGGCGAAGTTGGCCGAGACCGCCACTGGGGCGCGGGTTAAAGAAATTCGTACGGATCACTTTAGTAAATCGGCCATATAGCGCGTCGCCCAGGTAGCACGTAGATATGCGGTCATGAGGGCTGACCGAGCCTGAGATGCGGAATCGGATCACTCCAGTCTATCCCCCAATGATATATTCAGTATCAAGCGCCATTAGCACCGCATGCAAATCAGGCTATAAGTAGTTGGCTATACCGTATGAATAGCTTGTCCTTATACCTATACTAGACGCGATATAGAGTGAGTTTCTTGCCGTTTTGACTGCGAGTTTTCGTCAGCCTCTCAAAAGACTAAAAGCAGAGGCATACGGTGCGAGCTAAAGTCACTGAATTGTTTTATGGGAAAACAACAAATCTTTCCCCGCTGGCCGCCCCTCCCGAATGCTCTCACGCCATCCTCAGCCTAACACCAGTCATCGGAAGTATACGCCTTGTTTCAGTCTCTCCTCGACTCAGACAGACACAAGACAGCCGTCTGTCTGTCTCTGCCGTACAAAGCAGGTGTTCACAGCCTGTTTATAAATAAGCTGCGACTTTGGACAGATCTACCCGCCTGCTGCACGAAAATCTAGTCCGCTGTGGCAGACTGGCACTTGTGGTTGGAGAGTTGTTGGAACTCCGCCGGTCTTTGAAGGCTTACCAGGAAGGATACGCTACAAACAGAACGTTTATCAGGGAATTGAATAAGCCTGTGCGCCCACTACACGACTGGGAAGTTTCGATAGTAAAACGGTTTCGGAATTTCATTATTTTTTGTCGACACGAACTTTGCAGAATAATTCTTATAAAAAAGGTAAGTGTAAAAAGTGTCGGGTGACGCCCGCCGTCATAGTTAGCTACTTAATTTACAGCTTCAGGTCGGAATTGTCACCGCTAGTTTGACTCAATTAGCATGCATTTACCCTAATTCAATTTACCCTGTGCATTTACTTCCGCACTTTTATACTACCCTAACCAAGCTTACCTACCATTTACCTATCTCAGCAGCACTCGCCACCGAGTGAATGAATTAACGAACGAAGGAACAAATGAATGAATGAATGAATGAATGAATGAATGAACGAATGAATGAATGAATGAACGAATGAACGAATGAATGAATGAATGAATGAATGAATGAATGAATGAATGAATGAATGAATGAATGAATGAATGAATGAATGAATGAATGAATGAATGAATGAATGAATGAATGAACGAATGAATGAATGAATGAATGAATGAATGAATGAATGAATGAATGAATGGTATCTATACCATCGGCCATCCACACTGCTGGCACCCACCGACGCGACGGACCGTCTAGGGTGGCTCTGGATCGTCTGAGGTTCCGGTGGCGCCGCGCCGTGCCAGCGGGGTCCCGACCACTCCCAGATAGGGAGCGTCTCAATTGGGAGGCGCTGACAGCCAAAACAAATCGACCCGGCACCTCCGCGACCGATCAATCATCCGAGGCGCGATCCGGCACCGGTTTTATCTCTCGATGGCGGTAAATTATAGCAGGAGGCGGATGGGGGTGGTGAATAGAAAACGAGTGGATGTGATGCGACGTTTTTATTTTCGTTTAGATGCGCCGTCCGGTATATGGTCGACGACTGTTTGGTGACACCCTTTTGAGCTGTCAATTGTATCAGATATTCCGTGTCTGCTCGCTCGATAGAAAAAAAAATGTGTAGCAGATTTCGAAACAATTTTAGTTGTGCTTCTACAAATCGCAGTTAAGCATTTGTAACCGCAGCAAAGTACATTGATGATGATTTCACCGCCCACAAATTGTGTCAAAGCAGTCGCTAGCATCATCTTATTCTTAGATACCGGTATGTGGAATGGATGAGGTCATAAACTTAAATGTCGATCACGAGTGACATTTAGAAGAAAGCAGATGCAAGCAGAAAAAAAGCCTTACGGATACGCCATAAGAGCCAACTATTTGCTTCTGTTTTCACCACGATATAACAGCATCGCTCAAAGATGAGATCATCTTTGACGGACGAGCCAGTTTACAGCACGGATTTGACCCGGAAGTCAGTCTCCAAATGCTTCATTAAATTTCTGGACAATTTCATCCAGAGGACAGTGGCATGCCAAGAATGGCTGAACTAAGCTTGGCTGTAGGCTTTATCGTGACAGCACCGATTACATCAGAGCACGTGACAGCCACATCCTGTGTGTGAAGACTTCCGAAAGAGGCCGATGTGCGACCCAACCGTTCACGATCGGAGTTTCCAGTTGTCGGTCAGGGTTTACGATTCATGATGGACAATCGACATTTATGACGAATAGCGGTCTTGGTGTCACACGATAACAGATTATATCGGCTACGGCGTGACCGATATCTCAATTATCACCTCTAGATCAAGGATTCAGTCCAGCTGTCGTGCTGCTGCCCTATCGGTCTCTGTTTCCGTATCCGGTAGCTCGCATCATAATCCCTCCGCTCCATCCACCGGTAGGTACTCCTCCCCCTCCCCCCCCCCCCACACACACACAAACGATGCGCTGAATCTGAACAGGTTTCGTATCCGGAGTGTCAATTTACCTCACCCTTCTGCGTCGGTCTGTGCTCACGTCATGTTTTCAGCGCTCGTCGCGGAGATCAGTCATCCCGTGTCCGAGAGCCGCACGGCTGACGGCTCTTCGGGAACTGACCTGTCAGTTGTCGTACATTGCAAGAATCTGTCACCTGACGTCCTCAATCACGGCAGGCTTACCGTCTAACTAAGCAGTGGGCTTTTGGCAGTATGATGTCACCACTACCAGGACAAATAGAAAGAGCCTGAAATGACACAAACCTTGTTACTATCCGGTCGATAGATCCCACTTATTTCACGAGAAATATTTTAAATATAAGTGAGATTAACCCTCGCCCTGGCAGGGCATTTTTCATAACACGGCCTGGCAGGGGGGGGGGGGGTCGATGCGACCCCCCCCCCTCGCGATTGGCTCCTATGGCACCTAAAACACCAAATTTGGTAGGTAGGTGGGCCCCCCGGAGTTCTCGCCCCTGTGCAAATTTGGTTGCTCTAGGTCAATATTTAGGGGGTTTGGGGGGTATAAATGTAAAAATTTCGCTAAAAACAGGTCAAAAGTTTTTCGCCTATAACTTTTGATCTAATTAAGATAGAGCAAAAAGAAAAGCACCAGTGAACTCAGCACGTCAAGGCGCGTCGAATGATATACTTTTTAGCTTGCTTAAGTGTACTTAAAGTTTTTCTTAAATTTTAAGTAAACTTAGATTAATAAAATAAGTTCAAATTAACCAAATTGCATCATATCGCATATCATTCGATTCGGCTGATCACCAGGAACACAATGATACCATTTTTTAAGCTCTAGCGTCATTATGTGCCAAGTTATTGGCAAAAACGTCATTTGACCTCAGTTGACCTCATTTGACCTGACCCATGGATAAGTACACCAAACAAAGAAGCACCAAATGTCCTACTGTTAAGTACCGTGGTTTCAAAGCACAAAAGTGATAAAACGAAGCGGATATCTCCAGTATTTTCCGAATTTAGTATTTTCCCATAGGCTTAACATTACGACGTAATGACCTCTAACTGACCTCAGGTCAGTGACCTAAAAAAAAACGGACTATATGTTATACAACTCGGTGAACTTAGCACATCCTGAAAGTTTGAAGGAAATCAGTCGAAAACTGTGAGTTGGACAGGTGCATAAAGAAAATTGAAATTTGACCATGACCTTGTACCGGTTTTTCTGACCTGGTGACCTGACCCAAGGTCACTCGGACCTGAAATTTTCAGGTCATATGTAAAAAGGTTGCCCCATAGGCTGTGCCAAATTTGGCGGCGCTGCGCGCCGCCGTTTTTACGCTATCTTCGAAAAACCTTAGGGGGGTCGCATCGACCCCCCCCCCACTGCCAGGGCGAGGGTTAACCCGCGCGGGGCTGGGGGGGGGGGGGGGTAAATTTTACCCCCCCTCGCGAATTTTTGCGATATCTCAAAAACGGCGGCGCGCAGCGCCGCCAAACTTTCAATACCTTTTCTTACATCAATTTGACACCTTCCCTGAAAATTTGAGCGAAATCCGTCGGAAATTTTTTGAGAAATTGACGATTTAGTGACGTCATGTTCGCCATTTTCGCTTCAAAAACGGCAAAAGTTCAAACGCCGCTAACATCTTCATTTTTAAAGGAATCAAGACGTAACAAAAAAGGTTATACGTAATTTTACTTTGTCTATCAAATGGCTATCTCGGTTTTTTGAAAATTTTGGATTTTGGCCTAAATTTTTTCAAAAAACTGACTTTTTTGGGCAAATCATTATAAAATCCAAAATTTTGAGTATATCGAAAAAACCGGAATATATGTCAGAGAAGTGGTCTATGTGCACCTACATACCAAATTTTAGAAGAATCGGTTCAAAAATGTGGGAGTTATTCAAAATTTTATGACGTCACGACACACAAAATTTTTGAAAAATGACTTTTTTGGAAGTTCTAGACCTCGTACGGAAACAAAAATAGCACCATTCGATTCGCCGTGAAAAACTGCATCAGATAGACACCTTTTTAGGCCTTAACAACCAACTTCAAAATTTGACCTCACTTGACCTGACCTTGACCTGACCTCGACCTGAAATTCATCCAGAGGTGGTCCATATCACTTATTGAGTGTGCCTATTGAATTCTATGAGTAAAATGACCCATAAAACATGTGTCGCACATGCCCTTTTCTATATTTTGTTTTTTGGTGACCTGACCTGACCTGACCTGACCTTGACCTTGACCTCTGAATGATATTGTATGCAACGAATATTGTCTTGGTAGCCTAAGAACACGTTTTGGGCGATCAGTCTCAGTCCATGACTCCATTCTTCGGCAACTACGGTGCAAGGCCGATACTATAGAAACTTGCAATTTGTACCCTTGACCTGACCTTGACCTTGACCTCAAACTTTAAATTAAGTACATGTTTTTAGTAGTTCGTGATGAGAGCTTTCGATTGGCGTTTGAATTTTCCAAATCGGACCATTAGTTCGGGAGATAACAGGGGGGGTAAAATTTACCCCCCCCCCAGCCCCGCGCGTTCGGCTGGAGACCCCAGCCCCGCGCGGGTTAAAGCAATTTTCAACTCCAATATCGTTGCATAAATTTCCGCTTTATTTTGATACAGACGACTGTCAAATATAATGCACGATAAATAAGCAAAGGAAAGGAGCCAGAAGAACAATGGATTTATTTTATTGATTCCCAGGTATACGCCTGGATTTCTCTCATGCTCTATTTCTAGGGGACCGAGGGAGCAAATCACGTCGTGCTCAGCCATGGTGTGACGTGATGACGACATACCTACCTACCCCGCTGTTGGCACCTATGCGCATTGCGCATACCATGAGCGTGTTAGATCGCCACTTTACAAAGGACGATATCACGGTAACACACAAACGCCATCACAGGATAAGTACGCAGCGGTGCAGACCGCCCTTCCGAGCTGCCCGATCACGAAATGCATCCGGGACCATGGCACGTGGTGACACGAAACCGATCACGACTGTTCAGCAGCGATCCAAGACAGCAAGTAATGGTTGTTGAACGGTTCACCAGCAATCTTTTCAACGCCCCATTTGCAATGATCGTGAATCGTGATGACATGATGGATTTCATGGGTGGCCTTTGCGTGTCCAGCTAGAAAACGTCTTCTTTTGCCGTTAGGTGCCCTTATTCAGTTGATACGTGTCACGAGTTGATAGATAATGAACGGGTCATGTTTTTGACAATGGCCAAACGACTTTCCTTTGAGGTAGTTATGTCCAATGTATCGAGCTGAGCATTCATTCGAAAATTTCGCATAAGATTTGATCGTTTTCTCTCTTGCGAGCAGGACGCCACTGATTTTTTCCCGGTAATCTTCCAACGAAGTCGCTGCATATCGCAGCTCCTCATAGAAGCCATAGGATCAGCGCTACTTTTCAGTGACGCTCGCCGTCGAACGTCGACAAATGAGTCAGGTGACGAGGGGATCCTTTATCGGACTGCAGGAAGCAAGATGCCGACAATAAGCCTTTATTGTTTTCAGCTAGAAAAAATGTAAAATCTTTTACCCCATTAGTGGCAGGGGGTTGTTTTCATCCACCCCTCAGGTTTTTCGGGAATATCTCCGAAGCCGCTGAAGCTACGATGCTGAAATTTTCTGACTTTTCCTAAAACTAAATTGGGCACATTCCCTGAAAATTTCAAGTTCATAACTTTACCAGGGGCGGCTCCAGAGCACTGGGAATTGGGGGGTCCTATTCGTTGACCTATGATCTGTATCCGCCTATGATTTTTGAAAATGCATATTTTTAGGATCAATGTGAATTCCTGGTTCATTCTCTATCGATCGGCAAAAGTTGCGTTAAGATTGGTTGAGAAACCTGGCCGTGATAAACAGTCTAAAATGTATCTGCAATTTGCCCGTTTTTACCCCCCTCTACCCCCTATTGACATTTTTTAATCTTTATTTTTTAGAAATGTAGATCACGTTGAGCGAAATCGAATGCCGTTTGAATTTTGAAAATCGGCCCGTTAGATCTCGAGATATCAAGGGGGGGTCGTAAACAGCCCCCCCCCCCTGCCACTAATAGGGGTAGCCAGGAGCCTGCCACTAATAGGGTTAAGGCCGGGCTCCACTACGCGTTTTTTCCGTGCGTTTTATCCGAGACATCGGTTTTTGCGTGAAATCGTTCCCGAAAAAAGTTCGCATCATTGCTCAACATTGGGCAAGCTACACTGGGAACGATGTCACGCAAAACACGACAACTTGCAAATTCCGTACCGATTTTAAGGAAATCTCGGTAAAACGCATGACGATGTCACGCAAACTCGGAAATCTCGTACCTATAAAGGCCTGGCTACACTATGCGTTTTCTGCGTGCGTTTTTGCAGGTTTGCGTGTTTTGCGTAATATCGTTCTAGGAAAAAAGTTATAAACAATATAATTTTTACTTTGGTTATATACAAAAGCTAATATAACTCTTATGTAACTAAAATTTAAGGTGAAAAACATCAAAAAAACGTAATATCGTTCCTTTTTCTAGAACGATATCACGCAAAACACGCAAACACGCAAAAAACGCACGAAGAAAACGCATAGTTAAAAGTTCAATTATTTGAACTTTTCATCGTTTTTTGCGTGATCTCGGCCGGGAGACATGACTTGCGCGCTGCGGCAAACAATGTGAATGTACTTTTGTGTTTGTTTTTGACGTTGTTAAATATGTTTTTAATTCTTGTGTTGAAGCTAGGAAATTTTTGTAGAAGTTTTTTTTAGTGTAAAGAGGATGAGTGAAGGTAAGAAATGATAAACATAGCAACCCTACATATTTCATTTTGCGATTAAAGCAGTGTCAATGCAGGGGAAAATGTTTTTAATTCAAATAGAAATTGGCGGAGTGATGATAGATGAGTGGTCGGTCGATGTGCACAGTGCACACGCGCTTTATGTAAAAGTGGATTATTTTGGCACAAATAGGCACCCAACTTTCATGGTAAGTGATGCAGAAATTTCAGCTCAAAATTGCTTGTGTCGAGTTTCGGCGCATGAGGGTCTCACGGGTGCCCAGCTAGTGTACTGTGTATGGATGTTTTCCAGTCTGGTGCATTGCCATTGGTCGGCGGAATGTTAAGAATAAAAAAATCCCTTGCCCTCTTCAGCCACCAGTGGCTAGCTATGAAACAAGTTATGTATTTAAGCAAGTTTATCATGGGTGCAAGGCTAGCAATATGTGCAAGACACTTCAGCATCAAATTCTGCTCAATTTTGTCATTTGTGCCTTTCAAAAAACAAACAGGTACATCAAAAGGAATGTACACGCCGAGCACAGAGGCTCCGGCGTGAGAAAGTCCAGCCTTGTGCCGTGCTGCCATCCACTTGCTGAACATGAACTGGGTGCGGGTGAAGATTGATTGGTGGGTCCATGCTGCTATGCAACAACCTCTGCTTAGTGGGCACCCGGGCTCAAAGCCACCCACTCAACCCTTCAGACAAATTTTATGAAAGTTTGGCTTACTTTTATTAAATGTAGGTACCTACTTGCAAGACACCTTCTTTACCAGCATCTGCGATGCTGGGCTCCGCATCGCGGGACCGCAGGTTGTTTGAGCAAGCACCTTTGTAAACGCAGCAAAAACGCCCGCCGCCAAACGAGAGGATGAGCCTTGCACGTGCAGACCGGAGTCGGTGTGCTACGGACTGACGTGCACGGCACCCTATTCGCCGGTCTATAGCGGTGTGCCAAATTTGAGTGCAATCGACCCGGCCGTTTTCGAGATCTGGAAGCGACAACCTGCACGTGCGCACGTGCAGCCTGGGCCCCAATTGACTTGTGCACGGCACTCTATTCGCCGGTTTCTAGCGGTGTACCAAATTTGAGCTCAATCGGCCCAGCCAATTTCAAGATCTGGAAGCGACCCCTACACGTGCGCACGTGCAGCTGCACCCCAACCGCGGCACATGAAAATACATACTTACTGACTTGTGCACGGCACCCTACTAACCAATCTCTAGTGGTATGCCAAGTTTGAGCACAGTCGGTCCAGCCGTTCTTGAGATCTGGAAGCGTCAGCCTGCACGTGCGCACGTGCCAAATGGGTCCCACCTGACTTGTGCACGGCACCCTACTAGCCGATCCCTAACGGTGTGCCAAGTTTGATCACAATCGGCCCAGCCGTTCTCGAGATCTGGAAGCGTCACCCTGCCCGTGTGCACGTGCAGCGGCACCCCAACCGTGACACATGGAAATGCATTGCCCGGCGGGTGCCCACATCCATGCCAAGTATCAGCGCAATCGGCAAACTAACTACAGAGTAATTAGACTTGTTACCAAACTGACTTCTCTTCGTTTTGCACGTGGCACGTGCATTAGGGGTCACCCATACGCATCGAGAACAGCACACTACGTGTAAGAAAGGGAGGAGCTGTCCCACACAAAAGACCGCGAGTGAATCAGTCCAGTGGTTGCAGAGATATACGGTTAGTAAAGGCACCACACAGGCGGTCGACTGCTAATATTTAGCAATAATCAGTGTCGCATCCGCACAAGGGAGGTATCCCCGTCACCTGCTCGTATAGTCTAATGTGGTTGGGTTCAAGTCACAGTCGAGCCCTGATTTTTTACAGCTTTTCTTAAAAACAGCACATCGTGCAGTGACGTTCTATACATTGTTGGAAAGAGCATCGAAAGTTGTATATTTTATTAACTTTTCACTTTGATACATCTGCAACGTAAAAAGTTATTAAGCAACAAAGACGCTCCCATTGACTTTCCATGTTAAAAATGTTAAATTTCAAATGAACTTTATAAGAAAAAATGAGTTCTCCCAGCTTAACGAAGCATAACGGCATGTACTATGCTCTTTCCTCTACAAGATGTATGAGTTTGGGCGAAATCTATCTCTAAAATTTTGTACAAAGATCGAATGAAAATGTCTCTGCAAAGTCTCGACATCTCCGTCTATTGACTTTACATGGGACACAGCAAAATTCCAACTTTGATCTCGTGCAAAGACACGTTCCGAGATTCTGAGGGGTATACAGCGCACACTGGCGTGTACCCAAACGTGTTTGCCATAAAATGCTGGGAAGAAAACCACCTCTTCCTTGGCTCGTTTTTCCGCCATTCGCGATCGCGCAAAAAGTGTCCAAAACCCCGTTGACATAACATGGGGAAAATGGAATCACACGTGCCACGCGCAAAAGACTTTTTAGCGAGTAGCGACCGGTGCCATCAGGTAGATCGCCTCCGGGAGCCCATACACTGAACTTTTTACGAAGATTGTACATTTCGTCTAGGCCCCGGTCAAGTTGCCCCAATTCGCTGCCAGACTTGCAAAACATAGCCCGGAGAACGACCGCTCCGGTTGTTTTTCAATAGAAAAACACAATTCTAACGAATAGTGTTTGTCTTTTCAAACAACCTGCGGTTACCAGCATCTGCGATGCTGGGCTCCGCATCGCTGGACCGCAGGTTGTTTGAGCAAGCACCTTTGGAAACGCAGCAAAAACGCCCGCCGCCAAACGAGAGGATGAGCCTTGCACGTGCAGACCGGAGTCGGTGTGCTACGGACTGACGTGCACGGCACCCTATTCGCCGGTCTATAGCGGTGTGCCAAATTTGAGTGCAATCGACCCGGCCGTTTTCGAGATCTGGAAGCGTGACCCTGCACGTGCGCACGTGCAGCCTGGGCCCTAATTGACTTGTGCACGGCACTCTATTCGCCGGTTTCTAGCGATGTACCAAATTTAATCTGAATCGGCCCAGCCGTTTCCAAGATCGGGAAACGACCCCTACACGTGCGCACGTGCAGCTGCACCCCAACCGCGGCACATGAAAATACATACTTACTGACTTGTGCACGGCACCCTACTAACTAGTCTCTAGTGGTATGCCAAATTTGAGCACAGTCGGTCCAACCGTTCTTGAGATATGGAAGCGTCAGCCTGCACGTGCGCACGTGCAAACTGGGTCCCATCTGACTTGTGCACGGCACCCTACTCGCCGAGCCCTAACGGTGTGCCAACTTTGATCACAATCGGCCCAGTCGTTCTCGAGATCTGGAAGCGTCACCCTGCCCGTGCGCACGTGCAGCGGCACCCCAACCGTGACACATGGAAATGCATTGCGCGGCGGGTGCCTACAACCATGCCAAGTATCAGCGCAATCGGCAAACTAACTACAGAGTTATTAGACTTGTTACTGAACTGACTTCTTTTCGTTTTGCACGTGGCACGTGCATTAGGGGTCACCCATACGCATCGAGAGTAGCACACTACGTGTAAGAAAGGAAGGAGCTATCCCACACAAAAGACCGCGAGTGAATCGGTCCAGTGGTTGCAGAGATATAAGGTTTGTACAGGCACCCCACAGGCGGCCTACTGCTAATATTTAGCAATAATCAGTGTCGCATCCGCACACGGGAGGTATCGCCGTCACCTATTCGTATACTCTAATGTGGTTGGGTTCAAGTCACAGTCGAGCCCTGCTTTTTTACAACTTTTCTTAAAAACGGCACATCGTGCAGTGACGTTCTATACATTATTGGAAAGAGCATCGAAAGTTGTATGTTTTATTAACTTTTCACTTTGATATATCTGTAACGTAAAAAGTTATTAAGCAACAAAGACGCTCCCATTGACTTTCCATGTTAAAAATTTTCATTTTCAAACGAACTTTATTAGAAAAAACGATTTCTGCCAGCTTAACGAAGCATAACGGCATGTACTATGCTCTTTCCTTTACAAGATATAAGAGTTTGGGCGAAATCTATCTCTAAAATTTTGTACAAAGATCGAATGAAAATGTCTCTGCAAAGTCTCGACATCGCCGTCCATTGACTTAACATGGGACACAGCAAAATTCCAACTTTGACCTCGTGCAAAGACACGTTCCGAGATTCTGAGGGGTATACAGCGCACACTAGCGTGTACCCAAACGTGTTTGCCATAAAATGCTGGGAAGAAAACCACCTCTTCCTTGGCTCGTTTTCCCGCTATTGGCGATCGCGCAAAAAGTGTCCAAAACCCCGTTCACTTAACACGGGGAAAATGGAATCGCACGTGCCACGTGCCACGAGGT
Organism: Amphibalanus amphitrite; assembly: GCF_019059575.1. Taxonomy (NCBI): domain Eukaryota; kingdom Metazoa; phylum Arthropoda; class Thecostraca; order Balanomorpha; family Balanidae; genus Amphibalanus; species Amphibalanus amphitrite. The sequence continues at coordinate 126,577 of NW_024881677.1, forward strand.
TTTAAGCGAGTAGCGACCGATGCCATAAGGTAGATCGCCTCCGGGAGCCTATACACTGAACTTTTTACGAAGATTGTACATTTCGTCTAGGCCCCAATCAAGATGTCTCGATTCGCTGCCAGACTTGCAAAACATAGCCCGGAGAACGACCGCTCCGGTTGTTTTTCAATAGAAAAACACAATTCTAACGAATAGTGTTTGTCTTTTCAAACAACCTGCGGTTACTAACTAGTCTCTAGTGGTATGCCAAATTTGAGCACAGTCGGTCCAGCCGTTCTTGAGATATGGAAGCGTCAGCCTGCACGTGCGCACGTGCAAACTGGGTACACCCTACTAACTAGTCTCTAGTGGTATGCCAAATTTGAGCACAGTCGGTCCAGCCGTTCTTGAGATATGGAAGCGTCAGCCTGCACGTGCGCACGTGCAAACTGGGACCCATCTGACTTGTGCACGGCACCCTACTCGCCGAGCCCTAGCGGTGTGCCAACTTTGATCACAATCGGCCCAGCCGTTCTCCAGATCTGGAAGCGTCACCCTGCCCGTGCGCACGTGCAGCGGCACCCCAACCGTGACACATGGAAATGCATTGCGGGGCGGGTGCCTACATCCATGCTAAGGATCAGCGTATTCGGCAAAATAACTAGAGTTATTACACTTGCTACCGAACTGACACCTCTTCGTTTTGCACGTGGCACGTGCATTAGGGGTCACCCATACGCATCGAGAGTAGCACACTACGTTTGGGAAAGGAAGAAATTATCCCACACAAAAGAGCGCGAGTGAATCGGTCCAGTGGTTGCAGAGATATAAGGTTTGTAAAGGCGCCCCCACGGCGGCCGACTGCTAATATTTAGCAATAATCAGTGTCGCATCCGCACACGGGAGGTATCCCCGTCACCTGTTCGTATATTTTAATGTGGTTGGGTTCAAGTCACAGTCGAGCCCTGCTTTTTTACAACTTTTCTTAGAAACGGCGCATCGTGCAGTGACGTTCTATACATTGTTGGAAAGAGCATCGAAAGTTGTATATTTTATTAACTTTTCACTTTGATACATCTGCAACGTAAAAAGTTATTAAGCAACAAAGACGCTCCCATTGACTTTCCATGTTAAAAAATTTAAATTTCAAATAAACTTTATAAGAAAAAACGATTTCTGCCAGCTTAACGAAGCATACCAGCATGTACTACGCTCTTTCCTCTACAAGATATCAGAGTTTGGGCGAAATCTATCTCTAAAATTTTGTACAAAGATCGAATGAAAATGTCTCTGCAAAGTCTCGACATCGCCGTCCATTGACTTAACATGGGACACAGCAAAATTCCAACTTTGATCTCGTGCAAAGACACGTTCCGAGATTCTGAGGGGTATACAGCGCACACTGGCGTGTACCCAAACGTGTTTGCCATAAAATGCTGGGAAGAAAACCACCTCCTTCTTGGCTCGTTTTCCCGCCATTGGCGATCGCGCAAAAAGTGTCCAAAACCCCGTTGACTTAACATGGGGAAAATGGAATCGCACGTGCCACGTGCCACGAGGTTTTAAGCGAGTAGCGACCGGTGCCATAAGGTAGATCGCCTCCGGGAGCCCATACACTGAACTTTTTACGAAGATTGTACATTTCGTCTAGGCCCCAATCAAGATGTCTCGATTCGCTGCCAGACTTGCAAAACATAGCCCGGAGAAGGACCGCTCCGGTTGTTTTTCAATAGAAAAACACAATTCTAACGAATAGTGTTTGTCTTTTCAAACAACCTGCGGTTACGGTTGTTTTTCAATAGAAAAACACAATTCTAACGAATAGTGTTTGTCTTTTCAAACAACCTGCGGTTACCGGTCAAGTTGCCCCAATTCGCTGCCAGACTTGCAAAACATAGCCCGGAGAACGACCGCTCCGGTTGTTTTTCAATAGAAAAACACAATTCTAACGAATAGTGTTTGTCTTTTCAAACAACCTGCGGTTATAGGCTCAAAATAAACAAAGTGTGATTTTCCGCGTAGTGGAGCCTGGGTTTAATGACAACAATGTCACGTGCTTCAGGATGACAAGCAAAAAACGATATCACGCAAAAACCGACAAATTGCAAAACCGATTTCACGCAAAAACCGATGTCTCGGATAAAACGCGCGTAAAAAAACGCGTAGTGGAGCCCGGCCTTTAATGTCCGTTTTCATGACGGCCATTTGGCACACATTTGATGTAGATTAGGTACAGATTTGGTGCCGATTAGGTCAAGTTCGGTTCAGTGGGTTTCTTAAAATTAATCAGTTGGGGTTGCACAAATGTTTATATACACTTCATTTTTTTCAAATTACCAAGCATTATTTTCGATTAAAACAATGAAACGAATTTATGGTGAGAAGATATAAGAGGCTTGGTGCAGATTTGGTCAAATTTCGCCACATCGCATGTCGTGTAACGATTCATATCTTCAACATATTTTGGGCCATAGTCAGGATGAATGACTAAGCTCATACATTAATTGATACCCCTCGATTTAGTAATCGTCATTTTCTCATTTTGCCAGAAATCGCCGTCTATAATAATCCACCTTGCATTGGCTAACTAATATATTTAGATCACGCCAAAGTAATGCCAACTACTGCAATTTTACCTGTCTATTTACAAAAAAATGTCTTGAGACACGCCTTCAGGCCATTTCGCTGAGGCTAGGCTAAGTGTTCAGCTGAGGACAGTGGGACCTTCGCGGAGCATAGAACCCGGGGCGGTGCAATTTACACGACCGCACGTGCCGACGGGTTACGGAGGCAGCCAATGGCGGGGGGGGGGGCAGCCGAGCTTCGGAGGCGGCGGAGCTTCGGCCGGCATGTCGACACCTCCTCCGCCGCCGCCGCCGCTGCCGCCGTACGGCGATATGACGTCCGTCACAGAGGGTAACCGGAGACCACCGGAGGACGGCGCACAGTCGACGCCAATCTGCCCTCCCGACATCATGTGCCGACTGACGTGCGCCAGCGCCGCGCTGATGTGTCTACTGACGGTGACGGTGATGGTAGGGGGTGTGTTAGGTAGGGTTGGGGCCGCGCCGGCCTCTGAGACAGCTCTGGAGATAGACGCCGCTGACCGGGAACTGGACGTGGACTCTGCCGCGGACGTCTGCTGTCGGCGGGAACAGCACTTTGTGCCGGTGGGGCTTGGTGAGTGGGGAGCGGGCGGGGACGGATGGGTCACTTCAGTCACCGATTTGTTCGTCGTCATTTGAGGAAATGAGGCCTATGGTTTGTTTACTTCAACTGGAGCCTATCCTTTGTAACAATAATAAAAAGCGGTAATAACGACATCGAATCTGAGGTGGTAAATGAACTTGGGCTCTAAACGCAAATTTAATTTAACAAATAATTCGTTAAGAAATTTGCTAAGATGAAGACAGTTCATAATACGGAAGAGTGAGACTATCCTGGTACAGAAAACGTGTTGAGACTTATGTACGGTCGACTACGATAAAATGGTTAGCGGTCGTTATAATTCTGAGGGAACCACGAAAAAGATGTGTAACATGCTACCCCCACATCGTGATCAGCCTGTCCCACAATTTTTCTTTTACCCCGAAAATTCAGCTTTGGTTTTCCGTCTTTCACATAAAAGTGAAAAGCCCTAAATAAATGAAAATTTGCATGTGGTTTCCAAATGAATACACCTAGCATGTAACCAACAAGTAGACCAGCTCTGGAATTCGACGGCGGCCAGGAATTACATAAATAAAATGCTTACTAATCGACGGGCTGGTCTTTAGAAATTGCAGCTGTGGAACATGCTTGTTCGACACTGCATGTCAGCTCTCAAAGAGCTGGCGGAATCGCCCTCCTGAGGTGCTCAGGCTGATAACAGCACCGCACCTAGCAAATATCAGACATTTGTTAGCCGCTCATCTACTTCAGAAAACATCGGCCAATATCGATCCCCACGCGACCATCGGACATCCGGGGCGGGCTCCTGGTGACGCCATCCAGCGCGCCGCACCTCACCGTCCAGCAGCTGGCCATCAGATCGGTGCTGTGCCGGAATGGAATGGGTTCGGTCCAGGTGCCGGGAAGGATTGACCGACAGCAGTGCCCAGTTCACGGAAACCCCGGATATACGGTGACCGAAGTTTACTGGGAAGTAGACCACAGCTGTTGAATGGAGCCTATCTGATGCGGGCGATGCATGCCATCCCGTCAAGCCTCGAGAAAAAAACGTCTTTTTCTGTCGGGATGTTATTTGATTATTGGAAGTGTTTGGTAACAAAATACATACAAAACCCATATGTTGTTCAGCAGAACTGCATTTACCAACGACGTTCTCCAAACAGGCGCTATATGCTAAGCAGCGCTGTTTGAGCGCACGACCAAACATACCCTCAGTAAGCTATCAAACGGTTCTTATGGGCAACTCTCAAACGGATTTTCCCCAACAAGCCAAACTGACTCATCCAAGTATGGATGTGGGCTTGAGGGGGTATGTTATGCCGACAAGTAGCGGGAAGTAATTGTCCTGCAGTTGCTCACACCAAATCGCCGCACAGTCAAGCTGTTTGCAGCAGAGGATCCGCTGCTGCAGCGAGGGCGAATCATTGTCTGCATAGTTACGTGGTTGGCCTTTGACCGTTTCAATAAAATGCCACCGGGCGCCGCTACCAACAGCCATAAATAACACATCGCCCCAGAAATAGAGCCGTAATTCAGAGGCCTTCGTCATCTGGTATTCAATGCGTCACCTGCAAATAGAAAACACATCCTACACATTAAAGCATAAGTTGGGAGAAGAAAATCTGCTCATGTGGGGGAGATAAAGTGGCATTTTTAAAACCGTTATAGCTGTTTACTCATGTTTAACCGTTCTTAGCCCATGAATAAAAGTTATGTGTGGGCAGGTCCGGATCGAGCACGTTGACTTCTTTCGTTGTCCCGTTCATCACTGAGTCTTCTGGTTTCGCAGACAGTTTCGGCGAAGAGCTTATAATCGACGTGGGCAAGTGCCGGCGGCACTGTCGCCACGGTCCGGGACGGCTCTCCAAGACACAGTTCCTGCAGCTCCTGGACTCGCACCGCGATACGGATCCTGTCGAGGTGAGGAAATCTCATCCACTATCGACTGTCGACTATCGGTAACCCATCGCCAACCAGAGATGTCAATCGGATACCAACTTTTTGGTATACCGATACCAAACCGATACCAATTTGGAATTTGATATCTTTATCATGATGCGTTTGGTATTTTGTTGGTATTATGAGCCCTTACTTATGTATAAGAGGCTGAAAAGTTGGTATAATGTTGGTATTTTCCTCGTTTTTCCAAGTTGGTTCGGTTTCGATATTTTGTCACAGTTTTGATTGGTATTTGGTTTGGTATCGGTATTTCGATTTTCTGTAATTGACATCACGTCGCCAACCATCACCATGTCCGGAATAGGATATGTGGAGTCTTTTTCATCCTATATAAACGGCGACTTTTCTCATTTAAGGTCTAAATGATCGGAGAACAAATGCGGCGTGGGTAAAACGCCCTATTTTACTATTTTTTCAATTTCTACCATGGTGATTCGCCGGAGCTCACTTCTTGTTGGATATAGCCCTCCTGAAGGCTGCGCTTTAGGTGCTGTTTGTCTCCTCCTCGGCAGCTGTTCCTGCGGCGGCGCGCGCGCCAGGCCTCCTGTTCAGGCCCCAGTCGCTGTCAGCCCGTGGAGGTCGCCCTGGAGCGTCGTTTCACCCCGCGGGGTGTGGTGGCCCGCGAGGTGACCCGGCAGTGCGGCTGCCGCCGGCCACCGCCCTCCTGTCGGCGCCGCCGGCAAATGGTGACCTTCCACCCGGGGACACCCCACCAGCGCCGGCTGGACGTGGGCGTCTGTGCCGGGCCCTGCGGCCACACAGGTCAGGACTGGGGAGTGGGGACTCCCCCGCAGGGACCGCAGAGCTAGACGTGGACCCTGTCAGGGGGTGCGACACTGATGATTGTGGATAACGGTTTGGATTCGGAAACTTCGCCACGTGTCCATTTTATTGATGAACGGTATCAGTACGAGGACAATCTCCCCCTATAAACGACCGTAAATGTCGCCGTTATGAACGTGTCAGTCACGCTTGATTGGTTGAACGCTTTAAAAAATGGCCATGAATGTCACGTATCGTCATGATGTCACATTTTAACGGACGGTTTATGTGTATGACGTGCTCAATGAAAGACTTCTACAGTTGTATCGTGCATTCATAGAACAGGACATAACTATTATTTGACGCTCGGGAGTTTCAGTGTGGTTCATTTTATTGACAACCCTGAACTCATTTTCAGCGGACAGCTGTCTACCTCTGAAAAATAGAACAGTATCTATTCATGGTCCCAATGGTGAGTACTGAGTAGTGGCAACGTTCATTTAAGCTGATAAGCCCTTTAGCTTAAAATTACTGGCCTTGATACTTGAAAAAAGGACTTAAGTAAAATACTTTGAAAACAATAGACAAGTGAATGTAGAAATGGGAAGAGAGTAGTAACATTAGTTCGCCATTTGTTTTTGGAATAGGTAAAGCACATAACAAAAAGAAAAACATCGTGCATGTTTGCCACGTTTACTTATTTGACTTCGTCATGGGTGACACAGTACTATCTCATCCGTGACTTCGTCAATAGGCCAGCATGATGTCATGTCTTTGAATATAGCCACGTTAATTTATTTTAAAGTATTGTTATACCTTTGCATCATTTTAGGTGCCGAGGTGATATCTGTCATAGAAGAGTGCACGTGCACCCACGGCTGCTACAGGATGGCACTGATGGAGCAAGTTTACGACTATACCGACTCACGAAAGCCGCACATAAAGGTTTGTAACCGTGGTCACTGCCTGGCGATGATAAATAGTAAGCACATTTTAGGTACCTATGGCGAGGTATGTTTTATTCGCCAAAGCATTTAGTATTGCAGAGAGACGACGATAAGAAATATTCATTCATTTCTTACTTAGGTACCCATTATCTTCTTAACGTTGAAGTACCATTTATGTCATAGTCGCGTGCCATGCAATGTGAGCGTCGTCCATTTTCCGGCCGTGTTTCAGGTGGTGGACGTCGGCCAGTGTATAGGAACGTGCACCAGGGAGCAGCACGGACGGGACTGCGTCTACAGGTGAGATAGGTGATTTTAGCTGCTCATCATCGCGTAAAACACACGGTAAAGAGATAGTGCTAGCTATGTCACGATCTTTTGCTATTGGTTCTCTCACTTGCATCTGGACAGTCCTTTTGAATTCGATCTTTTAACAAAAATATAAGTTAACCAGAGATCATGCCAATGCATTGCCTTTACTGACTTGATTATGATTTGACCACGGTGGTCAAGTCATCGTCAAGTTACCAATATTTAAGTCGCTTCAAGGTATATGTAATGAACACCTGAATAAGCCACAAACCCGCTCAGTTTATTCACATCCGTCCAGCCTATTTCCATTATCCCAAACAGACTGACGACGGCCCTTGTCGTACGGCAGAGAAGCGCGGCAGATTGGTGTTATCTTTCTAAGCGCCAGCGCAGTCTCCGGGATACCTTCTTGTGCTGCGTTGCAGTTCCGTTCCCAGTAGTTCGCACAAGTGACTGTCAATGGCGTGGGTCGCTCGGCGTATGTGGACGTTGTGCATATTTACTCACATATAATATCTACTCACAAAGTGCAAAACGTTCATCAAGTTTGCTGGTTTCTATATACCTTCCTCAAGCTTTTCATCATTTGTTACCTTGAAATAGGCATGTAAGTACCTACGTGTTCTATTGAAAATTAAAATGCACTGAGCTGTGCTGTAGAATGCACTCGAATGGATGTGCGTTAGGTTTTTCAACTGGAAACCGGTCTCCCCTAAAAGGTAAGCAACTTTTGGAACCCAAACTGACAACTATAGGTACTTCGTCGCACAATGAACCTAATTTGACGAAATCTGCACCAAATGCGAACCAAATGTGTAGGTACCTGATAGCCGTCATGAAAACGGCCATCTAAACATAAAAGATATCATTTCCGGCACCTTTAGCCCGGCCACCTGTCGACCGGTCTCGATCAATCAGTCCCGCCCGTATGCAAATAAACTGATGACGTCACTGGCACGAGAGCAGCCGGCTCCGTTTGTGGGCCGATAAATCATACTGTGTTTCCGTCGCGCGTGGGCGGCTCAACTTGTGAGTAGATGTAATTGAGTTTGATCCGGCGACCCGGGAGCGGTTCAGGAGTGTGATGATGTGTCTCAGGAACGCTTCTGTGACATAGAATACCGGAAATAATGCTAAATGGAGTCAGATCATGGCTAGCAGCTCGAGCTAGGGCCACTTGTTGTTAATTCGACCGGGAGGGTTGTTAGGCGGGTATAAACGATTACCTATATGCGAATCTAAAATAGGCATGACTGAATGAGGAACCGGGAACGGAATACTGTATTAGATCGAGGATATCAGGCAACCTCCTCAATAAATAATGTTTTCCTTTACCCATTCTTTTTTATTCACGATCTTGAGACGGTTCGTGTCAGTGCGTGCATGTGACATCAAAAGGCGTTTCAATTTTAAGTTAATTGAAGTTCTCTCTCTCTCTCTCTCTCTCTCTCTCTCTCTCTCTCTCTCTCTCTCTCTCTCTCTCTCTCTCTCTCTCTCTCTCTCTCTCTCTCTCTCTCTCTCTCTCCTCTCTCTCTCTCTTACTCTCTTTCTCTCTCCCCCGGTCCCCGCTGACCCTTACTCCGCTATAGTGGTGTCAATCGGAACTTGAATCTTCGGAATTCCGATTTTGTCCAATGTCCAATTCGGAATTCGGTTGGACAATGGCAGCAGGCTTTGGACAACTTTGGACAATCGCTTGCTACACCTCAACATTTTTAAAAAGTAGTCGTGTTTAACATTGATTGGCTATTAGAAGGCTCAGCTTTCGATATGCTTAACACTTTTGAGCTTGTAACGGTACATGAAAAGCAAATTAAATAACAGTGATGAGTGTAAACTATTGCGTAGGTGTCGGACCTCTTTGGACAAATGGCTGGCTTGGACATTTTTAGACGGACAATTGACGTAAGCATTGGACATTGGACGGACTTTGGACATACGTTTTCTGAAATTGACACCACTACTCCGCTATGTGTTCACAGCGATCCGGTGACCTCCAAGTGTCTGATGTCTCTGCAGTACCAGGTCCGCGGTTGTGTCGCCTCCGCTAGCAGAGAACACTTTTACCGAACAGAGGATGGCCGGGAAAAGTCTCTGGTCAGCATCAGCGAGTGTTCGTGTCACTGACCTTCCCGAAGCGGGCGCGGGTCTCCGAGGAAGGCACCGATTGTGGGACAGTATGAGAGGTCTACTATACCTTCTACCTGTATTGGCACTGAAAGCCATTGGTTATCTGTCCGTAACATGTGATCATCTGCACTGATGCACTGTTGAATAAACACGGCCAAGTTGTAAAGTTAAGTTAAACATGTCAATGTTGAACGCTAGCGAAGAACTTTCTCGGAGGAAGTGAATATACAGCCTTCATGCATGTGTTTGTGTGTGGAACCTAACATTGGGTGAATAACAATGCAGGCTTTTAGTAAATTTGAACGCGTTCGCCACTCGAGATTTGTTCTTTTTAATAGTTCGTTAGGATTGCATAATAACGCCTAACAGTGATGTTATTGTACATAGTACATACCTACAGTCAACACAATTTATCTCGCAGAAAACGTTTTCCTCATGCTGCTACTCTGAAAGCTGAGGTGCTAAGCATCCATAGATATAAGCCGCTTGAGCTGTTTATTTGTACTGCACCGTGTATGTGATGAGACATTGTTGCCGTTAGATGTAAATGTTTTTGATTCATGTCATGAGGCAGGCATGAAGTTGAATACATGACACCCTTCGCTACAACCATCTACTATTGAGTGTTGAACTCCTACCTATTTGCCGCCACTTGGTACACCGATGACCAGTTGATTTTCTGATGGTTTACAAACATGAGAGGAGCATTGCGAAAATGTATAGGGGTGCTTTCCAGGGGTGTCCCAACGGCGCCGTAAAATTCCCACGCGAAAGTGTTTGAATTCGCTTCCCCGCAGCTATGCTGTCTACATGAATATATCTACACGACTACACGACTGTGAAAGCATCCACCGACATAAGGATCTTTGATCTATGACAACTTTCCAAGCCCAGGGGGTGCTTTTAACGTTTTATATAGTAAAAGATCTGCGCTGACGTCACACATTCAGGGGGGGGGGGTAGGTAATGCATTAGCCCCTCTGAATCCAAAGTGCTGCAACTTTGAAATTAGTTTTTTTTATTTGAGTCATTTCTCGATGTTATGAGTGCTCAAACCGGTAAGTGCAAGCCAGGGACCCCATTTTGGCTATCTCAACTCAAAACTAATGTTAAATAAGGTGGGATGGTCACTTTAACCCTCGCCCTGGCAGGGGGGGGGTCGATGCGACCCCCCCCTAAGGTTTTTCGAAGATAGCGTAAAAACGGCGGCGCGCAGCGCCGCCAAATTTGGCATAGCCTATGGGGCAACCTTTTTACATATGACCTGAAAATTTCAGGTCCGGGTGACCTTGGGTCAGGTCACCAGGTCAGAAAAACCGGTACAAGGTCATGGTCAAATTTCAATTTTCTTTTTGCACCTGTCCAACTCACAGTTTTGCACTGAGTTCCTTCAAACTTTCAGGATGTGCTAAGTTCACCGAGTTGTATAACATATAGTTCGGGTTTTTTGAGGTCACCGACCTGAGGTCAGTTAGAGGTCATTACGTCGTAATGTTAAGCCTATGGGAAAATACTAAATTCGGAAAATACTGGAGTTATCCGCTTCGTTCTATCATTTTTGTGCTTTGAAATCACAGTACTTAACAGCAGGTCACTTGGTGCTTCTTTGTTTGGTGTACTTATCCATGGGTCAGGTCAAATGAGGTCAACTGAGGTCAAATGACGTTTTTGTCAATAACTTGGCACATAATGACGCTAGAGCTTAAAAAATGGTATCATTGTGTTCCTGGTAATCAGCCGAATCGAATGATATGCGATATGACGCAATTTGGTTAACTTGAACTTAATTTATAAATTTAAGTTTACTTAAAATTTAAGAAAAACTTTAAGTACACTTAAACAAGCTAAAAAGTATATCATTCGACGCGCCTTGACGTGCTGAGTTCACTGGTGCTTTTCTTTTTGCTCTATCTTAATTAGATCAAAAGTTATAAGCGAAAAACTTTTGACCTGTTTTTAGCGAAATTTTTACATTTATACCCCCCAAAACCCCCCTAAATATTGACCTAGAGCAACCAAATTTGCACAGGGGCGAGAACTCCAGGGGGCCCACCTACCTACCAAATTTGGTGTTTCTAGGTGCCATAGGAGCCAATCGCGAGGGGGGGGGTCGCATCGACCCCCCCCCCCCCTGCCAGGCCGTGTTATGAAAAATGCCCTGCCAGGGCGAGGGTTAATGTGCGGCCACCTTTTTCAGTGGAGTCCGACCGTTGGATCGATGAGCTAAAGCTCGGTACCTATTATGTCACAAAAATTGGTTCTCTTGAACGCATTAACTGGCAGCACATTTTTTATTCGGAGATTGGTCAAGATGTTGGACATTGACTACTTTCCAAGGCGAAGGCACATTGTTCATCCGATTGTGCAAAATGGGTTTCTCGATCATATCATTTAGATATCATTGAAACTGTAAATAGGTATAGGATTAAGTGGGAGCTAAAGCCATAACTACTCTCATTTTTTTTGTCATTTAGTGAATAGTATCCGAGAAAAACGCACGTTAAATTTAGCTAAATCTATTAAGCGTGTCATAGAAACGTAATGATTGGGGAAGACATCGTGCAAGGGAATGATCAGAGTGTCGTCAGGTCAAGTGCCGGATGTCAAATTGTTGCACACTCCGTCTTCAACCGATAGGCAGGCGTACAAATCGCGTCAGATCCGTCTCCACCCGCTGCCGGCCGCGCCATTTCCGTCTCCACACACTGCCGGGCGCGCCAGATCCGTCTCCACACGCTGCCGGCCGAGCCAGATCCGTCTCCACCCGCTGCCGACCGCGTCAGATCCGTCTCCACACACTGCCTAACGTGCCAGATCCGTCTCCATGGAGCGGGTGCACCCGCTGCCGACCACCCACGCACGCTGCGTGTTCAATTTAAATGCTCACGGATGCCAGTTGCCACGCCTCATGGGTTCGAAGTTCAGCTAAAGCGGTCAGTGGTCAGTGGTCAGTGGTCACTAATCGGCCGATCCAGGCGGACGATACAGCGCATTGGACGATCACTGCCACAATCGTCACTCGCGACTCAGTGCGAGCTCCACCTGACTGCAGACTGAGTCACCAGCCGCCGCCAGCCGCCGTTGTCGCGGCCGTCGACCTCGACCGCCCGTTTCTAGTGGCGTAGGCCCGTCGTACGCGCAGAGGGATGCTCCGCCTAAAGTGGCGGAGCGTACTGCATCATGCATGCGAAAGAGCCTAAAGGGGCGCCTCTGATGGCATCCATGCTAAAAAAGAGGTTGGGAAGCAATAACAGTTTAGTGCAACGTAACGCTTGTCAGGCGCCTGCATACGCCCCCCACAAAAAAAAACTGGTGCGAGCAATCCGCACTTTTTATATAAACGGTTTCGTCCATGGTTTCATTGTTGCGACGCGCGCCCAGGGGTGGCATCATTTTCTTTGGCCTACCTACTAGTACGAATCCGATACGGAAAGAGGGGGTCTTTCCGCCGCCTATCCATCAGCCCTCCTAATTCCTATACAATATTTCGCCAACTACCATCCCTAATTTTTATTCTAGCGCATGGGGCTTCTTACCCCAGCAACACGAAATATTTTGGGCCTACCCCACTCTAGTGTAAGCTAAACACTCTACTGCCTACTCCAGTGTAAACTAAGGTTTGTTTCCCGAGAAGCTGCTTTTCTTACAGACAAATAATTTAGTAACTGCCTGTTTTCATATATGTAACAACTGCGTCATTTATGAGTTTCCTTGTTGTTGATATGTCTGTGCTTGAAGCGTTTTCCCAAGCGTTTTACGCAAGGTTTTACGCCACAGGCGGCCCCCACCCTCAAGGCACGGTAAATAGATACGCTAAGCACTATGCAAAAATTAAATTGTGCCTTGTATGCACTTCTAAAGGTTGAATGAGTGTTTTTACATGCCTTTGTTGAATGCTGAGAAAGGTTGGTGAAAGAGGAAGTTCACAACTTGAACTGGAGGAAAGTTTGAGTTGCCTCAACCTGTACCGTTTCATTTTATTTCATGAAATTTTTCATGATTTACCTTGTTTCTTCAGATACCTGGAGATATTTGAGCTGATTCTGATTTTTTTCAGCTGAAGTTGAAGCTGTTCCAACTTCCAGTTCCACTTTGATTTGCTGATTTGATTCCAGTTCTTCTTGGTGCTGGTCGCTGGATGTCCTTGCCCTGGTCTGATGTCAATAAGAAAACCAGGCAAGTGAGTATTCTCAATTTGTATGTGTTGTCAGTTATGTGATTGAGATTGGCAATATTTTTGGCTATAGTGAGTGGGAATGATGAATATCATTAGACTGTCATGCTTTCATCAATATTGATGGTGTAATCACCATTTGAAATCGCCCCCATGACTCAAAATTGAATAAAAACCTCACTGTATTGTCATAAAACATATATAGACCTAGAAAATTGGTTATTCTTACAGCATGCATCTCACATGCCCACTAGTTTGGGAAAAATTGTGCATACGATCAATAAATGCTGTAAAAAGTCGGGTACACTGACACTACGAGCAGAAATAACAAAACCTTATCTAACCTCACCTGTCCTAAGTCCTAACCTTACATAATGTAACATAACCTTGCATGACTGAACATGTGGTTGCAGGTTGGGTGTAGCTTATAAAGGCTTGTGTAAAAAGTATCATCATTATTGATGAGTGGTCTCACTTTTTAACCTTAGAAGGATGTGTTCTTTCTTTTCATGTTCTTGTTTTGTGAATTTCTTCAGTTTTCAAAGGGTGCAAACTGCAGAAGGAGGAAATCACCAGTGTTATGTTTTTTACAGGGTTCCAGGACATATATATATATATAGTCAATAGTCATAGAAGGCATGATTTAGTGGGTATCAAATTTAAGTTATAATTGTTGTAAATTAATTTAGATCAACTAGTTAATTTTGAATTTAGTGTTGAAAGCTGTGCAGGAACATGAAGTGACTACATTTCACACTACACAGAGGGCTTATGTAGTCCTGTTTCTCTGCTGCCAGTGTCTATTGCTTTGGAAATCAACCCTAAGTCAAATGTATGTGATGACAGCTCCACCTCAGCAGCCTGCAGGCCACCAGTGGTCACCTACTTAAAGCTGTGTAGTGGATTCCTGTTTGCTTTTTTTTTCTTCCTTTTCAATTTCATTTTATTGCTCAATTGCCTGAGCAGCAGTAGAAAGTAAGGAGGGAAGCAAAACATCATGAATAATTTGTACTCTGAATCCTTTTCTTCATTTGAAGTCCTATTTTTCAGTCATTTCATGCTTAGCTTAGTAGAATTAATGCATGTAAACATCTTCAAAATTGTTTTCCTTTGGAGGATTATATGTGATAAGCAAAGCAAAAGTGCTATGTTGGTGATCATCAGTGGGTGATCATCTTATGATGCCACTGCTATGATATTGATGATATTGATTGCAGAAAGAGCAGTTAATACCAAGGTTAATACTAAATGTAACTTGTATTCAACTTGAAAATGTTTTTCAGTTTCTGTTCATTGTATTTTGCTTAGGCACCTGTCATGTTGTACTACAATTGCTGGTATCTTATCACAGTCTATCATATCAAATTAATGAGACTTTAATGCTGGCGAAGTTTTATAGCAGTCCATTTTACCACTGGTGACAGACTTCTGTTATTCGGTTGATAAGGTTTGTCCTTCGAAAGCTCTATTGAAGAAACGCTATGTGTTAATTAACCCGCGCCCCGTAGGGGGGGGGGGGCCGTTGTGCTTCCTGATGGACCAACTTTCTGACACTACCTATGCTAAGACTGTTTCCTAAAACATTGTGTTTGTCCAATGCTAAAAATGTCTGACAAATTTTCTAGTGCTGCTTGCAAATGCTAGGTGCAGGTGAAGGCTTGTGGAAACCAGCTAGATGTTGTCCTTATGTTTGCAATGTTGTAACAGCTAGACAATGTGTCTTTGAGTTCTAATAATGTCATGATCACTGATCATTGGTCTGTGCTCCACTCCACGTTTTAGGCATTCGACTAGTGTCGCTGTACTGTGGATGACTCCAAAAGCCTGTGCTGTGATCTGGGGCCGGTAGATGGCTCTGCTGCTCGGCTGATCGGCCCTGCCGGCTTCCGTCAGCGTGGTGAACCGTAAACTCAGTGAAAGGTGAGGCAGTTTTCATTGTCCCCATTTCATCGTATTGTGTTTTCATGGGCGGGTTCCCATTTCATTCTGAATGACCTAAATGAATTACGCTTTCGCATTTCGATCAACATTTACTTTTCGCATTCAAGCCTGGAAAGAATGATGAAAGGCACAATTTTTTTTTGCGTCGGTTTGGTCCTCTGTTTTTTTGCGTAATCCAGTCATAATAACGCGTTTTTACCTACATGATGCATTTGTATTTTGTGACTAAATTCCCCATATTGGTGCCCCATCTCTATCAAATTTATTTTGGGTTCCACAACGACACGATTGCGAATTTATGGCATAGTTCGTTCTCCATATCTGTCACCGTTCGATGTGTGAGAGCGGGTAGGCTTCACCCTGAAGTCCCACTACCCGCCTCGGTCTGTCTTGTGATATTTTCCACCAGGGCACCACGGCTGCGTTTTGTCACGCTAGACAACGGCGGTGCCCGACTGCCTCGCTCCACTTTGGGGTGTCCCTTCGAATGGGACGGCCGCACCGGGACCGGAGCCCGCCTGAGGACGCTCCGATTGTCCCCCACGGCTCCAGACTGACCCACTTCCCCAGATTACAGTAGGCGCGACGGCTATTGCCGCTATTCCTACGACACCCATGTTCTAAAAATAGCGGCTCTCGGGCGGCTAGCGGCTTTCTAGAATCTGGCGATTGTGTGACTACGCTCCTGTTTGTAATATGAGTTGCATTTTAACTGCCAAACAATGAACTTGAGAATTTTCGAACTAGGAACCAGTTTTTTTTTTTGCACTCGTTCTGACCGGCAGCTTCCACCTCGGCCGTACACTGCTCCTCCCCGTCGACGCTAGGTGATCGCCGTCGAACGCGGCTGAGTTATGCCAACTCACGGTGATAAGATGCGTTCGGCTAGAAGCCAGTCACTGGCGCCGCCCTTCCTGAGTCAAATATGCAGACGTCAGACGACCCTCTCACAGGTATTGCAGCGACAATATTGGGTCGGCCTTTCAGGAAGTCCATGAGACTTTGATAAATAATGTTATTCTCAGAAGGGACAAGTTAGTGGAGTGACTTCCTTGAGCTATTTGCAGGGAAATGCTAAGTGAGCTCTAGGAAGCAAAACTTTCCCATTCCGGGTTATCTCAATGAGCCCGTTGATCATGGTAACTTTCCACCGTTACCAGGACCTTTCGCCGGGTTACGGTGCTACTTTTCACCACTGAACATCATGCTGTTATATCCTTGAAATATCTGGGATATTCCTCGGGCCTTACAGTTTCGCCAGAAGCGCGCAAAGTGCCGACGAATTGCGGCGTCTCATCAGCCCTCGCCTTGCTTCGATAAACGTTACGCAATGGAGCTGCCGCTTTTGAGCCCACCCTGATATCCCAGGAGAACAGTCGCAATATGAGATCCTGATTCCTGGTAGTCAAAAGGCAACATTATGGAGCGCCGTGTGGCATACGACGCTGTCTTGAATATAAAGCTCTGGTGTTTGCATTCTGAGGAGTTGTGATGGGTTGTTTTGAGAATGACTTTACAATGTCTCTGATTTACTGTTCAGCTACGCTGAAGCTGATGCCATATTCATGTGATGTTTGGCGGTAATAACTTCGATTTTCGCACTGTGGACTGCTCGATTGTAAGTCAGCATTTGGGATATTGATTGCCCGTTGTAGTTATAAAAAGTGGTGCCACCATTTTTTTTCTATCGTAGTATCCTGAACTAACTTGACTGGATTGTGAGCCCGAATATTCGCCCACTCCAACTCTGTGCGTTTTGGAACCAGAAAACCGTCGACTCTGTTGCGCAACTGAGGAGCATTGCGGGCCGAGCTGCGGAGGCGGGTCTGCACTGAATGCCTACCGGGCGCCGTAAACACACAGGCGCGGCGCCGTCGTCGTCGGCGGCCGGCCCTCAGTGCGGCGGCGCGGCGCGGCTCAGTCGGGGCGGCAGCTCGGCAGCGGAGTGAGCTGACAGTGACAGTGGAGACTGCGGAGGTCCGGACCGGACCGGCTAGCCACGGCCGGTAGGCAGAGGATATGGCCATGGAGGCGGAGTATGCGCTGGGGAGGTAGGTGCTATAGCAGCTCACTGACTGAGCTGTGGGTGGGAAGGCCGGATGGGGCGGGTCCATTGGCCGGCCATTACCATGGCCTTGGAGCCAGCAGGTGCACGGCTGGGTGGTCGGTCCGCGCGACAGGCGCTGGCTTTACTGAACGCACGGACGCCTCGCGGCGATCGCTGACCACATGACTGGCTAGACCTGCCTCTGTGACGGCCCCGGCAGCAGGCGTGACAGTGACCCTGGCCGTCCTCCCGCTCCCCGCCCCCACCGCCGCAGGCCGTCGATACTCAGCGGACGCCCCACACAGCTGACGAAATTGGAGCGGCCGGCCGGCGCGGCGGTCCGCCCGGCCCGTGTGCTGCTGGCCGTTCCGCCATGCCGGTGTGTGTGTATGTACTGGGTACTGCCGTGCTGGCGGGTCCCTGAGCACCGTCCGGTGGCCCGGCGGCGGCGGTGCATTTTTGCAGGACACTGGCGGCCGGTGGGCCTGAGAAACCAGTTCTGGCGCCCGCCGTCTGTGTGTGGGGCTGTGTGAGTGATAGGACCATGCGGTCGGACAGGACAGGACACGGACACGGGAGGACAGGATGCACTGGGTTCAGGTTATTGAGTAGCACAGGAGGAGATCATCGGATCCCCGTGGTGCTGCTGCTCCGTGCTGTGCAGAACCAAATGGGATCTGCGATATTGACCAAATGAATGATGTTCGACTAAGCGCTTCGCAACGAAAAATTTCATCCATTTAAAATATATAACTCATTTAATGCTGTTTATGCTGTTATGATGTGGTCAGCACAAATTTCGTCCTTATATCACTACTCACTGAGCAGGAGGGCGGCTCTATTGCCCGCCCTGCCGCCGCTGGCCTCGCTGACGGTCCGGTCGGCACGCGGTCCATATCCTGGCGGACCGTTCGGGGAACCCGTGTCCTGAGGCCGCCCGTGCATACTTCACCGAGCGGCGCCGGCTGGGCGGCGACTCCGCTCGCACTGCACGGTGCTGACCGCTACCGCCGCAGTCCTGATTCCAGGACAGGGTACTGCCAGAAACGAGCGGCTACCTGGGCTACGGCGGCACATGTCCAAGGGATGCTATTCGTTTAACAATGGCAGGAGCGCTTTAGTAACGCTCTCCTCTCCGCAGACCTCTGATATCGTCCTCTCCGTGCTGCCCTCACCGCCTCGGCGGGTGGAGTTTCCGCGGTGACCTGCTGTGTGGAATGGCTCCCCAGGATGTCTGGAAGCGCCTCTGTTCGCCTGGGGACCTGTCGAGGGCAGTCGCCGTCTGTTTACGTCCGCCCGCTGCCCAGACGGTGGCAGACGAAGACGGTGCGTCGGCCTGACCTTAGCGCTGGCGCGTTATCGAACGCCGTCGCCTCTGCGGTTTTCTACACCGTCTGAGCCAATGCCCGACACCATCAGCACTGTAGAAGCCTCTGCTCCTCGTCGTTACGCTACGTGTGACAATGTGACGGCGCCACCCGTCGCCGATCGTCTCCCCTCCGGTCGGTGCGTCTCCAGCGCGCGTGCTGCTCCCGTCTGACCTTGTCGCTGTCTGCCCGGTCGCTCACCCCGCCTGACTCACGGCCGCCTATTGACTTTCTGCGCGCAGCGGACGTTGCAGCGGCGGCGGCGGCGGTCGGCGGTGGCTGGATTTGTCAGCCCGCGTCCGAGAATGTCCGCCTGACACCCACTCAGTTTGGGCAGAATCATGTAATCGTGGTGTGGACCATAGTCCCATGGAGAGGCCCATGGGCCCCTCGGGTCCCGGGGGATATATCGGTGCCGCCAATGGCGGCCGCTCCTGTCGACCGTTTGATGTAGGCCTGGCCAGTTCATTGGCGGAGAGCGGTGTCCTGGTTGGTCTGGATGGATCCGGCTCAGTCCGACCTGGCTGGACACTGTGAAACTCTGCCCATTTGATTGTATCGGTGCAGTGTCGCGCAGACGTGCATTGGTGTCTGATGCTATGTCAGGTGACAGTGTTCCGACTAGCCGGAATCAATGGCTGCTGTCTCAATACCTTACAGGCTTCTCTAGGTCTGTGCGTTGACCGAGCGTGGCCTGGGCGCCCCAAAAACCAAATCACAATCATCACCAACCACTAGAGCTGTGCGTCGAGCGGTTGCGATTTGGCGGTGCCACCTGACAGATCGTCTCACTCTCCAGGCTGTCGGTGCAGCCGGCGCGGCCTGCTCTCCTGGTCGGC
Organism: Amphibalanus amphitrite; assembly: GCF_019059575.1. Classification (NCBI taxonomy): domain Eukaryota; kingdom Metazoa; phylum Arthropoda; class Thecostraca; order Balanomorpha; family Balanidae; genus Amphibalanus; species Amphibalanus amphitrite. Next base: position 146,205 of record NW_024881677.1, read on the forward strand.
GGAGCGGGCCGCCGCTGACGTCTGGACCCCCGCCCCGCTCCCGCCCCCGCCCCCGCCCCCGCCCAGTCGGCGCCCATTGGCTCCGATAGCGTATCGCGGCTGCAGACGCTACCGGCATAGCTGGCGTGTCAAGGTCGCGGCCGCCGCGCCGCTCGGTTCAGCCGTGTTTCCGCCGAGTCACGGTTGGCGCGGGTCCCAAATGGCGCCATTTCTGCTTTCCTTGTTGTTCTGTTGTCCTATCCTGCTCTTGCTGTCTCAGCAGACAGACATAACTCCCATCCGCGCTTATAGCTTGAACGGGATGCCCGCATCAACTCACAGCATCTCACCGCTGCAGCTCACCGCATCTCACTGCATCAGCTCACCGTAGGCCATAGACAGCTCAACCATATCCCCAAACCGCCGATCGGCAAACAGGTCTCACCGATTCGACAGAACAGCGTAGTCGGCCGAGCGGCTTTGCGGCGGTTCGTAGCGGTTTTTGTGCCTGTGAGGCTGGCACTGAGAATAAACGAATGCAACTAGCGTGTGCCTGGCTGAGTCACCGTGTGGGCTCTCCATTAGCGCCGCACCGGTCGAATGTCAGGCAGCAGGATGGGTCACGTGTGCTGTGTCGCAATGCCCGTGATTCGGTTTTCTCGAAGGTGGCGTGCGTGCTGAGTTGTTGCGCATAGGTTCCAGAAGACGATCCGCCGTTCAACTCCTGTGTTGAAGTGATTGTAGCTCTATCAGTGCTGAACAGGGACCCACAGTCCTGACAAACGGGTACAGTCCCGAGGTGGTCCCCCGGATATCTTGCACCTGCTGGGCGCTTGCCCACCTGCTTATGCGAGGGTAATTGTAACATTGATTGTGACAGTAAGCCGGTCCGATCGGTCGGAGGGGCACAGCTCTCTGGTGACGTTCGGTACACCGGGAATCACCCGCTCCGGCCTGACAGTGGCGTCTACTGGCCGTATCCGGGAGCATGGCGGTCACGTGCCGGCGTCAGTGGACCGAAACAGAACGGAACTCGACACTGAAACTGCTGTCAATACCTCACAAATATCCGCCCGTGTAGGGTGACGATTTTCAATTTTGTGTTTGCCTGGGAGTTAGCAGGAAGCCACTATTCTTCCTTCAAATAGTGCTGCCGAATGATTCATGAAATATTGATTATTTGGTAAATACTAAGAGAGTCCGGTCTTTCCAATGTCTCAAGCAAAGAAAAATCAGACGTTACCGAGCCCTGAGCTACAGAACCTGGGCACCTGGCGAGCTGACGAGCGGAGCTGATCTAGCATCCCCAGAGAACTATTAGCAGCCCCACTTGCGACCAACTCTTGTCTGAGGTGGACTTATCAGGAAGGAAGCTATTTGTTGACTTGCTTAGTGTGAGGTCTGTCGAACAGCTGACTGGGCAGTCTCCCCCAGGCCCCAACCACCCTCCCCCGTTCCGCCACTTCTCTCGCCCCTGCAAACACTCACCTGAGCGGGGGGGGGTACGAACGGGTCATCAGCTGGTCTGACTCATGGCACAGGTGTCCGCGCTGTGTCCGATATTTGTCTGCTGTCTGTCTGCACCTGTCCACTGTTTTCACAGAAAGGGGAAGTATCTGTCAAGGCGAGGCTTATGAACACAGACTTATTTTCATTGAGCGATGCAGTCTGGATCACCAGAGAGCCGCTCATCATCGTCTATGATAAATGATGAAAGATATCGACTCTGCTTCGCCCTCCTATGCACTCCACAGATCTTGGCTTAGTTGGACGTTGACACCTTTTTGAGGGCACAGACTAGCTGAGACAGTAAGAAACTGTGGGGAAATGAGGAAGATGTTGTGAGCTCGGCTCATCTTTGACAAACATATTGATTTTGGAACGGCTCAAAACAAGCCATTTTTTCACAAAAGTTTTGAGTCGGATAAAAACCAAACTGCTAACGTTATTCGCACGCGCACGCACGTTTGGTCTGACAGTTTGGAGCGCGCTGACAGTGTGCCCTGTGTCCTGTTAGCCCCTGGCGAGTATTTGGGCCGATCGGGCCGCCTATCTAAATAAAGTGGCTGGTCCGGCCGGCCGGCCGCCGTTCTGCAGGGACAGGCTGCTGCTGCTGCCGCCGGCTGCCGGATGGACATTGGACGGGCTCCGTCGCGCCGGCAATTGATTATGTAACGCACGGCTGGGGCGGCGACCGCGACCGGCCGGCCGGCGGATCGACCGACCGGTCTGAGAGGAGGGCCGATGTGCTCTTCACAGTGTACACAGGCTCCGGGTAAAACAACTTCTGGGACGTGCATCGTGCAGATCAATAGGTCGCTTTTGGGTGTTGGATTTGAGTGCAGCATGGGTATTGACTTACATTGGGCTTCTTCATAGAGCTTCTTGCACAGAGAAGCCAACCTCGGAGGGTTTTTGTTACTCGAGCGGTGATATGTAAAAGGGAAGCCGTTTCAGTGCTGCTTCTTCATTGCTTTATAAGTGACAATTGGATGAAATTCCTCGTTGTCATGAAATGCCAGCGTGGCAAGGAAGCGACCACCTATATTCGAGCGTGCAAGCCGTTTGTCCTGTCCCCGTCACTGACACCTGGCTGTCCTGAGCCGGTGCCGAACCGACCAGGACAAACAGGACAAATTGTAGGTGCGAGACGTTGGTCGATGAGTCACGGCGGTAGCCGGCTGGCCGGCCGGGCATGGCGCGGCCGTCGACCGGGTACTTTTCCGACCGATCCACTCCGGCGGCGGGCCCGCTCCAAACTGAGTGTTGCCGCCGCGGTGGGCGGTCAGCTCACCAAGTGGACGGGATCGCTGCAATTGAGGGTGAGTCTGACGAGAAACGTCTGGGAGCATCCTTGGTTATAGTGAGGTGGGTCATGAACTCAAACCAACGCGTCAGTCCGTAATGCGTAGCTTGAACTACCATTATGACCGCTGAGCAACCTTTCCCAACTGGTCAATGTGCCCAACAGCAGGTCATGTCAGTGCGTTGTGTGCGTGTGCCAGCCCACCAGCTGTGTGACGCCCTCTATAAGCTATATCCCTACGCCCGCCGCCATGGGCCGTGCTCCTCCGGCCGCCATGGGTCCATGGCAGTCGGTGACACACCAGGGAAATAAGCTAAAATTAGAGCGCTCTATTTATTGCTCCCGCTACTTCACCGTCTCCCATAGGGTCCTGTGTTGAGCTGGTGTCGAGGCTCTAAAAATGACGCCGATTTTTGCACCCTTATCACGAAAACCGCTCGGACCGCCTGGAAACTAATTGTTCCGCTCTAAAAATTTCATGATCGACGAGAAAATGAATGAGGAAAAGATTGGTCCTGAAATAATTCTGAACTCCCTGTAGAACATATCGAAATATGGCTGCAAACTAGGAGCATGTCAAAATCGACAAAACAATACAAATAAACTTACCGGGATTTTTTATTTTCCATGCATCTGTGTATGAAATCAGTCGGTTTTTCGGAAAGATCATCTTCTGTTTAATAAATAATTCCACAATTGCAATCGAGAAAAAAAAACATTTCTGCTGTGACAGCAGTTTTGGCATTTTGCCAGTAGTGTGGCGTGCGCGGTGCTGCGTGGTCGTCGGGACGGAGTTGTGAGTATTTTCGGTGTTTTAAATGGTTGATGGCCATTTGAACCAGCTTTATATTATTTCCTACAAATTTTTGCATCAAATTATTGCTTTGAAAGACCATTGAAACCCCTTATCTCTTCATGAAACACGATCATATTCATCGTCGACGAAAATGGCGCGGGACTTCATGTGCGTTCCGATCGAAATAAATCGTAAATTAAATAATATTCGATGATAAGTATCATATTCTAGTGACACATTTTCATAAAATAAGGCATAAACTTTGCAAGGAAGTCAACATTGGATAATTGGATTCTTATTTTCCTCACATATCCTTGTGTAGTCAAATGGCTCAATTGTTAGATAAATGTAAGCATATGTTTTGGCTTGATGTTTGCAGTGAAACCACCCAGCCACTTGCTGGTTGAGTGTTTTTTGATAATTACCTGATAATCATTTCTCCTTTTCCTTAAAAGAAACTAAAATTCTTTTCAAAGTAATCCATTTTTAGGAAAGGCGGCTTGCTCATTGACATTTCATGTTCTTGTTTTGTTATTGCTGGCAGTATTTTGATACAATAATGCAATATGAATTTTTTGCAATAATAAAACCTAAGACAAACTTAGTTAATGCGTCAATCAAACACCCAACAGAAAGATTGTGAGTCCTTGTGACGTGAAGTAGAATATTCTATGAATGTGTTATATAGAATATGCCAAATTTTAAATTAATTTATTATTTGATACTGATAGCTGAGCATGTGAATTATGCCACAATATAATTTCATTTTCTGGTTTTGAAATAGCCGGCAGTATTTTACTTCAACAAATGTAATATACATGGAATACATGTTATGTTATGTTAAAAGTTTAATAACAGCAAACAGAAGGGGCTGTTTCAGCAGATAATATTTGTACCTTATGCATTACCTTTCTTTTCTGCAGGACCATGCTTCCGCTGGGTGGTCGACATTTGCCTCCTGAAGAAGTTGAGCAACATGAAGACCACCAGATGAGGTGTCTGCAGTTCATGTGGAACTCTGCAGACTACATGTGTTATGCCAACCACAACCAAAGTGCTGTGATCATGGAGGCATGAACCTCATGACAACACTTCAGATTTGCAGTTGTACCAAAGTGTGATTCAAACCACCCGTGGCATTTCACTCAATGTGTGAACAGTGTGATCATTGTGCAGTGTTCAGCTGCAACTAAGACATTTAGTAGTGACTTGTTTTGCAATTAGCCACCAAAAGCATTTTTTGGGCTGGCTGCTGTAATTTGTTGTGCACTGCGCAATGGTGGTAGTGTTTTGTCACTTGTCAAGTTGTCAGTTGTGCATGTTGCATGTTTCTCTTCCCTCAGCCCTCATCAGTTAAGTGGTGAATTGGCATCACTCAGTCTCCCCAGATCTCCATTGACTGTCTGTCAACCACCTAACTTGAGATGGTAGTTGCTAATAGTGTCAGAAAAGAAGTGATTGTAGACATTTTTAGGAATATGAGCTCCGTTTCATGCGTGTTGCAGTGGTCATTTTGTCACTTGTCCCATAGTGTAATAAATGGAAACTGTTGTTCCCTTTTCAAGGTACTCGCGGATGCAGAAAGCGTTGGGCCTAATTATTAAACGCACCCTTCTATCAGCGACGCACGAAATCGACAAATATCATCCTTTTTAGAGCAGGAGGAAACGAAAACTTGAGAACATAGCTGTACCCATGGGTGTAGTTTTCCAAAAATCATTGGGGGTGCTCAATAGCTTTCAGAAAGGCATGCCATATTTTTCGTAGGTCTTTTTTCAGCTGTTCTTTTTTACTGTATCAGGCATCATGCAAGAAATGATGTTAAATCGATTCGAGAGCTTGTTTAGCGCCACTGTAAAACAATTTTGGCTCACCCAATGCATTCATAATCACGGAATTTTTTTTTCAACATATTTCAGAACACGCTGGGTTTAAAATTTTAAATTCAGGCCCTACCGGACTTTTGGTAGGTCCGCGCTTAGGCAGCCTGGTCTGCATAGCTCTGCACGAATGAGCTTATATTGAGGGCTATCCAACATGACGCCTGACGGGACAGGCTCGATGGTTACTCTCCGGACATGGTTCTCGTGAAATATTGCATTTTGTCCCTGGAACTTAAACCTCGCCGGCACAGGCCATTTTGCATCCTTCGATGGCACAAGGGAGGGGGGTGGTAAGACCCCCCTCGCGTTTGGCCTCTGATCGAGCTAGAGCTTCGCGAAAAAAAAACGAGCGTGTTGCCCGTCACGAGAGAAAGCCGATGATACCCAATTTTAAGGTCCTAGGTCATCGGTTGACCTTCCAGGTCAGGTCAATGACCCAAAAGTCGGGAAAATCGTGACCTGTTAGAAAGTCGTAAAGTGTGGCTGTTATGGGGTTCCCGGGGTGCTGATCACGAATATCGCGTTAGTTTTGATCACAGATGATGTCTTTAAGCATTTAGACCAGGTCGGGTCAGGTCAGGTCAGGTCAACCGGTAGGGGCCGTGACAGGTATTTGTACCTAGTACGTGTCAACCGCCTCTGACAGCTTCGTAACATGTTACGAAGGCACCAAAACTACTTCGTAAATGTTCAAATGGTTGCTAAATTCGAATTCAGCTCGAAAAACTAGCCAAGAAACATGTAAAACTCGAAAAAGTGAACCGAGGTCACCAAAGGTAAATGGTCTGACCTAATCTTGAGGTGACCTTGACATCCACCCTAATGCATGGGAGCAGCATCAAATCACATGTTTGAACGTTTGAAACCACGAAAAACTTACAAAAGCGCGGCTAAGGCAAGCCGACATACGCCGAATCGCGATTCCGGCCAAACATGGTCTCGGAAAGTAGGTCACAGGTCAAAGGTCATTTGGGTCAGGGTCATGAAATTTTTAGAGTAGGTGTAAAATTGATCAATGCGAGGGTACTGAAAGTTTCGTCCCGATCGGCCGCTTTTTACGCGAGTTACTCGCGAAAAACCTTAGGGGGGTTGCATCATGACCCCCCCCCCCTCCTCCTGTGCCGGCGAGGGTTAAATAATAACGCTATACTTGCCGTGCTATATTTACATTTATTTACTAAAAAATGATATAATTTCATTAAAAATATTTAAAAATAGCACATTGATTTCAATAAACGAAAGTCATAGATTTGCTGCCGGATGCTGGGGCTCCTCATGAGGAGCATGGAGATGCCAGCTTGTCCACCTCCAGCGCGTCTCGAGCACAGGGCGATACTATGCGCCTTCAATGCTCATGTTAGGTCCGTCCTCCAATACGAAAGTGTCATTTGGAGCGGTGCAGCCCAGTCCCACCTGGTACGGCTGGAGCGGCTACAGCACTGCTTTCCCATGTGGCTAGGGGCTAAAACGCAGAGGAACTGTCCTATGGACTATCGTAGTCTACTGCAAACCTTTAAAACTGAGTCCATCAAAGCCCGCCTCATTCATACCGATGTCATGTTCTTGTACCAACCCCTTCACCACCGTACCGACTGCGCTTACTTGGTATCGATGTTTGGTCTTAACCCTCGCCAGCACGGGGGGGTTGATGCAACCTTCCCCCCTCGGTTTTTCGCGAATAACCCGCGTAAAAAGCGGCCGATCGCGACGAAACTTTTAGTACCCTCGCATTGATCAATTTTACATCAATCCTTAAAATTTCATGACCCTGACCCAAATGACCTTTGGCCTGTGACCTACTTTCCGAGACCATGTTTGGCCGGAATCGCGATTCGGCGTATGTCGGCTCGCATTAGCCGCGCGTTTGCAAGCTTTTCGTGGTTTCAAACGTTCAAACATGTGATCTGATGTTGCTCCCATGCATGGTGGATGTCATGGTCACCTGATGGTCAGGTCAGGTCATTGACCTTTGGTGACCTCGGTTCACTTTTTCGAGTTTTACATGTTTCTAGGCTAGTTTTTTTAGCTGAACTCGAATTTATCAACCATTTCAACGTTTACGAAGTAGTTTTGGTGCCTCCGTAACATGCTACGAAGCTGTCAGAGGCGGTTGACACGTTCTACGAATAACCGTCACGACCCCTACCGGTTGACCTGACCTGACCTGACCCGACCTGGTCTAAATGCCCAAAGACATCATCTGTGATCAAAACTAACACGATATTCGTGATCAGCACCCCAGAAAATCCCTTAGCAGCCACACTTTACGACTTTCTAACAGGTCCCGATTTTCCCGACTTTTGGGTCATTGACCTGACCTGGAGGTCGGCCGATGATCTGGGACCTTAAAATTGGATATCATCGGCTTCCTCTCGTGACGGGCAACACGCTCGTTTTTTCTTCGAAGCTCTAACTCGATCAGGGGCCAAACGCGAGGGGGTCTACCAACCCGCCTCATTCATACCGATGTCCCCCCCCCCCTTGTGCCGTCGAAGGACGCAAATTGGCCTGTGCCGGCGAGGGTTAATGTGCCTGGGAGGCGTAACCGCCGCACGGGCTTGTTTCATGTGCCCTTCGGGAGATTGAAAACCGGAAAGAACTGTCTTTCTGTGCATATTCCTCGGTTGTGCAATCAATTTTTGGCACAAGGTCCGTCGGTGGACTTTTACCACCCTTCCACGTCCTTCCGGCGTGAGGCTTTCCAGTACGCCCGAACACTGGGCAGCTATGGGATCTCTCTGTCATCATGTCCCACTTGATTCATTGACCCAGGTTGTACTGAACTTTTAGAATATTACAGAAAATTGGATATTGTTAGGCTGGCGGCTGCTTATACATGCTTGTATCATGTTTTACCCAAACAGAGGAACTAAGTATGGTGTTGTGAATGTCGATAAATTTTACAGCCATTGACATTGTTTGCCAACCTTCATTTATGTTAGATTGGACTTTGGAGATCCTATACTTAGTCCCAAGCACCATAATATCAGATGTAATGTAACCACAACCATCATGCATCTTAATTTGTGGTTATTTATTCAATGTATACTCTCTTAGTCACTGAATTGAGTAAGCATAGTATTTGCATGATTCACTGAGCTCATTACAGTACTAGGAGAAGAAAATACTGATTATTGAGGGCCTTGAGTCAGCTGGGAATGTTTTGAGGAGGCTGGGGGTGCTTTAAGGAGGCAGGGGGTGCTTTAGGGAGGCAGGGGGTGCTGAGCTCAGGATTGGGGGTGCTTGAGCACCCACAAAGAGATATAAAGTTACGCTTATGGCTGTACCTACAACAGTGCATAAGGAATTGAAATTCTGGGAGTTTTTGAAATTCGGAGAAACTCAAGTTGTCGACAGGTATGCCCCCTTGTACGTCAAAGACCGCCTAAAAAACAAACTTCTACAAATGAAGACAGTATTTGTATGTTCGTTGTAATTGCAGCAGCCTAGCAACATGCATTGCGGTCCGATGGCGAATTACACTCGTGCTAAAAAAAAACTATGCCGGTAACTGCCAACGTACTTAGGTCATAGGTGAGGAGAGGAAGGGTTATGTCAAATGTCAACATCAAAGAAATGGCTTCATCTGAGCTGTGCCTATTGTACATAATTCAACCAATCTATGCATTTCGTTTCTTGCAATCTACTCATGCTTTCACTCCAGCTTCAGAGTAATAATCCCATATTGTGCGTCTTAAGATATTGATTTCTATGGCAGTTTGCAATTGCTAGCCACGTCTCACCTCAGTTTGGTGGCCCCGCATCGGCCCATTCGGCCGCTCTAAAATTGACTTACGGAGGAGAATGGTGGCTTTTATTTTAGCTTCTCCGCTGGCTGCGGGGAGCGCCGTCGCCGAGGTAGGAGCAACAATTAGCTTATGTTTGGGACTAATTTCCACGCTTAATTAGCATGTTAATGTTATTTTAATTAATTCATGTTAATCTTTGACGCATTCTCTTTCTATTGATACCATCCACCGGTCTGAGAATTACTGTCTTGCTGCGTAAGGGCCGATAAAAGATCACGCTTTTAGGGGTATCTCTTCAACATGGGGCAGGAGCAATAAATAGAGCGCTCTAATTTTAGCTTATTTCCCTGGTATGTCACCAACTGATGGACGGGCCGGGGCGGCAGCGGCTGCTCCAAGGTCAGCGGCGCGCGGCCGGCGGCGGCAGCGGCGCTCCTGACCTTGTCAGCACCGCCCGGCGTGCAACGAACCCGCCCCGGCTGACCGGCGCGTGGTGGCCGTAACGATGCGTGTGACGGTATGTGACAGAGGTGACGCCAGCCGCTCCGGAGTGCCCTATCGTGTCAGCCCGGCGGGTGATAAGTCACGCAGTCACATCATACGGCGCTGACGTGAGGCGGTGCGACACGTCACCCTGAAAGGGGTACGTCATCAGCTGTCAGACACGGGTGTCAGCATACGTCACTATCTGTTTGACATTGGTGTCAGACAAGGGCCGTCAGACAGTCCCGAGTGTCAGGGTAGAACAGGGAGAATTGTGTAGGTGGACATCCGCCCGTACTGAAGACCCGCCCGCCCGTATTGGAAGCCCGTGAAGTGTCGAAGCTGAAAGCTAGCTTTTCAGTTTGTTTGTGGTGACAAGCCTCTTAGTCTGCTCCTATAGACATGCGTTATCTTTGTACCTATTGAACCAGAGACCCTGTAGATAGAAATGTATGCAAGGTTCTTAGGGAGGTTTATCAGGGCTCTTAAGTTGAGATAATTTATCTCATCAGAGGACAAGTTGTTTGTGTGAAACACACACTGATAAACGCCACCGTTACGCTGGCGAGGATGTCTTAGATCGACAGGTGGCCTCTGTTCGCCTGCCTTCAAATTGTCATGTTTCGAATAGGCGAACAGTTTGAAAGCGTCCGTCGCTCCCTAAACTAGCTGTGGCAGCTACACGGTCAGGCCGTCGGACTGGGTCGGACCGGGCCGGACCGAGTGCCAGCATCAGTCCAGTGCAGACAGTCGCGCAGATGGGGCTGCATTTTAGTGACGTTCAGTGAGATGGCGGATCATCTAAGGTTCCTCTTCTGACTGTCGAGATTCCAGTGACCATACCTATCTGTCCGCTTGGTGTCAGTTTGAGAAGGGTTATCTCCCAACCGGTCAGAGCCCCACACGCACCTCTCCCGTCCCTACCACCGCCACCGCTGCTGCTGAGAGGTGTACCCAAATCCTTGACCCCGACCGCGGACACCGTTCCATGAAGCTACACGCGGGTTCTTGCCAGCTGCGACCCCGGGCCGGCTCGGAGGTCGGTCTCGGCGCCGGCCGGTCCGCCGAAATATGTATGAACTCGTCTGCGCGGGCGCGGGGTCGTCGGGTACGTTCTGCGGTCACAAGTGTTATAGTTCTGACCCTGGGGCCAGGTGCTGCTGTGTGGTTGAACGTCGCCTTACTCGTACTGTGGTTCCGGACCGTTGCGTGTGTTGATGATGGCCATTGCTTTGAACGGTCTGGTGCTGTTCAGGTAGCCTCGGCACTAGATGTTCCCTCGGTCATACCGCCGCTTTATGGGCTGTAGCTTCCATATAAGGAAAGTGGGATTGGGACGCTATCAACATTTGATATGCTACACCGGTGGATCCAACCTTTTTTGCTTTTAGATTATGAGCTTCCATGGAATGGAACGGCTAGCACAATATTACTTCTTTTCGTGCACTATAATAGACAGCGGTATTGTAGCTTTCCGCTGCCAGCCCACATACCTAGCTTCAAAAATAACGTCAATTTGCAGAAGCGGCAATATCATATCCGACCGGGTCAGCCAGTGGTATTTTAGTTCTCTGGTGGTTTCGAGCTTCTATTTGGGATCCACTCCCGTAATTCAGTGATGTTATATCACAGTCGAATCTCGTCCAAGGATTACCGGTGTGAGGATGCTCTCATGGCAATGGTGACCGTAACGGAGGAAGGACTTTTCCGACTTTGTATTTTTATTGTGGTCGATATGAGTCTTTGGTGACGTGAGCACTTGTCAGTGGGTCCTCTCTGCACCACACAGAAAGGGGATGAACGCACGCGACTCAACGGCCGATTTCGGGAAGTGCCTACGGTCTACGCTCTGAACGGACACAACCGTGACTCATCGGATGACTCAGACTCTGTCCGTCACTGCAGACGTCCCTATCAGACGCGTCAGTGAGATAAAACGAACCTAGATTTCTACAGAAGGATAGTCTCATACGATCGAACATGATTCGCATAAACATGGTTAGGGGGCCGTGTCGTATTGTGAATCATGGGTCAAACTCTAACCCTAGCTCTCGGGCTGGGAGCGGTTGTGCCGCTGTTGAGTGTTGACTGTACCCCGGGGGTGGAATTGCACCCGGCCGTGCTCTGTGGCCGTCTGGTCGGGCCGACCCCGCGGCGCCGCGGCGCCGTACGATGGGCAATGTGAGCCTGCCGGGCGGTGTTCAGTTTGTTCCGCCTCAGCGTCTGGCGTCCGACTGTCCTGCCGCCGGCCGGGGCAGCGGTGTTATCCTGGAGAGCAGAAGGTATTCATCTCATAGCGGCGACGCGGCTATGGAAGGTTAGGACCCTGCCCGGGCGCCACCGAACGTGACCGGAGCAAAGGGAGACGGGGGTCGGAGATAGATAAATCACCCCGCCGACAGACGCGGGGCAGACCCTGACTAGGGGTGGTGCGAAGGGGAGTGTAGGAACGGGCGCGCCGCTGGCAGGAGAGCCGAGAGGCGCGAACGGCAGTCGTCGACTGCGACGGACGGCGAGTGGAGCAGAGAGTGGGCGAGAAGTGAGCTAAGGAATCCGTGCGGAGTGCCAACGGCTACGAGGATTATCCGATCACGCACTCCTTAACGCCGACATGGCCGCCGGCGAGTGGAGCGGAGAGCGAGCGAGAAGGCAGGGAAGCTGTGGGGAGTACCAACGGCTACAAGGATTCTATGGTCAGGCATACTAACGCCGGCACGGCAGGTGAGGCGTATCGAGCACGGCTCGGGGGTACGTACAGCGGAGTGCGGTTCCTTGGCGGCGACACCACGAGGATGGTCGCCCGGCGACTGACGCGGCGCCACCATGAGGATGGTTTCCCCGGCGACTGACGCGCATCTATTCAGAGGCATATTAAGCGCACACGCAATCGTAAAGGAAACCGGGGAGCCTGGTAGGCACGCTTTGAAGGGTCGTGCAACGCGGCACCCCAACCTGCGACGCGATACACACAAAACACCTGGTTCCGGCCACCCTACAACTCATGCACACACATCAGGTCCGCCGCCGACCCCTCGGCTACTCTGCAACTGCAATGCGTCCGACGCCCCGGCAACTCCGCACTGCAAATACATCAGGCCCGCTGCCGACGCCTCGGCTACTCTGCAACTCACGCACATACATACTCATGCACATGCATCAGGTCCGCCGCCGACGCCTCGGCACGCACATACATCAGGTCCGCCGCCGACGCCTCGGCACGCACATGCATCAGGTCCGCCGCCGACGCCTCGGCTACTCTGCAGTAGAGATGTCCTCGGATATAACTTTTCGGTATACCGATACCATACTGATACCAACTCGGTACTTGCTAATTGATTCCTAATGTGTTCGGTATTTTGTTGGTATAATGCACCCTAGGTTGGTACTTGGTTTGGTATCGGTATTCCGACTTTCCGTAGTCGACGTCCTACTCTGCGCCGCACATACATCAGGTCCGCCGCCGACGCCTCGGCACCCACACGCATCAGGTCCGCCGCCGACGCCTCGGCACCCACACGCATCAGGTCCGCCGCCGACGCCTCGGCTACGCTGCTGTAGAGATGTCCTCGGATACAACTTTCGGTATACCGATACCATACTGATACCAACTCGGTACTTGGTATTTGATTCCTAATGTGTTCGGTATTTTGTTGGTATAATGCACCCTAGGTTGGTACTTGGTTTGGTATCGGTACTCCGATTTTCCGTAGTCGACGTCCTACTCGGCACTGCACATACATCAGGTCCGCCGCCGACGCCTCGGCACGCACAGGCATCAGGTCCGCCGCCGACGCCTCGGCTACTCTGCAGTAGAGATGTCCTCGGATATAACTTTTCGGTATACCGATACCATACTGATACCAACTCGGTACTTGCTAATTGATTCCTAATGTGTTCGGTATTTTGTTGGTATAATGCACCCTAGGTTGGTACTTGGTTTGGTATCGGTATTCCGATTTTCCGTAGTCGACGTCCTACTCTGCACCGCACATGCATCAGGTCCGCCGCCGACGCCTCGGCACCCACACGCATCAGGTCCGCCGCCGACGCCTCGGCTACTCTGCTGTAGAGATGTCCTCGGATACAACTTTCGGTATACCGATACCATACTGATACCAACTCGGTACTTGGTATTTGATTCCTAATGTGTTCGGTATTTTGTTGGTATAATGCACCCTAGGTTGGTACTTGGTTTGGTATCGGTATTCCGATTTTCCGTAGTCGACGTCCTACTCTGCACCGCACATACATCAGGTCCGCCGCCGACGCCTCGGCACGCACACGCATCAGGTCCGCCGCCGACGCCTCGGCTACTCTGCAGTAGAGATGTCCTCGGATACAACTTTTCGGTATACCGATACCATACTGATACCAACTCGGTACTTGGTATTTGATTCCTAATGTGTTCGGTATTTTGATGGTATAATGAACCATAGGCTGGTACTTGGTTTGGTATCGGTATTCCGTTTTTCCGTAGTTGACATCAATACACTGCACTGCACATACAACAGGTCCGCCACCGACGCCTCGGCTACTCTGCAACCCACGCACACACATCAGGTTCGCCGACAACGCCCCGGCCACTCCGCAAATCACGCACATACATCAGGTCCGCCGCCGACGCCTCGGCTACTCTGCAACTCATGCACATGCATCAGGTCCGCCGCCGACGCCTCGGCCCCTCTGCTACTCATGCACACACATCAGGCCCGCCGTCGTATAGCCTCAGCCACCCCGTAAAATCTGCACCGGCATGGGTCGAGAATATGGTATGGCAGGCATGGCACGCGCCACACCAACTTAAAAGATGGTATGGCAATGCCATACCAACTTTTCAGGGTAACAGCTACGAAATTTAAGGATTTCAGTTTGATAAGAATAAAACACGATAGTATTGTTTCGAGCAACTGGCGCCATACCAACTTTGAAAACAATTCTCCACCCATGTTCGCACGTACATGAGGTCCGCCGCCGACGCCTCGGCTACTCTGCAACTCACACACATGCATCAGGTCCGCCGCCGACGCCTCGGTTACTCTGCAACGGCACATACATCAGGTCCGCCGCCGACGCTTCGGCTACTCTGCAACTCACGCACACGCATCAGGTCCGCCACTGACGCCTCGGCTACGCTACACCCCTTGCACGTAAGTACCTACATCAGGACCGCCGCCGACGCCTCAGCTACTCTGCAACTCATGCACATACATCGGGCCCGCCGCCGACGCCTGGGCTGCACTGTAACCCCTGCACACATCGGGTCCGCCACCGGCGCCTCGGCTAATCTGCAACCCATGCACACGCATCAGGCCTGCCGCCGACGCCTCGGCTACTCTGCAACTTACAGGCGCCAGGTGCGCCGCCGTCACCTCGGCCCTCTGCAACACGGTAGGCACTTAGCTTACTAAAGCGCATTTTAGTGACATCAGAGCCTGAGTCGATCGCCGGCGACCTGGTCACTCGTGGAGGTGTTCACCGCCGTACCGTACAACACGGAACGCAGACCATTTAGTCACGCCGGCGATTCGATCGGAGTCTGGCAGGCGTAGTTCAGACACGCTATTGTCATCGCATATAACATCTTGCCACGAAACCTGACACGAACCTGCCTGGGAGCCGCTTCAATAGCGAGATAAAGCAGCACTTGTTGACGAGGCAACGTGGCGGGGTTGGTTAGATGGGATAAGGCCCCTTGTCAAAACAGACCACGCATTTCGAGAAGCGCTTCCGAACGCAACCTGATGGACATACGCTGCCGCAGAAACACATCTCAGCCAGTCACCTTGGAGGCTCGGTTTAGCACTCAAGGAGTCTCTTTGTGAAAAGGTCTCAAAGTATTTTCTAAGTGGCCGCCTCCGTATTTCTGCAAATCGGCATACGCATACATCCGGTCCGGCGCCGACGCCTCGACCACTCTGTCTACACTACACACCTGGTCCGCTGCCGACGCCTCGGCTACTCTGTCTACACTACACACCTGGTCCGCTGCCGACGCCTCGGCCACTCTGTCTACACTACACACCTGGTCCGCTGCCGACGCCTCGGCCACTTTGCGCTTAACACATACGCACACACACACACACACACACACACACGCACCCCCCCCCCACACACACACATACACACCCGGTCTGCGTCATGCATCGGCTGCTCTGCAACTCGACAGGCATCTAGCTATCGACAGACTATGAACTTCTTTCGTCCAATGTCTGAAATACTGGGCTCAACGGTGGCAGACGAGACCGAACGAACAATCCGCACACACTGAGAAAACAGTTTCTCCTTTTTCGGTCTCAGAGATCAGTTTCGGGCTAATGTCCCCGATTCAAAACAGATCACACATTTTGAGAATATTTTCTGAGCAACGCCATTGATCGCAGAAACAGAGCTCAGTCGGTACCTATTTTCGGTGTCAAGCTTTTAAAAATTAGTCTTACTATGAAACCAGTTTCCAGTCCGAACCCCAGTTTCGGTATCGCTTGAATCCAGTATTCGGGTACATGAGCCCTTAGGAAGCCTTACTGAAACCGTTTTAAAATCAGACACATTCGAGGCTGGTTTTCAGCGCTCAATTGAGTCTTTATATTCAAACTGCTCTCAAAGTGTATTCTGAGTGCAGGAATCGAGCAAGCACAGACAAAATGCATGCAAGATCATGCCCGGACACAACTACACCGACTACGCCGCTGCCTGCCGGCTCCCCACTCTCGAGACTCTGAGTAAGCGTCGCGACACTGCAATCTGCGGCAAGCTGGCAGCCGACACTTTCGCGAACCCTGCCCACCCACGGTAACCCGTGCGAGCAGCTGCCAAATGTGAGTCCCCATATGCGCTGGCAATGCAAAGTTGTCATCCCGCAGGCCAGAACGGAGCGGCAGAAAAGTCATCGGCGCCCGTGCTCACAGGCCTCATGAACAGCACGTGATTCTTAGGTAGGGGTAGGTGCGTTTAAAGTACCCTAACAATGCACCGTTCCTACTTTCCGTGAGGCACTGTGCTTTGCGTGCGGTGCCATCACAGCACCGGAATCTATGCACAACCTTTTCTACCAGTCATTCACGGCCACATGGCCATACAAACCCCATTTATGTATGTGCGGTCGTATGAGCACGTAAACCGGGTCCGCCGCCGACGCCGCGGCTAAGTTGCGCGCAACATAGGTCTACGGGACCGCTGCAGACGACTAGATAATCTGCAGCACGATATCAAAGACGAAACCAGGCCACTGATCCCAGATTCGCGGCATTCCATTTTAGCCAGCACCGATGACGTCGGTTTAGGCGCCGGGAAGCGTGCCGGGCTAAACATCACAACCCCGAGGCCGTGAACACGGGGGTCCAAGACCGACACGAGGACAAAACCATCGGATCGGACCCCCCCCTCTCACCGCAGTGTGTCCAGGCATGGCTTCACACACACCGGAATATCAGCGAACGACACGGCAGGGCCGCCGGGAACCACAGTCGCCCCTCCCCCCCCCCCCCCCACCCCCTCCCCCAAGGCCGACCGCGCCGACCGCCAGTCAGAAAAGACAGCCATCGGCGGAGCCAGAGCCGGCCGCCGGCCGCTGTCACAGCCCCGGCACCGCCATGACACCGGACCGGCTGATGAGACAGTCAACGCCGGGGCAGCCGCGGGCCCGCCTGCCGGTACTGTCCGCGGGGCCACAGAGGCTCACAGTGGGGCCGCCACGGTCCTCAAACCGGGCGACAGCGGCGGGACGGGCCGCCCGCCGCAACCTGATACCAGCCGACGCCGCACGACCCGGCTCCCCCGCTGGTCCCCCGGCGGCCACGAGAGGCAGACGACTAACGAACACCCCGAACACGGTCACGTTCCATTAGTGGGTCGCGGCGCCCCCACGCCGGTCGACAGTGAGTCACTGGCGTCACTGTGCGGGGAGTATGGGGTCCAGTCACAGCTGACTCAGGACGGGAGCCGACCTTGGGGTGGAGGGAGTCCCTCGCCGCCCCGGTTCACACTAACTGGTTCGACCCAAACTCACCACCAAGAGCCATGCCGCAATAACAGACCGGGCATCGCCAGCGGAACACACTGGGAACCTTCCGCATGCGGCATGTGCCCGGATTCGTGGTCAAACCATTAACTGCTCAGCAGAGATCGAGAAAGGTGTGGGCAGCGGACGCTTAGCCTAAGACTTTTTCATTCCATTGGGTGTATTTGGCGTTTTTTAGGGGCCGTCCTACCCTACAAACGAGCCGACGCGAGTGGTTTCGGCCGCTGACAGCCAACTGAGGCGAACGCTTGGTGATAGTGGCGCGGGCAACGGGGGCCTAATCATCTCATAGCGGCGACGCGGCTATGGAAGGTTAGGACCCTGCCCGGGCGCCACCGAACGTGACCGGAGCAAAGGGAGACGGGGGTCGGAGATAGATAAATCACCCCGCCGACAGACGCGGGGCAGACCCTGACTAGGGGTGGTGCGAAGGGGAGTGTAGGAACGGGCGCGCCGCTGGCAGGAGAGCCGAGAGGCGCGAACGGCAGTCGTCGACTGCGACGGACGGCGAGTGGAGCAGAGAGTGGGCGAGAAGTTTCCCACCCACCCTCACCTATTTAATAGATGCGACTTCGAGATTCGTCAAACCTGCATATCCTTAATCCCGACCATATACCTCGTCGTTATCACTCCGTCGGTGCGTTTTTTAGGGGCCGTCCTACCCTACAAACGAGCCGACGCGAGTGGTTTCGGCCGCTGACAGCCAACTGAGGCGAACGCTTGGTGATAGTGGCGCGGGCAACGGGGGCCTAACTGGTGATGTTGACAAGAAGTTATCTCTGAGTTTTGTGTGACTTCTGCTGCCCACAGCACCAGCGATTGATATCCTCTAGTTGTTTATTGATTACAATCGGGATTTACTGGCCTTGCTCTTCTGCTTCAAATCGTATGTTCGAAAATTTGTCGCTGGCTACTTCACGCTGCTCCCAAGACCCAATCAGGTTCTGTAACGCTTCTTGAAACGTCTCTCATTCGCGCTTCCGTTGCCATTGATCCCTTTCAATTCTCATTTACAGATCATCTGTGCATCATTCCGATACTTCACCTGCTTCTAGTCCCATTGCTGACCTTCGAACCACCAAAGAGACCCCTTCTGGCGAAAGACCCTGTCTCCTCCTTTGACTGTAGGGAGACCCCCTTTTGATGTGCCCTTGTCGCGTGTGAAGAGATCCCTTCTGATAGGAGGCCCTCTCTCCACCTGCTGACTGTGCAGAATGGAGACGCTTTCGGACGAGAGACCCCACCTGACGTGACCTTTCACCGTTGACTGTGGGGAGACCCCGTTCTGACAGTATACCCCCCCCTCTTTGTCTCCCGCAGGTCCAACACGGTCTCGATGGCCGAGGTGCCGGAGGTGACCGGCTCGGTGGTCACCCCCACCACCGGCAAAATCATCAAGGAGGGCTGGCTCTACAAACGAGGTGAGTGTGGGTGGCTGCGGCTGGCAGTCTACGTGGGAGTGCGGTGCGTCCAGCGTTGGCTCCTGTCTACGTGGGAGTGCGGTGCGTCCAGCGTTGGCTCCTGTCTATGTGGGAGTGGGTGCGGTGAATACTAGCTGCCTAGGACGATGAATGCATCGAGGGTTGACGGTTTAAGGGGGTGAAGTACTTGCTAATTGGTTTATCTGTTTGTCCTCGCACAGACGTCCTACAGCCCACACTCATTGCTGCAATGAGTTAAACGTTTATAACTGACCATTCATGCAGAAGGGCTGTCTCTAAAAGCGAGCTTGTGTCGGGCGTGAACGCCGGTTAGCCATTCAAAGGCAGTATCATACCGCTTCCTGTGTCGTGTATGGACACAACTTGGGACCTGTTCGTTCCGAATATCACGTACTCACCTGATCCCGTTGTCTCGTCTTTAGAGTCCCGAGCGAGTCTTAAACAAAGCGTGAGCCGGTGAGTTGTCCGGTCACTGACCCCCAAGCCTGCCCCAACCCTCCGATTCTAACACAGGTGGATGGACCTGTGGCGTCATAGGTATGTACCAGTTTATACCTCAGAGGGGCAGTCACCGCTAAAATTATTATCGGCGGGGTCTTCCCGGGGCGACAGGGCGCGGTAATTAATTCCTTGAAAGTGTCCTCGCTGATACATCTTTTGAGGGATGGGTTTGATAGCTGATGGCTCGTGGCTGTGTGGCCAGGTGGGTGGGACGTGTGTTGGGAAATTGATACAGTGACGTGTTGGTGAGGTGCAAGCCACCAGGAGATATATGAACCAAATATAGCAGGTAGTGCCCCAGTACCAAAAGAAGACAAATGACGTGAATGTATGTCTAGGAATTATTCGGTTGACATGGCATCTGTATTCATGAAGATAGCACCGCAAGCAGGCGTGATCGTAACATTATTTGTAAATTTATTTAATAAACCTGCCACAATCTGAACATAGAGAGGGAGTGAACAACCTCAAGCGCATTGTAGTTGGTCCCTGCCAGCTGCCGCCACCGCTGTCACGGCTCCATGGCCACCGCGGCCCCAAATCGCGGCGCAGCCGGTCCGCGCACCGCTAAATGCCACTCCGCGCTCACCGTTTTACAACCGGCCGGCGCGCGGCGGCCTCGCGGCTCGCTGTGTGTTTCCGGCGGCCGGCATGGCAACTGGCGTCTCTCTGGGGCTCTGTGGGGAGGAGGTGATCTGGTCTGACCGGCACCGAGGTGTGGATTAGCCCCGGCCGGCCGCTCTCGGCGCCTCCGCGGCGTCACGAACACGGTTCTCCAGGCGTCGGTCCGGGAATCGGGCTCAGAGTCTGCAGAAATCCGCGGTGGTCGCATCTGATGGGGTTGGTGGGGAACGGCGGGTTGTGTGTGGAAGGGTGGTGACTCCGGTGAGGGTGGAGACACTGGGGCAGTGGACACAGTTCAGGTGGAGACCCTGGGTTTGGAAATTGGGTGTTTGTTATTGTAATCATAGTTGTAAGGTGTTGCATTTGGTGTTTGGCAGGCTAGCAAAGCCGAATAGGGGACAAACTCGGGGTTATGTTCTTGACAAATTGAGCATCTGTGTTCCAGGAAGTGGTCATTTAGGACTTGATCCAATGAACCAACCAACAGCCAACATGGTGTAGCTTTGAGTCCTTATTTCTTTCCTGGTGGCCATGGTTGTCCTGTGGTGAATTTAGGGATCGCGCTCGCACAACCAATCTCTCTAATATCAGACACCAGCTGTGCGCCTCTGGCCGCCTGCGTCAATCTACCCTCCGCAGTTCGCCCACGTCAGCCTGCAACTGCGTCTGACGCTGCTGACGTCCCATTCGTCTGCCCACTGACGTGCCGGACGTACCGACAGTTTGTGGCCGACCGTGACGCATTGTCGACACTCGCGGCGGATGGCGGCGTCCGTCCGTCCGTCCGTCCGTCCGTCCGTCTGGACGTCAGGACGTCTGTCCGCATGTTCGCCTGTTCGCCTGTTCGCCTGTCCGTCCGTCCGTCCGTCCGTCCGTCCGTCTGAACGTCGGGACGTCTGTCCGCATTTTCGCCTGTTCGCCCGTCCGTCCCGCCGCCCTTCCGCCCCATTCTGTAGACACAGGTGTCCTCTCGGTGTAAACAAATGGCTGCACCAGCTGGGCGGAAGGAATGACGCTGAGTGCGCTGTGGTCTGCTGTCTGTTCTGACTGACCGGAGGATCTGCCTTGGTTGATGCGTTTTCACAGTCTAGCCATGCGATTCTTTCTCCCAGTCCCGTCCGAATGTTAGGCGGGCCACTCTCCAGCGGGTGACGATGACGCCATCACCCCGGTCGAGTTGGTTTAGTCTCGCCCGTGTTTTGTGCAGACTGTCTGGGTGGGTCGGAGGGGGAGGGGTGGATCGTCTCGCCCGGCTCCTCAGAGGCCCATTAGCGGCGGTCTGCAGCTGTGCCGGGTGTCTGCAGTGGGATGGGCTGGGTCCCCTGTCTGGGTTGGCGGTGAGCTCGGCACCCTGGCCCCAGTCGGGCTCCGACCGGAGCCGGTGCACGGGACAGGCGAGACTGACACACATGTTGACAACTCCGGCCGGTTGTGGAACGCGGCGGTACGCGCGGTGGGAGCCAAGGACACCGCACTGCCCGTGCCCGGCCGGCGACCTGTGCTCGGGCGGTGACTTGTCCGTTCGGCCGGTGACCTACGCTCGGCCGGTGACCTGTGTCCGGCCGGCCGGTGACCTACGCTCAGCCGGCGACCTACGCTCGGCCGGTGACCCGCACCGGTGCCCGCTCGTCAGTCCGGCCGCCGCGCCCGGCTCCACACAGGCTGCGCGTCGCCCGGCCGGCCGTTCACCTCTTGTTATTCACCTTCCACTGTTGGCAATTTACGATCAACTTCCGCTGTCCGCCTTCTGTCGTCCGAGTAACTTAGCCGCACAATTGTCAATCGTCCTCTTTGCGCCATTCTGTTTTCACCATGCACCTTTCTCTGTTCAACTTCAGCCGTCCGCAATCCTTTCCATTGCGCCATCATCCGTTGTCCTTCCACAAATACCGTCCATCTTACCATCCTATCTTCATTCCACTGTCCACCTTCCACCATTTACATTCCACCCAACGTCCACCGTCCACCTCTCTTCCACCCCAGTCCCCGCCGCCGGCCGGCCGGCTGTTTCCGATGCCGCGCTGTTGTTTGCACACACATTCTCTGGGCTGTTTTGGCGGCCAAGGTCACCGCTGTTTTTGCAGTCAAGGGCACCGAGGCGGCGGCCCGATCGGGAAGTGAACGACCTGTATTGCTCCGGCCGCCGAGAGATTGGCCGTAGACGGGCACTGCTGCAGGCGGGAGAGTGCAGAGACCGGCCCCGGCGGCCGCTGCCGCAATAGCTGGGGGCTTGAGGCTGGTGTTTGTCGCTCCATTATCGTGCGGTGTGTTGGATGTTGTTGGAGACGAGGGCAACTCGTTCCGACGAGCTGTTTTTGTGCTCGGAATTCGGAAATGGTGGCAAGAAACAGTGCCTCCGCCATCGCTGATGTTTGTTTTGTTTTCGGAGTGGTTTGAAGAAAGCTGCGTTGTTGTTCACTGTCGAGTTTGTGTGTATAAAAAGTTGTTATCTCACTCAGTAAAAGTAACCATATCGGTCGAAATTGGTTGCATCTTGCAGACAGTTACGGATCGGTATTCGTCAGCTAATCTCCTTCCTCCCACATTCCAATTTTGTTTTTTATCTTTGCGAATGCTTCCCTTTCTGCTTACAGATCTCTTTCCTGTTCTGATTTCCCTCCCGGCCCATCATGTTCCCTCTCAGCCACCAGCGCCGCTGCCGTGACCGAAGCCTATTTATGAGTCGCACTGCCGCCCGCGCTAACCCCGGAACGTGCCGTCACTAACGGCTGGCACCACCGCACCGCAGCGGTCACCACAGCGGTCACCAGTATCACCACTGCGGTGCACCACCGACCACTCGGTGTTTATGTCGTAGGAGAGAGGGCTGAGAAGGCGAGGGAGAGGATGAGAGAGTGAATCGATCGTGGCTGGACCAGGCGGTAGAGAGCAATGGATGAACGGATAACATTGGTGAGAAAGAAGTGAGACTGCAGACTTTCTGTATTGAAATTGACTACGGTTATATAGGTAGTGGTGTGGTGGTTATAGTGGTGGTTGATTCCGTACCGCTGAAACTCCCTCCACGGTGACTCCAGTTAATACTATGTTTATTAGCCGCGATAGACGTGCTGTTTTTTCGCATGTAAAAACTGGTCGCGTTATCTGCTATTCGGCAGCTTTGTTTAAAGTGCTTGGTAAACAGATCTTGTCTCCGAGACAGAGTTATTTGCCGAGCGGCTAACCGGTTCTGGGATATTAGAGGCGGGTGGAGCTGAGATTGTAACTCTTCAACGGTGCGAAGAAGTGAAAACTCAAACACTCGTCAGCGTTCTATGGTTTGTTTAGTGATCGCCGAATGGTTGGAATCCGACGTTATAACATGGATTTCGTCAGATGCCTCGCTTGAGCTTCATCTTGACTGACGTCCTAGCCCACCCGGAATTTATTTCTGAGAACGCTACAGCTGAAATGTTGAATACTTTGTACGGCAAAGAGAACTGATGAAGGCATGCATATCTCGCTTAAATATAGCAATAATAAGTTTTGCGTTGTTTCGATGCATTCGGGTGATGTTTTTTTCACTTTTATCCCCTGACTCTCTGTCGATCGTCCCCACCCTCCTTCCGCCGTGGGCCCGTGGACATCACATCAGAACACCTGACTCCCCCCCCCCCCCTCCTTCCACAGGTGAACACATCAAGACGTGGCGGCCGCGCTACTTCACACTGTTTGACGACGGAAAGCTGCTTGGGTTCAAACAGGCGCCGTCGGCGGGCGACTTCAGCTCACCGCTGAACGACTTCAATGTCCGAGACAGTCAGGTACGAGATAGAAAAACGGTCTATATGTCAGAACGATGCCTGTAGCGGGTACGAGATATTCGGGTCTATGTTTGTCAGGTCAGGCCAGGTTATTACTTGGTACAGTTAGAGGTAAGTGGCAGGACAGTGTGAGTCAGGTTAAGTAAGCTCAGGTCAGGTCAATGTCCGCGCCGGTCGAATATGAAGGTGTCGGTTGATGGTCAAGCTAAGTCAATGCCTGAGGCGTTCATATCGATGTTTGTCGATCAGATCAGATCGATAATCAGGTGAGGCCGAAACAATTACTGAGACGGGTCGATGTCTCATCAGTAAAGTCAGATCAATACCTGCCTCAGTCCATGGCTGTTGCAGGCCTCAAGAAGTCGACTGTTGTGGGACAACGAACGCCTCTTCATTCGTGGGCACGGAAATGGTCCTAGCTGAAACGCCGATGGTAGCCAATCCCACCAAATGGTCCCAGGGGCCACAGAAGCTGCCGTAAAGCCTGATTGGGGACAGCAGTCGCAGCCATTTCTGAGCCGAAGCAGCTGAGTGGGTGACTCAGGATGTGTGAGTGGTTTGTTTCTGTGTGTTATGGCGAACCAGAAAGTTCGACTCTTGCGCCGCGGACGCCGACGCGGACGCTAACCTGCGCCGCGCTTGTGCAACCGAGCGTTCACCCGCGTACACGCGCACCAACGCAGTCCGGTCATAACATCTTGTTTTCGTTTGCCTCTGCGGTGGGGTGGGTAGCGCCGGTTAGGCGGTAGGCGGTATTGTGTTTTTTAGTTACGGTCTTGTTTATTGTAACTCGCTCTGACAGGGCGGTGGGGATGTTTAATGCGTGTGTGTAACGTGATAGTGCGTCGGACAGGTGTTATTCGGCGGGCGGGCGTCGGTAGGCCTGTCTGATGGAGGTAGGCTGGGGGAGATAGTAATGTGATATGACACGCGTCATGTCGCGGCACTGGTATGGTAAGGCTAATAATGCGTATTCTGCTACAGCCCATTCATCGCTCCGCATTAACCACTGAACTATCAATCGATCCCTGCCTATGTAGTGTCGTTAGCCGTGGCTCAGCTACGCTCCTCTCACTGACCAGGGCCTCGTTTCATAAAGCGATTCCGTAACTTACGCCGGTTTTTGGTCTTGTATTGCAAGTGCATGTGAAGCGCTAAGGATAGTTTGAATCGTGGAATTTATTCATCTTGCAAGCAAGAATAGAAGGGAGAAGGGGAAATCAATTTATCGCTTCACATGCGCTTGCAATACAAGCTCAAAAACCGGCGTGAGTTACGGACTCGCTTTATGAAGCGAGGCCCAGGACACGTATGTGATGGCCACACACTGCCACAGGTGTGCTGGGGGAACCTGGGGCTCCCGCTGCTCGTCACGGCGTGAATCAATTGCGGGGAGTGTAACATTGCTAGATGTGGGGAGAGGTGGCCATTGGAGGATGGAAAGAGGTAGTCAGGGTAGGGATTACTCAAACCTATCTAAGATCCCAGCCTTCTGACACGCCTGTGTTTGTGTTTATCCAGTGACGTCTGCTCAACTGACCGGCCAGCAGGGCCGACCGGGGACGGAGGGCTGGTCTTGGCCGTCGGCCGGCCGTCCTACCCCACCATCCCCCCTCGGGGGAGGGGGGGGAGGGGCCCACCCCGTCCTGGCCAAACCGACGGCCGGTCGCCTGTGCTCAGTCATCCCCTCCCCACCGCCCCCTGACAGGCTGCCCCACCGACCGAGCGACTTCCCTGCCGCCCTTGGACTTCACGGACAACCAACCCTGCCTGGACGGAGGGCTCCCACCCCGCTCAGACCCCATCGCGTGGCTCGGGCTCCCTCCATGACCGTCTGCAATGTGGGGTCGCTCGGTCTCGTATGTCATATGCTGGGGAAGGGCGGCCGATGGGGTGCGGTGCGGGCGCGGGCGAGAGGCGCCAGTGGGGTGTGCTTTGGGCGAAAAGGGAGGGCTGCTGCGAGGCGTATGGGAGGAGAGGAACATAGGTCATAGGAGAGGGTTACGGGGGTACGGGTGACCGCATGGAAATTATGTGTCGTTCCCAGGAACCTGTTGTTATTAGCCTGCTCGATAGTCTTTGCTCAGCTAAAAACGACATTTTTCGAGTTATTGCAGTACGTTCTTCAGTGCATATTGCGAGCTTTGCAGAATGTTTGGAATTTGGAAACGTGATGATATGAATAAAAACCATTTTATAGATTAGCATCATGATTCACCCTGCGTTACACCAAATCCAATTCTGCCTTGCGCGGCCCCTCATTTGACATCCCATCACTGTGCAGTGTGCAGTATGCATGGCTCCACTTGGCCGGCTCCTCTCCCATTATGACTACGTTTCCATGGCACAAGTTAAGCCGATTTTGAAAAATGGATTTGCTCCATCATAGCATTTAGGCATAATGTAAAAATGTAAATACATATAGGATTAGGTGCTATAGTTCGTTTTTTTTTCAAAAGGACGCTGGCTCAAAGTGCAATATCGAAACTCTCACGTGAGTTTTGGCAGCTTCAGTGTCTGGCCAAGAATTTCTTACCGAAAAAATAATCGATTTCAAATTGTGCACGGTAAGTAGCTGGAAATTGTTTCTTAAAAATGATCATACTATGATGACGTCACTGGTGGCAGCGGGCACCCAAATGTCCGTGCAATGGGACAAGTGTCAACGAAGTTGGGAGAAAATTAGTTTTTCACTGTTGCCGAGCATAATCGAGTAAGCGGTTCCGTCCATGATAGTTATACGTTACATTGCAATACATGTTTGACAGCATGACGTCACCACTGTTCCCATATCTGGTTCCAAAACGCACATATGAAAATTATCGGGAAGAAATCACATGTTAAAATTAGTCGACGTTCGATTTTCTCAGGTTCAGTTTTTGCTCGTTTTGGCGGCTAAAACACGTGCTTGTTCGAAAAACATACTTGGAGCCAGCGTCCTTTTGAAAAAAAAAAACGAACTATAGCTAAAACCATATATACGCTCATTTTTTTGCATAAGGTAAATAGTTTCCGAGAAAAACGCACGTGAAATTTCGCTTAATCGATTAAACGTGTCATGGAAACGTAGTGATTATCTCCTTCTTTGTCTCTCTCCCTCTGCGCTGCCCATCATTGGCTAAAACGATGGAGCTATCTTGCTTTACACTGGTCATTATGTAACGATCCGGCCATGCCACTGGTGACTGAGCATATTCGATGGCATACCATGCCTTACTGCGCCTCACAGCGCTACGAGACACCACTGCATCTGCTGAGTCAGTGGCGTGCATCTTGAGACTTCCTGGAAACTCTGCCTGATGTGTGCTGAACTGTTGGAATTGTTTTGATGCACTGCGCACTTTCGGATAGGCTGTCAGTTAAACAAATAAGTATTGAGTCTTCACTTCTGTAGTTTTGGCGAATGACTGCCTATTTTGACTGCCCTACTGAATGATGACTCTGGAATTGGTGACTGATGACCGTTTGGTGAATTGGTGAAATGGTGGCCGTTTCGTTGCCATCGTGCAATGCCCCGGTGGGATGATGACTGTGACTGCTGATATCCTGTCTTGCTTCCGCTTGTGGGTATCACTGCAGAAGAATGAATGATGTACCTTCATGGAAAAAATGGTACCTTGATGGAAAAAATGGACCTTTTCCAGCAGAATGGTAACTAATGTAACCTGACCTCATACCCCGTATTCTCTTGCCCACACCTGTGCGAATGTGTGACTGATGTGACCTGACGACTGATGTGGCCCTCTGTTTACCCGCAGGTGATGGTTTCGGACCGACCCAAGCCTCACGCGTTTAGCATCCGGGGTCTCCAGTTCATGTCGGTCATCGAGCGCAACTTCCACGTACAATCGGACAAAGAAAGGTATGCGTGCTCACTGGCCACAGGGTGTTTAAGTTGAGGAGAGCCGTGTGCTGCTGGAGTCGTGCAGGGATAGAGACTAAGGAAAGGTGCATATGTGTTGATGCCTCAGGACGAAGTGAGACACCACAGTCTATCTGTTTGGTCTGCTTTGTTCCGTCTGTATCTTTGTTTGGTCTGGTCGGTCTGTGTCTGTGGCTCTGATCTGTAAGAGTCTGGCTCTTGCCTAACCTGCTCTGGATGATCTGGTTCCGACCTTCAAACAATTTGCCCGCTCAGCTGGCAGTTCTAGACTCGGACATGCGCCACACACCATGTCGAGCTCTGTATACAGATGTGTGTTTTCTGTCCTCGTGTTCCATCGGAGACATGTGCCACTCCCCCTTGTTTGTCCCGCTCTGTGACATATTCCCCCTCCGCGCACCCCTTCCCTGTACCAGTGTACTCATCCAACGTCTGCTTCCCCCACCCATCCTTCCCTGAATGCTACACTCCTTCCAACGTCTCTCCCCGTAATGCTGCTCAGTGCTCATCTCCCCTATTCTGAAAACCCTGCATCCCCTACACCTCCCCCCTGTCTTCATCGTCCCTATTTCTATAACTTACACCCTCCCCCCCCCCCCCCGTCATTCCGCAGGGACGAGTGGACGCAGGCGATCTCATACGTCATCAACAAGCTGGCGGATGACGATCGGGGCGGCGGTGACGTCGAGATGGGACGCGTGGCAGAGGAGGATGACTTCTCGGCCAAGTTCCGAGCAATGTCCACCACTCAGAGCAAACACTCGGGAAAGAAGAAAGTGGTGCGTGGCGGTGATGGTGGGGAGGGGGCTCGCTCGGGGACAGAGGTGGGAGCTATTGGGGTCGGGTCGATGAGGGAGGAATGATTTCGGCAGTTGAGTAGGACATATTCAGCTTGGGAGGGTAGGCTGAAGAGCTTTTGTAAATGGAAATTCCATTTCGGGAACTGTTGATGTTTTGATCAAATTTGGTTCATCAGGCAGCATAACACACCGCGAATGTTTGTAAAATCACTCGCTGAATTTCCATGCCCCACGCATTGTAGCAACTTTATACGATAAATATGTGCAACTGGCGACTTGGGTTTGCTAAACTGTCAGACTCACTCTGTGACCCTGCCTAGTGCTTACGTCACAGGCCCCATCGTAAACTCTCTGCATTATTAATCTCACCCGTGTTTATGTCTTCCTTCTACAGACGTTCGACAATTTCGAGTTCCTGAAGGTGCTCGGGAAGGGCACGTTCGGCAAGGTGATCCTGTGCCGAGAAAAATGCACCGGCCATCTGTACGCCATCAAGGTGTTACGGAAGGACGTCATCATTGCCAAGGACGAGGTGACGCACACGCAGACGGAGAACAGGGTACTACAGCGCACCAGTCACCCCTTCCTTACGGTGAGAACTCAGGGTACTACAGCGCACCAGTCACCCCTTCCTTACGGTGAGAACTCAGGGTACTACAGCGCACCAGTCACCCTTTCCTAACGGTGAGAACTCAGGGTACTACAGCGCACCAGTCACCCCTTCCTAACGGTGAGAACTCAGGTTACTGCAGTGCAAAGTCACCCCTTCCTAAGGCACCAGGTTTTTCTAGTTAGGACTTTCCTGGTGGAACTCACAACACAACAACAGCACACATTACAACACTACCACATTTCAGCATCAAGATTCAGCAGCAAGAAATGTAAGTACTCAAAATCCCTCTCGGCACTGCCACTCTGGCACCCTTTCTGGCTTTCCCTTGCACTTGCTCCCACCGGACGTCACATGAGCCGGTCTAACGTAAACTTTGCTCTTGATATTGCCTTGGGCCGGAATAACATAGCCGGCATTAAAGTAAAGTAAAACGGAAGATCTGGCTAATTGCAAGCTAGTAACTTCCCCTACCCCGACCAGGGCCTCGGCCTGTCGGGAGCAAAATTCAAAAAAAAAACCTTCCTAACGGTGAGAACTGGGTACTAGCGCCACCCCCTTCCTTACGGTGAGAACAGGCCGGGTACTACAGCCATCCCATCCAAACGGTGAGAACAGCCTATCCTCACCAACCATCCCATCCTCAGGGCTGGTGAGCCGTGGAGAACGGAGAGAACAGGCCCGACGGTTGTAATTAGTGATGTCAATTATGGAAAATCGGAATACCGATACCAAACCAAATACCAACCAAAACCGTGGAGAAATACCGAAACCAAACCAACTTAGGAACATGAGGAAAATACCAACTTTTTACCGATTTCTTAGCCTCTTAAACATTAGCGAGGGTTCATGATACCAACACAATACCAAACATATTAGGATTGAAATACCAAATACCAAGTTGGTATCGGTTTGGTATCGGTATACCAAAAAGTTGGTATCCGATTGACATCTCTAGTTGTGATGGTGGGAGGTGTGGATTTGGAAAGTCGAATCACAGTCCCGCTTTTACCGGATGTCTCAATAGTCGTTATGGGAGAGGAATCTTCGAAAGATGTGATGAGGCAGCTGGGTTATTCTGAACTTTGTTCACAGTAGTTGGAAGGGTTGTGTGTAAGTCCGATCGCATTTCCCGTCCCTCCCATCTCGTGCCATCCTCATCCAGTCCGCTCTTCGCTCTCGTTCCGCAGTCGCCGGGCTGAGATCCGTTTATGTTTCCACATTGAGCGTTTCATCCTTACACAGTATAGGGATATCCGCCAGTTCGGCTTGTTTGCGCCGATGTAAGTGTTTGGGCGTGCCACTGCGGGCGGTAGATCAATGGATTCTGTTCTGTGGTCCGGGTGACAAGTTACCATGGTGATTGCCGGGCCGGAGTGGAGTTCCGCTCCCGACTCAGTCGAGTGCAGTGTCAGACGGTACGACCGGTAACGAGATTGCAGTCCGAAATTGGGTCGCCGTGCTGTCTGAATCCAGCAGTGGCAATTGTCTTTGGTCTCGGTGGCAGAGGAAATGGGGTTTGTGGTAACCAGTAGCTATCTTTTCGAGCGGGATGTCGGAGCGAGGTTGTTGAGTATAACTGTTTTATTCCAGCCTTCTGATTAAAAGCTGGGGAAGAGCAGATGATCTTTCTTATTTCAGTTCTGACATTCGTGAGTTCGTTATAGCAAACATTTATGAATATGCTTGTGGTCAATCTCAAGCTGTTTTTTTTTTTCAAAACGGCATGTCGCAACTTCATTTCAAGCATGTTAACTGTCATATGCACTATGCAGATCCAAACATTCACCAACAGTAACTGCCTTTAGCACTGAATATCGCCAACCTCTGCCAGAATATATGTATAGCAGCTCCCCATCGCTCCTGTTTCGCCCCCACAGACCGCTGAAATACTGATATACCTCTAACCTCCCCCACCCTACCGCCCGCGTTAACCATTTCCTGTGCCCCTTTTCAGTCACTCAAATATTCGTTCCGGACGCCGGACCGGCTCTGCTTTGTGCTCGAGTACGTGAACGGCGGGGAGCTGTTCTTCCACCTGAACCGGGAACGAAAGTTCTCCGAGGAGCGGACGCGCTTCTACGGCGCGGAAATCATCTCGGCGCTGGCCTACATGCACAAGAACGGCATCATCTACCGGGATATCAAGGTAGGAGGTGTGAGACGGAGCTTCATTGAGACATTAGGATGAAGGGAAGAATGATACCGAGATCGGATGTTCGAGACTAGGGAGGGCAGGGGCAGAGGTATAACGGCAGGCAGACGGGGACGAGACTAAGTGGGAGGCATAGAAAGTGGGAGGCATGAAACAAATGCGGAACGAGACGGGAGGGGCTGTTGCCAGGGGAGCCTCAGCTCTATTAATTGAAAGTTGAATCAGTGTGCTCCATGACGGCTGCCATTTTAGTTACAGCAACGAGAGTTTGTGCGCACCCATTTCGGGCATCAAACAAATGAGTGATAAGTGTGGCTGCATGCTAATTAAAGACAAACTGGTAGACTAGCTGCGGAATTCTAGCAGACTCAGGCTCAACAGACTTCCAACATTCTCAGAGCAGGGCTCGCCATTACTAGCCTTGTGTTATTGTCCCTTAGTCCATCAGCAACGCTCTCCGCCATCCGATGCCTCCACTGACCATCACCAGGAGCCATAATCGTTGCCAGCCACCACGGAATTAGTTATCCAATCCGATCGCTACATATTCATGCGGGTTTTGTCCTATTCCCTGTCACTAGCGGCTGTGGCCTGGCATCGCGCCCGTCTTATGGCTGGGGAGATCAGTGACCACTGTCCTGTCCTCAGTTCTGTCTGTTAGTTGGGTGTTAGGTAGCAATAAGGGATAATAGTCGACTGACCTTGACGAGTGATGAACTTTCTGAGATGTAATGCGTCTCATTGATTGGTGCTGTTTCCTGGTTTGAGGCAATGAAATTATTGCCTCGTTATGAGGAAGTCACGGTTCCAGTGGGACGGGGATTATGTGTCGCAAACTGTGAACAATGATCAGTACAGTAGTCCAATCATATTTGGTGGCGCATCTCGCTATGATTGCAGCAAAATGCAGTCAGCGATCGGTCGGCATCTGTGATTGTTTTTGGGCGGTAGACCTACCTCGGACTCACCAATTCTCACTACTCTGGCTGTGGTTTCCCACCGTGTCTGCGCTGGTCAGAAGCGATGGCTGTTCTGCCCAGTTAAGAGCAGTTAGTCTGGTCGACTTTAGCCGGGTGACAGCCGGGTTTGTCTGGCCGGCTGCGGACAGCGGCGGGCGGAGGCTTCGGCCGGCGGTCGGTGGCGATTGAAGCCAGGTGGATCGATCGGGTGCCGGTCACCCGGCGGTGGCACTGCGCTGGCGGCCGGCGGCACGGGGACGGCACGAGATGGTGCTGCGGGACAGTGCGGGCGGCCGGCGGCACGGGACGGCACGAGATGGTGCTGCGGGACAGTACAGGCGGCCGGCGGCACGGGGACGGCACGAGATGGTGCTGCGGGACAGTGCGGGCGGCCAGCGGCACGGGGACGGCACGAGATGGTGCTGCGGGACAGTGCGGGCGGCCAGCGGCACGTGGACGGCACGAGATGGTGCTGCGGGACGGTACAGGCGGCCGGCGGCACGGGGACGGCACGAGATGGTGCTGCGGGACAGTGCGGGCGGCACGGGGACGGCACGAGATGGTGCTGCGGGACAGTGCGGGCGGCCGGCGGCACGGGACGGCACGAGATGGTGCTGCGGGACGGTACAGGCGGCCGGCGGCACGGGGACGGCACGAGATGGTGCTGCGGGACAGTGCGGGCGGCCAGCGGCACGGGGACGGCACGAGATGGTGCTGCGGGACGGTACAGGCGGCCGGCGGCACGGGGACGGCACGAGATGGTGCTGCGGGACAGTGCGGGCGGCACGGGGACGGCACGAGATGGTGCTGCGGGACAGTGCGGGCGGCCGGCGGCACGGGACGGCACGAGATGGTGCTGCGGGACGGTACAGGCGGCCGGCGGCACGGGGACGGCACGAGATGGTGCTGCGGGACAGTGCGGGCGGCCAGCGGCACGGGGACGGCACGAGATGGTGCTGCGGGACAGTACAGGCGGCCAGTGGCACGGGGACGGCACGAGATGGTGCTGCGGGACAGTACAGGCGGCCAGTGGCACGGGGACGGCACGAGATGGTGCTGCGGGACAGTGCGGGCGGCCGGTGGCACGGCACGGGGCGGGACGCTACTCACCGACGCGTCCCAAACTATCAGAGCAGGAAACCCTAAATGTCCTGCCCTGCCCCTGTCCTGGCTGATCCTTTCCCTGCGCTGTTCTATCCCGTTGCCACAGCCCTTTCGTCACTTTCCTCACCTCTCCCTCAGTTGGGGTCTAATGGTATTTAGAGTCCAACTCTCACTCATTGACTGCCAACTGCAATCGCTACCGCCGCCACAGCCGCACAGCAGCAGTAGCAGCAGCTTTGTGCTGGTCCTGCGGGTTTTGTCAGGCCGTGCCCGTTTTCTGGTGTCGAAACTAATGAAGCTGATTAACGATAATACATTCCAACTAGAAGCTCCGGCTTCCGAGCGAGGCCTGCCTGCATCAACCCGCTCAATACTGAGTGTTGGGAGTCCCCGTGGCGTATCAAAGCCGTGCGACCGAGCCGCTGTGACTGCAGTCCGCTGGGTCAAAGGCCCGGCTCAGAGTGCTGTGTTGTTCGAGCATTAGCTCACCGTGATGATGTAGGTACTAATGGCATTTACGTAATGTCGGTAGATGACGGATTTTATAGTTGTCGCGTCATTAGTCTGTCTAGGCAGCCGGCCTGTCGGTTCCCGTCATGGCCGTAATGTGACGTCTATCCTAGAATCAGAAATGTTCAACGAAGATCGCTGCGATCGCTAAAAGCGTACCCGTCCCATCGTTACCAACCCGAACCGACTGGGCTGCTACCGGCACCGGGCTTCGGTAGTGGTGTCGGCTCGTGACGACGCATAATATCCTGATTAACCCCTGTCGCGGGGCGTCTAAATCGGTCTCAGAGAAGCGGGAAGAAGGTCTGGATGTGTGCTACCGCGCAACCTCTGGTGAGATACTAGTCAGCGGCAGTGTCCCAAAATTTGTAGATGTGGGTGGGAAACGACATCGAAATGCAAATCATTTTCCACTCTCACCTCCAGTTTTCAAGCCCAATTTTCCACTCCCAATCCCACCGAGAAGGAGCAATTGCGGGAATGGTTGTTTTACATCTGTCACAATTGTAGATAGATTAATGTTTTTGATCATTTTCCCACTCTTTTTGGGCCTTACCTGACCGACAATTTTCACTCTCATCCTTTTTTTGGTCAGCAATTTTCCCCTCTGACACCCAAGCAAAAATATGATTTTAGTACACTGGTCAGCGGTGAATGTCTGTCCCAATGACAGACTCATGATGACTTGGCGACTATGCAGATGAAAACCGTGGGTCGGGTAGGGGTTGGTAATGGTCTTCCCGTCCAGTGTCGTAGGCGGGAGCAGCTGGGGAGAAGAGCCACGTGGGATGGTCGTGATGCCAAGAGGAATGAATTCGTTAAGTGCATCGGCACGGGAGACGTCGCGGGGTCGTCATACGCGTCCTTGTGCAAGGACAGTGCACTGCTAGGTGAAAAACGACTGGGGCGCTGATGGAAGCATTTTATTACGGATATTTTCCTGTAATATAACGGTTGTTGTTTGTCTTTCGATTATTTTTATTGTTGGTACTGTATTTCTGTATATTTATGGTAACCCAACATTGCCTATTTCCCGCACGTATCCATTTCAGGGCATTTCTGTTTGAGATTTTATCAGAAGCGTTCACCAATGGTATCCGTTTACTGTTGCTTATCGTTCCCTAATGTGACTGGTTATATAATGGCCAGTTGACTTCTGTGCGTGCCTTTGCCCGTGGTCAACATTCACTCCATTCTCCGGTGCCATTTTCCTGTTCTGACGTCAGCTATCCAACGTCAACATGTGAATGCCGGATGACGCGTCCGCAGTGGTGTGCACACGCTTTGAAAACCTGCTGATGGCCTGTGTGTTTTGCTAGATGGTGAACCTGGCTGACCTGTGTTTTTTTTTCGGTTGGCTTACATGCCGCTATCCTTTCTTACTCTTCTGTTTTTCTGATTGTCATACCAGTTGCTTTTTGGCGGTTGAAGAACCTACTGACCTGTTTGCCTTCTGTCAATTTGAGGACCTGATACTGACCTCTTTTTTCTTCTTTCAGTTGGAAAACTTGCTCCTGGACAAGGACGGTCACGTCAAGATCGCCGACTTCGGTCTCTGCAAGGAGAACATTGTCGATGACACGACGACCAAGACGTTCTGCGGCACACCGGAGTACCTGGCGCCAGAGGTCAGTATGGGTGAGGTCAGGTCACGGACGGGACACCGGTGAGGTCAGTGTCAGTTTGGTTGTTATTACGGAGGTTTGTATGTGGCCGGGGCGGGCCTGGGAAGACTGTGTACTGTGTAGTCGGCGTTAGTGTCTGTATCAGTATCCGTGCTGTGCGGGGGATGGATGCGGGCTGGGGCAAATTACGGTTAGTGCTAGTCTCAGTGTCAGCGTTGTCTCAGTGTCGCTATTTAGATATTGTACCAGTGCTAGCATTCAGCATTCAACATCCATATTGACGTCTGTGTTTATATCGGGCTCGGTGATTGACAGTGGCATTGATACCTGATTTTGTGATCTTGCATTCATACCTTATACCTGGCGGTCTAAATATGGATGGAGTAGGGATCGGGTGGCAGCGACAGCCGCTGGGATCCCTGGGGAAATCACCGACAGACCCCGGCTCCAGCCACCGCCGCCGGCGGCGCTCTGTGGGCTGAACAGATGACCGTCAACGCGGCAGGCAAAGCAGCTAGATATAGGGCCTGGGCAGCTAGTAAAGCTATTTGGTACGGGATGAAGTGACATCTATCTGACTTTGTCGCCTCCGACAGTGACAGGCCCAGACCACTCTGAGTGCACAATCAGGCCTATTCGAAGTTATTGCTGTCATCTCAGAGTTGGTGTCTCACAGAGATGACCAAACTCAACCTGTCCTCACATGTAGACTCCCTGCTGAATGCAACGCATTAATGTATTCTCCACGACTTCTATCGCGATTCCATATTCTCCTGTTTCCAAAATATACGCTGCTGCAGGCCCTGAAGTCATTCCTCCCAAGTATTAGTCTTTCCCACTCCTACCCTACTTCCCTTCTCTCCAAACTCGTCAGACACCTCCGCCCAGACTCTCTCTGAGCTGCCCAGTTACCGCCGCCAGGCTCTCTCCGAGCTACTAAGTTGCCGCCGCCCACCCGTCTCGGTGCACCAGTTCCGGGCTGTTCGCCGAACTCCTCCTTATAATAGCTCTGTCGTCGGGCGCCGAGGGATTCTTCCGCGGCTGCCGAGCTTCAACTGAGGGAGGCGGCTGCTCTACCAGGGAAGCGGACGCCTCACAGGGCTTTAGATCGTGGAATGGACCGAGATCTGAGGGCTGGTAACGCCCATCGCGACATGAGGTGTCCTCTTTGAGGGAGACTGCTCCGGAATCTCACAGCAGGTAGAGAGAGCTGGCTCGGAAATGGGCGTGGTCTTGTTCCTTGTACCGCACGAGCGAAAGGAGGAGGCCACTGTCTCTTCTATCCCCGAACCTAACCAACCAGACTACAGGAGCGAAGTATGCATTGCCATGGGAGCACCTCAGGGGGCGTTGTTGGCGCAATACGGAAACTGCTGGTCAACCAGCGGTGAGTGGGTCCTGTCGTGCTCGTGGGCTGTGACATTGCCAGTTACACTAGATCGGTGTGCGCATAGCGCTGGGGCGGGCACTAAAAGTGGGACGTTGACCAGCACTGGAAGACGTGATTTATGACGTAGGCTTGCCCTCTGTGATACTCTGGGTCATTGGAAGTTGTTTGGACTGGCTCTAGTATCCCAATGCAATTTACTGGACTTTTTAAGCGATGTCTTGAAATAGGCTTGGTGTTCCCTTTGATGTCCTGAGTGTATTCTCTTTCCAATATTGTTATCATGAGAGCGTATGATTCAAGATCTGAGATCCGTTATTTCATTTGGATGGCTGAGGTCCTTTGGCATTACCCTAAATCAGCCTCTCGGCTTCCATGGACCGCTCGTTGTACAGAGCCTACGACCACTCCGCGACTGCCACTCGGCGACTGGCTGGGCCTGCTGTGGGCCGCAGTGGCTGTCGGGAGGCCTCCCGTCGTGGCACTACCACGCTCCCGCAGCTGGCACTGTTTGTATCACGGGTAGCGGTTCAACTCCCGAGACGACCAGGGGCCCGGCAGGGGCGGTGGGGGCGGCGTCTACATAGACTGGCAACAAGGGTAGCGGGACTGGCGAGACTGGTAGTGGAACTGGCGAATGACGCGGGCGGTAGCTGGGGTGGCTGGTGGGAGTTTGCAACCTCAAGGGCTGTGTGGTGTCCTTCTCTATGTGCTAAATTTGCCTTGTGCTTTTTGAATGTTTTTTGATGGATTATTATTATGTGGTGGCAGGTGGGGTGCACTGTTAACAGCAGGAAATTGCTGTGGTGCTTATAAAATAGTATTCATTTCTTGTTGCATTTTATCAGGTCTCTATTAATTTAGGAGGCTGGCCGAACTGGCGACCACTGGTTGTTGGTTCTGTTATTTATGCTGGAAATTCAATTAACACTGATTCGTTATGACGAAACACTGGGCTGTATGCATTCCATATGCATACAAATTCCATTTTGACGAGTCGTATAAACACAGCCTAGTTGCTGGTCGCCTTGTAACCTACATCTTCTCACAAGGGTCAACTAACAGTCAACGCTCTGTACAACGCTGTATTTTGCTGCTGTTGACCGACTTTTAGCGCAATCGTCGTATTTTGAGTACACCCCTGTCATACACCGCACGGATCCCCACATGAATTATTGTCAAACCCTGGCTTCATTCTGCTGTCTGTGTCACCGTTTGTTGGCCACCGCGTCGCTCTGGCCTATGTTGCTTCCAATGAATATCTCGTGTTTGATTTCAGCGCCTGACTATTCCAATATCAGCATAAACGGTCCCCAAATCAAGCTCTGCCGGGACACCATTGCCATTGCAATGACCGAGCGCCCCTAGAACTTCATCATCACCATCAAGCTATGTGTAAACTGATGTCGCATCCCCTCCTTTGCTGACCGTCACTTCTTCCGCAGGTGTTGGAGGACAACTACTACGGTCGAGCAGTGGACTGGTGGGGCATCGGCGTCGTCATGTACGAGATGATGGTGGGCCGGCTGCCCTTCTACAACCGCGACCACGAGCGGCTCTTCGAGCTCATTCTCGTCGAACAGGTAATTGAGTGGATGAGGGAATGGGAGGGAAGCGGAGATGAGGGAGAGGGATGCTGGTGTGGAATGTATGGTGACCCGGGTAGCAGGAGAATGATTAATACCGTCTTTTCAGAGGGGCGGGTGACAGCGAATAGGAGATTAATCTGATCCGTTGTTTTGCGTCATATTTGTGTTTTCGTGTTTTTAGTATGAATAAATTACCCTCCCTTTGACGAAACACGCTTCAACAGCTCCCGCACACTTCTGCTATGTCCTCCCCACGCTTTTCTCTCCCATGATGACCGACCCCCGCCCGTCCCCATACTGACTCTGTCCCCCCTCTTTTCACCAGGTGCGGTTCCCTCTGTCGCTGAGCGACATGGCCCAGTCGCTACTGCAGGGCCTGCTTCAGAAGGACCCGGCGCGGCGGCTCGGCGGCGGCCCGCGAGACGCCGAGGAGATCAAGGAGCACCCCTTCTTCTCGCCCATCAACTGGGAGGACCTCGAGGCGAAAAAGGTGAGGACTGGCCGCGGGCTGGGTAGTTGGGCACTGAGGGGGAAGATGGGCATTGACTTGCGTTACGAAAAAGGTGTTAAGCTTTTGTTAGTTTGATTCAGAGGAATGTGATGATTTATTTTTTTGTTGATGTAAAACAATCGGCCTGGCGAACTCCATGTGGACTAACAGCTCGTATGATTGTCTTGCTTATGAATTACAAGCGGAGTAATTCGGAGTTCTTTCGGGAGACTGGCTCAAGAGCGAAGTGAGATGTGCTCGCGCACTTTTATATTATTATCTGGTTGTCCAAGACATGCTCAACAGTCAACTACGGCTTGATCACGTCCTGACGACCTCGCCGATTGCCACCGTTTTGCTATACGCTTGCACCTGGCCTGACACTGTCTCTCCGCCAGATCACCCCACCGTTCAAGCCCCAAGTGGAAAGTGAGACCGATACGCGGTACTTTGACTCCGAGTTCACCGGCGAATCGGTGGAGCTCACCCCTCCGGAGAACGCGCCGCTGGACGCCATCACGGAGGAGCCCGCCTCTTACTTCACCGCCTTCAGCTACCAGGACTCGCCGCGATAGGTGGCGCCACCCGCCGCTATAGGTGGCGCGGCGGGCTTTGGTATAGGTGGCGCTGTCGTCGGCCTGTGATAAACTTGCTCCACGGCGGGGGCGGTTTGTGCTGGGAGCGCGGTGAGCTGGCGCGGTGCGGTATCGTCCGGGCCGGGGCGGTGCGAATGAACTCGCCGCTCGACGGACGGTGGCGTGTCTGGATGCCAGACCCGCCTCCCCTCCCCTCCCTCGGCCCCGCTCCCGCCCCATGTTGGCTCGGCGACCGGTTTTGTTTGTCTGAATCATGTGTAGTTTTAATCGGATGGCCTCGACACTGAGGCCGGCGGGCTAGCCGCCGATGTCTGTTGCCGGCACGAACTGCGTGTGTCTGCGTTCGTGCGAACGTATACAGTGTCTGTGTGTCTCTGTGCGCCCCTCCCCGCTGTTCCCCTTCCCCCAAGATGGCGGCCAACTGGACACTGGAACTCAAGAGCGCGACAACACAGGGATAAATGCACTCTCTGACAGTGGACCTAGTGGATGATGAGCGTGCGTCCGACCGCCGCGGCTGTTATGAGTGGAACGGTGGTTCGGAACTGTGGACGCCGCGGGCGCTACACTAGTGCCACCTATTTGTGGCAATTTGAATTAGCAGCGCCACCTACCGGACGGTGGTCTTCGCGCCCGCGCTAAAGGGCATGAGGGTATGTTCGTGAATGAACGAGTGCGAACGTGTAAGTGATACGCGGGTTAGTCAGAAGTGGTTTCCTTGTGTGAAATGTTCCCGTATATTGCGTATACTTCAGCAGAACTGTCCTCCATGCCAGTCAAATACAATGGAAGCTGCCGTATGATGCATGACTTTAATGTTGTCCGTGGTTCTATGATGGTTGCAGGCTGCACCTGGCTGTGGAACCTGGAAACGTAAGCGTATAGAAACTGCGGGGCTAGACATGATACTGACATGCTCGCACCTCCACAAATGAGTGATGTAATGGATGTTGTTTCACTTATTGTCTCATTGTTTATCGCTAACACTGCCGTTCGCGTCAGTCACAGACTCAAACCAAATACTGTTACCCGGTCATTATTTTATTTGGTTCGGTTAATACCGCTCCGACGGATAATGTATGGTACACAATAATGCTACGGTATAAATTCGGGTGCAACACATCACTAGTCTCCCGACATGACGACATCTACCGTCTCAGATAATGCCGTTTTCACCGTTTCGTCAGTCATTTCACCAATAATCTCACTTCGCCCAGCTTATTTAACGCTGGGAGGTTCATATCGCCACTACGCAATGCCATGAACCGGCGAGACTTGGAAATTTCCCTACTCGACAACCCTTACTCGAACAAAGTCCCGGGACACGCCTCGGCTTGCAGCCTGACGCTAGTAGCTCGTAGGTTGTTGCTCATTGTCCTAGATGTCGCTCGTGGTGACCCTGCCTGCCTCCGACCCACAGGGCGGGCGACGGCTCACAGCTGTTCCAGTGGCACATCACGGCTACTTCGGTGATGATCACAGCTGCTTTTCTATCCATTCGACGTAGTCCCTGACGCGGGTGTAGACGGCCTCCCTGATTCCGCAGGTGTGAGTGCCGAACGACGTCACTCCGACCAGGTACCAATGAGTGCCGTGAGGGCCTGCGGGTCAGTCACACACCGGTCAGTTGTCAGACACTCTCACCAGGTACCAGTGAGTGCCGTGGGAGTCTGAGTGCCGTGGGGGGTCTGCAGGTCAGACATCAGTCAGTAGTCACGATCACGACACTCCGACCGGACCTCAGTGAGTGCCGTGGGGGCTGAGGGTCAGTCACACACCGGTCAGACACTCCGACCAGGTACCAGTAAGTGCAGTGAGGGCCTGCGTGTCAGACATCAGTTAGTAGTCAGACACTCTAACCAGGTACCATTGAGTGCCGACGGCCTGAGGGTCAGTCATACACCGGTCAGGAGTCGTAGCGGCTCGAGTGGCCATTCTGGCGGAGCAGTGGAGACTGGAGACTGGCTGAAGGCAAGGGGGAGGGGGCAGAGAAGCTTAGCGGCCTCTGCCTTCCTCACTTCCCACTCCTCCCACTTTTCCCTTGACAAAAAAAGCCCGTTCTCTCACTCACTGTGCGTCATCAGCGGGCCACCGGAGTCGCCCCGGCAGGTGTCTACGCCAGTACCCTCGCCGGCGCACAGGCGGCTCCCGAAGGCGGCCGTCAGGCTGCGTCTGTAGGTGTTCTCACACCTCTCCGGCGCCACTATACGGATGCTGGCCTCCTGCAGCTCCGGGGTGAAGCTCTCCGCTGTCGGCGACAGGACACGGTTGTCACAACTGTGAGGGTTAGGATGTCACTCGCTTGTTGCTTCGTCCTCAGACGTTCAAGGCTGTCGCCATGGCCAATCACAAACCTTTCAGTCGTTCCTAGTCACTCTTACTCATCCATACTCCATAGTCACTCAGTTATTTAAACATTTACAGCGATTTGCTGGAGCTCTCTGACCAGCACATACTGCTAATTAGCCCCAGCCACTCTCAAGAGTCCACAGACCGTCCCCAGCCACTCACAGGAGTTCGCTAATCGTCCCCAGCCACCCACAGGAGTTCTTTAACCGTCCCCAGCCACTTACAGGAGTTCGCTGACCGTCCCCAGCCGGTGATGAAGACGCGACTTCCAATGGTGTCGTCGGCACCTCCCCGCAGTCGGGCCAGGTCGACGGGCAGACAGACCGGGCGGACGAAGTCGGTGAACGGTTCAGCAGAGCGAGCCAGGCGGATCACGGCTATGTCGTGCTCCAGGGCGTTCCCGAAACGGCCCTGCGAGGGTGTCGGAGTGGTGTTAGGGGTCACTGTCAGGTTTGTCTCTCCTTGATCTCAATAGCTTTTGGTTTTGCGTTCGGTGTCAGCGCATGGTGGCGGGTGCGGTTCAGTTCGCTTATGAGCAGGGGTCAGGCTGTTACAATTTGTGGGTTGCTGTAAAGCCGAAGTAGAAATGCATGAATTTTAGACCTCCATGAAATTAAATTAACGATTTATCACGAAATCACGTTCAAATCACGACGCCGCGCCGGACCGTAGATTAGTGCTTTATGTTGGTACCAGCGGCAAGCGATCCGTTTCACGCACCTTGTAGAGCTCGTGGGGCCGGGTGCTCTCGATACGGATGTCCCTGAACCGGTCGGCGCAGTGACTCCGGTTGAACGGCAGACAGTCGGGATCGGTGTTGAAGTCCAGCTCGCCGAGACGGACCACCAGACTGAAACGGTACAGACGCCGTAGGACGTAGCCGTCAGTCGTCCGCCATAGATGAAGTGGCTCAGCAATATGGATCGACCGATGCTATCAGCTCCAGGCGCGGATACAAGGGGGGGGCATGGGGGCCATGCCCCCCCCCCTTGGCCGATTTTTTTCCAAAATAAAATAAAAAGTTAAAAAGTTAAAAAGCTGAAAAGGGGGCCTCCTGAAAATAAAGTGGCCGAAATCCGATGAGTTTTTTTTTTTTTAACCTACCCACTTAGTTATTTCTTAGAAGACTAGCTGAGAAGACTTCTTTGTTAGAAGATTGGTAAAGCTTTTCATAACTTGGAGGTCTCTTATACTCACAGAGATGACCACTTTTACAGGGCCTCCTAACCTGCACAGAGGGCCTCCAAGCCTGCACAGATGTTGAGATGTTGCCTGAACAGCTAGATAAGCTCAATAGACGCAGTTTTTTTTTGGGGGGGGCCCAACAAGTGGGAAGATGGGGCCTCCAACAGGTGGGATTATGGGGGGGGGCCTCCTGGTTTCTAATGGCCCCTCCCTTGGAGATTTTCTGGATCCGCCCCTGATCAGCTCTTATATTGATAAACGGTATGATTTAATAAAATGTTTGCCTCCTGGTTCATATTTTAATTTAAATCGATCGACTTTTTATATAAACACGACTTCTATTTATAGCCAGATTCTCATTTGATCTCATTGGGGATTGCTAGTGCAGAGTTAGCAGAGACTACTGAAAAAATCCATTGCTTTTCTAATCTGTCAAAATATTTTGATGTGAAAACGATTGCAAACCCCTCCCCCCCCCCCCCACCACCAACTGCCACGACCTACAGGAAGTTGGATACGACCTTGGACTCGAGCTGTACTTATTGTTTGTACTTTGCCCCGCGGCGATACAATGGACCACGTGACCAGTCACCAGTGCCGGTACCGGCCTCTCGACCAATCAGAGCTCTGAGTCAGCTGACTGACACGTACGAGTACGACGCGATGTAAACCAAATGTAAACTTCCGCCTCGTACGGTCAGTGTGAGGGGAGTGGAGTGGAGTGGGGGAAATGGATATATCATAT
Source organism: Amphibalanus amphitrite (assembly GCF_019059575.1). NCBI lineage: Eukaryota > Metazoa > Arthropoda > Thecostraca > Balanomorpha > Balanidae > Amphibalanus > Amphibalanus amphitrite. The sequence continues at coordinate 190,236 of NW_024881677.1, forward strand.
AAGTGTGGCCAATTTTGGTAATTGTGCGTTGGTGAATTGCGTTACGTATTTGTGTAGCGTTCGTGGTTCTCGCGGTGTGATATTGTGCTGTTTTGTAGCGATGTTGCCAAACTTGAAAGTGCGTGGTTTTCGTTGCGATAACTCAAACTGAAGAACTGAGGGACGCGCTGCGAATTGTTGCGCAGAATGCGTTCACGGACAGTGGTTCCTGTTGGACGACATGAGAAGGGAGTGCTCTTCGCGAAAATGAGTTGAGTGGGAGTGAGTCGTTGGACGTAGGCCTAGATCAAAAGTCAGATCGATCAGCTTAGTGTAAAGAGACTAGTGACCAAGAAGCGTGCCAGTGCTGGCCCGTTGCCGCGCGAACGTCAAACCAAATTCAGGTTGAGGTTGACAACGGGAGAGATATTCTGCCTGAACTGGAACTGGATCGCCGACAAGGTAAGTTCTGAGAAATCTTATGAGACTGTAGCTCTAAATGTCTAGTCCTTCGCAATGGATACCAACCTGAACCATGTTTCGCCGTGACCCAACCCACTCACCGTTCGCTACGCTTTGCTAAGATTCATCGTGATCGGTTCACGATGGGTCCAGACTCCAGTGTTTCACGCATTAGCGTCGCCACGGGGGGGCAAGCGGGGCAGCTTGCCCCCCCCAACCTCGGACCGGGCACCCCCTGAGATCGATACAGATCCGATGAGATTTTTGAGTCGGGAAAAATGGGGGTACCTTTCTGAGAATGCCTGTGAGGTCAGACTCGGTTGGAGCGTGCAGTTCAAACCAGAGTCTGACTCGCAGTTGCCAAAATATTCAAGACTCCGAGTCGAGACTCGGAAATGTCAATGCTGTGATTCGTTCCATGTTCCTAGTTCGTTCTTTATTACACTTTACAACTGATTTTCATAAGTTTTGGAGTGCTCACACAACTTACGTTCAAAGCGTGAAACGAAACCTTCGGGGCCTTTCTCAACTCTCGTCAAATGTCTGCGACATGCTCAAGTACCGTACAAGTGTCGCAGGGCTCATGAGCTTGCTTTAAACAAAGGCTCCCAAGGAGCTCCACTGAGCCCTAAAGAAGGTTTCAGAGGGCCCAAACCGGCCTCGGAAAGTCCCACTGGTGTCCATGTTCTCTGAGGGTCCATACAGGGATCTTTGAGCCTTCGAACATTTCTGAGAACCTTAGCCCTCGCCGGCCGAGGGGGGGGGGGGCGGGTGCCGCCCCCCCATAGGTTTTTTTCGCGATAGCTCCGAACACGCTGGCGATAGAGAGCTGAAACTTGGCATACCTGACCTTTGATCCAAGCCGCATCTTTTGACACCAACCGCATTTTTTGGTCAGGTCAGGTCACTGACCTATGACGTCATAAGTGAACCTCTGCACGGTCTTCAGATGTCGCAACTTCGCAACGCCCTCACTGCCAGAGGAGATGTCACAGGGAAATGAAACTTGCAGGATCTAGTATCCATTATGAGTCTCACGACTTGTATATCTCGGATTTTTCCTAAAGGTCATATGAGGTCAGGTCATTTTCGTGACCTCACCATTATAAGTCAATGGGGAAAAATGAAAACTGCTTTTCTGGCGCCGGTAACGATCTCCAACTATCTCAAGCACACAGAATCGTGATTTGATGCACTCCTTGCAAGGTTAGATGCGTCACTTGTGCAATGTTGACCTTCCGTGACGTCATTTATGACGTCATTAAGGTCATATTAGTTTTTCGTCAATAACTCCCGACCAAATTGAGCTAGCGAGTCGAGAAAGCCACCAATGGACTCAGGAAGACCTGCCAAATCGAATAATATGCGACATGACCTCTTTCGACCAACTTCGTGACCTGGGGGTGCTGACCTGACCTTGACCTGAGGTCAACATCCTAAGTTGACCTGACCCGAACAAAAAGTATATCATTCGACGCGCCTGAGCGAGGCGAACACGATGCTGCCAAAATCGCGGCTCTGCGGCCGTTTTTTGCGAAGTTATTCACCAAAAACTGAACCGTACCCTGGGGCACTTGACCTGACCTCAGAGGTCACCGGTTGACCTAGGACCTTAAAATCGGGTACAAATCTCTGCGTCTCGTAACGGCGCACACGCTCGTTTTTTCCGCGACGCGCTAGCTCCACCAGGGGCGAAACGGCGAGGGGGGGGGGGGTCGTACCCGCTCCCCCCCTCGGCCGGCGCGTATGTAGAAAACCAATAGGTCCGGCGGGGGTTAACTGGCCTCTGATAGTTCAGCCAAACTATTGAGACTTTGCTAACCCAAAGCCGGCATCTGAGGGGTCACAGCTCACGTGTTCCTCTGAGGTCCGCAACACATGTTTATTATGTCCCTGCGTAGGGTCTTTAGGGATTCGAAACAGACCCCGAAGGTGCATACGTTATCCGAGGACTCCAGGCTCACCCTGGGCCTAGTCTCTTAGCGCCCGCCGCCCACACTGGCTTCTTAGGGCCCCACCTTGGGCTCGGAAAGCCCTAAAGCACCACGTACACGTAAATATTTGAGGTGACCCACGCCGATCTCCGGGATCCTAAGCATGCTGCCGAGAGTCAGCAGTCAGCACTGACCCTGAGTGACCTGAAATGGCCTGAAAGTCCCAAACCTATCTCTAAGGGATCCCTTGCCGCTATGCTGTGCGTAACTTTTGGTTCCGTTGAACAGTTTTTGCTCGCGTTTGCAGCGCTTCCCTTCACACGAAAAACGGGAAACTTTTTTCACACTCGAGTGAACAAAACACTTCCTCTCACCATGGAGCAAAGATGAATTACCTCCGATTCAAACTTCCGACATTCACTCTCCGCCGAATGCCCAACTTAGCTATGATCGGCGGCTGGGATAAGTCCTATACATTTTTACGTAAAACCTCTGCATGCATGCGTGAATGGAGGTTTTAGCAGGGTGATCCGATTAAATGGAGCGTTTTTCACCTTTTTCTGGGTAATGATTATGAGCGTCGAGCGTCTGCACACCGCCAGCGGCCCTCTGCAGTGCGTCGGCAATCGCAGCCACTATACACTAGTGGCTGCGATTAGTAATTCTACTAGTCGTTTTTGTCATGAAATTTCAATATTTCGATTTTTTTTGTATACTATAATTCTACTAGTCGTTTTTGTCATGAAATTTCAATATTTCGATTTTTCTGTAAAAAATTACATGTCATAGCTAGAAGAAAACCTTTGTCACCATCGGATTCCTCGCACCATTGCGCATTGAATGATATGTAAAACGAGTGAGTTAAGACTGGGGAAAGGCAAGTTTTAACACAAAATTTGATTTTGCCCCCCCAACCGAAAATCTCTGGCGACGCCTATGGTTTCACGTCTCACCAATGATTGATTTAATACCGTAACCAATGGTATGGCCAACTCACGGTTCGCCTTCGCCGACTCACGGTTTCCCGTATGGGCGGCTCACGGTTATCCGTGACCGACTCACGAGTCACGACGCGGCTCACCGTGACACCCATGGTTCTCCGTTACCAACTCACGGTTCGCCGTATGGCCGGCTCACGGTTATCCGTGACCGACACACTGCTTGTCGTGGCTGACTCACGTTTCTCCATGATCGACTTACGGCTCACCTTGACGTTCACGGTTCTCCGCGACCGGACCGACTCACGGCTCGCTGCCTGTGACACTCACGGTTCTCCGTCTCACCAACTCACGGTGCGTCATATGACAAATTCCTGGTTTGTCGTGACCGACTTACGGTTCTCCGTGACCGAATCACGGATCGCCGCTACCAACCTCGGTTTGCCGTGACTAAATCACGGTTCTCCCGCTCCGTTACCAACTCACGGTTAGCCGCATGACCGGCTCGGTTATCCGCCACAAACTCACGGTCTGCTGTGACGGACTCACGGTTCGCCGTGACACTTCGCGGCTCAACGTGACTCACTTTTTACCGTGCCCGACTCGCGGCTCTCCTTATGACCAGCTCAAGGCTCACCGTGACACTCACGGTTCGCCGTAATCAGCTTATGGTTCACCGTGCCCGTTATTCACGGCTTACCGTGACCGACTCACGGTTTGTCCGTTGTCGTATGGCCAACTCACGGTTCGCTGGTGCCGAGCTGAGTAACGCAGTGGGCGGCCGTCACCACATGATGGGACGTGATGAGCGTCCCTCCGCACTGCCAGCGGATCTCCCGGGCCCCAGACACTGTCCAACAGAGATGACCCGTTGTCAGACATGAGACAGGAGGCCGGAGGGGCTGGTTGATGCATGGGCTTCGCGGTAAAAAAAAGATAATAACCGTGCTTCGTCAATAAGCCATGTTCGCCTATTGACAATGAACAAATATCCTGATTTTACAGCGCACTCAATTCACTAGAGGCGTTTCCGTCCCAAAATAAGCATTTATTTCGAGAGGCGCTTACATGTTGTGGGTCTTAGGTCTCGAGCGCCACCACGTCTTTCATATAGCTTGTAGCTGTGTAAGTTGATCTTTTTCTTTGTCGGCAGCGCATCGGTATATTCACGGATGCAGTTGGTAGGTACTCGTCTGCTCGACTGTGATCATTGAATGGCATGTAGCCTTGCAATGGCACGGCAAGGAGTCAATCAGGCATCAGCTGCAGCGCCGTGTACTCTCACCTCTGTATCCGATGGAGACCACCCAGGGCCACGCGCCGATCTCCGCCGTCTGCCCGCCGAAAATCCGTGACAGGAACGTTCTCATACCGCACACCGACTCATCGGGCAGCTTGCTCGGGACGACGGGCGCGGCAGGGGTCACCGCGGGGTCAGGGGTCACGACGGGGTCAGGGGTTACCGCGGGGTCAGCGGTGGGCACAGGCGCGGGGGTCTCAGGTGGAGGCAGGATCGGATCGGGAACGGGGGTCGCTGGTGGAGGCAGAATCACATCGGGGACCGGTGTCACTGGTGGGACAAAGGGAACCTGCGGAACGGGTGTGACCGGGGCCGGGGTGACGGGATCGAGTACGACCGGGGCGGCCGTCTGAAGGCGCGGCAGCCTCGGCTTCTGGGGTTTGGTCGTGACGGGCGCGATGGCGCTGAGTTTGCAGCAGACCCGCGGATCGTGGGCGGCGGTGAAGTGGCATTTGAGCGTCTCCTGCCGGAGCCGGAGCCGCTGGAATGGGTCGGCCTGGTTGCGTTTGTAGAGCCGGAGCAGGTGGTCGAGGGGCGGGCAGGCGCGCAGCTCCGTACAGAGGCCGTCACTGCCGTCCGCGGTGGTGCAGCGCGGCACGAACGGGCCCGAGTCCGGGGCCTGGCGCCGCTCTGGGAACAGAAAGGCTTACATGCTTAAGTTCCGCCGCCATCCTAGGCCTGACGCCGCTCTGGGGGACAGGCAGGGGCACAGGGTTATGTTCCGCCGTCCTTCAGGATGTGGCACCGCTGTGCAAGGTTTAGAAATGAGGTCACATTGCAACTCAATGAAATGGCCGTCGGTTTAATAACTTCAGTCCCACACAATTCACATTCCAATGTGGAAAGAAGGAAAAGGATGCTTTCCTGTTGCGTCATAAAATCCAATTTAAATTTGGTGTGTCATGCAAAAAAGCACTGTGAAACGGTGCTGCATCAAAGCATTGTGCAAGCATGAATCAGACTGCCGATCACGTGTTCCACATAATCGGTGATGGCAAAATTATCGAGTCGTTCCTCCTGCGGGACAACATGCCGCAAGCAATGTCCGGAGGGACCTGCAGGGTCGACTTTTTTGTTTGTTTTTCGCCTAGTTACATGGCGATTGGCAAGACGTACTTGACAGAAAGAAACTTATAGAAGTTGAACTGGTACAAAAGTATACCTAAACATCTTACGAGGAACCTCTTCAGCAAAACAACAATGCATTTTTACTGTTCAACAACGGGTCCAAGTCCGATCGACGGAGGACAAAATAGGTAGCCAGCACAATGATGAGTTTGTGTTTGCCTGAGTGTCGGGTTAAAGACGGGAATAGATGTAAAATGTTGGCGCCAGGTGAGAAAAGTTTTACATTCATCCGGCACTGATGAGTCTTTGCGTGCATTTCTTTACCGCTGCAGCAACCTGACCATCATTCTACCAATGCATCAAACATGGAATGGTCCGTGTTTCACCGAGAACCATGGGCATCTGTTCGATTGAACCACAAAATTTATTTAGCTGACCCAGTGAGCGAAAAAGATAAATCCCGCTGTTTGCTCTAATTAGCCCCAAACGGTCTTGCCCACCACTGATGAGCTGGACTCACCTCTATCGTGTGCTGCGCGTGCAGAGCAGGTCAGCCCGGCCAGCACCGTCAGCACCAACAACAGGCCGACCACCGACGGTCGTCCGGTCTCCATTCTTCACTGTCCTGTCCGACCCGCGCCGACCGCCGTCCGTCTACCACCCCTCGCCGCCGCCAACAGTGCCGGCTCGTCGGCTCGGCGCGGACACCCTTCTCACTCGGGGAAAACCGCGAACCGACAGGTTCCCCGCACTGTGGCAGCGCGGCGCGGCGCTCGGGAAGGCCCCTCGGTACCCACTCTGATGGCGAACCCATCACGATTTACAATGCATCGAACTTGCTGTATACAACGGTCGGGGATAGGCCAACTTTCGGACTGCAGAGCTAAGGTGATTTCCCGCCGACCTGCATCTTCTCTGGGCCTACATTCACATTAGCATAGCCGCCAGTTACGTTAACACGGCGGCCGCTGGGCCTCCGCGCCACCCGCCGGCCGCTGGGGGGGGGGGCATATAGTTGCCCCCCCTTTACTTCTGCGACGATATCGTCGCAACGCGAAGAGATAGAGAAGCGAAACTTTGCACACATCTTCCTGAATACCTAGCCGAGGTTGTGTCCAAATTTGGTGTCGATCCCATTTGAAATGACGTCACAGTGACGTCATAAGTGAAATTATAGATTTGTGACTCTTATATTCCTCCCTCACGATACATCAGATATATGGGACCGAATATAAAGGGTCGATTATTGGTCAGAAACTAGATGGAAGTGTAGTTAGATATTTTAGGATGACAGCAGGTGCTGTCTAGTTCATTTACAGTTGAGTTTCATGCTCAGCGTCATCAGAAACGGTCCATATCGGAAAACGACAAAACTTTATGACGTCACTGTGACGTCATCTCAGGTGCTACAACCACCAAACTTTCCTCAAACATTGCCTAGGTATTCATTTGAAGCTATGCCAAGTTTCACGTTCGTAGCTCATCAGGTTTCGGAGATATTTCACAAAACGTAAAGGGGGGGGGGCAACTTTATGCCCCCCCCCCCCCAGCGGCTCGTGGGTTAATGTTTGAGCACAAACGAATGGGACTCTCGGAGGTGTAAGGTCACACTATGAGTATGACAATTGTGCTGAAAAAGGTCGTGGTCAGCACGCGAGCCAGGGCGGCGGCCGACACTTTTCCCTCTTATAGCAACACCGTCATGGCTCCTAAGTAGGTATAATGACCTCTTCACCTCTCTGTCTCATAGGCGGCGGAACGGGGAGGGCACCGGGGCACCGTGCCCCCCTTTGATTTTGACATTTTAACATTAGCCCTATGGGCGTTACGTGGAAAGAATGGGACCAAAAGTCGGCAGTGCCCCCCCTTAACTAAAGGTGTTCCGCCTCTACTGCTCTGTCTCCCCGTGAGATCACTGAGGTCATCCCAACCGTCTCCCAAACCGTATAGTTTTCCCAGCCGTCCCCTGCCTTACCCGATGTCCTCCACCATCCCCTGGCTGTCCCCAATATCTGCATCACCCACACTTCACTCGAACTGCCTTTCCGCAGTGACAAACGAACGCGCGTGGCTATTCGTCTTGTCCTCAGTCGCGACGCTGAATACAACAGGCCTTTGTGCAATGACTGAGGAGCACACTGAACAATGACGAGGTCTCTCTCGCTGACAGCGTTACATACAAAAAGGTCGTTTTCCTACAGCACTGGACAAGCCCGTTCGTTTCCCGATCCGGCATGAGTGATTATTTCTGTTCGTGTGTGTGATTATGCACGAATAGTCCTATAGTTGACGTGACAAGTTCATCTGGTAGCAGAAGATAACAAACATCAATGGTGCTGGTCACAATCGGTAACTCTCTGGCCTCTGCAGCGCTCAACCTAGGAAATGTAGAAGAGGGCTGTGGTAGGTATAATGCTAGGAGTGAAATAAAAGTCAACAGGGGTAAGGCCAGTCCTGAGCCGATGACTTTTAACAATAGACGCTCGCGATAGCGTATAATGATGCTCATCAACCGCCACGGAATTTCTGGGCCAGCCCTCGGCTGCTCGGGGACCGTGAATTCCTCGACCCCTCCCCGATCCAGCCCTAGCCATTTCATTTGTCGGGCGTGCCCCTCACTCGGATATTTCGAACGATATATGAAGGCAGTAAATATCAACAAATGTCCCGGAAGATTTGTCGCCACAGCGCGTGTCAAAGGGTTGTATTTCTGACAGTGATTCCTGGACAAATTGTTCATGTTATTTATTTTGGCAAAATTGGAAAGGAATGGGTTTTCTGCTGTGCCAGTGGTCCGTGTTTGGTGATCTAGCCATTTGACGTGCTGGTTATTCCGTCGTGGCGTGACCATCGATGACTATCTGCAACCCTGCACTGACATGCAACCTGACGGCTGCCGTCTGAACGCCACGTGCAGTGAACGAGCTCGCATCCACAGCCCTGTCATTAGCTAAAGCATGCACAACAACAAAACCTGCAGAGACAATGCTATTCGCTGATGTTCCGAAGTCCGAACCTTATTACAAACGGTGCATGCTATTCTCATAAACAGATTCAATGGCCTAGCCTCCATAAGACATGTGTTATTTTTGTATGATGACGTCTCCATATCCGACAATTTTCCTTGCTATCATGACATTTAGTTTCTTCATCACAAGATCGTATTTCCTATTGTGAAATCTAGCACGGATGTGACACATTTAAACGGTAGCAAATTCACCTCACCGATTGTTGCGCCAGGCATCAGCCTGAAAAATAATTGGCCTCATTTGATCGTAGTCCTAGTACCCATATTACCCACCTACGTAGCCCGTGGATTATCCACAAGATTTAAAACGGTAGGTGGTGTAGTTTTATGTTGATCGAAACTGGAAGGAAAGTAAGCACGGTGTTTAAATTAATCGACCATGGTTAGCCTTTTGGACTTGTTATAGAATCATAAGAATTTATTGCCTATTTTATTAGGCAATGAACATGCTATTCAATTTAATAGTGCTATCAAACCATTTAAATGCTCTTAGCTTCAGTTTAAAAGCATGATGGCGCAGTCAGCATTCGTGACAATAATTTTTAAACGGTTTTACTTTCACATGGTTTGACAAAAAGTTGTACATGGAGAAGGGATTCTTTTAATATAAAATTTAAGCGCTGAAATATTTTGGCTGGCTAGCTTGGGCCACAGATAAGAGATCACCAGTGTTTGCCTCTCCCCCTCTAAGCTGCTCGGACCACACTCGCATACCTAAACCCTTTTTCGTTAACTCGACATCAGACATGTTTATGATTACCTATCGAAAACGTGCTTATGCGCATGAGAATATAAAGCTGTTGACCAAGAAACAATGCTCAGAAATGCCTTCGTGTCATCTCTCGACTCAACATAAAGGCTCATATTCACATTGTTACTGACCTCCTGACCTGCCATCCATCGCCTGTGCGACCTCCCTGCAGCCCCGTGGACCACGACCGTCCTGTGGCGCCACCTATAGAGCGCCGCGGGGCGCCACCTATCGCGCCTCGTTAGTGAGTATTGACGCCCAGCCTGCGGTGACAATGCCGGTGCTGCGTCCAGCGGCGCCGGCGGTGACTGATGTAAACATGTTTGGCGCGACACGGGCCAGTGACAAAAACGGCGCATTGTTGCGGGTGGCGGGGGCGGGACAGCGGCGCCGTGGTGACCCGATACCATCGCGGCGCGGCGCCCGGGCACGCGCTCATTTCTCAGCCGGCGGCGGTGGTCGGCCAGAGGGACCGGTAACGCCCCGTCCGACCGCCCTGAGACCGACCCGGGCCGGCCCGGTCCGACCCGGGCGGGTACACAACACATGGCACGTGGTATCAGCCATGAGGAGGCCATTGGAATGATCCACCTGCGTACTGGAACCGAGTTGCTGGCCCCGAGTCGCTCCAGACCTCGTCTTAGGTCACAACTTGACATGCAATCATCCCGTTCCCATTCTCCCTTTATATAGCATGTGTAGTAAAACTAAACCGATCGCTTTCTTTCCTCATTAGTAATAGCATCAGAGACCAGGAACGCACAGAAGCTGATTCTTGGTCCATTCCTACAAATTGACGGCGCTACCTCCCGCGCCACCTAATTGGCTTCCGTATGTGCGTGCGCACCTGCGACGGATGCCGTGTTATGCGATTACATTATCGATCAGCTACTGCCCCGCGATAGTGTTCATGTGTACGAGGCGCGATTATCTAACTATCTCGTACGCTAACGCTCCACTACCGTAGGGGAGGGAGCTGATATCGTAACATCAATAGCGACGTGCCGTCTCTACCACCGACTGATGATAAAGCTGATCTTCTGATAAAACCACCATAACGCTCTGCTCCTCCATCACTGATGCTCCAGTCTACACCACTCCTTAGAGTTTCCGTCATTATTTCGGCAACATCACACCGACGTCATTCCGTCTGATGATGCCGTCACCCGTCTAATGTGGCCGTCACCCCGTCTAATGTCGCCGTCACCCGTCTGACGGCCGGACGGTGACGCTGACGGCCTGTCGGTCGGTCGTCGGTCCGTCAGCGGCCGGCTCTAATCTCGGTGGTCCGTCGGCTGTCGGCTGGGTATAAATAGTGAGGTGCCACCGCCGCCCGCGACCACGCCCTCGCCTGGACCGCGACTCGGCGGCTGATCTAACGCACCGCCAATGTTTGCTACCGGCTAGTGTAGTGGCTAGTGGCTACACAACACACTGATAGGCACGCTCATCGGACCCGCCCTCTCTCTCTCCCTCTCCTCTCTCCCTCTCCCTCCCTCCCTCCCTCTCTCCCCCTTTCTCTCTCTCTCTCTCTCTCTCTCTCTCTCTCTCTCTCTCTCTCTCTCTCTCTCTCTCTCTCTCTTTCTCTCTCTCTCTCTCTCTCTTCATCCGCCTCCATCAGGCCAGTTTGACAAATCACGTGCTGCACACTTGCCGGCGCGTCCGCTGCGCGCATCCCGCGTCGAAAACAAATTTGTACCGCCCGCGCTGCCAGGCCGCAGCCGCGTCACCGGCGGTCGTCGGCGCCTCTCTGTGCGCACAAACCCATCACCCGGCCATCCGTCATCGCGAGCAGGCCTGCTGTTCGCGGAGGTTTTTCAGCGGTGCTTAGTGTGCTCCTGTTGCACACTGTACCTCGGTGGTGGGGCCGTGGGATGGTCTGGTGTTCCTTCCTCATCTCCCGCAGCTGGGAGATGGGGAAGGATATGATGATGTGGAGCTCGGGAGGGTGTGGGGTATCTGTGTCTTCTGATGGTCGGGACGTCGTCAGTGGCGGAGGCTGTGGGGTGATGAGGCTGCAAACGCGTTGTAACTGATGCCGTTGAAGCCTAATTTAGTTGTTCATTGTTTCATGTCCTCATGTTTTCCATCGGCGGCTCTCCAAAGGACCAAAGCTCCCAACCACGGTGAATGAACCTCAGTCCCCAAAGTGACCCGTCTGCTTCACCCAGTGTTTTGTCCATTTGGAGAAGCTTAATGAACTTACCGTATAGCTGCTGGTAGACCTTTGTAAGTTGAACAAGGCTTGGTTCTTGCGCCCTGTTTTTCTCCTTGGATGTTTTCAGCACCTGACATTAGCGAAGAAGCAGCACTTTGCAAATTGTGCTGATCGCACCGAAAATCTATACACCTTGTTTGCGTGAGCTTCGATGAATATTTCTGAGTTCTGACTCGATAAAACTCCTCATTTAATGCTTACCTATCTCTTTTTTATTTCACTTATACCGGAGGCTATATCTAGGTATATTTGTAGGTACCAGTGGCTGAAACAACGGTAGCTATATGGCATTTGTCGTTTTGTCATACTAAACTGACACCGATAAAACACCGGTTCATTTATCCAGATGATATTTTGCAGTCAGTTTCAAACAGTCATGTCTCGCCCAGCTGGTTCAGCCTGCAGGCTGGCCACCCCACCACTACATATGCATATTCGCATACCCCGACCTCCGCGCGGGTCAGTCAAGGGACGACACGCACACACTCACTTACCCGGCCCCTGGTCGAAGCCAGTCCAAGGGGCGCGCGGGCGGTAAGAGCGGTCCGGATACCACTGATCGGTCCACTCTGGAGCGCTGATCGCGACCCAATATCACATCACACGGCGACAAATATCACATCACACCGCGACTGATATCACATCACTCGGTGACTGATATCCACAGCGACTGATATATCACACAGCGACTGATGTCACATAACATGGCGACTAATATCACATCACACATTGTCACTGATATCACGTCACTGAGCGACTAATATCACATCATATGTAGGATCACCTATATCACATCACACAGCGACTGATATCACATCTCACGGCGACTGACTCCGCCCGATCGACACACCGATTACCAGGGGCGTAATCACTCCTCAAAAAATGGGCTGGAAATAACTCCCTCTGGGGGCGGCATCAAATGCCAAGGGAAGGGCGGCACTTGTGTTTCGGGAGCCAGAGGTGAGTACTTGAGGGCATTTACTGTGTCGCTGTTGTGTGTCAAATTCTTACGCTTTGTGAAATACGAACAATAATCAGCAGTCAAACTGACTACACGTTATAAGGGGCAGACGCAGAGAGCACGCCACAGCTCTGGTGTTCGAGATACTGGTACTTTATGCGGTAGATATGCATGCGTAAGATGGGTGGTCAGCCCGCTGCTGGCAGTTTGACTTTGCTACTACGCACCGGATTGATAAATGATAGGCACACTCTTCAATAGTTCACTTCATTCAGGTGAGTTCAATTGCAATGGGATCTGACCATGGGCGTCGAAAGCGGGGGGGGGGCCTCAGCGGTCTCTAAGGGCCCTTACCGGCCTCAGGGCCCTTACCGGCCAGACCGTCCTAACCAGCCTGAGGGGCCTTACCGGTCCATTAGGGGCCAGCTCTAGGGGCCCCAGGCCACACCCGTCTGTGACGGTCCCACACCAATTTCTTTGAGGGCCCCGTAATGGCGACTGATAGCCCTCACCGGCGCCTCTGAGGGCCTAAACAGGTCCCGAAGGTCCCCCACACGGGCACGAGGGGCCCTGTGGCGCCAATTGGCCGTTGAGGGTTTACTGACCATATTTCTGTCATATTTCGACTCAGAAGTGCCCCACAGGGCTCGTAAGGACATCCCATGGGGCCATGGGCCCCTGAGTAGCCACACTAAGTTCTCCATAAAGGCCCTACGCCACCTTCTGAGTGTCCCTTGCTGGTTTCTGAGGGCCTTACCGGCCTATTACGGGCCACCTCTAGTGGCCTCGAACCCGCCTGTGATAGCCCCACACTAATTTCTGAGGGCCCATAACGGCGACTCTGAGGGCCCTCACCGGCGCCTATGAGGTCCCAAACCGGCGTATCTGAGGGTCCCCCCCAACTCTGACGGCCTACACCAGTGTCTCTAAAGGCCCTGTATCGGCGGTCCTGAGGGCCCCACACCAGTGGCTCTGACGGCCTCACACTGGTGACTCGGAGGGTACCAGCAGCATCTGAGAAAACCATGCCGGTGTTTAAGGACCCCACAGGGCTCCTCAAGGCACCACCGACTTCTGAAATCCCCTTGTCGGCTTATGAAGGGTCCACAACAGCAGCTCGCGCCTCTGATGGCCCTGTGTCTCTGAGGGACTCCACATTGGCGCCTGTGAAGGGCTTCACCGGCGACTGTGCAGGTCCTACACCGGCGCTTCTGAGTGCCCCCACACTGCCACCTCTGAGGGCCTCATACCAGTGCTTCTGAGGGCCCCACGCTGGCACTCCTGAGGGCCCCACACCGTGCCTCTTCAGGACCTTTATCAGCGGCTCTGAGGACCCAACATCGGCGCCTCTGAGGGCCCCACACCAGCGCATCTGACGGCCACCCACCGGTGACGTTTGAGTGCCCTACATCGGCGACTCTGAGGGCCCCACCGGCGTCTGAAAGTATTGTGCCGGTCCCTAAGGACCCCACAGAGCTTCTGAAGGTATCGCCGGCCTATGGGAGCCCTTTGCTGGCCTGAGGGCCCCTTGCTGGTCTCTGAGAGCCCCCTGCCGGCTTGTAAGGGGTTCAGACCAGCAGCTCTAGCCTCTATGGGCCCCACATTCGTCTGTGACGGCCCCACACCAGTGTCTCTGAGGGCCCACAACGGCGCCTGTGAGGAACCTCACTGGCGTCTCTCAGGGCCTCACACTAGCACTTCTGAGGGTCCACACCGGCACCTCTTTGGCCTCAGTCAGCAATAATACCTCTGAGGACCCCACAATAATGCTTCCGAACCGGTCCTACCGAAGGCACCACTTAACCCTCGCCCGTATAGGGGGGGGGGGTCGAACGGACCCCCCCCCATGGTTTTTCGCGAATAAATCGCGTAAAAAGCGGCCGATCGCGACGAAACTGTAAGTGCCCTCGCGTTTATCAATTGTACACCTACCCTTAAAATTTCATGACCCTGACTCTAATGACCTTTGACCTGTGACCTACTTTTCGAGACCATGTTTGGCCCGGCCGGAATCGCGATTCGGCGTATGTCGGCTCGCATTAGCCGCGCGTTTGCAGTCTTTTCGTGGTTTCAAGCTTTCAAACATGGGATATGATGTTGCTCCCATGCATTAGAGTGGGTGTCAAGGTCACCGGAAGGTCAGGTCAGGTCATTGACCTTTGATGACCTCGGTTCACTTTTTCGAGTTTTACATGTTTCTAGGCTAGTTTTTTTTTTAGCTGAATTCGAATTTAACAACCATTTGAACATTTACCAAGTAGTTTTGGTGCCTTCGTAACATGTTACGAAGCTGTCAGAGGCGGTTGCCACCAACTACGAATACCCGGCAAAACCCTCACTGGTTGACCTGACCTGACCTGACTCGACCTGGCCTAAATGCATTAAGAAATCATCTATTATCATAACTAACATGATATTCGTAATCAGCACCCTAAAAACCCCATAGTAACCACGTTTTACGACGTTCTAACTGGTCCCGATTTTCCCGACTTTTGGGTCATTGACCTGACCTGGAAGGTCAACCGATGATCTAGGACCTTAAAATTGGGTATCATCGGCTTCCTCTCGTCACGGGCAACACGCTCGTTCTTTCCGCGAAGCTCTAGGTCGATCAGGGGCGAAACGGCAAGGTGGGGGCCAACGGACCCCCTCCCCCCTTATACGTTCGTGGCTGGAAAAACACATACCTACGGGCGAGGGTTAAGTCCTTTATCACCTCGCTAAGCTTCAATCCCATACCGGCCTTCGGAAGGCACCACGCCAGTGCACTCACTGCCCCACACGGGCAACTGTAAAGGCTTCACACTGACCTCTCTTGAGTCTCACACCGGTGCCTTCCTCTGAGGGTCCCATACCGGCTCATCGCCCACGGCCCGGCCACTCACCGGTGATGCTGAGAGTCCTCACCGGTGACTCTGAGGGTCCTACACTGAAGACTCTGGAAGCCCCCACCAGCTTCTAAGAGCACCAGCCACCACGCGACGCCGGCCTCTGAGGGTATCACGCCAAACCTCAACGGATCACACACCCGCCTGTGAGAGCACCACGCCGACGCCTCTGAGAAGCTCAAAGGGCTTGACCAGTGCATCTGAGGGCGTAACACTGGCATTTTAAGGCACCACGCTGGTCTTTGGGTGCCCAACGCACAGGCCTTCTGAAAGCAGTACGCAACTTTTAAGCAGCCACGCTTAACTCTCAGAGCCCCACACCGGCCTCTGATGGCCCCTAAGCTTTCGAGCCTGCCTAAAGAGGACCCATTCCAGGCGTGAGCCTGCATGACGGGATCCAGCCAAAGACCTCACCCACTCAAGGGCCCCACAGTAGACCGAGGACTCTTTCAAGTGCTCAGCTTTACTCTTGAGTCTTGCTGCGCGCTCAGGGCACTATTCGTTGGCTCGGAATGTTTACATCAAGCAATCACACAGGGCCTTTTCGCGACTTCGATGGTTGTTTGCGATCAGAGCGTCTCACCTGACGCTCTCATGGGCTGAATTCGCATAGGCGAATCCCTTAGACTTATCGAGCCCAAAATGTAACACTTTGTGTTGGGCAGCATACAGAGCCCGCCAAAACGTGCGCACGTCCTTCATTTGCGCACGTTAAGAGTAGCAACCAAACTGTGATACCTAGGCATGGAATTATGAATCCCCCGGTCCGCACGATGTTCACCTATCGGAGATGTTTCAGCACAATTCGCCAAGTCTATGCGTAGTTGTTATATGTAAACAGCAGCAATTTAAGCACCCCTGACTGAGCTATCGCAAATATTCGCCAGGGTTAGGGGCGAAAAACGGCCCCCCCCCGGGCCAGCGAGGGCTAGCATTCCGGGGAGAGGTGGCACAGCGCCTGACGAGAGCAGCACAGACGTCGATGGAGCGTTATAGGGAGGGGCGAATCATTAAACCTTTTGACACATTCTGGGAAGGGAGGCGCGTAAGGGCAGAAAGGCGTCTGGGGAGGGGCGGCACGTAGCGGCGGCAAGGTGCCTTGGGAGGGTGGCGCCGACTGCGATAGAGCATTGTGGGGTGTGGCGGCTTGTTGAGGGCGGCGGGGTGTTGTGGCGAGGGGCGGCACATAGTGGGCGCCAAGATACTCTGGGGAGGACGGCAAGGCGTTTATGGAGGGCGGCGCAGACGGTGGTAAAGCGTTGTGGGGAGGGGCGGCACATTGGGGGCGGCGGGGTTTGTGGTGAGGGGCGCCACATAGAGGGCGCCAAGGCACTTCGGGGTTGGGCGCACATATGGCGATAGAGCATAGGGCGGCTTATTGAGGGCGGCGGGAAGTTGTGGCGAGGGCAGCACATAGAGAGCGCCGAGGTACTCTGGGGAGGGCGGCACAGACGGCGATAGAGCTATATGCGGAGGGGCGGCACATTGAGTGCGGCGGGGTTCTGTGAGGGGCGGCACATGAGAGCTCCGAGGAACTTGAGGGGAAGTCGGTGCGGAGGGGCGGAAAGACATCTGGGAGGGGCGGCATGTAGAGGGCACCTAGTTATTTTAGTGAGGAGCGGCACGTTGAGGTCAGGCGTATAGTGGACCGAGCAGTGCCGTTTCTTTTTTCTTGGTTTTGAAGTCCGCGAGTCCCGCAATTGCAGACTTCCTCTACCGGGGGCGGCATTTCAGCATCCCAAAAATGGGCTGGAATTTCCAGCGTTCCAGCGCGGTGGTTACGCCCATGCCGATTACTCCATCATTACCAGAGCTCCTACCAGCGCGGCGCACAGTCTGTGAGCTCTCGGGAAGAGCAGGAGAGCGGGAGAGAGGGAGGGAGCTGGAATGTCACCGAGACCAGCTCCACCCACCCCTCAGACTAGTTCCGGTGGCCGGCCGGGACCTCTTTACAAGATAGCGCTCGTGAGGAAACAATCTACTAATCACCTCATTAGCAGAAAACAAGAGCTCTCGGCGGCTATTAATCAAATAATATGACAACCAGAATGGAAACGGACAAGCTTCGTAGCGCCTGCATTCTGACTTTGACGTTTCCCCGCAAAACCAGTTGGATTCTGGCTGCTGGCTTTGCACGCATTGTGAAACGCCACGACAGTCGATGAGTAAGAAATCATCTGACGGCTTACCGTCAGTTTGGCTTTGTTCTGTTCGGCACCGGTGTAAACGGCCCGATAACGTTATCAGCGCTGATTAAACCATTTTCCAGCAGTTAATTGTGTATCAGGAATCCAAACTGCTTCTCATTGATGTATTTGCATCGGTTCTCCGCTGAAATTGAATAAATTTTTAAACGGCTTCGCAATTTGCATAACTCCAATGCAGTCCCGACTTCCAAACGGCTTCTGCATTTGACCAGAACTGCGTTTGATTCCGCATTTTGTAACTGCATTGAGGGACAGTGGACAGACACTACATGGTTCCATTTCACCCGTCTTGCAATCAACCATCAGTCGTTCGTGGCCCACGGCGCTGCGCTGCTCCGCTGTGTCTTCTGAGGCGTCTCTCGCACGTACGGCGCTCGTGTTTACGAGGCCAGTGGTGGAACACCATGCGCCGCGCCTCCTATATCCGTCAGCCTGCCCCACTGTCCACAAACGTACGACCCTCCGTGACCGATTAGATGCGTCGGGGCGCCGCTGAGCAATCTCGTGTCTCCCTTCTTCCGGACAGCGGCTGGCCCATGGCGGGAAGTTTGGCTGAGGGATGTGTGTATAGTGGAGGGTTGGAAGGAGGGGTTGTTGTGTGCCGGCGGGCTGCTGTCAGTTGGTCACGGATTCACCATGTCCCCTGCTCGGTCAGAGGCTCTTTTGTGATCAACTATTGTGCCCTAACGAACAGTTTGTCTAGTGTAACGGTCCTTACCCCTTCCTTTATAGTCGGCGTCATTCACCCTAATATTCCACGGCTTGGCATAGCATGCAAATTAGTGAGCGTATTCACAACGCGTCCGTTAGCGCCGACCTGTTGACATTTCGGTCGATATCAGACCAACATGGATGGTCCCAATTCTGCGACAGCATTCACTGGCGGCCGTTCGGTTCCTAAAGCCGTCAGTTCGGCTCGATATGTGCTGAACGGCATATGCCTACGCTTGATTCGCCTGCATACAAACGCGCCGCTATGCAGCCTGCCTTCGTGGCCGATCCTCGATATATTATTCATCGCCGAGTGAGCTGCTGAAACTGTGTCATCGGACGCGGACGGTCTGTCACACGGCTCCGTGACAGGACAGTGGCAGTTGGTGGGTGACAGCCGCCGGCTGATTCTGACAGACCGGCTGACACAGGGGGACAACGCCATGGCCCCCGGCACTGCCAGCTCCCAGCGCCTTCCATGGACAATAGGACACGCAGCGAGCGCACTGAAATACTCATACTCCCCCGCGATAGTCAATAGCCTTCCATCATACTGTGACGTGCCGAATCATATGTAATTACAGAGAGCTGAGCGCCGCGGATCAATGGTGTACAATGACCCAAGTACGGCTGTGACTAGCCAGCTGTGTGTGTGGCGGAACACAGACACAGGCAGAGTCGGTGAGGAGCGGTGTCACATGCCTCGGGCGAAGCACCCAGCCTCATGACAAGGTGGCGAAGATTGATGTCATTCATATAAAAGTTATGAAATCGATGATTTTTTTTCACTGGGGCTTACCTAACTTGATTCAGCGAATAAAACAAAATTGTAATTTTTCTGCATTGGCTGGGACTATTAGTAAAATAACTACCAGCAATATTTGTCTTTTTTTTGAGTGGCGGAATAACTATCGAATCTATCCTAGTGATACTCGTAAGTAGATTATATTCATTAACCCGCGCCCTGCTGGGGGTCCTGGATTTCCACGCCCTGCTGGGGGGGGGGGTGTTTGAACACCCCCTTGTAACTCGGCTCCTGGGCCACGTAGCGATACGCGGAAGGCGGCGTTCGAAAGAGCGTGAAAAATAATGACGAAATCACTTCGGTCAATTTTTTGGTCAGGTCAAAGGTCAGGTCACCAGAGGTCATTGAAGGCAAAATTTCGCCGATTTCCAGGTCGAATGTCGAAAATTTCCAAGAAGCCAACGCATAACTCGGGAACCAATAGAGCTACAGCGCCGCGGAAAAGCGCATTCGATAGCCCTATTAACGCCCTTTCTGAGTAATTCTCTCAGATTTGACCTAACGTCAACGGTTTTGCCTGCAGGGGGCAAAAACTGCAAAAATAACTGATTTTTTCGAAAACAGTTTTTCTGCAATAACTTTTGACCCAAGCCTTGTACGAGCTTACTTTTACCGGCATCGTGTTCCTCTCGTCAAGACGCATCGAATGAACTATAATTTGACCTTAAAAGGTCAACTTGAAAATTTGACCTCAGGTCAAGGTCATGACCTGACCGGAAAGGGTCATGTTGCATATCAGTCGATCCGTATCGTCGAGCTGAACACATCTAAGGCGTTTTCATCGCTCTAGCATGCCTCTATCAAAAGTTATTTGCGAAAAACTGTTAGATACCATTCGTGACCTAAGATGACCTCAGGGCATAAACAAGGGTCACGGACACCATTTTCAAGTTCAGTGTGTCTAAACCACTTGTAATTCGGTGTTTGGGAGTGTTTATAATGTCTTTCATCCAAAAGAGGCGCATTTCAATTTTCTCCCATTGACTTATAATGGGGAGGTCGCAAAATTGACCTGACCTTAGGTCATCGATATCAAAATTCTGAGATATACATTTTGTACATGCTATTGCTCTTAGCAATCGCTGAAAGTTTCAAAGCGATCGGCCACTCGGTGTAGCTATGACAGACATTGAAAGTTTTTATGAGGTGAGGTCACTTCAAGTGACCTGGTGACCTGACCTTGAATGACCTTGGTCTGAAATTTTCACAACATGTGTAGAATTGATGTATGATAAGGTGTACCAAAAACGGCGGCGCTCCGCGACGCCGTTTTTTTAGATATTCGCGAAAAACCACAAGGGGGGGTGTTCAAACACCCCCCCCCCCCCCAGCAGGGCGCGGGTTAAATATGGTCTGTTTCATTACCATAACATTGTATCACACGATATTTTACATCGTAAATGGCATCACATCGAACTGAATCTCCTCTCCAGAACCTCAACCAAAGATAAATGTAAACGGGTGCTTTCAGCATTCACCCCGATCCTGACGTTGCACTCTTTCCTGCATGTCCATCGACTGAGAGGCTGTCTGTTCAAAGTGCATCAGTCGCTCTATAGACCAAAGCCACCTTTATGGTGGGCGGATATGTATCGAGCCTGGTTGTGACAGGAGCTGCAGCAGCTCCAAGCTCTCACGGCTCCGTTCACTGAGATTGTATACCGGCGGCCCAATAGTCGGCCAATGGTTGAACACTTCAGTGAAAGCACAGAAGCTGCATTCAGCCTTGCTGGCTTTTACGCGGGAATACGTCTTTGAGTAATTGTGAACGTTCCGAAGCTCTTGCGTAGTACTAACGATGAAATAACATCGGTTTGACGAGTTTACTGGTCGTTAGGCATAGGTTTGAGATTGCTTAGGTAATTTGTACTTGTTTATGTTATATGTTTCCCCTGGGAAATGAGAAGTTACATTTTGATGATTATAACCAATCCTTACGAATGAAAAACTGTCATGTAGGTACTTTAACAAGTATGTATCGGTACGCAAAATTGCCACCTGTGTCTCGCTTGGCACATGCCGATTGACAGACACCCTGAAATCATCGCAGACCGTATGTCGACCCAAATTTATGGGGCGGAGACGTCACCAATGCGAACAGCACTACGCCGCTACAGCGATTTTTACCGCCATAAAATAACCAGTCATTCCTGCGTGCTAAAAATCAAGTAGCCGAAACAGAACAATGGGCAACACCACCCACAATTGAGAGGCATATGTCATTGTGGACGCGGAGCGAAGATAGAAAAGAACATCAATCTGTTTTACCGTGACGGCAAACGAACACGGTTCTGCGCGCTGGGCGGACTTTCTGTCAGTATGCTGTCAGCGCGATGGTGCAGCGGCCGGGTGGAAGGCGGGTAGATATAGGAGGAGCAGAGGGGTGGAGGGTAAGAGCCGATGATGTAGATTTTCGGCCGTTTAATAACAACCGTTTTTACGATGGGCTATCTAGCGAATGAACCTTATTTGACCAAATCTGTACCAATTCTGCACCAAATGTGTACCACATAGCCGTCGTGAAGACGGCTTTTGGCCGCATTAGAGACGGTGATAGCTTCTTTGTTGGATGCTTGCTGATTTCCTCCGTGAACGTAGGTTCACACAATGTCGGTGAATTATGCACTTAATTACAAGCGGTGCCTTTTTTTCCTAAAATGGATGCGATGCTTCAATCCTAATTCGAGTCATCCTTCGCACCGTATACCTATACTGCAGGCCTGGGGCTGGAGGCTGAGGCAATTGTTGCCTCTTCCCAGGTAAGTCTGTTTGTATTAGTATGCTAGTGTGTGTGATTGTTGACGAAATTTGTTTTGTTCTTATAAATGTATCGCCAATGGCTAGCTATAAATTTATTTACCAATGAATCAGCAGAGTATCGGAAGAAAAACCTGGGGTGAGTCGGAGACTGTCACAACAAAGGGCCGCGCCGGCCGTGCTGTGGGTGCGCCGGGACGGGGGGCGGTGCCGGTCACAGCCGGGTGGGCGCCGATCAGCAGGATGTTGCACATCAGGTCGACCCTGTCGGTGACCCGGCGGCCGCCACCGCCGCCCACCCGCCGACAATGCGGCCAATCGCAGCCCCTAATCAGGATGTGACAATTCGGCGGCGGCCGTCTGACGGTTACCCCGCCCGCCCGTCCGCTGCGGCGGCAGGGTCCGACCGCACCCGCGCGCTGCATCATCGCTGCACTGCGCTGCGGTGGGACGACAACACCGCGATGTGGTCACTGTCGGCCGGTTCGGCGGGCTGGTCACGACACTGGTCCCGGCCCTCTCGCCATATCCTAGTGCCGGCTCAAGGCTGAGACCAAGTTCTGTCCTCTAGCTTGGTTACTCCACTTACTTCTGTTCCGTCTCCTGTCATGGTCTTTTCCGCGTCTGTGTCCTGCCACGGTCCTTCCTGTTCCTATTCCCTTGCCCTTGTTCTTCCTTTTCCCTTTCACTCACCTCGGTATTCACCCCATCTGCTCTTGTTTTCGCACGACCAACTGTCCTGCTCTTCCGCTGCCCCTCGCACGCCTTTCTTTTGCCTGACCCGGGTCCGGCTGTTTTGAAATAGGACACTGTTTCAGAGACCAGTCTGTATTCACTTCCGCACCTTACCGGTCCTCCAACCATAGTCTCGGTCATCGCCGGAAGAGGCGTGAGTAAAGGCGAGAGTGCGGTCACACACATACACAAAGGGTCCACTATTCAGGGGCACGTGGATTGCCGGCTGTCCCCCTACTGGCCAGGGGGGACGGCGAAAGGCGCGGAGACAGACCCCCCACGACGTCTCGGCCACCGCGCCGCCCGCGATGGACCACTTCCCTTTTCGGTCCGAGGACAAATACCGCTCTTTCCATTTTTACCTTCTAGTACGTACTAGCATTTGAGCATTTCCTGATGTTGGCTTGTCAGACATTGCTTATTGAAGCTCCTCTAATGCCATGTGAAGATATTTCCGGCATCTTGAGGTAGCTGTAAGTTGTAACCGTGTGCTGCTATGCGCTTTTCATTTTGATTTATTACAGTTTCTTTAGTTGATTCCAATATTTATTGCAGTTGTCGAACATTTTGCATTTTGTAAAATGCAATACCAATAAAATGCAAATAAAACCTGCAATATCCTGCCCAGCTCGGTTTCCCTGAAGCACTGACCTTTGTTACATGTCATCAGTTCCAGCAGTCAATGCCAAACGTCTGAGTAACCGTGGTCGACCTTCGTGTCGCTAAACCGCAGTGAGCTTTGCAGCCGACGTCGCTGAAAGACGACTATGCAGCAGTGTGTGAACGCCGCACCCTTAATGGAGCAGATGTATCCATGTGTTTGACTGACAGAGCCTCTCCAGACCGGACGCTGCAGTGTTTTTGTATATCGTGTTATTGAAATGAGATATCGTCGGGCCGCGGCGTCGACATGACAGTGATTGAAGCCTGGGACAGTCTTCCACAGCGCGACTGATCAAATCTGCAGTGAAAACAAGCTCACACCATAAATACTGGCATCGAGACGGGCTGCGAAAATTGTTTCATAAATCACAAGAAAAATCGGCAACAGGGGCGCCACCTGCGTCCGATCGGTCGGCTGGCGGCGCGATCAATTCTGTACCCGGGCGGCGCGGCGGGGAAGTCGGGGGGGGGGGGGGAAGGGGGCAGGGAGGGAGTGGGCGGGCCCGTCCGCGTGCCAGCCGGACGTCATCGCCAGGCCATCCCACCTTCATCACCGGACGTCATCGCGTCATCGCGTCAGTACGTCATCGGGCGCGGCGCGGTCCGTGGGGACCTGACCCGATGAACTGAGCGGCCAGGGCAGACGGGCTGCCGGCCGGAGTTCTAATTCTCGTCCGTGTATGAAAAACACCGACAATAAGTGATTGCAGGAGCTGAAGCGAGCCAGTGGCGGGTTCTTGTACCGGAATTTTCGGGAGGTGAAATTGTGCTTCTGAGTAAGATGAATGTAAGTGAGGCGTCCTAGTATTCGGGGCTAGCCGGCCACCATCAATTGACATTTGTCCATGACCGGCTTTGTTCTGTTCTTGGTAGCAAATGATGTTTCAGCGTCGTCACCGGAGGCTGGCTCGATCTTCCCTTGGGCAGCAGCGCTGGTCGTTCATCTTGTCCACGGCCGACGTGACGGATAGATTCATCTCGCCGCCGCTGCCGATACCGCCACCAAATCGTCGACTCCGACGGTCTCCGTCCGACTTTCTCCGTCTTCGGGGCACGATCGGAGCGGCTCTGATCGCCGATGTCCGCCGCCGACCTCTGGCCCAATCGTCTGTGCGAACTCATTCGAGGGTGATTGTGGCGCTCATCGCCTCAGGAAATCGAGCTCGGCGGCCGCGGCGGTGATTGTCGCAGGAATGGGGGCGTGGTGGCGGCGGTGGCAGCGCCGCGGTGGCGATAGACCGCCCCGCCCGGCCGCCACCACCATCCATCATCCAGAGGTCCATCCATTGTGACCGGCGGAGTCGTCCAGGGACCGGCACTGTGTGACCCAGCTGCGCCCAGGGCCGCCCCGGGCCGGAGAACGATCACAGCGCGGGGAGACGGACGGATGAGGAAGGGAGAGAGCGTGGGAGAGGGCAGAGGGACGGAGGACTCAAGTGGCGATGCGTCATGCGGTGCGTCACTCGATCGGTCTTGGGAGGTGTCGCCCGCTCCGATAGCTGGTCATACCCAATCTGATAATGGATAGACATCGATGGCACAGGCAACTGGTGTATAGAGCTGTGATAAATAGCATAAGAAAGCCGCAATTCATGGATGAATGTGACCAATTTTATCGTGATAACTTATTGTGGTGTTAGCATTAGATTCAGAAACATGAAAATTTGAGTTGCTGTCTGACTTGTTAGCTAGAAAACGCTGGGAAGCAGCTGCATTTTCAGCGCTTTGTGAGCGCTTTGGAAGTAATTAAATGCCACACAGAAGAAAACTCTGATTACTTCAATTACCTGAGTGCTATGTAATTAACGAAAGTTTGAAGGGTTTCACAAGAGGAATTATATTTAGACTTGCACTACATTGCTACAGCATTCAATAGAACCGTATTGAATTCAAACGGAAACCTTAGACCGTTTTGTATAGTTTCGCTATCTCGTCAGAGAGTGGTTTCCGGAGCGTTTCGCACGTCACGGCTCCCCATTTTCGGGGATTTCACCAATCACACGGTGCAAACCCATCCTTTGAAGTCGAGTCGTTCGCTAGTGATCGCTCCCGCCTTCGACTAAGGCCTCACAGACCCCGTGCTACGCGTCCCTCCGGCACACTCGCCCGGGCGCCGGAGGCGATATATCGGGCCAACTGGCGCCGGCCCACTGCCGCCGAATTAGGCCGACCATTAGCCGTGACCTATGGCCGTTAAGACTCCCAAGTTCAATTTTCCAAAGTTGCATCGGCCCCTGAGCCCCGGACCGGTACGGTTCGCTGCTCACTGCTGCCGCCCCGCCCAGGCTGCATGTGCTCAGCCACCATTTTACTCCGGGACCCAGCGGGGCTCCGGTGGATCTGACAGTATCCGCCGCGATCCGGGGGCTGCTCGCACTGTGCCCGCGGCGGGGCGTCTTAATTAACCTGTCCAGGTGAGCTCCGACCGTTCTTATTCACCACTACCGCTGTGCGGTACACACACACATACCGGCCCGCCTCGGTGGAGAGCGGGCCCGGTGAAAGCCCATAGTCGATCGGAGAAGGATGGGTTCTGAGTTTGTGGGCGGCCGAGCTAAGAGATTCACTGCTTCCGATCGCTCTGATTGTTCCGGGCCGACGCCCTTCCACCGCCCTACCACCGCCCGATGAACCACCCGACCAACTGCCGGATGGACAGCCCTGTTCACCTCATCGGGACCGATCGGTCCGACCACCGACCGGTCCATCGGTCCGACCGCCGACCCGATTGGCCGACCACCCGGCCGGCCCGCTGACCGATGTTCTGTATCACCTGACGGGGTGCCGCCGTCACTGCTCCTTTCACTTTCCAACGGGTGGCTTCGTGGGCAGATGTGAGATGATTTGGGTAGGAGATAATGTTCCGATATCGTTTTGAGATCATTAGTTGGATTGCCGTCATCTATGAGATACAAGATCTTGTCATCTTTCTGTTTGGATTTTTAACGGCTGACGTTTTACATGAATGTTGTAAGGTATTGGAAACATTTTATCAGCATTGCGTTGAGCATTTCATAAGAAATAGCCGATAAAACCAAAATGCATACAACATGCTTTGATTAAGCTTATCAGTAACCAAAAACAAGGATGTTCCGTAAGAGGAGTACGCAATATTTATTGTGGGTGGGTATGCTGTTCCGGAGTACTCAACTGCCTTGCGGCACAGTCTACCTACAGGTGAACGCTTATCGTACAATGTAAATTGAAATGGAAAACAAACATCTTGCCTGATTTCCCGGCACAAAACTGTTGATGGCAATTTTGTCGACTATATCCCTTGTCTTTTATGAAATATTTAAATTTCCGCAATCGTTGTAGCATCCATATTTCTAACGGTTTGGCTCCCGGTCCCAGTCTATCCTGAACCGTGGGACGTAGAAACTGTATTAGGTTTGTTCGCCCATCCCTAATATCTTCGCTCGTTTGTTTCGGAAGCTAGACCACATGTGGCTAGTTAATTCCAGCCACCATATGCTTGTTCAGGCCGTTGTGGGTGACACGCACAGCCTTTGGCCAGCCGCCTGAGCTCAGCCTGACCAGGTTGGACCGGGTTGGGCCGTGGGAGGAGCCGGCCGCGTCTGAGCAGACCCAGACTCCCGCGGAGACGCCGATAGACCCGAGAGGTGCTCGTGAAGGGTGAGACGGACAGCGAGAGCCGACGCAACAGAGACGTGACAACAGCGGCGTGGGAGGTGACGGACGGCTCGGGCCGACCCGAGATGGGACAGTGGGCGGCAGTGAGAGCGGGATGGCGCGGGTCGGCCGGCCATCAGGAGCCGGCTCCCCGCTGGCTGCAGCCTGTCAACAGAGTACAAACAGCCGACCTGCTGGGCCGCGGGCGCCTCCGCGCCGCCGGCGCCCACCACAGAACAATAGTCGCTGCTTCACCGGCCGACCAGTGGCGTAATGGAGCGGCATTGTGGATTTTCAGAGCAGCTAATCAGACCTCATCTGCAGGTAAACACACGGTGTGTTCGCGCCGCCGGTCGCGGTCATTAGCTCTCTCACGGGGCGGTACTGGGTAGCGGACTCCCTGGACGGTGGCGAGGGGTGGCGCCAAACGAACAGAGCACGTGAGAACCCACCGAATTCGCTATAGGTGCTCACTGCTCAGCCTGTTGGCATTTTGTTGTGAATTTTGCAACTATTTATGCATCATTTGAAGGCTTTTATTTTATCCCTAGACATGGCATGAAAGTGGTAACATGTGTCGTTTACATCCTGCATTTGTTTGTCTGAAATATAAGCTCATGCTAATACCTATATCTTTCTTTGCAATTATGCCTACGATCTACTCGTATACTGTTAAGTGTTATGCAACAGTTAACAAATTTCTAGCGGCATATTCACTTAAAATGAAGGCGCAATTTAGAGAAAAACGTCTGCCAATGCCTGCATCACCGCTTACAGGGGCGGTGCCGAAAATACTAGTCCCGGATGCCTATCGTGGTCAATTATGGGCTTAGCTGCCCGCGGCCCAGTGCAGCCGCCGTCTGAAGCCGTGCACTGGCCGACCCGGAGGAGTCAACATCTCAGCCGTGTATTATTGCCGCTCGGTGTTGACTCAGCCGCCTCTCCAGGTGTCGGGCCAACCGGCGGTCCGATAAGCTGCCGCACCGGGCCGAGCTCACGCGCCGCCACCATCATCGGCCGGTCCGGCGGCACTCCAAACCCGCGACCCATCGCTCGTTTTAACCGGCGCCTCCTCCCCGACGACAGGCGCGCGCCAGAGGAAACGACCCGACTCAGCCGGCGGCAGATGCCTGCCATCAAATCGCACCGGCTGTAAATAGCGCCGTGATGAGCTTTTCCAATATGTTGGATAAACAGTTCAGGTCCATCTGGCTGCGAGCGGTACCCCGGGGGGCGTAATTCAGGTCTGCTCCGCGTCTGACGCGAACCCGGGGAGCGATTGGGCTTGGACTCCCGGGATCCGGCTGACCGCCGGCAGCTCTGGACGGTCAGGGAGTCTGGGAGCCGATTTAATACACCTGGGTGGCGGCTGTCTTCAGACGCCGTCGGCGGTCGACCGTCAGCCGAGGTCATTTCCCGACCAAATCGCGTCCTCCGCCACCGCCTTGAGAATGTCAAGGCCGTTCTGCAATTCGAGGGAGGCGATTAAACGCGATGGGCCGGGCGTCTGGCCCGCCCCCATAAGCGAATTAGCTCCGTAAGTAGATTGGGTGAATCGCCGCTGGGGGTGGCACGGGAGATTGGATGGCAATTGCCCTGCAGGGCCACCTGTCAGGACATATGTTAGGATTTGGTGTGCCCGATTACATGTGCGCATATTTTGCAAGCAAAGAAAGACGGTCTTCTGTGTGTCGTTAACATTTGTACATCCACCTGGATCCTAGTCATGAGCATGCAAGTCATTTTTTAGCCAATTATCTGATTTCAAAATAAAACCATTTTAATTAGCCATTAGGTGCGTCACTCAAATTGAATTGCATACTGAATGCATGACTACCGTATTTATCCAACGTTCAGCTCCGTAGCCTGCCTGACATTTTTGGTAGTTTTAAGCTGTAATCCATGTCATTAATTTTACTCGCTTGCGAGTTAATCAACGCACTCCACATGACAAAACTCACGGCATGTTTGAAATTTTATCCGCGCTCCCTGTGTTTATCCAAATTCCGTCAGTTTCCAAGGCTGGTCGGCGTTAGTTCGTTAGTGCCCTGTTGCCCCAGGGACAAGGGCGGCGCGCGCCCCCGCCTCAGACTTGGTCCGGTTGTGAAACACAAAACTAGACAAACCTGGCCTCTGATCACCAGCCGCCGAGCCCGCTGTTCGCGATGTTAATGCGCGTGAGAAGTACCGACATCGGCTGTATGGGCCGCTGCCAGCGGGCGTTCAGAAGCAGCAGCGGAGGGCGCGGAGGGCGCGGTGGGCGGAGGGCGGTGGGCGGCGGCGTCGCGGAACGGCGCCTGTATTGAGAGCGCCGCTCGCTCTAGCTGTTTGTATGCTGTCGATCGAGCCACAAAGCGGCTCGGCGGCCACGATGGATCGGATGGGATAACAAGTTTACGGAGCGGCCCAGAGAGAAGCCGAGAGGAGCGCCAGAGATCTGTTGTTTCCAGAGGATGAGACGCGCTCAGTGAGAGGTGGTGGGCGCGAGCGATATTTCAGCAGCAGCGGTCGGGACTGGGGCTGAGATCGGTAACTTTTTCTGCTGTAACAGCAGCGAATATTGACTAGGACGATTGGTAGTTCTTTCGTATTCGTTGAGTTCCATAAAAGGGTAGGTAAGTTAAAGCATGAAGATGAATTTATTGTCACATCTTTTCTAAGCTGCAGGTCATGTTATCCTGATTTAACAGAAGACCTGTACCAAGCGTCTTTTATGTTATTTATCCTCACGTTCATGTTGAAAGACGTAAATCGCTGTCCCGTGTCCATTCTTATTCAATATAGGTTTAAATGCCAGTTCGTAGAACTTTTTTGCTACCAAGCAAAACAGCTTCAGGCATGAATAGAATGCGGAGGAATGAATATATCACAATGAGTCTGAGGACCCTCCATTCTGAGGTCGCCGAGTTTACAGCTATGCCGCCTAATTGTCCCATCCAGCGGTAGCGCCGGGGGTCGGCCCTCTCGCTGCGCGCGGTGCGGCTGGGGAGTGCCGCACTCTGAGGGCCCTCGGCCCGGCCAACAGTGCACTCTGAGGACTGTCGATCGGCCGACCTGCCCGCTGAATTGACAGCCGGCGGCCACCGGTCGATTGAACAAACTGTGTGGAGCGTGGGAGCGCCCCTGTGGATTTCAATGGTGGCTGCGCCCGCCCGGGCGACACGTGCGGGCTCCCTCAGTGAGGGGCTCCCTCCGTCCCCCGGCGCAGGGTCGCTCACGGTTGAAAGGAGTTCAGTTAGATGCGGAGATGATCAATGCCGGGTAGAGCCCTGTGTGCTAACGTTGTTAGCGAGATCAAACGAGCTAGCCTGACTCTGAGGCTTATCAGCCATGCCCGTGCGGCCATTCGTCGATTTTCCATTCTTCATGTCTGCAGTGCCGCTCCTTCCGTTACTGCTAAGCAATATCGGGCATCATGAGCATTGGTGATTGGACATTGAACTGCGCTGTCCGTCTTCGTTTGTCCTCTGACACTATTTATTCGGACACCGTTCTTCTTAACTATGTTTCATTGAAACTACCTTACAAGCATTGTGACATTTTGCGAGGAATGCGAGTAAGGAATTCGCGTGTCACTGCCCTGGCAGCCTTGAACCCACTCCCGGCCCATGTGTCGTACCCCTACCTCCATCCTACAGTGTCACCGTGCCCCGATCCTCGGACCCCCGCCGATGCCGCGTTCCCCATTCCTCCCTGACCGCCCTCCTCATCGTTCTCCTTCCTCCGTCCCCTACCGTCTGAGGTACCCCGGTCGGTGGCTAATGGTGTCTGCTGTGCCCCGGTCGGTGGCTGCTGCTGGGTGCTGTCCTGCCAGTGCCTGTTGGTGTCTGCTGTCTACTGTATACTGCCGGTGGCTGCTGGCTCCCTCCCGTAGCGCCGGTGACCACTCACTGGCCGCGCTGCACCTTTGTCCGTGGCGGCATCTCATCAGCGCTCCGATCCATATCTAGTGGCCGGACCAGCCTCCTCTGCGAGTGTGTGCATACCGCGATACCCGACCTGATAAACACCGGGTGAAACTTAATTGAAACCCAGCCCGAAGGAAGACAGGTACACACCAGTCTATAATCGTGTCTCTATTCCTGTTTGATCAGGTTTCTTGCCTACTTTGTACATATCACAGCTTTAACAAAATACAAACGGGCCGATCGGAGCACAAGGGCGCGCGCTCGCGGCTCTGCAGGGCAGCGGCGGCGGTGGCGCACGGGTTATTGCGGCACGTGCGACGGTCGCCACGGGCCGCCGCACGTGCAGATGGCACGGGAATGACACCAAGCGGTTACTGATGCCGCGCACGCGGAGACCCTACAAGCAGGCGGCGCAATAAATACACAACGGCGACTCGCGCACGCTCGGCCGACACGAAGAACGCCCGCGCGTTCATCGTACGACGATCACGTCCAAATAACGTCCATATAACGTCCATCGGCGCGACGATAACGACTAGGCCAGCTTTTCCACGACGCCGCCGGCTGGCTGAGCACTGGATATGTGAGGGTAGGCGACCGGCGCGGCCGAGCGCAGCCCGTAGCCGTGGTAGCCGCCGCCGGCCGGGATGCCGTAATAGTCCGAGTCATCGGTCTCGACGGGCGGCGCTGCACGGCGCGCGCACGGCACGACGCCCGGCGGCGGCCGCTCGTCGTACGAGGACTCGCCCTCGGAGCAGCGGTACTCGACGCACGGGTCGCGGTACTGGTAGCCGCCGCGCGCCGCGCCCGCCCGGTGGTAGGTGGCCCGCTCGTCGGGCGGCGGGTGTGACGGCGGCGGCGGTATGACGTCCAGAAGACGCGGCTGGCACGGCTGGTGCGCCCCGCCGCCCGCGCCGGCCGGCAGCGTCGGGAAGCCCCTGCTGCCGCTGCTGCCGCTGGCGCTACTGCCGCTGCCGCCGGGCAGACTCTGCGCGCCCGCGTACCCGCCCGGCAGGCTGTACATCCGATTGAGCGGGTTCTGGCGGATCACGCAGGCGGACGCGTACGGACCGTTGTCGCGCAGCTGGTCGAGCTCAGCGTACTCGGCGCAGAGGGCGGCCGTCTGACCGGGCGGGCCGCCGCCCACGTGGTGCTGCTGGTACCCGAGCAGCTTCTGCTCGGACAGACTCGAGTCCTTGTCCGAGTCTGCCGGCCGCCAGTTGCGGTCCACCCACATAGCCTCCTGGCTCTGTTTGCCCCGCGGCGACGACAAGCCCTGCTTCAGCGTCTGCTGTCGCTTCACGTACACCAACCCGATCACCAGCGCCGCCACCACGAACACCAGGAAGCCGAGGAGCGCGATGAACCAGGCCTGGTCGAGCACGCGGCCGCTGTCGCCGGCGGCGGGCGGCGGTGGCCCGCCGGTGGTGAACGCGAGCGGCTCCGTGTCGGGTCCCGTGCCGGGCGCGGTCACGGCCGCCACCTGCACCCAGTAGTCGGTGTGCGGCTCCAGGTAGGTCAGCCGCAGGTCCAGCGTGGTGGCGTTCAGCGTGAAGTTGCGCCGCAGCTGGGTGGCGTTGGACAGCAGGCGCAGCACGAAGCCGGTGAGGAGGCCGTTGCGGTGCTCTTTGGGAGGCGGCTGCCAGTGGAGCAGCACGCTCGTGTCGTTCACCACGCGCGCCTTCAGACCCTGCGGCGGCGCCGACGGAGCTGCAACAGACACGGCGAGGCAGATGTCAGTGCATGGGCGGCACAGATGGTCACATCCGATAGCAGTACATTATAGCTGCATGATATTGCGTTGCACAGAGTTGTACCGTTTGAAATACCTGATATCAGCAGAGACAAAAAGTGAACGATGACAACGTCGTATCGGTAATAACGCTCGACATCAACACGTCACAGATACGCAGCTAGCGGTAAATCAAGTCTAGATTGCAAGGCGTGATACATAATTAGAGTCCAATATGTCCTAATGTAGCCACCAGCCTCGCCACTGCGGTATGTGTTTTCGTGTGACATAGGACCGGACCCGACCCGAGACAGCTGCTGCTGTCTCAATGTATGTCGCTATTGTTTTAGAATTTCGGCGGCGCTCCTGCTACCCACTGCACTGCTGCTTGTTTTTCCCAAAAACAAAGGTTCCACGGGGTGACTCAGGTCTCGCTCGGTGGCAGCACTGCTGATTAAACACCGGAAGGCGGCCACAAAGACGGGCGCCGAGACGGCTCTGCTCACCGCCGTGAAATAAATGAACGACGGGCCGCAGTGTGCGCTGCCGTGCCGCTCAATGTGCACCCGGTGCCGCTCGGGTGCGCGCTGCACGGCATTCTCTCCGGTAATGTGGCGTGCAGGGGTCGTGGCTCGGCCTCTCGGCTGTGACTGTCGCCGGCGCTCCGTCTGGGACGGCGCTGGGGGCCCGGACTGCTCCCCTCGGCACAGCGCTCCGTTCCGCCCCACATCGCGGCGCCCGGTGCGTCTCCGTCTGGCCGTGGCCGCGCGGAGACGCTCGGGACCGACGCACCTCCCCCGCCGCGTGTCTGCGCTGTCAGAGGTGTTCGGCGTTACCCCGAGTGTGGTCCGCACGGGGTCCGCTTTCACCCAAACTCGTGGTCTGAAAATAGTGCGCCGCCCACCCCGTGACATCACCCGGGTGTGGTATTCCAAAAGCTGTGTGTTTTGTTATCCTATACCGGTGGTGACTGACTGGTGACTAACGTCGGTGGCTCGTCCCTCTCCGGGTGTCCCGCGGTGCTCCTTACCGTCCTGCAGAGTGGTGAAGGTGGCCAGCGGCGCGGCACGCCCCTCGACTCCTCGGTAGTACGGTGACACGATCGCCTGGTACTCCGTGTGGCTGCGCAGCGCAGTCAGACGGTGGCTGGTCGCCGCCGGGTCGGGCACGGTAACCGTGGCAAACGGACCGCCAGCCGCCGGTCGGTACCGCACATAGAACCCGTCCACCGGCGACAGGCCCGGTTCCGAGCTCCAGACGAGCAGCGCGCCGGAGGGCGACTCGGCGCGAGCGGTCAGCAGGGACACCGGGCGCCGGTCGAGCAGCTGGCGCGCCTGCTGCTGCGGCGCCGGCAGCTGCGCCACCGGCTGCGAGCGCAGCAGCAGCTCCATGCGCAGCAGGTCGGAGCCGGCCGTGCTGACTGCGCCGCACACGTAGTAGCCCTGGTCGCCGGGCCGCGGCCGGGACAGCACCAGAGAGCCGTTGGTGCCGAGCGTGTGCCGTCCGCCGGGAGCCAGCGGCTCGGGACGGCCCTCCTTCAGCCAGTAGACGATGGGCGTGGGCCGGCCCTCGGCGCGGCAGTCGAGCGCCACCGGCTCTGAGATGTCCGACTCGGCGATCGTCGCCCGGGTGGTGATCTTCGGCGGCGCTGCGGAAGGTCAGCGAGAGGTCAGATCCAGGTCAAACATGGCCAGAGGGAGGTCTGAAGTCATTGTTGATTGTGTTCAGAGGTTGATTGTGTTTTAGTGACGGGATGAAGAGCAGACGGAGTATGTCGTCGTCCGTTCTTTAGTGGTCCAGGCACGGAGGCGCCTGTGCGTGACGGTATCATTTATAATTCCTTGTGTTGCCGCCAGCCGCCAGCCCAGCTGACAAACATTACCGCGAATGACAACGGGCCTTAGAACTAGACACGAGAAATCGGCAACATCCGCCGGGCCACATCAGAGGAGCGGATGGACAGTGAACGGAGCGGGCGGATGAGGTCACTGCGGGGCACTGAGCCAGTCAGGCGGTGGCAATCCAGACAGGGGGATCGCAATACTACACAAGCGCCGAGTGATGCCACAAAGGCGCACAGGATTGATCTAGACAAGCTTCACAACTAGTCGGCAAGTTGTGTAACGCAAATAGCGAGTGTAGTTTCGCCAGCGGGTCGGTCGATTTTAGTCAGCGTGTGATCGTAATATCTCAGAAAGGCGGCGGCTTAACAGGCTTTTGTCTCGGGTTACTGGGTGCGTAATATGAATTCCAAAATAGCCAAACGAGGTGATTTATCACAACAATCCAACTTCATTTCATATCGCCCCAGCGCACTATGGTTGGAAACGGCCTCACGGATGGCCGGGGGTCAACGCGAAAAAAATGTTTTGCCCATAACTTGTTAATGCGTAGACCGACTGCGATGAAACTTTGCATAGGTATACCAGTGTCTTTCGTGCATCATACAGTAACTCAGAAATGACGAGGTCACGTCACGTCACGCGTGTGTGACGTCATCATTGCAAGTATGTTATAAGTCGCCTATGTCTTTCGTTATGTTATCGATATCGCGAGGCATTTTGAACATGTTTTGAATACTGCTATTACTGAATGGATATTGTTGTTATGCTTTAGGGCAAGACATATCAACGTAGTGACGCACAGTGTCTTACTATTGGTCATAAACGGTCAAAAATTTGGAGAAAGAGTATTTATGATTTTTTTTAGATTGGGCAAAAAAGTAAGAAATAAAATGACGATCAAATGACAAAACATGCGTCAGATTAACCCGGCAGTTGCTGGGGTATTTCCCCATCCGCCGTTTGCCCGGGGGGGGGGGGCGTTCAACGCCCCCAGCCGATAACTCGCGAACAAATAGGCGCAGCGAAGCGCACGAGGCGCGGCAAACGAAAGAAGAACGCGACGAGACGATTCACATGAATACTTTAAAGTTGAATTTCGAGGTCACAGGTCGGGTCAAGGTCAGGTCAAACACTTGAAATCGGGTTTTCAGTAGCATGGACTTTAGAACCTCGCAATCGGTGCCTCGCGTTTCGCGTTTCGATTATATCGTCATCAGTTGGTCCTAAATAAATTCAGTCATCAGTTGGTCCTAAGCAATCTGTCACAACTGTCACAACCCTTCATATAAGTGCTAAAAGAGTGTCAGATCAATGTAGGGGTCAGTCAAACATAGGCCACTGGCCAGGGTCAAAGTCAGGTCAATCAGGTAAGCACATAACCCCGAAAATTAAAACTGGTACCTATTCGCAGCCCATGCATGACACATGTTTTATGGGTACTTTTGGGCGTAGAACACGATGGTGACATTCATTTTATCATACGAGTACGTAGCTGGTTGAAAAAAAGATCAATTTCAGAAATGCATGCATCATGGTCGTGAAGTAGGTAGTCACGAGAAATTGCCAACATTCAGTTCAAGATTTTGGGAAATGTAGAACGATGATCAAAAACCATAGATAGCCATT
Organism: Amphibalanus amphitrite; assembly: GCF_019059575.1. NCBI lineage: Eukaryota > Metazoa > Arthropoda > Thecostraca > Balanomorpha > Balanidae > Amphibalanus > Amphibalanus amphitrite. Next base: position 226,384 of record NW_024881677.1, read on the forward strand.
TGATTTGCCATGGTATTGGCAGTGTAATGGCGTTTACAGCATGTCTGTATGTCTGCTCTGTCGGTGGATATCCATATCCATACTCCAGGATATCCATACACGTTTGCACGATATCCATACTCCAGGTGCAGCGGCGAGCAGTTACTTCTTACGAGGGGTGCGGAGTCGAAGTCAGAGTCGGAGTCAGAGTCGGAGTCGGAGCCAGAGTCGCCCAGAGTCGTGGCAACGAGCCAGGAGTCGGAGTCGGAGTCGGGGTCGGTCAGGAGCCCGCAGTGGAAGTCGGAGTCGGTCCGAATCGGAACAGCTCCATCACGACTCCGAAACACTGGCAGGGGTCCGGAGTCGGAGACAGAGTCGGCCGGAGTCATGGCAACGAGTCAGGAGTCGGAGTCGTAGTCGGAGTCGGATTTGGCTCCACCACGACTCCGCAACCCTGCTTCTTACCATCATTTATAAGGATAAGCGATTGCAAGACTGACGAGCCGACCTGGTGCTAACGAAGCGACGGGTAGGTACGCCTCGGGAGATGAAGCTTCACGGACGATTTTGCGCACAAGTGCGCAGTCTGCTTTTACGTTCCCCTTACGCAGAATTGAACAGAGACTTATTCTGCCAAAAAGCTCAATGGAGGTCGATGGAGAACTTTTTGTATGTCCAATGAAACATAAACGTAATTTTGCAAATATTGCTGTGGTGACACTGCAAACAGAATGCAATGCCGTTCCTGATTTTGAACACGCATGGGAAAAAGAGTCACTCCACTCGATAGCCAACATAACAAGGATTATTTTGATATATAATAATCCAGTTTTACAACGTCATGGAGGTACTCCACATGCTATCACCAGCGCGGTTGTTTAAACCTTTGACGGCGCACCAAAAAAGCCACTCTCAGAAACTCCCGATTCCACGTACAATAATGGAGACTAAATGCGCAACTAAATAATTTTTTCTGCCCAATTCAAAACATTTCATCAATTTCCAACAGAATGACACCCCAAATATACATATATTCCGAGATTGCCCACGGCCATCCGTGAGGCCGTTTCCAACCATAGTGCAGCGGTAGATCAAACTGAGGCCAGCTGTAACCGTCGCCTACCGACCAAAAAATGGCCTTTGATCGCGGGTGATCCGTTTCCATATACCGTCTCGGCTGGGGTGGCGAGTATTTCATGTCACATGTGGTCGGCCGCTGGCCGGCGTGCGGCGCAGCGGCCCGCGAACTTGTGACAGCTGACAGCCTCTGGGTCTGTCAGCGACACGGAGGAGGGCCGCCCCCGCCCCCGCCCCGCGCCGGACAGCCGTCAAACATGGCCAAAGTTCCGCCGACATTCCCGGAGTGGTGCCGCTCAGAACTCTCGGCAGTAGGGCGATGCTGACCGGACATGTTGGACAGCGCACTTAGCGGCGGGTTAGCGCAGGGCGGCGCCGGGAGACCTACAAAGAAACCGTCAGCCGCCGCCTGACTGCCCTTTCCCGTCAGACAGCGGCCCGCGCCCTGCATACAGTCCGGTCCTGTACCCGCCCTCGACCCGGTCCTTCCGCCTGTTGCTCCTCGCTTCCTCCGCTGATAGGCCCGCTCTGCTGAGACTGCTCTGACTGACGGCCCGGGCGGTCTGTTCGGGAGAGTGACCGAGTGTGACAGGAAGGAGACCGCCCACCTCCCACAGAGGAGCGGAGGGAGAGGGGCGCACGAAACTACCGGTGCACACTCCCTCCCCTTTTTCCGACTCCCACGCAGCCTTCATTCGATAGAAGTGCAATAGGCGCCGTGCACGCTAAGGCCGGGCAACTGGCTGGTTTGTTTATGAGTTCATGGCACGGGGCAGGCTGCTGACGTCATTGTACCAGTGGTGTGAATTGGTGCACGTGTGTGCTAGGCATGAGTTGGAGTTCGATGAATGCAAACACAGGATTTCAATGGGGCTTATATCATAAACCAGCTGCAAAACTTGCTGAAATTCACACATTAATTACTTTACAGTTCATGAATAAGCTGAACATATTACGGACATAATCACTAATTCATTTAATCGTTACAAATGCTGTCCTCAGCCACCTGTATAAGCTCGGGAGCCGACCAACCCCGCGATCGCCCACCACTTAGGTCCCTCCACGCACCTGTGGTAAGGGGGGCGCGCCGGACTCCGACCCCACCCTCCTCACACCTCCTTCCGGGTCATCCTTATTGAGCCGTGACCAAGAGGCGCGTGCCGAACCCCACCCCTCCACTCGAACCGTTTCCCCTGCCTCTGACCCGAGAGGGTTCACGCCTCACTCCACGCGCCTGGACGCTCTCGAGCGTGGGTCAGCCGTGCGGATCTGCTAACGAAGAAGCGCGCCTATACCCTACCCTTCAGTTCAGACCTCTCCAGCCCGGGTCACCTGTACCCACCTGTAACGGAGAGTCTCGCCGATCCGGTGACACTCCCGACGGCGTTCTCCGCGCGGCAGAAGTACTCTCCTTCGTCCCCCAGTCGTATGTCGTCGATACGCAGGCTCTTCTCGTCGGTGACTAGGACGCGGCCGACGGGTAGCTCGGCGCCCACCCGTTTCCAGACGATCTGCGGCTGGGGGTCGCCAGACACCTGGCAGGTGAGCTCTGCGCGCTGAGAGACGGCGGTAGTGATGTCCTCCGGCGGACGCAGAAAGAACGGCTTCACTGAGGACACAGGGGTGCAGAGAGGGTTACGCTGCTGTCCCGAGGTCGTCGCCTTTGGGTATTTTGTGGCGTAGACACGGTATACCGAACAGAAGCAGAGGTCAGCATGCTCAAAACAAGTTTGATAGCGAGCTGTTATGCAGTTTTCTCAATTTCCTTGTCCCTGAAGGCTTGTCGAATAAGTTAATGTGTTTACAAGTTGAACGGCGGCCCATCCTCAACCCGTCAGACCACAAGACGAATTGCGTGTCATCTTCAGAAGGCAGGCCTGGGCTCGGGTCCATACTCCATACTGATGTTACAGCGGGCTACCTTGCCATCATCCCAAGGCACAAAGGTTGACGAAACTGATTTCGCAAGTCACAATAGCAAAAAATAGACCCGTCCTGATACTGTTTTGGAACGTGCGACATCTTAACATAACATAACCCGATTATGTCACAGCGATAGGGCAAAGTTTGCATTAATCGTAACCGCGCAACAGCACACTGCGAAGCTGCAGTGCATATGTAGACGACGACTGTTCAAAAGAGGACAAAAACTAACAAGCAGTTGCGACGGAAGTGATAATAAAAAGGAACAATCCAATCACATGTCAAGAAAAATGAAGGAATCCACTGCGCTAGAAGCGCTGAATGCGCTGATTTCAGATTCGAAGTAGCATATACAAACATCGTGGAATACCTGGTCTGCGCAGCCTACCCACAATGGTTTTTGTCATGATTCTGATAACATAACGAAAACACAGCTTGAATATTGTCGACGATGGCATATATCAACAGATACGATTGACAGGCCACACATTCAGATTGGTCTGCTTGTTTTCGCAGACTACCGCGGTTACGCGTCTGGTGCACCTCTCCACCCACTCCCCATCCCTCTCCTGGCCGTCTGGAGGGCTGTGCCTTCTCACGTCCGAGGCTGTTTGGGGTGGCATGCGCCCCAGCCTAGCAAATGAGAAAGAGTCAGTCGTTAACTGGTCGAGGAACTCGATCAAATCTTATAGGTCTGTAAACCAGGAAGACGATGGCTGATGTTCTATGTTGGTGGGCTACAGGATTATTTTTGAAAGATTGTCCATATGATCAAAGAATGAACTACTTGGATTTGATGGTACTGTTTCTCAGGCTGCGTACTGTCTTTGTGTCATTCAGCTGCTGAGCGTGAAGTTTGTGGCTGTCAGACACTGCTGAGGGCGATAATCCGCCTGTCGAACACAGTTGGATCGGGTTATGTCACCGTCTCAGCCACTGCCGAGCGGGGTAATCCGCCCACTGACAGCTGCCGGCTCCTGTGGCGCCGTGTCGAAGGCTGCCATGCTGTCCTCGGCTCCCTGTCTGACACTGTCGCCCTGCTGGGTCACGCAGTACCTTGCCGTGTCGCTGAGCCCGGCTGCTCGGGCGGTGCCGTGACGCGGCCGGGGCGCAGGCGGTAAAAGCGAGTGCGATCGGCGGCGCTGACATATGGGATAATTTACGACGGTCGGGTTGGTCCCGGTGGCGGCCGGGCGGGGCCGGGCCGGTCCATTACGGCACTGGACATCGGTCACCCCAGCCGTCAGTCCGGCGGCGCGGGCGGGGGCGGGGGCGGGGGCGGGGCCGGCCCGCCAGCTGGTGTCCACGGCACGCAGCCCGTCGGCCCACCGACGCGCTGTTGTGACGCCGTAAAACGTCTCCATCCCAATAAACTGATGGCGAATTACCGTCCGACCAACACGCGGCCGGCCCGGCTCGTAAACCCGTCCGTGGCCCGCCGGTGGAGCGGCGCGCCGGAGACGGGCCGGCCGGCCCTCCCATCGGACGGCCGCAAACGGCGTCGATGAGTCGACCCGCCAACTGAACCGTACTCGACAGCTTTATTCACATCCTCAGAACGGATGGTGGACGTTCCGGGAACGCAGTGGCGCCGCCCCGTGTTTCCCGAACGCCGTGTGCGTCCGTGCGGCGCCGCGGTGCCGAGTTTAACGAGCGCTGGATCCCGGGGGCTCTATTTGCCGGTCTGCTTTAAACACAGCGCCGGGCAACATATCATCTGGGAGTGTCAACTGCGGTGGGGTCTCAGGCCGGCGGTGACCGACCCGCTGAGTCGACCGGCGGACAGCACAGCTGTCTGCGCTCGAATCTGTCCGAGAAAAGTAATAAAACCACCGTCGTCCGCTCATGAAATGCACTGCATGACTCAGGCACGCTCGTAAACCGAGCCCTGCGAGCCATCAGAACATCTGAAGTGAAGCATTACACATGCTGAGAGTTGAGACAAAGCGCTGCCAAATAGGGGTAGGCGATTTTCATCGGCGAGATAGATGGTTGTCCATATATGATTAGGGTGCAACAATACCCTGCACGATAACGGCCTGCTATTCACGAGCGCCGCTCTCAATAGGCGGGATAACGAATAACCCGCAGCTTAATCGCCGCTCTGCCGGCTGCATACTACATTCATCATGAATTATGCTAAACCAACAACGGGGTATTTCTGGTGCGTAATGCTCAGCATATCCGGTGGCCACATGGCGTTAGTGTTACGGTGATGCTGCATAGGTAAGCAATGTTTCAAGTTTTTTCTTCACTGTATCAGTCACATTTTCTATGCTCAAGAAGAGCAAGACAAAGGTCAAGATAAACAGAAGGTTACTTATAGGTAGCAATTAAATCACCGGAGCATCAAAAGCACGCACATTGATTTTGATGACGTACTAGGAGTTTTGGGGACCAAGTTATTTGAAATCGGTAGCTGGGAAAATTAAAATAACTGGGCCTGTCGTATCTGTCGATAACCCTGGCCTCTGCCTTTCCGTTGTGCCACTGAAGTTTGTGTTTCCGGCTGGCCACCGTGCGGCCCTGTGCCCGGCTCGTGCACTCCTCCCTCCCCGCTGTCTACGAGCGGCCGGCAGGGGCCGCTCCGCTACCCGCGGGGCGCTCCTTATCACCCCGGTCCGTCCCAGCACCGCGGTAATTAGTGGTGTGGCACGACTCGGCTCGCGCCCCAGACACACGTGACGCACCGGAGACAAACGCGCCACGTGCAGCGCGCTGGGTTGCGTCGCGTTTGTCGCCGGCGTCGGATGTTGCGTGTCGGTCGTCTTGGAGGCGTGTGGGATGAGACAATTATCACGCTGTCGGTGCAATGATACGGTTGTTTATCAGAGTAAAAACAGACGTCATTCACCGCGCGGCGTGACGAAGGGAGCAAAAGCGATGCATTGAGAACAGCGACTTACGCATACTGAACTATGGTATTGGTATGACGTAACGTTGACGTCATTGGCCGTGGACAGCGGACTTCCTGTGTGTGTGATGTCACTGACCAGGGTCCATTTCATTGAGTGGCTCGTGTAGACTACTCACTCACTCAAACTGCACGCTCCCAGAGTCGAGAATTGGACCATTCCACTCTGCCGTCCGGTCCCCAGAGAATCAGTTGCTCAATGCTGCAGCGGGCCACATCCCAATCTCCGCACCAGGCGTCTCACTGCGCGCACCGGTCGTCTCACTCGCAGCCGCCCCGGACCGGCACACCGGTCACCTGCCGGTCTTTGGCGCTATCGCCGTGAGGATCGGACGCTCCGTCAGTGAGCGAGCCGGCGGACACGGCGCACGCGGCGGCCGGCAGCACACCGCCACTCGACGCTCGAGCACGGACAAAGGCACCTCAGACCGCCGCCTCCCGATATAGACCCATCCGGGCGCGCGGTGTCCGTCAATGGCTGTTTGGAGACTATTCTGGCGCCTCGTGTATTGTCGGTGTGGTGGTATTTGCGGACTGAATGGTGTTAGGAAGATATGCGCTGTCAGCGAGGTTTTATTAGGTTGTGCTTTTGTATTGATTCTGCTCAGTGATCAGTTCTCACAGCTGCCAGGAAGGGCGACATTTCCGCGTAAACTGATCAGGAGAAGGAAGTCTAACAATGTTCACTGTGCAGAAGCATTTCAAAGGAACATAAGTCACTGCGGACTGTGAGATTATTTTCATTAGCGCTGAGGCGTCACACTGTGCAGGAGTAATATTAATGAAACATGGCTCAGCGGCAGCGACACTCGACTGAATGACAACTGCCTCAAACGCGCCGCCCCGCGCTCTGTTTAATCAAGAAACATTGCCGAGCGCTCGCCATACATTTGATCCGAGGCGGTGCACGGCCAGATCAGATGTCGGAAACATAATGCAATGGCCGCTGGAAGTCCAGTGTGAGATTGCCTTAGTTCCTTTGTTCCGGTAACCAATACAAATGAGGTCTAGAGGCGCACACGGACACGCCATCAGAGGCGGCGCGCTTTGATACAGTTGCAGCGCGGCGGCGGCGTGCGCGGCGCGGTGCGGCGACTGTCGACCTTGTGCTGCCAGTTTGGGGCGGCGGGCGGACAGGCGGCAGGCACAGCCTTCCCTCCTGCCTCGCCTCCCACTCGGCGGCCCCACGGCCGGTACCGACGCGTCCCGCGTGCACCTGTCCGGGCGTCATCAGGCCTCCGGCACGCTCCAGCCCCCGGAGGAGCCGCCGAGGACTGGCGGCCGAGAGCACTGAGCAGTAAGCACCCCCGGCACGTCCCGGCCTCCGGACCGGAGGAGCCAGCAGGGCTGGCGGGCGTGAGCGGCCTCCTCCGTCACGCATATACGGCCCTCGGAGAAGCCTCTGGTCGCAGCTGACTGCCGCCGTCGCTAACCGTCAGCCGAGCGGCGAGCCACGACCCCCACCCTGCCCTGCCGGCTGCTCCGCGAACTGGCCGCCGCCGTAGTCACTGCATGCTCCACTGAAACCGACCTGCCGACCGGCCTGTCTGTCAGAGACGTGCAGCGACAAGAGCGGCACGGCGGGGGCGGCCGCGTCCGTCAATAGCCGTGAGACGGATGGCCACCAACTGCACAAGACGGATGGCCGGATAGGCTACTGCGCCGATGCTGATTCGGCTGCCGTCCTTGGTGCGATCATTCGTAGCTGCGTGTATAGCCCATCAGCTGCGTGTGTGACTCGCAGAATGGACTGGTAATTGGGACTCGGCGCGGCGCTCCCTGAAGGGATCAGCCGGCCGGGCGGGAGCCACCCTGGGACTCCGCTGGGAGAGTACCGGGAAACCCGAGACCGGGAGCCTCCCGGACGGCGCCGGGGCGCGGCCGCTGCTCATCAGAGGTCCTTCTGTGCCGCGAGTACACGGCTAATCACCTCCTCCCGCGCACACCTTGAGCGGAGTGGAGCCTGATGAGGCTGCAGGGCATGGGCAGCAGCCGCCACTGGGGCCGGCTATTGTTCTGTCAAGGTAATACCCCGCCCTTTCCCTTTCATCCTCCCCCGCACGACATTACCGATACATAGCCTGCCGCCCGCGGTAACCCCACTCGGCCCCCGCTGCTCGCCCCCGCCGCGGCTGATGCATGCGCTCCCGCCCGGCCCTGTATCTGTCTGCCGGCCGTGAGGGCACGCAGAGACCGGCACGGCCAACACGCGCCTTACAGCGCGCCTTACACCGGCGCCGACCGACTACACCTGCCCCGCCCCCGCGCACACCGCACAGAACATATTGCACAATTTATTGGCGCGCCTGCCGAAATAGCGAGCGGTGCGCTCGTTGGCATGCGCGCGCCGGAGCGGCGCCCGCTTAGCGGGGCGGGCAATTTGTCAGCGGGGGCTGCCGGCGGTACAGAGGAGCTCGGCTGACGGCGAGCCCGGCTCGGCAGCTCGGCGTCGTCATAACGGCCGTGCAGCTCGTCCGTCCTGCGCCGGCCGCACTATCTAGATCGGATATTTACATTTTCGGACGCGCCGCGCATACCGGCTGAAGTGATGGCCGTCCGGTGCGCGGCCGGAGCGGGCGTAAGGCAGTTTATCGGGGGCGGTGTGCGCGCGGCCGACCGCCGGACGGTGCTAATCCTGCAGAGGACGGGACGAGGCGAAAGGGGCACACCGATCCGGAGGAGCGTCGCGCGGCTGTCGCCCGTCAGTTGCGCCATCGGTTCCCATCTACCCCCGTCTGCGGCGAACGGCCTGGCGTCTGTCTTCTGGAGAACACACCCCCGAGACAGACTGAGAATACACTACCGAGAACAGAGCCGCCGCCGAGACACTAACGAAGAAGCGTCCGACAATCGCAGCACAAAGCGGCGCCCGCCACAGCCTCCATTACTGCATTGCTTGCTATTCATGCGGTATCACCGCGCCGGCCGGCTCAAAGCCCGCCCTTGTGGCGTCATGCAAGTCACTGAGCTGCAGCCGAGCGCGGCAGAATATGTGCCCCAGACGGTGTCTGAGTTTCACTGATCTGTTTCACAAACACGGTTCCCGCCGGGCTCCCCGCCCCGGCTGCGGTCGGCCGTCGCCGTCCCGGCGGGTGAGGCGCTTCTCATGCAGCCGACGGCGTCATGCAAAGTGGACGGGGCACGCACGGCGGCGGCCTCACAAATAAGGCTGCCGTCGGCGGGCTGACACGTCGACCACCAGGTGTCGCGGTGACACCGACTGACACCGGCGGATAATGTGACACCGCCGCCGTCCGGGGGCTATCCGCTCTCCGTGTCCGGCTGTCTGTAACGGCGCGCCGTGACACCGCCCGCACTCCATTTGTATTGTATCGACACCATGTCACGGAGCCAGGGCGGTCAGTGCGACCCACGGCCGGACACGACCGTTTATAAGTAAAACGGGCCACTGGATAGCAGAGATGACCGCAATGCTCATATTCACGGCCAATTTATTCGATATTACACACCACAATCACACACTCATATTCAATGCATTTGAGTGTAGAGCTGAACCACAAATCAAAACGCAATACCGGGAATCCAATCTGGAAATCAGATCGCTCGTTTCAGAGAGACATCACGACCGTATATGGGCTCTGGCGCGTCAAAGTCGTATTCACGAGGGTCGCCGTGTACGCCATATCGGTCGACGGCGGCGGGGACACGATGTAGCGCGGTCAGGTCACTTTGATGGCACCATGTCACCGTTTTCGGCTCGGGTGCTCCCTCCCGCCGGGTAGGCTCAGTCCCCTGCCGAGAGACGTTCGATTTCCCGCCTGCCTGTCTGTCCGTTCCACTTGTCCCAGCTGCACGGGGCCTGTCAACGTCAGTTTCCGCTGCTGATTTCAAGTGTGAATCATGGATTTGCTACTTACAGGACCACGCCGAGAGGGGTGCATACTCTAGGGAGGGATCTCTGATCGCTGCATAATTCCGCGGCTTTTCGACCATCGTAAGTGCTAAGGCGGGATTTCACGCCAATAAGTGTCACAGAGAATCATTTGATAACGAGTTGCACTAACCTGCTTCATGAATCACCGATGGCGTGCTATACGAGACTCAATTTGGTGGTGCGTGAGGACGTACAAGGAGCGTAACTTGCAAAAGATACGTTTCAATTTACATTTACAATGCCCAGATACTGAAAGGATATTGCCAATAGCCTGCTTCGTGCACATCATGCAACGGGCTATAAATTGGTCATTGGTCAGCTCGTATTCTGAATCGTCAGTCCATGACATGAGTCACGTTTCGTTTTATCATAAACCGTGAGTCGGAACCCTCCGAGTCACCATGCGGCATAAAATGTGAGCCAGCCTACCCAAACATTACGAACCATGAGCCAAAGTTTCATGCTCACCATGGTTCGCGAGCCTCATGACTTCGCTGACTGCGTCTCGTGAGTTTTCACTCCACACGGCCTGCAAGCTTTCCCTGCCCATTCGCCTGGTCCTGTGACTTCCTTTTCCCTCCTTCCCTCCTTAAGTCCCGTGGGCTTATCTCCTTCCCTCTACAGTGCCTTGCATTCCTCACTCCCCGATACTCCGAGTTCCCCACGCCACACTCTCCTTGACCTGTAAGTTTCCCTACACACTCCCCACGACCCCGTGAGTTCCCCCTGTCCCACTCACCATGCACGGTGAGACGGGCCGGCCGGCTGCGTCGCTCCCCCGCTCTGTTTCGCGCCACACACGTGTACGCGCCCTCGTCATGGTGCCGCGCGTCGGTCACCACCAGGTCAGTGCCGTCGACACGGAGCCGCCGTGACCCGGTCACGTCGAGCGGCTCTCCGTTGCGCAGCCAGGTGACCTCTGGCGGCGGATGACCCCGCGGCGGGTCACAGCGCAGGCGCGCCGTCTCCGTCTGCGCTACCTGCACGTCCTGCGGCGACACGCGAAACTCCTCCCGCAGCGCTGTGGAGAGGGAGGGGTGTTGTCAGATCACATGGGTCAGAGCGGGGGAATGTAAGACACCTGTGCTATTTGTAACACTGAGGCAGACCAGGTGGCCGTGGGTGAACTCGGGGTAGGGTTTGGACAGGGTGATGCTAACCACACGGCGAACAGGCGGGGAGAAACGCAGCCAGGAACTGCACACCTCGACACAGAACAGAGCCGGTGAGTCGGTGCCGAGACGGCTCACAGGCCTCCGAAGTGTCTGCTGCGGCCACACAGCCTCTCAGAGGTCTGCGCTGACACACAGCCGCTCTCAGTGTACCCGCCGTGGTCGGCGGTCGCCGCGGCTCCGACCGCTCGCTCAGCACGTGGCACCCCCATCAGCTGCACGTCGGCGACGCCACAACAATGGGCGCATTGAGCGCGCGGCTGCATTGGGCGCCGGCTCCATCGGCGCTCCGTCTGCGGTCACCGACAGCAGCGCCGTCGGCGGCGACGACCAACGACGCGGCGGTGACGAGTGACGCGCCGATAAAAGCCGCCTTCAGCGCCGCAGTTTTTGTACCTCGTCCGCACGACAATCCTGTAATGATTTCATTAACGGAGTGGCGCCACAAGAGTTGGATTAATGACGGTAGCTGGGGGACCATTCGCGGGCCGTGCATGGGCCACCACAATTATTCGCCACTGGCACGACAATACAGCGCCGGCCTGAATATGTGCGGAATATGGAGCGGCGCGGTGGCCGTTCCGAGCCGAGGTGCGGCGGTATTCTCTCGGGACGTGGCTGCCGTAATAGGTCGTTCCGGCGCAAATATGGCGCATATTGCAGCCGCCGAACAACGCTGCCGGCCTGCCAAGGGTGTGTTCTACGGCCACACAGCGGTTTTTCCGTACGCCGGGCCTGGTCGGCAGAGATAGACGCCAGCCGCGGCTCGTCGAGGGCGTATGGTAGGGAGGGAGCAGTCTGATCGAATGCATCCCGAGGCGGGGGTGTGCTGAGGTGTGAGAAGTAAGGATCCGCATGAGAATTACTTCTCTGACACCATCGCTCCGCCAAGGAGTGCCGCGCCCTTCCCGTCCACCTCCCGGGGGCAGGGCGGACGGTCGGCCGGCCGACTGGCGCCCTCGGTCGTCGTTCACGACGCTGGTGACTCACGGCCGCACCGGGTGACCTACGGGCACACGTCACCTTCGACACGAGCTCCGGTCCGCCGCTCGATACCGCTCACTGTCAGGGACAGACAGGTGAACAGAGCTGTCTGGGAACCCTCCTGCACTGTCGAGCAGTCTGTGCGAGCGGCAGTGTATCGCCGCGCGACCCTCCTCAGCCGCGCCGCGCGTCTGGCGTGCATCGTTTATAATTTATCTGATAATGACGTCGCCCTGCTGCATCCGAGTGGCTCGGGGCAGGTTACCGGAGCGGCGGGCGGCCCGGTGTTGATGCCAGAACAGGTTCCTCCGACGGCGCAGCTGATAATCAGACGGCGCCGAGACGACGGTCTGTCTTCGGTGCGGGCGAATCGCTGTGCCGAGGGAGTTACACTGCGCCAGGGCGGTGACGTGTGCCGCCTGCGTCAATAGCCGTTAATTTCAGCTGGCCCAGTTATCGACTGGGCTGGCGGCGGCTGCGACCGCGCCGCCGGAGGTCTGACCCCAGGTGTGGCAGCGCCGACTGGGGGAGCGGGGCGGGGGTGCACAGCAGCGGCGCCGGATCGGCCGACAGGCACGCTCCGGCCATGAAAAAGTTTACGGCCGCTCCTGGCTGAGTCGCTGCCTGCGCCGGTGCCGTGGCAACCCTCCACTTCCTGCCTCCCCCGCGCGGCGCCACTCCCAGTGAGTCCGGCGGCTCTCTCTGGCGGCGCACCCCGCGCCGGCCCGGCGGGTCCGCGCGGCGACACGGGACGCATGTGAAACCGAGGACTGTGCTCCCCACCGTCCGCCGTCCCCGCCGCCTCTCCAGCCTCTCTGTGTTTGTTTGGACTCTGTCCAGCCGGACCGTGCGACTATCGGCGCGGCGACACAGCCGAGAGTCGCTATCAGCGGGGCCAGGCGCCGTTCCAGGCCGTTAGCGACAGCCCCGAGATGGTCGCGCCGCCGCTCGATGATCGCGCCGCGGCTGTCGTCCCGACCAGTTGTCCGCCGGGCGCGACCCGCTGTCGGCCAACCGGTCCCCACTGACTTGTTGCCACAGTCGAGCGCGGCTAATTTACACACAGAGATGTGCAATAAATAAGAGGAGATTGCCTGCCTACATTAGCTGTTATGAAGACGGTGAGTTCGCGCCGGCCGGCGCCTGCCGCGGTGTTTTTTGATGGTGACAAGCTCTGCCCAGCCGAGGAATGAGCTCCCACAAATCTGCCTGAAGGTGGGCTGGCGAGCCGCCTAAAAAATGAACGCATTCCGGCGTCTGGTCTCATTAGGAGGTAATTGCTCGGCAAAACGTGCCAGCCACGGCCGAGCTGCCGCCGTGAGCTTCTGTCGGCTGCGGCACGTCCTGAATGCGTCTCATCTCCGGCCGAGCGGAGGAGCCGAGGAGATGGAACGCACATGTTTGCGGAACGACGCGTGAATGAAATCCGCTCAGTCAACCTCGGAGCTGGGCCAGGTGCTGGCAGCCGTATCTGATTTACGGAACATTCGCCGCAGCTGTCGTACAGCAGAGCCGACATCTTGAGGGACCACCTTTGAGATCTCATGAATCGCGAGGTTACTGCTAACCACAAAGGCCGTGCTAAACACCTAATGACGTGCGGTGTGAAAGAACGTCTCCTTTACGAACACCTAGCCTTTCATGCTCGTGTTTTAGAGAGCGCTTAAAGGGGTGCCTGATAGCATACGACACCATTTCATTGTCATTCAATTGAACCACTTACGGTAAATGGTGCGCTTATAGAAATTCCCGAGTTATGGTCTGGCTGGCGCCTGAAGGGTGAGAATGTTTGGGCAAAGTCCGCGGCCATCCATTAGCTCGGCCAAAGGACCGCGCGGGGACGTTTAGGTCGCCAGGCGTCAGTGAACCCGCTCCTTTCAAAGTTTGCCGAGCCGCACTACAAAGAGCACAAAGGGGCTGCCATTCGATTGGCTCAAGTGGCGGCTGGTGCGCCAGCGGCGGAGGCGGCGACCACGGCTCACACGCGCGACATCGCCGCACCAGTGACGAAAACACACAGAGTGTAACGCGCTGTGACCTGTCCAAGGAGGCGCCCCCGGCAGCCGGGTTTGTGGGCGCGAGTGTTGGCGTTCCGGTGACCTCAGCCAGCCCAAAGCAGCGGCGCTACGTGCTCGACGGAGCGATGACAGCCGTATCTGCGCAGTCCCGCAGCAGACCGCAGATGCAGATCTGGACACTGGACGATTGATGGCGTTTTAAGCGGCACCATTGTTGAAAAACGTCCCGTAAAAAGCCCGGCTAAGTATCCCCTCGCCGGTGACGGAAATGCATACGCTCGTCATACAGCTGACGCGTTCTTTCTCGCGCGACCGCCGCCGGGTCGTCACCTCCTCTCACAGTAAAAACGCTTTACGCGTCGCCGAAGACAGGTTGAGTTGCGCGCGGCAGCGGCGCGGCCGGTCATCGCGCTCCCATTAGTGCCACGGTGACAGGCAGAGGAGCTGCCCCCGCGCTGGTGAGGGCCTCCGCCCGCCGCCGCGCGCCGCCGGCCTCCCCTGGGCGGAGGGAGCGGCCGGCGGCCTCCCGGGCCGCCGACCGCCCCGGACGCGCGGCTGGCAAAACATTTATCCTGATCTCAGGAGACGGCGCCGAGTGGCCGGCCGCGCGCCGCGCGCCGCGTCGCCGGACCGCCGGCAGCCCACCACGCCTCCTGGCCGGCGGAGATCGATTTCCGCGTCACGACTCGTGCCGGAGACAGCTGAGGAGACGACGGTCCGCGCGGCGTGGCCGTCCGGCAGAACGGCCGGCCGCAATCAATCCGCTCCGCCGCCCCTCCGCCTCCGCGAGTAGAGCAATAATAGCGGCCACCGACGGCGCAGCTTTGTGGACAACTGGCCGGCGGGGCCGATCAGCAGCCAGCGGTATGGTCCGCCGACCACAATCCACGGCGGGTGGGCAGCTCGGCCGGCGGACCGACCACAGCTCACCGAGCGGGACGTACGGGGACAGACCCGACGAGCGGCCGTCGTCGCAGGCAGTTGAGCAGCCTCTGCAGCCAGCTGAACTATGTCCGAATCGCTGCCATCCGGACCGACTCACCAAACCGCCCGTCTTCAAGGCTGGCCGGGGCGTCGCGCCCATACTGTCTGAGAATGAGGCCCCGTCTGCCGGTAGGAGCTGGGAACCGGTCAGTTGGTCAGTAGCCGTCGGTCAGGCTATGAGCTGTATTGGTGCGGCGCTTCTCCCCACGGCTCCGGGCCGACTCAGTGCCGGTGGGTGGCTTTCATGGGATCGAGGAGACTCTCACATACAACGTGACCACAAACGTCGGTAAGGCGTCGGCGGTAGCGACGACGCCGACGGACGGCTGTGCTACAGTGGTTTAGCGCCGGAGTCTATACCGACACGCGCCGTTCCGTGGCAGCCGTGCCGGCGGCGGGGCGGCGATGACGGCGGCGCGGGCGGCGCGGGCCGCTGATGAATCGGCTGGCGGTGGCGGCTGTCAGCAGCAGCGGCCCGGCGCGCCGCGGCCGATCGAGACAGAGTGCGTGCCGCTCGGAGCCTGACGCGTCCCGGTAACACGCCGTAATGGAGCGCCAGGGACGCGGAGGCGGCGGCGCCGACCACCCGTCTGACGACCCCCGCCACCGCCCGCCCTGTTTGTTGAGATGTGTCATGCCGGTCGGTCTGACGGATCGCCCGGACAGGTCGGCTCCTGGCACCGACACCGGCTCTGAACCAACCCGTGTCACCGGCGTGTCAACGACATGTCATCGGCGTGTCGCCGGCCGTGTCAGCCGCCGGAAAATACTGTTCGTTTGTTTATTCAGCGCGAGGTGGGTGACATCTTCATTTTTCTAGTGCAGCCAAGTGTGTCATTGGAGCTGTTGCAATTTAGGAAGCTGAATGGGGACGTGCACGAATTAAAACATACGCAACAGAACGCACTGGCTGGGTGTAGGTAGATAAAATCAGTGCGTACCGTGTATAAATGCGCGGTGTCTGGTTCCCCGCCGCCGTTTCACCGTTGCACACTGCTTCGGTTTCGCACATTGACGTCGCAATCCGTTACCGCACGACGATCCGTGTACCAGTCCGACACCTGATCTCAAGTGGAATCGACCAGTAAATTCCTACACGGCAAATCGCTGCAGTAAATATCATATCCCTCTCACTGCCGCTATGTAGTGCCACTTCGATATAAGGCTAGGCCTATATAGCACCGTTACCTATGGCCATCAATATACATATAAAGGGCCCCTGCTGGGCCCTATCAGAGTAACAAGGTGCGCTGAATGTGCGTGCGAGTGTCCATTACTCACCTGGGCCGCGTGAGGTCCCGCGGTGAAAACTGCACCCAGCGACATATGCACACGCACATGCAAAGCGGCATACTTCGCCTGATGCAGTCCGCGCGTGCAGATGAATAATGGGGCCCGGGGTCAGCTCTTTACAGCGGTCACATTGTATATCAGCGCGACACGCCCGTGTTCGCGGCGCTCGTAGATATGCGCCGTTTCCAGCCCGGCCGGCTATGACCATTGAAATGCAGCGAGCGGCAGATCGGGGGACCGCGGGTTGTGTGTCCGACTGTCCGTCCCTCGGAGGCGGTGTCACACAGCCGCTCTGTCGACAGTCCCCGGCCCGCTGACCGATCACCGCCGGCCGACACGGCGCCGCTGACATTTGAGCCCCGGTGGCGTCGGCGCCTGTCACAAAGGGCACCCTGTGCGGCTGCAGCAGCGCGCGTGAGCGGCCGACCCCCGCCCCGGAGCCGCGCGAGCCGCGCTGACTCGCCCACTCGCAAATGGCTGACTCGCCTGAGTTGAGTCGCTGACTCGAACCAGACCCACTGAATTCTAGCAGGAACGACTATTTGAGTTTGTCGTCCGGCAGCAATGAAGTCGTGCCTTCCCGACCCGGAAACGGTCAGTTGGCTTTTATTTCATTTCCGAGACCGACTCCGGCCCAAAGTTCCATTTACAGCAGCTGAGCCAGAAAAATATTGAAACATCATTTTGCTGAAACTACCCGGTCTGCAGTCTGATTTTAAAGTCGAGTTTAGCCCTCTGCTCTGGCCGAGCCCATGAGCGTAATTTGTCTTCCCGGCCGCGCGGGGCTACTCTAACGACCATTTAAGCAGGTAGCTTCCGACCAACTCCTGCGGGCCGGGGCGGCGCGGCCGGCCAGCTATATATGCGTCTGGGGCGGGCGTTGCTCGGCGGCGCGCTCCTGCACCGATTGCCTTTGATGGGTGTCAGCGGGGCTATTTTTCGCCGCAGCTCGCCGGCCGCCGACCACCGCTATCGACCGGACGACGGCGCGGCGCGGAGCTGCCGGCTCACGGCGGCGCCGCACGCACGCGTCGGCACGGCCGGACGACGGTCAGCGACGGGAGGTGGCCTGCACACCGGTCTCTGCACACGGCCCGCTCCCAGCCCCACGGCACGGGGACGGTGAGGTCGCGCGGAGGGCGCCGCCGACAGCGTGGTGACGGGGCCGGCACGCGCTGCCGCCGCCGCCGGCCACTCGATGACACTGTGACGGTGGCCGTGACAGCGGTCCGTGACGAGGTGGTGACAGCGCGGTGATGACAGCGGCCGGGGCGCGACTGTCCGTTGGTCGGAGCGCCGCGCTGACAGCGCTCCCTCTCGGCCTCCTCCACCTCCCTCCGCGCACCGCCCATCGCAGACAAATTGAGCCGGCAGTCCACCCTTCAGACGGCTGAGCCGCGGATTTGCTGACGCCACCACGGCAGCCGAACCGCCGTCAGCCGAAATCAAATGAATTGATCATGCAGCCCGTTCGGGCGTCGCGCTGCTGCTCCGCGCGTTCCCCGTCCACCGGTCTCGTTCGTTCCGTCCTGTGCCCGTCCTGATATAAAATGCAGTGTCGTTACACCGTTTCTGCTGTTCTGCAGCGGACGAGTGTCGGTGTTCGGAGGACGATGGTATAATTTTCCGGCGGGGACGGCGCGCTCTGCGGACCGCCGATGGACAGAGTCCGGCCGGCAGACGCCCGCAGCCGACCCCCGACTGCAGACGGACGCGCACTCGATAAATCATCACCGCCGCACGCCTCCCCATTAGCATACACTGCATCATGCTTGTTATGCAGACGCGGTGCTTAGACGGGCATTGTGCAGAAGACGACTTTCAATGAATCTATAAGTTGGTCTACCACCGGCCCTCGGAGGGCTTTGATGTGCGTCGGGCCGGACCGCCTCCTCGCCGGCTGAATGGCGATCGGTTTTCGGCCCAGCAGTCGTTAGACGTGGTAATAGGTGGGTACAAAGCGACGCCAATCGACTCGTGCAAATCATACTGACTGCAGAACCAGCCCTAACGGCGGACGATTAGGTACCACATGGCCGTATATAGCATGATAAGTATATTGGACTAACGGACGAGATGAATATCGCTACTTTGAAAGAACATGAATGTGAAATTCCACTGAAATGGTGAACGGTAAGGCGGGGTCCTCATTCCCCCGCCTGCACGAATGGTTAAGAGAAAAATACGATGCCGGGTTCGCCGAAAAAAGGACTAGGCCCGGAAACGGAGAAGGTAACAGGTGGCCAAATGGTAGCGTGCCAAGTGACTACATGGATGGGGTTATTGCCATGGGATTATTGGAGAGATTAGGTATGCCGTTAGAAGCCTTCAAGCGCCGCGAGGTATTAAAAATGTACACAGTAAAAAGCTAAAATCAGTGACAAAGATGCATGACATGTTTTGTCGATTAGCGTAATTGTTTTTCAATAAAAATGTGAACAAAGTTGCCATTGCTTTTGTTCTGATGCCAAAAGCGTGTATGAAAACGGTCTACGTAAATGCAAAGCTGGTAGAAGATGAGTCGCCTGTGAAAATCACGCAGCTTATCAGCGTTAGCGCGTGAGTGTACATTTCCATCGCTAGATGTCACTAGTATCAAACGCCTGAAGATATGCTGTTCCGCAATACACGCTCGCGGTAGGCAGTTACTCGGAGTAGGCGCGCGCCATTTAGTGAATGAGCCGCTTGTTGACAATGCTCGACATTCAGAAACCGACCTGAACATGATCAGATATCGGACTATGTCCTGGCTGTTAGCATTCAATTGCACCATTACGGGCATTCCAGAAATACCGTATGACAATTGACGTATGTATAACGGGTAACGACCCGGTAAGTTTAGTAAGGCTGCTGGAAGGTCAACAGCGCGCCGGAGGACACGGAATAAGACCTGAAGCGTATGTATACTGTTTGAAGTGTGTTTCATTTGCTCCCGCCATGATGCCGCCCCCCTCGGGCATCCCCTCCCCCAATTCTGGGTCTCACTCACCTGCTATCTGCAGCGTGGCGTTTCGGCTGCGCGCCTCGCCGTGCCGGTTGGCCGCCACACACCAGTAGACTCCAGCATCATCCTCTTTGCGCACCTCCACAAAGTAGAGCGTGTTGCCGTGCAGGAAGAACCTCTCGGGTCCCTCGCCGGGTACCAGCGGGCGGCCATCTTTGAACCAGCTGACGATCGGGGTGGGCTCGCCCTCGGCCTTACAGTGTAAGGTCACCGGCTGACCGCGCACCACCAGCTCACTGTTGGGCTGCTCGGTGATCCGTGGTGCGGCGCCGTCACCTGCCGGAGATCAGGGCGCCGGGTCAGTGAGGATCACCTGCCACAGGTCAGGGCGCCGGGTCAGTGGGGAGCCGGGCGCACTGTGGGGTCTCTTTAGGCTGCCAAGGTCACCAAATGGCAATGCAACACTTACGGGTAGGTATGTGCTCCGTGAGTTGGACACGAAAAAAAAACACAAATTAAGGCGTATAGCAGTGCAGCAATAAAATGCTGAACCATCACACCTCATTAATCCAATGATAACGAATGAAGTCCTGCGCTTAATCCAGCAGGACCACTGTTCATGCTTCGTACTAGCTCGTCCTTCCTGGGTTTGAAAAAAAAGACTGGCCGAGTTAAGTCATACCCAAATAAGTCCTGGAGCATATGAAATGGAGCCCGACACCACGCTCGCGGTTTAAAAATTGTGGCCTTAGTACGAGTTTAATAAGCTTGGTGACGTTATCTAGGCCCCGGCACGACGCTAATTTCCGACATAAATTTACGTCAAATCACTTTTATCTTGACATTCGTGCACTTAAATAGTCATTAAGCATGGGCAACACCCAAAAGCTTTCAGATCAGAACTTGTCATTCTATGAAAACCATTTTGATCAACAAATTGGGGTCAACCGTATGCGTCCATTAGGTACCTAGTGTCTGCAACGACAGTTCTTCCATATCCATCGTTCTTTGCATGGAATACGTAAAATGATCCAACATTAGGGGCATTTATGGGTGTAATTGAAGACAAAAAAAGCAAAGAATGCATGTTCTGTCTAGCCGTCCAGCCATTGTCTTTAGCTGGACTGTACGCATAATTGCTGTTTTATGGCTGATCGTCGTTGATAGCTGGGGTGTTTCCGCCCAAATAATGCACGGTGCAGATCTGATGTATCCCACGCGTCTCACGTCTGGCCCACGCCAGCACACCAACGCATTTCAACATGGCCATTGGTGGTAGGGATGTCTCACGCTTGTGATAGACGATAGACAGCACTTACGTAAGAATTGGCTCATGCCAATTGTCATTGACGGAATTTAACTCTAAGGAATAGGCTTGAAATGATCTCACGCATGTCAAAGTGTTTTTATTTTAGGCAAAATAAATATCTAAAACAGTAAAACAAGCTTTCGGCATTACGCCATCATCAAGTTTGAATAAATTAACATGTTAATTATTAACATTAAATTAACATGTTTGAATAAATTAACATGTTAATTTATTCAAACTTGATGATGGCGTAATGCCGAAAGCTTGTTTTACTGTTTTAGATATTTATTTTGCCTAAAATAAAAACACTTTGACATGCGTGAGATCATTTCAAGCCTCGTTATATTAATAATAATCATGTCATCCATCCTCGACCACATAAAAACTAAGGAATAGGATCTCATTCAGTTGCATGTGCAATTCCAGTAGCAAATGAATGTGATTGTTATGGTACGGTATAAGGATCATAATAAAAGCCTTTTGACTAAAATGACCGGTCACGAGACAGTCATCCCAGTCAGCAGAAACGACAGAAATTAACGTAATATATCACAATGTAGTGTAACTAATGTGCGCCACCGAGGCATAGGTTATTTAAATAATATTTTTGCAAGTCTCTGTAGAAAAGTTACAACGAAAAAGCCCTTGATCTTCCTCGTTGAGGTAAACCTCGGTCAACCTGATAAATCACCTGGCGTTGTCTTCCCAAACCGTAATCACCACCCTTACTACATACTGCTGTAAGAATTACATCCAGAATTGGCCATACCAGTCATCCATATGAGCGTTATGAGCAATAAGCGTCCACAGGTCGCGCTACGGGAGGCAGGGGTCAAGTGTTTCCAAACGAACCGCGCTCACACGAGCACCCACTCGTGACCGCCGAGCATGACTTTCAAACGGGACGACCCCGCTACCGGTGGTCCGCTCCCTGATGGCTCCTTCTGCATGTCGCGGGCGAGGAGTGGCCCGGTGGAAGCGGCCGGACCCGTGATCATCGAGTTAGCTCGTTTCCTGGTAGGGCGGCTCGCGTGCCGGCCGCCCGTCTGCGGCGCCGCTGCACGCTGGTCCGTGTACCGACAGACGCGCGCGGCGACTCCACCCGCCTGGAAATGGGCCCGTGAACCCGCCGGCCGACGCGGCGGTGTGAAAACCAGCGGCGGCGCGTTATACATCCGGCCGACGGCCTGTGATCTGTGCCGGCCAGAGGTTTGAGGCTCTCGTAATGTTCGCGGGCCGTTGCAGAAAGCTGGCACAAATTCGTGATTCCGATGGGAACTTGATGGTGGTTTTGGATCTCGGTTACACTACATCGTGCTGATGTGCATTTCACAACCCCACAGATGGCGTTCGTGGGTCGCCTCTGCAGAGCTACCTTTCTGGTTCTCTCCACAACCTACCTCAGTTCCTCAGCCCTCTGACCCCCTTTGGACCCCTCCCTCTCCGGAATGCCCTCCCCCCCCCCCCGACTCTGCGGTCGTGCCGACCCAGAGCGGTGCATTTGGCCGCCGGCTACAAAAACTGCGCGGGTCGCCGTTTTTGCCCACCCGATCATTTGTCAGCATTTGCATGATACACATCTTCGTGGAGGTGTGGGCGGCCCTGATGGCTGGGGAGGGGAAGGAGGGGGGTTTAAGGACCGGGGAGAGGACAAGGTGGGGTGCGGAGCCGCTGAGGGGCCGGGAGGGATCAGTGGAGGTGCGATATGTTGATCCCCGCTCAATGGATTGCCGCTGGAGGGAGCTCTGAGCCAGTCGCTGCGCGCTGACAGGCACTCCGGTGGCGTGTGGGCGTGACGGGGGTGCAGCCGGGGTGCGAACGGGGTGTGCAGGGAGGGTGCCGGGTGCAGGGGAGGTGCAGAGCCGCGGAGTCCGCCGTAGGACGGGCGCAGGCCTCCGTTTGTAGCCGTGCTTCGTTTATTTATCATACCGGTGCGCCGGGCGAGGTCTGGTGGGAGAGAGAGGTGAGACGGAGAGAGGGAGAGGTGAGATGGAGAGAGGGAGAGAAGGGGAGACGCAGCCGGACAGGATCGGCACTTAGCTCCCCTCCAGCGTCACCCCAGCCGGGAAAATGGTTCAGAACTGGCCGAAATGGCTCTCTGGGAAAGGAAACCGTCTGAAATTGCCGCCGTCTCTGCAGGTGGCAGATGGGGGACGGCGGGGACTGGGAGAGCAGGACCGGGAGAAGGGGGACTGGTGGTTACCGAGGGGCAGAGGGGACACCTCGGCCACCAGATGATACAGGCTATTTGTTTATTCGTACGCGGCGCACGGCTCGGATATACAGGAAGTGACTGAGGGGTTGGCCTCTGCCCGGAAGGCACGCTCGGGCATACACAGAGCTCTGATTGATGGAGGCGGAGACAGAGGAATAAACACGACGGTCGCGCCGGCCCAGTGCCCTCCTACTCAGCAGCCACTCATCTGGGGACCGCAGCGAACGCGGCCGGCGGCGCCACGCCACACCGACAACACCGCCATTTTTGTCCGCAATAATAAATACACAGAGACCCAAGTGCTAAGTCCAGAGTTTGTCATGTTTATGGCGGGCATTTAGCTTCCACAAGAAGTCCCACCGCGAATGTATCGCGGTCGTTTGGGAATCACAAACTCCAGACGCGTATCAACGGCTGTCAGCGTGATAGAAGACGGCAGTCGCTGTCTTCGCCGCTGGCACCTACTTTCCAGCTGTTTTGCAGGGTCTGATTAGTGAGACCAACTGCTAGTGCAGCCGCACGGGGCCGGGTTCTTCCACCACCTGGCCGCCCCCTCACCCCGGACCCCGGGCCCCGGACCCCGGGACCCGGGCTCCCCAATTTGTCACCCTTTCCGGCAGCGCGCCGGTGTCGCGTTTCGAGCACGCTTCATTTGACGCCCCGCGCCCCGAAACGCGCCTGCAAATTAGCCGTGCATGCGAACAATCGGCCGACTAAGAGCCGGCCCAGCTGTCGACGACGCGTCGCCATGGAAACCGCTCGGACCGGCCGTGGCAAGCAGTACTTTGTCATGTCACAGTGCTGCACTTATCCCCACTGAATGGGTGCATTAAAGCATATGGCTCCTGTAACTTTGAGATGGTTACATGTCTTTATTCTCAGATTCCTAAGCGAACCGTATAGTTAAAACGCATATTTCATCCAAAGGATATCCTTCTTTATCCAAAAGCAATTAATTAAATATAGGGGAGAGTGGGGTGGGTTGTATCAGTTTTTACTCCGAGACCCATAACCTCGTAACTATCCGTGATAAACTCATTATTTCCATACTATCTCCTTCCTTGATTCTTCTGCTTTTTTGTGCAAAGTAACTTTTCCGCTACCTCTACCAGTTTTTCTTCTACGGTCTGCCGAATAGAACAATGTTTTTGATACAACTTGCCCCATGGCTTGGGTGAGTTGTATCACATGGTGGGGTAATTTGTATCACTATATATTTCACGTTTCAGGGAGTGTGCTTGCTACTGGTTTTGAACATAACAACAACATTAAATGGGGTTAATACAATGTATATGCTCAAAAACTTCACTTTTATTAGACCAAACTTAGGTCAATGCAATCCGAACAAAACATCGAAACGAACGAAACATCAACAGACTAGATGCAAAAGTGGCCCGTTAGGAGCAAAGAAGCCAACACATTGTGCCGAAATGGAACGAGTATTGACTAGCTACCTACAAACGCGAGACAGGGCCTAGTTTTCGCGATCAAAAGCAACATGCCCATACAAACATACATGTTACAACATACCCCACCCGGCTCTGATACAACATGTACGTCGCCGCCATCTTGGAAAAAAACATCCTCGTGCTCAAAAACAGCGGACAGCTGGAGAAATCCATTTTCACTCACGCAGCCTTAGAACCTACCCTCACCACCGCTACGGAGATCTTTCAAATTCGTGCACATCTAAATGCCCAAAACACACATTTTCTTGCAACTCATTTTTTTAGAATGACATTAAAAAAACATAAAATCGGCTCTCACCTCGAGACGCGTCCACCCAGCCACACGACAGAACAGGGAAAGATGGCGCCCGGAAAACCTCGTCGGCTGGTCGTGTCACGAGCGCTATCTATTGGATAAGTTTGGCACAATTCGCCCTGATACAACTTGGACATGATACAACTCTCCCCGCTCTCCCCTACTACCAATATAAATGATTTAACATCATCCTCGCTCTAATTTCGAGCGTCTCACAATTTTGCCGTTCGCTCTGGCCATTTTATCCGACCGAGTCGCTGCGATAGGCGTTATCACAAGTGTATTCGCGGCCATTGGGGCGACGAAAGAAAAGAGGAAAACAACTGGCCCCAGGAACTTTAAATTATCAGTTAGCATGCATCTTTTCCTTGATATGTAGATAATTTACCATCAATTGTTAGAGAAAATTGCATATAAAATCTTCCATTTATGCTTTTTTCATCGTTTGCATAATATGTTCTTTTACTAAGCTAGAAACACTAATTAGAAATAGTTCCCGCATCATCGTCAAGAACAATAGGAAAGGCTTGAAGTGAATACAATAATCTAAATGGTTTTGTAATCTATGTGAAGACACTTCTAAAATTGCCTGTAGAAATATTGAAGGCAAAAGTTCAACTTTTTCACAAGACGGATGTCTATAAACCTATTCAACGTGTGACAACTCAGCCGGTATTTCGTCGCCTACAGCCAAGCTTTCCCTAGTGACCGATAGAGGCGCTGCTATCGATGTCCGCCCGTGCCGCCTAACGGAACCGGCTGGCGCTCCATCTACGCGGTCTGATGCGCGGCCAGCGCCGTCGGCCAGAGACACTAATCTGGCGACACATTTGGCTCCATCAAGACGACGAAAGACGCAGCGCACTAATGAAGGCAATCAGGGGCGACATCTGGCGTCGGTGCGACGACCGTCGTCGTCCCCCGTCCGCCCGTCGTCTGTCCGCCTCCCCCCTGTCCGTCCCTTCGTCGAGCGTTCGCCAGACGGCGCGGTTTTCTGCCCTGATTGTCCCCGGCCCCAAGTCTCTTGGCGAGACGCTCTTTGTCCCCAGCCAATCACGACACCAATCGTGTCCAGCGCACGGGAGGGGGTCTTGGGCATCAGCCGAGCCGCGGCGGACGCACACCCGAGCGCAGGCGCTTCGTGTCCAAAATCCAGCCCCGTGTCCAACTCGCCGGAGGCTGATGCTCTTTTGAATGACGCCCATTAATTCATTAGCCGACAGCGAGTTGCCGGCACTGTCGACGCGGCTGCATTTATTAACATCAGAACGGGACGACGTGGCGAGGGCACCGCCGGATCCGTGACGCGCGCGCCGCTCGCATCTCATCTATGCACGTCCCGTGGCGGCGAAAGGCGCATCTCTCAGCTGGATTCAGCTGTCAAACGCTCACTCGGCTGGTAAATGGTGAGTCGGCCGGCGAATGCATGCCGGATCAGAAATGAGCGTTTTTGTCATGACAGAGCACTTCATTTTTCTTGACAGCGTCCAGGCCGCGAACAGGCAAGCCATACATCATCTGCCTATTTCGCGATTCGATGCGCTCGCTTTGCGCAGACCCCAGCGGGGGGCTCACGAGATCCCAGCATATGCCACCGAAATCGGACGGGCGTTTTATTTTCGGAGCGTCGAATGAGCGCGTTAATCAGCATAAACGCTGACGGATAACACTCGCAACAGGGCCTCCTCTAACATACCCACTGGGTGGGCAAATGCCCACCCAGTCACCATAAATGCCCACCCAGTGGCGTCGATTTGCCCACCCAGAAACAAATGCAAAAATAAAGGTCCGGCCGGACGTCCGGTACTACCACTTCGGTTTCCCGAAAAAAGAAAAACTAGCTAGCAGCCAGTGCCCCAGTGTCCCACTCACTTCCAGTTATTTCTTAACTCTCGCCGGACCTATTGGTTTTCTACATACGCGCCGGCCGACTGGGGGGGGGGCGGGTACGACCCCCCTCGCCGTTTCGCCCCTGGTGGAGCTAGCGCGTCGCGGAAAAAACGAGCGTGTGCGCCGTTACGAGACGCAGAGATTGGTACCCGATTTTAAGGTCCTAGGTCAACCGGTGACCTTTGAGGTCAGGTCAAGTGCCCCAAGGTACGGTTCAGTTTTTGGTGAATAGCTTCGCAAAAAACGACCGCAGAGCCGCGATTTTGGCAGCATCGTGTTCGCCTCGCTCATGCGCGTCGAATGATATACTTTTTGTACGGGTCAGGTCAACTTGGGGTGTTGACCTCAGGTCAAGGTCAGGTCAGCACCCCCAGGTCACGAAGTTGGTCGAAAGAGGTCATGTTGCATATCATTCGATTCGGCAGGTCTTCCTGAGTCCATTGGTGGCTTTCCCGACTCGCTAGCTCAATTTGATCAAGAGTTATTGACGACAAACTAATATGACCTTGATGACGTCATAAATGACGTCACGCAAGGTCAACATTGCAAAAATGACGCATCTAACCTTGCAAGGAGTGCATCAAATCACGATTCTGTGTGCTTGAGATAGTTGGAGATCGTTCCCGGCGCCAGAATAGCAGTTTTCATTTTTCCCCATTGACTTATAATGGTGAGGTCACGAAAATGACCTGACCTCATATGACCTTTAGGAAAAATCCGAGATATACAACTTGTGAGACTCATAATGGATACTAGATCCTGCAAGTTTCATTTCCCTGTAACATCTCCTCTGGCAGTGAGGGCGTTGCGAAGTTGCGACATCTGAAGACCGTGCAGAGGTTCACTTATGACGTCATAGGTCAGTGACCTGACCTGACCCAAAAATGCAGTTGGTGTCAAAAGATGCGGCTTGGATCAAAGGTCAAGTACGCCAAGTTTCAGCTCTCTATCGCCAGCGTGTTCGGAGCTATTGCGAGAAAACCCTATAGGGGGGGGGGGCGGCACCCGCCCCCCCCCCCTCGGCCGGCGAGGGTTAATATGGAAGCATTCGTGACCTCTAGATGACCTCAGGTCACCCGAACTTGGAAAACCTGGAAGTTGGTTATAAATATACAACTCGGTGAGCTTAGCATACCCTGCCAGTTTGAATCAAGAACAACTCTCAGATTTCATTGGCAAAATAGCGCATTTTCAGTGCCATTTTGACCATGTACCGGTTTTTGTGACCTTGTGACCTGACCTGAGGTCATTGGAACACAAAACTCCCAGGTCACATGTCAAATGGCTGCCCCAAGTAGTGTCTGAAATTTGGTGACGCAATGTTTTATGGTTCTTACGCTATAAACGATAAACTCAGCAATTCCGTCGCCGCTAATATAGTCCAATTTTACCCTGTTATTGTACCGGTTTTAGTGACCTGGTGACCTGACCTAAAATAGCAGAGACCTGAAATTTTAAGGGAAGGTGCCAAAAAGGTGGCCCCAGAGGTATGCCAAATTTGGCGGTGCTACGCGCCGCCGTTTTTACGCTATTTGCGAAAAACCTAAGGGGGCTGCATCAACCCCTCTGACCCGGCGAGGGTTAATGTCAATGTAAGAAGGCCGTGTGTAACTAAGATGAAGAGGACGCGTCAAAAGTAAGCTGACCATGCCTCCTAAAAAGAAGCAGCGAACATTATTAGATTTCTGCTTCAAGGAGCCCGAGCAATCATGGACATGGTAAGTTTGTGTTAACTTTGCAAACTGTCATCTTGTTTCCAATAATGGCACAGCTTATTTCGCCTCGCCCTCACCCCCCCCCCCCCCCGGTCACAGGTTTTGAAATTGGTTGACCTCCAAAACAAGTGGCTGGATCCGCCCTTGGGCAGGGGAGCGGCGAAAAATTTTGCCCACCCAGTGAAAAATCCTTAGAGGAGGCCCTGACTCGCAATTCTCCGCCCACGCCATCCGAGTCGGTTTTATGGGGCGCCTGGTGCCGTTCGAAGTTGCGCGTCCGCGCGTCCGTTTTCCGCTGTGGTCTGCAGTGCAGCAGGCAGCTGGCGACAGTTGCCTCCCCTCGCTGCCGCCGTCCGCGCCCATCCCCTTCCCGGATGTCGGTATACAGCGGATGGAAGCCCGTCCAATGATCGCCCCCGGCTACCCTTTGGTGCAGAGCAAATAGGGCCCGTCTGGCTCGCTGTCTATACCAGCCTCGTTGGGCGGTGGCTGAGGGGAGAGAGAGCCCTCGCGAGCAGGCAGCGATGTGGCACTGCGGTTCACAGCCCTGCCTCACTCCACAGCGTAACGCTCAACGCAGCGAGGCGAGGCGGCCATCGACAGCCATCGATTAGAATTCCGGCAGCCGGGCCCCCGAAATCCCACACTCCCGATAATGGCCTGTCGACCGAGCTCGGCTGCGGCCGACCGACCCGGCGCCGGTCCGAGCTGTCGAGCGGCGGGCCGCACCGATTGGCTCCAACTCAGCACTGTCCGGGTAATTGAAACACTGCGTGTGCGTGGGCGGTGCGTGCTGCAATGTCGACCCATCAGCGCACAGTGTGGGGCCGTATTGGAGGCTGTTATTTGCACAGTGCTTCAGTTGATGGAGGGCTCAACTGAGCCACCGCAGTGCCGCGAGCCCACCCGGCAGCGGGCGACGAACAGAGAACGGGCAGGCAGTGGCGCCGGGCGATCAAATGATGGACATGATTGCGTGAATCCGGCCGACGCGCCGGCTCACTGGCGCGGTGACTGGTTGTTGACAGGCCACCGACTGTCGGCCGCGCCCCACGCCCTCCACCCCCACCCGAACCCATCATCAAACATCCTACTGCGCCATCATACCCGTCCGTCCCACCCTGGAGTGGCACTCTTTGGCCCACCACGCTCCCGGACATTACACCTGCGCAACCCTCCACAAGAGCAGCGCTCGACGCTCCATCGACACCCCTTGAGCATCGTTACCGACAATCTATATACCCGATCGTGCCACAGAGGGAATTCATGAATGCGGCGGCTGCATTTGGCCCACAATGGCGACCTGTCACATGGCCAGTCGACTGCCGGCGGTCAGACAGAACTGAGTCAACTCATTAACGACACACAATACGGGAGGTGTACTGATCAAACAGACTGGCGAATACGCCGCCGGGTCGGAGCGCGCACGGGAAGCGACCGCACGCCGGCACGGAAACGGCGGCCTTCCGTCGTACCCGACACGGTGTCTGGTGTGGTCGGAAATTGGTACAACATCGACGGAAACGGGCCGATCGTGCGGCGGGGAGCGGTGAGCGGCCCACCGGCGCGCCGAGCCGACGATAGCGCCGGCGGCCGCCGAGGAGCCTACCTGGTCGGTATCGACCCAGCAGCACACGGCGCGTCCGCTCGGCGCCAGCCGGGGCCGGCACCGGACTCAGACGAGTCGCGTGTCACCGTCGACCTGACCCCGACCGGCGGCGACGGGTCCCGTGTCACCCAGGTGAGCTGACCCGGCGCCGGGGCCGGGCGGCGTCAGGTCGCCGGCTAATGGGTGGCCGGGTTCACTGAGGTGCGCTACCAGAGAACCAGAGAGGTGTCAGCCGAGACGCCAGCTGAGCTGTCATCCTCCCCGTCTCGCCTATCGTCTCGTCTCGTGTCGCGGGGTAGTCTCCATCCCCGCAGCACCACGCGTCCTCAGCCGTTACCACCCCGTCAGCGCGCCGGCCAGCTCAAAGAGGCGGATCAACTGACACGCATCGTCTTCCACCTTTGAGAGGAGACGGACCAGATCCGCGCCGGATAAAGACCGGCTGAGCCAACACCGCGGCCGTCTTTCACACCGGCCGACCCGGTCTGATCCCATCGGGGAGCGGCCGGATCGGACGCTCGTTCATCACGCACTGGCGGCGGCCCAGCCGGCAGCCCGCCGCACGCAACGAAAAATCCACGGAAAAAGTCGGCTGCAGCGTATGACATGCAACTATGGGGACCTCCTTCTCTGCGGTGCACGGCTTGCAGGGGACAGGGGGAGGACAGAGATGGGCCGGGTGTCATTATAAGGCCATCAGGCGGACGGACGGGGGCGGGCCGCGTCCGTTGTGCCGCTGACGCCTGATGGTGACAGACTCCGAGACGTGACTTGGCGCCGTCTCGTCCCGGCCGCCCAGACACGTCTCTGGGGCTGCGGCAGGTCACAGCGGTCACAGGGGTCACAGATGGCCCGGTGAGGGCATACGGCGTGCTGTTGCGTTCCGCTGAATCCCGCAGGACGCATCAAAGTCAACTTGATATGTCAACAGCTGCACCAATCGAGGGCGAGCTATCCCCAGTGGGAGCAGGCATGACGCACTGCCTCCCACCAGAACCTTGTTTGACCCAGCAGCACACGGGTCTGGGTCAGATCAAACACTCGGATCAAATAAATCTCGTCACGATAAATCACACCACCCAGACATCACCTATGTGGTTCGACAGCCCTGCAGCAATGCACGGTGCTCGGAGTAACTATCATTTCGTCGTCGGGCTGTCGGCGGGTCGATGCGGCCCGCTGCAGAGCGCGCGACGAGGTCGACCTCGCGCCCGTCGCCGTCGCCGACACTGGCGGCGCCGTGCGCATCGATTGCCGTCGAATCAGTTGGTCGTCGACGTCAGCGTTACGCTGCAGGTTATTGCTGCCGCCAGGTCGGCCGAAATAAACGGCACTAACTGACGGCCGTGCGCAACGAACCGTTTTAGTTCCCAACATTGATGAGAAAGAAAAACGTCAACTTTGACAATAAATCGTCCAAGAATTTCGCAATAGTTCCGGTTACAACTTTGTTGAAGTCTCGGCAGACGCACGGCTCCGCCCGGAGAGTTTGAATTCGGTCTGGCAGACGGACGCAGACGGCTCCAGTCCTGATTGACGTCAATCTGTCGGCTGCGAACAAGTTCCTCTGTTGGTTGAGCGGCCGAAGTGAGCGAATCTGTCCGACTTTATCTGGGCTCAGCAAACGCTGAGCGGCTCTAGCGAGGCCCACTAAAAACTCTGACAACTTGAATGGAGCCAACCGACCTCTGGCCATCGAGACCGAACGGATGGGCTCCGGTCTCGGGCCTTGAACGGGCACGTCGTAGCTGGATACGTTATGGGACGTATTTGAAGGACCCATCTGAAGGTTGCGTCACGGATGAAAGCAGTGTTACGGCTGAAAATAGCGCCGTGCGTCACGCAGGGCGATCGGCGATCGTCCGCTCGTTCCCAGGAGCGGCTCCATTTCCTCTGATCTCCCACGGTCCGACCACACGCGCTGATGACCGACTCCAAACAGAGCGCTGAGCGGCGAGCAGCGCCGCACAGCCGTGCGCTGCGGCGAGAACAGACGCACGGCGGCGTGGACTGACGCGGCGCGGCCGGTGTGCCTCTGGTTTTAACAGCTGCGCGCCGTGCTCTGGACTCGCTCCAGGTCGCATGTGGTCAGCGCCGTCCGCCGGTCCGGCGCCATTCCTCGTCGACGCCGCGCCATCCCTCGCCGTCGTCTCCGACGCGGCCCGACCTGGCACGACGGTATCGCAGGATCGCGGTGCGTCGCTCGGGCGACAGTGCACCTTTGTTCTGCGCGTCGCGGTGCGCTCCTGCCTGGCCTTCCTCCACTCCGGCGAGGGGCGGTGACGGCCGGCGCGGCTGGTCGACAGTTACGGCGCGTCACCGGCGCCGCGACGTTATCGACGCGGCCGTAACCCGTCAGAGAGCCGTCGCCCGGTTTAATGTCCGCTCATTATCAGCCAGTGCGTCCGGGCGGGTCGCGCGCCTGCGCCGCAGCGGCCGGGGTGGGCTGTTGACGGGGCAGTGAACCGCCGACCGACAGCGATGAACACGCCCCAATCGACGGCCGACGTTCGGACAGCTGCGAATAGCACGTCGAGCCGATGACAAATGATCGCAGTCCGCTCACCTTCCGTGCTTTCACAGCGGCGTCTCTGTAAGACGGCACGCGCGGCCGGCGACAGCGGGGGCGGGCGCCGAGGGCCTTTCACCAGCGGCGTTCCCTGGGTGTCACCCGTGACGAAGTGACGCACCGAGAGGCGCGCTCGGCGGCCGCCGTCCCTCCGCGCCGGCCCGGCCGCCGCTGAGGGACGTTTATTGCCCGGCTGGTGGACAGATGGGAGGCGCCGCGGCCGCCCGATGCCCTCCGATGACCTGCGGCCGACGGACGGGGGCCGCCCTGCCGGCCGGTCCGCCGTGCAGCGCCGCGCCCTCAGATTACATCGGCGCCCGTGTACGGGTCGACTCATTGTCGCCGGTCGTTCCCGGCGAGCGAGTGCGGCGCGCCTGTCTCCGCCGGCCGTAACGCGATCGCCTGTGTAAATTAGATTGTCACGTGCAGTGCGCGGCGCGCCTGTCCGGTCAGGGTTTATTAGCTCGGTCGTCACATGTCGCGCGCGAGGTGAGATGGTGGTCAGAAGATCCTGAGGGCCCGCTGACCACATAGATCCTCTGCACAAACTGCAGAGACAGCTCAGCCAGTCCGAGCGGGTGAGCCCGCAGTCACACCGGAACGCTCATGAGCCGCTGTTTAAGATAAGCGCAGGCAAGCGTAGACTAACATCGTGCAGCTGGCATATCTTATTACAGCGACAGCGTGCAGTCAGCCGGCGGCCCGTTCCCGTTAGTTCCGTGAAGCGGCCCCCAGTTGGCCTTCGGCCGTCCCGTCCCTCCCGTGAGCCGACCAGCCGTGATCTCAGTCGCGGCCGCGGCTTCGGGGCTACATGTGGCGCACCCCGACCGCCGGCGGCTGACGTGCAGCGCCCGGCACGCGGCCAGCGCCGGTCAGCGTGCTCCGGAAGCGTCCACATGAGCCTGTATCAGAGGCGACGAGCTGTGAGTGCACTGATGCACGCATCCGTCCCGCCCCGCCCGCCGCCCTCCCGGCGCCCGCAGCCAGCTCACATCCTCAATCTGAAGTCGTTGCGGCGAGCCAGAGATGATTCAACGTGTTTGGACTGGTCGTTAATGAATCCCAGATCTAATCTGGGATCGTACAAATCTAACATGCTCATGATCACATCATCTCTTGACCCGAATGGTCGCTGTTTCATGAGTTGGCCAACTTCCCGAGCCTCCGCTTGACAGACCCTAAAACCCACTCGGTCTTCTAGTTTGGCAACTGCTCCACATTTTCGCTGAGCTCGCTGGCATCGACAACAGTGGGCCCTTTGTTTTAAGTGACTTGGGCCGGAACGGTACTTTTTAGTCCGGGCCAGGTCTCTGGCCGGTTTGGTTTCGGGCTGCGCCCTTTGAGATTCCACTGGAGTGGGTGCGGCGGTGGGTGACCCCCGGGTGCCCGCGTGCCCCGCGGCCATCGCGGAGGCCTGCCCAGTTATGTCGGCCCGTTTGACTAATGGTGGTAGAATGACGGACTCGCATGTCGTCCGGCGCGGCGGCCGGTGAGCGGGCTGGCCGTGCCAGTCTCCGCGGGCGCAGCAGAGGTCGCCGGTCCGCCGTGCCGCCCCGGTCACCCCCTGACGAGGTCAGAGGCTGTCGTGACGCTGCACGGTCACCCAGATTCCGCCGCAGGACACAGTAGGGGGTCGGCGAAAGGTCGAATGCACTAGCTTCGTGCTGGTGGAGATACAGTACATACAGCACGTGCGATTTCAGTCTCGTGAAAGGTCAGATATTTGGGATAGCTGTCGTGGCACTCCACCCATTTGACATTAGGCAGTCCAACACGAGCGCTGAAGAGACTGCAGCGTTCGGGCCACTCACTCAACGAGCTCCCTCATAGCCAGAACATATCGCCCCGTTCTGCCTTAGAGCGCCGTCGGTGGCGGGCCGGCACGAGCCGTAATGCGGCCGTCGGTCTGCCATGATTGCTGTGGTGCTGCCGTGCGCCGGCTGCAGAGAGCCGTCATTGTGGACTTGGAGCGGCCGAGCGGCGAGCTGCACCGCCGCCCGGCTGAGTTTCACATTAGAGCCGCCAGCATGCAACTCACGTCCCTTTGTGGACTGATTATAGGTGCCGTAATGGCGGCGCACTGCCATCGGCCGCCGTCGTCGTGTGCCGCACGCATTCCTCCGCCGACAGTGGGGAGGGACACGGGGTGGGGTGGGGTCTGTCCAGGGCCGCGCGGGGACAGACATGACCGGCCGGCCGCGCGGCGACTGGGCGAGTCCAAACAGTGTGGACATGTCTTCCCATACGGTCACCGATTGGCCGGTGTCAACAGGAGGCCCTGAGCTGGCCAGTTCCGTGTGCTCTGGCGGGGCCACGGGGAGAGTCACGGCGCCAGGGGAGAGTCATGGCGCCGCGGCGGCCTTGTCACCGCGCGCGAGCGACGCATGCCGATGGGGCTCGACTGCTGTATGATGCTGCATCATTTCCGATGCATGAGGATCCGGAGTTTAACCCGCGCGGGGCTGGGGGGGGGGGGTAAATTTTACCCCCCCCTCGCGAATTTTTGCGATATCTCAAAAACGGCGGCGCGCAGCGCCGCCAAATTTTCAGTACCTTTTCTTACATCAATTTGACACCTTCCCTGAAAATTTGAGCGAAATCCGTCGGAAAATTTTTGAGAAATTGACGTTTTAGTGACGTCATGTTCGCCATTTTCGCCTCAAAAACGGCAAAAGTTCAAACGCCGCTAACATCTTCATTTTTAAAGGAATCAAGACGTAACAAAAAAGGTTATACGTAATTTTACTTTGTCTATCAAATGGTTATCTCGGTTTTTGAAAATTTTGGATTTTGGCCTAATTTTTTTCAAAAAACTGATTTTTTTGGGAAAATCATTGTAAAATCCAAAATTTTGAGTCTATCGAAAAAACCGGAATATATGTCAGAGAAGTGGTCTATGTGCACCTACATACCAAATTTTAGAAGAATCGGTTCAAAAATGTGGGAGTTATTCAAAATTTTATGACGTCACAACACACAAAATTTTTGAAAAATGACTTTTTTGGAAGTTCTAGACCTCGTACGGAAACAAAAATAGCACCATTCAATTCGCCGTGAAAAACTGCATCAGATAGACACCTTTTTAGGCCTTAACAACCAACTTCAAAATTTGACCTCACTTGACCTGACCTTGACCTGACCTCGACCTGAAATTCATCCAGAGGTGGTCCATATCACTTATTGAGTGTGCCTATTGAATTCTATGAGTAAAATGACCCATAAAACATGTGTCGCACATGCCCTTTTCTATATTTTGTTTTTTGGTGACCTGACCTGACCTGACCTGACCTTGACCTTGACCTCTGAATGATATTGTATGCAACTAATATTGTCTTGGTAGCCTAAGAACACGTTTTGGGCGATCAGTCTCAGTCCATGACTCCATTCTTCGGCAACTACGGTGCAAGGCCGATACTGTAGAAACTTGCAATTTGTACCCTTGACCTGACCTTGACCTTGACCTCAAACTTTAAATTAAGTACATGTTTTTAGTAGTTCGTGATGAGAGCTTTCGATTGGCGTTTGAATTTTCCAAATCGGACCATTAGTTCGGGAGATAACAGGGGGGGGGGGGTAAAATTTACCCCCCCCCCCAGCCCCGCGCGTTCGGCTGGAGACCCCAGCCCCGCGCGGGTTAAGCATGGGTTTGGTGATGTGCCCGGTGGCGGTGACATGCATATTTGGGGTGGTCTGAGTGAAATGACTCAGTTTGCGATCGTTTTGGGTATCAACTGCAATCGTTATCAACTTGCGGGTATCCACTGTGACAGGTATCGTCGCTATGGGCATAAGCTGTGAACGATATCAACGATCTGGCTATCAAGTGTGACGGGTATCAACGTGCTGGGTATCGATTGTGACAGTTGGCAGCGTTTTGGGTACCAGCGCTCTGGGTATCAACTGTGCCGGCTGACAGGCGGGCCGAGGTGACAGCCGACAGGCCGGGCGGTCAGGTCAGCGTGCGTCTGTCATGGTGACAGCTGACTGACGGGTGACGGTCAGAGAGCGGGCTGACACAGCGCGGTGACACGACACGGCGCAGTTTTATCGATCGCAGCGAAATATGGCGAGGCTGAACGTAGCAGTTTTTGAAGGGCTGTTTATGTGGCTGAGAAGGAGCAGAGCGCAGCCCAAAGCGGCTCTCGATGATCTCAACGGACGAAATGAAAACTCTATGTTGACTGTCGATTGTTTGAGGCTCGTATGATGACATTAATCAACTTTTACCAGAAATTTGAATGAAATAAAAATGATTCTATGAAGTCCATTCACGTGCATTTAGCTCTCACAAAGCTGGAAACAAGCGTCAGCTATATTTTAACATCAAGACTGTCATGGCTCTTGACAGCTTGCTTGTCACAGAAGACATCTGCAACAAGTAACTCAACTGTCAATTTGTCATGCCCTAAAATAGTGTTTCTGGGAGAGTTCGATGCAAAGTTTGCAGGCCCAAGTTGCACGGTGCCTCTCTGGTCTCGGTCGGTCACCCGGGGCTCCTTATGTTCCAAGAACAGGTGCACGTTGTTAGTAGTTTAGACAGGGACAGATCCGCCTCCTGGAAGCGTCACCCGAGCAGAAGCGACGTGAGATCCCCGGCAGCGGCCGGCGCCACATCCTGCTGATATTGGCATTGACCGACTCAGCTAAATCGACATAAAATTTGCGTCCCTGCTCTCGAGTTCCGGGATGTCGGAGGCTGACGGATTAGTATGACCGGTGCATCAACTTCTTCTGAGAGGCTAGTTAATTCCATAATTTAATTCAAACAAGTTTCATAGACATGCATTGTAGGCGTGTCGGCTGACAGATGTGAAGATCCTGCTTGTCATAGCCATGCTAAAATATGGACTTACACGGCTGTGGCGAGAGAACAATGTTACACGCCTATGCGCCGCTCATAATCGCACGCTGATCTTACAACGACATTCCTGAAGAGCTAGCGCCTTATAATGACATGGTTAGCTGTTCGAGAGCAATGGTATTCAGAAAAGACTGAAAGCTTCTTCATGCTTCAAACAATTCAATCATTTTAAAAGCCAACAGCATTTTAGGTCAAATCAATACCGTGCGATCATAGAGCCAAATTCAGCACTCATAAATGAAAATTTATGCCACTTGAACATCGTGGCTCCCAAAAACGATGGACCAGTCCATTGCCGGATGTTTTGACTCACGAACGGCCAAGTCCGTCCGCTTGGGACCGACCTAACCAGCATTCATACACAACGCCAAATAAGAACAGTCATTATAGACACGAATAAATGTGTCTTCGATTTCCATTTAGGATGATTAATGAGTTACAAGTCCGACAGAAAGAAACCGTTGTCATGGTGTACGAAAGACAAGGAGGTCAGCACACGAAAACACCTGATAGATGAGCATTAGATTTCGCATTTTTTGCATACCTACAAGGATGTTTATTGTTACAAAGGGAAAAAAGGTGTACCACGCCCAATAACAGGCACAGTCTTGCGGTTAGAGTGAACGAACATGAATTTATGACATCTTATTTTTGCAAAGTTGATGCAATACGGCGATGAAGTTAAGTGCTCCGAGTCTGCCTTATGTGCACGCATGCTTGATGTAATTAGTCGTATTATTACGGATCAAGTTACTACGTTATTGTGATGACTATGAGTGATGAATTTCTTTTGAGAAAAAAAGCAAGAATATTATGCTCAGTGCTCACTGCTCACTAAATCGACGTCAGCTCGACAGTTACAATTATACCTACATTTAAAGGGACCCTCCCACCTTAACATTAGTTTTGAGTTGAGATAGCCAAATTGGTGGCCATGGCCTGCAAATACCGGTTTGGGCACTCACAACATCGAGAAATGCTTTAATTCGAAGATATGGAATTTCAAACTTGCAGTTTTCGGATTCTAAGGGCTAATGCATTGGTATGCCCCCTTAGAATTTGTGACGTCAGCGGAGATCTAACGATTTTTAAATCTTAGACTAAAACCATCGTTAACACGTGGTGGTATACGCTGCTTTGCGCGCAACGTCTGCCGCACTTTAAAGGCTGCCAAATTATTGCTTCCAAATAAAGTCGCTAGTAACAGGGAGATCCCAAAAAGTAAACAAAAGTAAAAGCCTAATATCTTGAAAACCAGTGAATATTTTTCGGTGAAGTTTGGTAGATATTCGTTTTCGCTCTTTCTGAACCAAGGGACATCACTTTCATGCCAATTCATTAACTTTTTTGAAGGTGGGAGGGTCCCTTTAAAAGGCTGCCCGTTCTTGCTTGCACACGACCGACCCTGTAGGCCGTGCAATATGCTTTCCATACTACGGAAGTAGGTTTCAAAAACGTACCGTGCGGGTTTTTCCCAAAATGGTTGTGCCAGCAATAAGCTGTCATTACTTGTGTTTCACAAAGCAGCGAACACCTTATTCATATGCATATCACCTATGAACAACACCAAAAACGTTAGGGCATCGCCCTTGTATTTCTCATGCGATGGCATGCATGCATATGCAGAACCTTACTCGATCTATCCATGCAAAGTAAATAGCTCAGATAGAAAATATCTTCGGTTGCATCTATAACCGCAAGTGTGTAAAAATGAACAATGGTAGGCGTTGGCCTTATGACATGTAAGGCAAGCAGTTTCCTGTGAAAGGACTACATGATGAATATGAAATGTTATATGCAAAAATGTGGTAATGCTCCGATGAACAAGGCAGCTGTATTTCCACATGTGAATGAGCAGCACCTGGTTATGAGGGTCATGCAGCCAGTGCCAGGTGTTCTTAGTTCATATGAACGTGCATCCTGCATGCATCCTGCTGTCAAGGATGCATCCGTGGCGGCCTCGATGATACAAACTGAATGAATATGTTAACCTACAAACAAATTATGTTGCTTTAGTTATTGCCGGTTGCTCGACCATTTGGGATAGGTATGAACATGGAAGCAGTCAAATAGTAGGAAACGCAGTTTCCCTTCAGAAGAATGAGGGAGGTGGTTGCTTCTCCAGATATGTTATAAATTATCTCCGCGCTCACAAGAGGTTACTATGGTGAAATTTTGGGTCGTTAGCTGTGGCATCATATGCATGACAATGAAATGTAAATCCTGCATTAATATAACGCAACCCTCACCACAGCTGAATATGAAATGTAAATCATTTCGCATTATAGCCTAACGCAATTTTTACAACCGTGTCAGACTACCACTTCAGAGGCGAGCCTGTGCGTTATTACGGTTATGTTACGCCGTACTAGCATATGCAACCGGACTGTTACTTATCATAAAACCGTGCACACTCTGATATTTCACCGCTCTTATCACCAACGCCGAGGGGACCAAGTCCGCTTTTTAAGTCTCGATTCACATTTCCCCTATTACGGTTAGGCTGAGCAGTGAGCACAACAGTCTGCACACACCATAGTAGGTACACCTTCTTGCACACAACACTCAACAGGGTGAAATTATGTTTATGGCAACGATTTGGTACTCACCGTTTACGAGTCCGAGAAGACAGAGTGCGAGGATGGCCTCCAGCCGGCCCCCTCCGGCCATCTCTCCCGCCAACACCACCTCTCTCTCCGTCAGTCCGTCTCTCGTCTATCGTCAACTCGTCACCGGCAGGCTCACATACTCATCCCGGGCCGAGAGATTCCGTGCGTCTCTGCCGACGGACCCGCGCCGCACTCCCCACACCCGCTCCGGCGGTACTGGCTGGTGTAGCTCGCAGCAGCGGCGGCGGCGGCGGCGGGCGAGGGCTGCCTCCTCCGACCGTCCAGGGGGCGCCACCGTCCGGCTGGGGGCCGGGGGGACGGCAGGGACTGCGGTCTGACCGATATGACCCCACGATGTCCCGAGCCGATACGAGCCAGGCAGCGGGAGCGGTGGATATCTACCTACAGCATCAATATCGGTAAACAACGAGCGACTAGGAGCGGCTCATACGTTATGCAAAGTGTAAACAGCAGTGCCGTCTGCACGGGCGCGTACAAGCATTGGCTCGCGAAGGGCCAGGTCACGAGCTCAGCGGTAACAGGACCCGACAGTATCGGGGATTGATAGCTCATGGAGTGCATTGGTGATTCCGTGCGGCGAACGGGTGGTGGGCGCTCATTGTCATACCGTAGACCCGACGTTTGATTCATATTTGTGCCTGTTAGATGTATATTCCGGAATATCTGACTGCAAATCATAGCCCGTTACCGGTGCAGGCTTCTGAAGCAATTTATAATCCCGCTCATCTAGGTCCATGAAACTGACGCCAAGGCATGCCTCGCCACCCCGGCCTCAGCCCAAGGCCGCCATGAATCATTTAATCCCAGCATCGGCGCCGCCCCCGACGGCCGGCTAAAATCTCTGGCCGCCCCCAGTGAGCAGCTGTCGTCGATAGATAGGCCATCGACGGCCATCGCTGCCGATGAACGGCCGGTATCGTGTGTTGCCAGATCTGCCGAATGGCCACTCGGAGCTATTCATTCTCGACTGTCGAATAACAAACGATATCGGCGGGTGCGCATCGTAAGCCGTTCATCTTTCGCGCTGGTGCCAATCACAACGGCACAGTCAGAGAGCCGGGGGCAGACTCGGCGAGCCAGCTATGACCTCCACGCTATAAACGCGGTCAGAACACGGTGGATTCGAGACGAGTCCAGCGGTCGAGTGACGCTGTCTGTCTCTCTAAAACGTCTGACTACGGTTCGTTTAACTTGGAGCCCACTGTGCTGTCCCAGTGACTCGCCGTTGCAGTCCCATACCCACAGTACACTGACCTCATCTTTCAGTCTCATGTTTGGCGAGTGTGGTTCTCCCAGCTCCCACCCTCATACGGCACCCACCGACCCGCACCGGTGGATGAGCCTTCCCACCCACACCGACCAGCAACCGCAATCGTTGGACTCACCGACTCCGGCCCCGTCCAACACTAAACTCCCGGCCCGGCCCGGCCCGGTCCGCCACTATCCCACTCCGCGAGTGGTGCAGAACGAATGCGAAATCACATAGCGCCTGGGCGATCTTGCCGCTCCCACGGTTTGGACGGCTGAAAACCGCACAACCGGCCGGCTCCGCCCGCAAACACCGCACCATTATGCCTGTACCTATACAGCGAGACGGCCGACGTCGGGCGGGAGCGGTGGCGGCGGCGGCGGCGGCGGAGGCGGCAGGATTCGGGCGTCGCGTGTCAGGAGGCTCTATTCCACCAGGCCGCCCGCCAGCTGACGCGGTACTCTACTCCTCAAACACAAAAACACATACGGCATATTAAAAAGGCATCATACTTACGTCTACCCGACCGTAAACAACAGCCTACTGAAGGTTCTTCTAGGGCTGTCGCCGCCGGACTGACACGTATACGCACGTGTGTGTGTGTGTGCTGTGCGCGCGGGGTTCTCTGTGCACAACTCGCCCACATACCTGGCTGGCAGTCGGCGGGGGCGGCCGAACCACGTTTCGGGGCCATTTGGGGTAAAAACGTGGCCGTGCAGGCCTGTGGAGCGTGACGGGACGGCGAGTGAGACGGCGGCGTGTCCGGCGGCCACCTGCCGCTGTGTCCGCGGGACACGATCGGACTGGCCGGACACAGGGCTGAGGTGTTGTGAAATTGTGAAGATCGTGAGGAAAGAAGACAGCACGCACGATGAAAGATGGGTTCAAATGTCAAAATTGAGTAAAAATCTTTGACGAGTACAGTGAACGCTAG
The DNA here is from genome assembly GCF_019059575.1 of Amphibalanus amphitrite. Classification (NCBI taxonomy): domain Eukaryota; kingdom Metazoa; phylum Arthropoda; class Thecostraca; order Balanomorpha; family Balanidae; genus Amphibalanus; species Amphibalanus amphitrite. The sequence goes on from NW_024881677.1 coordinate 268,312, forward strand.
CAATTTTATTAACATCGGTATCGCTTCCCAGCGAACAATTCTGATTGGGGCCCAATTGGGCTGAAGCCGGACCAGCCCGAATACGGTACTTGGGCTAGCCCCGGTCCAGACTGGGATCTTGCTTGGTTTTTGACACACCTAGCCCAACGCAATTCCGAGTTTTGCCCAGTCGGGCCCCACTACGACATGCCCGAGCCAAGTCCGGGTTATGGGATTCAAGTTGGGCTGAGCCCACGTCCTCCCATTGGTTTAACTATTGCGCTAACCTGTGGCCCCACGTGGGCTTGCCCGAGTACGCAGCAGCGCTGCCGGTCGGACCCCGGGTGGGCAAGCCCAAGTCATTTCCGGGTTACGGGGACCTCGCATGGGCAAAGCCCGAGTTATGCCATCGGCTGAACTAGTGCGCTAACCTGTGGCCCCATGTGGGCTAGTCCTGTTTATAACTCGGGCAAGCCCAGGCCAAAGCCGGTTGGGTCCCGATCCATTATTTCCACCTGCCATGGGCGGATGCAGTGTTCGTGTGATCATACCTCCCGAGTCGCTTAGGCCATAAAATGATCAGAGAAAATTTGGAATCGATTGGTGTTCGTTCCGTGTTGATCGAATACCGCGACAAACTTGTTATTTTGTGCAACATACTACATAGGTACGACTGAAGAAGCAATGAAATATAATTAATGGTAATAAGTGCTTTGGAGTGGTATGGTAGTTGAACCACTCCGTTGCTTTCATTACTAAGTCTATTACTTATGATCTTAATTACTCATTCGTCCTTCCTACGTTCCTACGAAGTCCTACCTATACCATCGCTGAATCGCACCTAGTACCTACCTTTCCTGTTATTGTCATTGTTAGGATGCTTTTCGTGCGGCCTACCTACTTTGTTTCGATAACGCGTGTCGATATCTGAGAGCCGGCGGCTGCTTATAATGGAACATTCTGTACGGTGTTTCGCTTGCGAGTTTTACTGAGTTTTACGGCGGTGCGATCGCTGGGGCTTGATGCTGACTGAAAAGAGTAAATACAAATGACTGTGTCAGATCATTTAGCTATCCTCCCACATTCACCATTGAAATTGTGGCTTTACCGCCCTTCTTATTAAAGTTATTCAACTTAATTTGGGTTCATATATTTAGAGGCGACACGCACATCCTCTGTCGGTCGCCGGCACATCCTCTGGCTGCCACCCGCACGGCAGGTGGCAGCACCCGCCCGCGTTCCAAGGCACCATCGCTGATGCGGGGGGTTCGCCCAGTGCCCATGCAATATCCGGGCTCAGCCCGTGTAAGGGATCCTACTTGGGCATGCCCGAATTCAGCCCGAGTTATAGTCCGGATTGAGTTGTGGCATGCCCAGATGCTGTCCGACTTGGGCCCAAGTTTCGGATTCTACATGGGCCTGCCCAAACTCTGCCCGAGTCGCGTATTTAGCTTGGGCTCAGCCCAACCCAAATCACACTCTAAAGAAACAAAGGTTGGGCCAACTCGGGCTTAGCCCAAGTGAAATCCCCCCAGCCCAACCTCAGCCCAAGTTAATTATTGGCTGGGTTACTCTGTGCTTATCTAACATATGCCTATATATATTTGTTGAATTTCTTGTTTAGATATCTGAGAATAAGTAATTCATCAGGCAATGTAAAATTTAACGCAAATTATCAGAATTTCATCCTTCACCTTCCAGGCGGTGGGGGGGGTATTTTTTGCCCCCTCCCCTTAGTTTTTTTTTCGACATATCTCGAGAACCGCTGCGCCGATCGTCACCAAACTTTCAGTACCCTCCCGTGAATAGCTATTGCACATTGTGACCAAATTTGTTTTCCAAAGGTTATGATAGGTTGGACGCTAATGACGTCAGAGTGACGTCATTTCTGCCATTTTCGACCCAAAAAAAGGTTTCGCGAGAAGAGCTGTCAGGCCTACAGCTTTAGAGATACATAAAAATATTTCAACATAAAAGGTGTAAAATTTAGAGGGCTACAAAACTGCTATCTCAGATTTTTGAAATTTTAGGATTTTGACCCCCAAAAATTAAAAAAATAGATTTTTTGAATATAATAGCCGAAAAATAAAAAATGAATTTTGAAAAAGCCGGAAGATATGTGATAGTCCTTACCGCCTTCTATCTACATACCAAGTTTGAGATCAATACCTCTTTTTTGGCCAAGTTATAGCGAAAAAACTTCAAAATTGATGACGTCGAATTTTCAAACTTAATTTTTAGCAATTCTAGACCTCGTAGCGCAAAACAAAGACCACCATTAGACTCCCCGTGACGAGCTTCATCGAACAAATACCCATTTTATGCAAAAATATCAACTTTGAAATTTGACCATTTTGACCTGACCTTGACCTGACCTCCACCAGAAAGTGACCTATACCGTACCTGATGGTCTTATAACCAACACCATTGAGTTCGAAATGAAAAACTGGCCATAAAACATGCATCGCACAACCTTAGTAAAGTTGGGTTCATGTGGTGACCCTTGGTGACCTTTGGTGAGTTGACCTGACCTGTGACCTGACTTGGCATGACCAGTGACCTCTGATAGCAACATATGTACTAGACAACTGACGCCCTATCGCTGATTTTCGACAAAATGCGTTTTACTCGGTGTTATAGCGCTTTCCCTAGAAGCCCCGTGAACGGTGAAACATTTTATCTTTGACCTGACCTGTGACGTCATCGGCGACACCGAGGTCAATAAAATTTGGTTTCTAATAACAAATTTGACAGGGCTATCGAACGCCGGTTGAATTTTCCGGATCCGTCCAGTAGTTTCGGAGATACGGGGGGGGGCAAAAAATGCCCCCCCCCCCCCCCCCCACCGCGCGGAAGGTGGCCGGAAGGCCCACCGCCGCCTGCCGGGTTAATAAATAAAAGCCATTTGTCGAGATAAAAGATGACATGATTACCTATTCATTTCCAAAAAGGCATGTCTCGACGATTTTCAGGATAGTATGAAACATTTTATCAGGCTCCAAACTGGCTCGCATTTGCGTATTCCGGAGCGGCGGCATGCTGTTTTACGGTTCCGGCCGACTGGTCGACCAGCGCGGTGGCAGTGTCCGCCAGGGACGTCCGACCTATACCCTCCGCACCATTTATTGGTTTACCATGGGTCAGAACTGGAGCAGCCTCACTGGAGGGACAAAGACCGCCTTTACGGCTGGCCCCTGGCCCTGCAGTAAACGGAGCGGCGGCGCGGCGGACCTACCGCCTAACGAAGCGGCTGTAAAGTTTATAAACGGACGCGGACCGGGAGCTGGTCAGTCAGCGCCAGCGGCGGAGTGGGGAGGGGGGGGGGGGAGGGGGCAGAGCGTCAGCTGGTCGGCTAGCTGCAGCTTAGGCTGTCTCTTGGACTTTATTTCGTAGGTAGTGGTAATCTCAAAGCTTTCAAACTTATGCGTTGAATATGACATTTCATCCCATACAGCCTCACGTGAGAAATGATAATGTTGTAGAATAATTGTGTACCTATTACCTGCCTGATTGGCATTGCGTAAGACCTGTGATTATGGAGAAAAAAATATTTGACGGTCTTTGATATGATGCTGGTAACAGAAAATAGATTGCGCCGATTCGTGATCGATTGCCATCTTCATCTGCGCTGATGCCGTGTACTTTTTGTGAGTCATTTTTACACACGCATATCTGCAGTTCTTCAAGGAAACAAAAGACCAGATATATATGTCGGTAGTTTTAAAGCTGTCTTATGAACGATTATGTCTTGCAACATATTGCAGTGTGTTATTGGAGCCTTATTTATGGCGCTTCAATAACGTTATGTTCGGCAGTTAAATTTCCACCTTGTGGTTAAACGCTTGAAGAAATGAGACAGCGGAACAGAGATTCGTTCAGCTGAGCGCGCCGCCGTGAGCGGACGCGAGCGCTGCTCACTCCTCCCCGTTACCCCCTTCTGCCTACTCCGTGTGTTAGTGTGAGCGTGAGTGTGGATTTGTGCTACTTGAACAGTCTTTCTACATGGATACGTCGTTTGCAACCTCTTCAAGATCTCGTCGTGGCCAATACCCCTTTCGCCTCAACATGCACCGTGATATCGCCCGGCTCCTGGTTCTGCTCGCCGTAGTGCGGGTACTGACCGTCGTGGCCTGCCCGGCACCAGCGCCGCCACCCAGGACCACTCTTCGAGTTGCCGATCACCATCTCAGGCACCACCTTACCGTAAGAAAACCAGCTTTCCCACGCAATTTTTCTCGGAATTCATCTAACTCTACTTGTGACTCGGCCCCAGCTCTAGCCACCCAACGGCTGCCGGTTTTAAAATCTTCCCGAGCCTCGGGGACGACGGCCCGCAGTCCCGCGCCGCGCGCCGAGCCCCACGGGCGCCAGCTGGCGGCCGTGTCGCCTCACCCTCCCCTCCAGCTGAGAGCCCCGCCGGCCCGAGGGGGTGGAGAGCGGCCGCTCGCGCTGCCCGCGTCCCACGGCGCGCCGCCGGTGGCCCAGGCCCCGCCCATCAGAGGCTCCCTGCGCCACAGGCCGGCCCGCAGCGACGGACGCCGTCCACAACCGCCGCCCACCGGCGGATCGCCCGAGCCTCACGCCCAGCTCCCCACCGCCCTCGCCCCCGCACCCGCTCCAGACGGTCAACCCGCCGCACCAGCTACCGGCGCCCCTAGGTCGGCCCGAGGCGGCGGCCGGCGGCCGCAGCGCCGCGGCGCGCGTGGACGGAGGGGGCGGGGCGGCGGCCGTACCGCGATCGCGCCCACCGCTCATCGTCCCGGCACCGGACTGCTAATCGGAGCCCTCAATGTCCAGAGCCTCAAGCCCAAACTGCTGGAGCTGTCGGACGAACTTAACCGCCAAGATCTCGACGTCATGCTCCTGTCCGAAACTTGGCTACGACCGAGCACACCCAATCGCCTCCTGGTCATCCCTGGCTACTCCATCAGCCGGGTGGACCGACCTGACGGCCGAGGCTTTGGCGGCGTCGCCATCATCACCAAAGCGGACCTTACGCCTGTAGCACTGAAGCCACCAAGCTCGCAGTGCCCGGACAGTCTTCTGGAATCGCAGTGGGCATTGTTGAAATTACCAAAAAATCGCAATCTGATTGTCTGCTCGGTGTACCGACCGCCGCGTTATTCCGCGACCGCACTGCGTGCGGATTTTACAGACTTGGAAACCCAGCTTCAGCGTGTCCTTATCGACCACCCCAACGTCCCGTTTGTTATATGCGGCGATCTGAATTGTGACTTGTTAAAGAGCGCAAGCTCTCCCGCCCGTCAACACATCAGCGAGTTCCTGTCTGACTACTCCCTGGATCAACTCGTGACAACATCAACATTCACTACCGGTTCTCTCTTGGACGTGTGCATTGTACAAAACCGAAAATTTGTGCGTTCTTATAGCGTAGTCCATTGCCATTTCAGCCCACACAAACTCATCCACGTGACCGTCGACGTGCCTAAGCAGCGCCTAAAACCAACTGTCATCCAATCTAGATCACTTAACCAAGCGGACGTTCACTCTATCAACCAAGAGCTGCTGAGTGTCGATTGGCAGGAAGTTTATAACTCGACGTCTGTTGCTGACAAGTGGCAGGTCTTTTTAGACAACTTTCTACCTGTCTTCGACGACCATGCCCCCCTCAAAAATGTGCTGATAAGAAATCCTACAGCGCCCCCTGTATCTGCCGCCACCCGCGACATTATGTCCAGACGTCGCTCCGCGTTACGTCGGCTAGGCCGCGAGTCTCCCGAGTATAAGGCTCTTAACCGCTCCGTCCGTGCCGCCTTACGCCGAGACCGCCGTCACGTCCTCCAAAACGAGATCAGCGAGCGTGGGGTAAACAAAGTCTGGCAAAGCATCAAATCAGTGATCGCCGGAAAGAAAGATGGTCCAAATATTCAGCCCGATCTATCTCCCGACGATCTGAACTCCTTCTTCGTCTCTGTCGGGCCCCGCATTGCCGCCGAACTGAGTACCCAAAACAACGATACTGATCTAAATGTACGTCTACCCCGTGTCGGCGCATGCAGCTTTAGGCCGAGGGCCATCACTCTCGGGGAACTCGGACTCACAGTGTTCAACATGCGAAACTCTGCCGCGCGTGGCACTGACGGTATATGCATCCGCATGTTAAAAGTATGCTTCCAAACTATTGGCGACATCATTTTACACATCATCAACGTCTCAATAACCCGTTCCGACATTCCTGACCCCTGGAAACACTCTATCGTTCAACCGATCTTCAAGTCTGGCAACCCATCTGACCCCAGCAATTTCAGACCGATCTCCCTAGTTCCCGTAATCATGAAAATCATCGAGCGTGTAATCCATCAGCAGCTCTATCACTATCTCACCCATAACCACCTTCTTTCGTCTACCCAACACGGATTCCGCCCCCGACACTCCACTGAGACTGCGCTGCTGTCAGTCACAGATAGCATCCTTGCCGCCACCGATAGGGGTGAGATCTCAATGCTATGCCTCATAGACCTCAGCAAATGTTTTGACGTCATTGACCATGAACTCCTTGTCAAAAAGCTCCAAATCTACGGTATTGAGACCTCCTGGTTTTCCGCTTATCTTCAGGGACACACGCAGAGTGTATCCCTGAAAGACAAAACCGGCCGTAAGATAACCTCTCGACCGCTCCCAAACACCGTAGGAGTTTTCCAGGGTTCGGCTCTGGGTCCCCTCCTCTTCACTATATTCTCCAACGACCTCTCACTATTTGCCGGAGACGCCACCGCTTATCAGTACGCAGACGACACCCAGATATTGGTGAGCGGCCCACGCAACGACATCAGGAGTCTCATCTCGCGCATGGAGGCATCGCTAGAGTCACTTAACGCATGGTTCTGCGCACACGCCCTGAAAGTCAACGCTTCTAAAACTCAACTGATGGTATTCGGTAGCCGACAAAACCTACGTAACCTGCCTCGCTTCAAAATCTCTTTCCGTGACGCTGAGCTCCTGCCGTGCGCGCAGGTGGGAAACCTAGGTGTTGTATTCGACGGCGCACTCACCTGGGAAGCACACGTGGCCGAGCTGAGCCGTCGCTGCACGGGCGTACTGATCGGCCTCTCCCACGCACGACACTGCCTCCCAGACGGTATCCTCAAAACGATCGTGACTGCACTCGTCATCTCGCGCGTCCAGTACTGCCTCACTGTATATGGAAACGGCTCCCAGAAAAACTTCGACCGACTCCAAAAAATTCTAAACTTTGCAGCACGGGTCATATTCGGCCGCCGGAAATTCGATCACGTCTCTGGCCTCCGCGATTCACTCGGATGGATGCCTCCGAAAGCTATGGCCGATGTTAAAACCATGGTAACTGCGCAGAAAATAATAAGCAACGGCGAGCCCGAAGCACTAGCTGCCATCTTCACGAATAACAGTGACGCGCGAGAGAGATCCACACGACAGGACCACCTCTTCCACCTTCCACGCTCGCGGCTCGAGACTGGCAAGCGACGGTTCGCCTACCGGGCCGCGGCGCTACTCAACAGTCTGCCTCCCGGTGTCATCGAACAGCGCCCCGCCCAATTCGCCCGTGCGGCCAAGGCTGCAGTCTGTCCGGCGATGACGACCGCCCGACGATGACCCGTGTCAGGGGAAGGAGGTGCGACATCCGTGTGCGGTGTGCTGTCTTGAATCGTCCGTTTGTATATAGAGAGAGCGAATGTCCAGCGATTGAATTTGTATGCCTGTGTTTCTTGTCCCCGCATGTTTTTGTCTGTGCCCGACTCAGACTCTGGACTGTAATCGCCACGCCCCGCGTGGATTGTCCATGAAGGTAATACAATACAATACAATACAATACAGATAATTATCGTGGAACACTAGCGATCCCTCAGTTTAGCTATAATGATACCTTGATAAACCGGTTCTATGAACTGGAACTCGTCCGTCGGACTATCTTTGAGGTGGCTCGGCTGCGCTACATTCTCACAATTTATCATGTTCCATTCTGGAAACTGACCCGCTGAGTGAAACGGCGCCCTGCTCAAGGGAGGGTCTGCGTCTGGATATGCCGGCACGCGAGAGGAGAGCATCGTAGCACGAGAGAAGAGAGCAGTGTGGCACGCGATCGGCCACTTTGGGCTGCCGTTAACTGGGCGGCTGCTGCCTCTCTGCCCTGCAGTTACGGCCTCATACACGGGGCGGGGCGACCCAGCGCCGATCGGTACATACATGCCGTGGTGTATCGGTGATTGCCGAACGTGATGGAAATGGCTAGTCTCTAATTTGGCAGTTGAACTAAACTGTGCTCGAAACAGAGAGGGGCATCTGGTTCTTAGAAATTATATTCCACGCTGGTGACCTAAAACAAGTGAGTCGAATCCGTATGTTTTTCTGCGCATCGCATAATTGCCAACATTTTCCTGTTCGGGTCATGCAAGTCTGCCACAGATCAGTAATTTTTTATTTATTTATTTAACATCCAGTGCCCAAGGACAGTGCTATCAGTTGGCTTTGGCTCTTATGTGATTAGATACCATTCAATGATTGAGTTAATGTGCCTATATTATTTTCACGAAATAAGGCTGCATATAACAGCTATTATAAAAAGCTAAGTGCGGCGCCGTCCGAACCAAGTTTGTCTCACCGTTAAGGAGCGGCCGTTCCAGTAAAGGAGCTAATGACCCACGGAACAACACCTCTCCCAAATGGAGGAGTGGGCGTGCTCTCCCATTACCGTAGTGGCCGCCTTAATCGCTTAATTAACAGGTGCTAATGACAGCGAAGGGCGGGTTTTACCGATCGGCCCCGTCGATACCGGTTACACGGGATAGCCCGGCCGAGATGGGGCTTCAATGGGCGGCCAATGGGCCTCATATGGCCATTCCCAGCCACTTGGGAACATGTGCGACAAACGGCGACAACTTGGCACCGTAACGGGCCGCGTTCGTCGCTCTTTTATGTCGTGCCGTGCCCATAACTCGTGCGTTGCGAAAACTCATTACATCTATTTTGGGTTGTCCAATAGTAATCTTCCGGCACGGTAATCTTATAGTTTAAAGAGCCCATCAGCGCTGTAACGAACTTCTAAACGACGCCGTTTACGAGGCTGTCCCATGTCCCCTTCGTCGCCGGGCGCTCGCGAAAATAGTCACTTCCATGCAAACATCAAATCGTTTTCAGAGCCGTCGAAAACACCTCTGCGTGCGCGCCGGTGAGAGAGGGTGGCCGTCTCTTGTCACCATTGTCTGGTTCCATTCAGAGCATCCGTGGGAGCGGCTGCCGTGCGCTCCTGTACGCCGCCGGCCGCCCCCGTTCATCCCCATCCGTCCCCGTCGGTCCGCCCCCTTCCCCGCCGGGCGGAGGGGCGGCGCGGGCGGCGGCGGGGCACAATCGGCCCCGTGCTGGGCGGCGCACGATCACCTGGAGCTGGTGTGTGGGGAGAGAACACAGCCCGGTGGGAGCGGGGAGCGCTCCCCGGCCGTGTGAATGGACGACCGATGGATGGCGCCGCGCCACTCACCCAGAAACGGAGATGATGTATGGGCCACTATCGGCGACACGGCGAGCGGCTGGGTCCGCGGAGAGAGGCGACAGTGGTCGGCGACAGGCTACCTGGAAAGGAGCGGTGATTGGGTACCAGTTGATCGTAAAGGAGCGGTGACCGGGCACTTATCACCGATATGTAGCGATTGGATGAGAATTCCGGACGGTGTGTCATTTTGTAATTTCAAAGACTAATGTTTGGTGAGGCAAAACGTCACCTAAAGCTCATACTGACGATGGCCAGGCATGCCCTTCTAGGCTCGAAAAGGCATGTCGTGTACGAAACATGTTGGTTTACCAGAGAACAGAGAGCGGTTGAAACTAAATCCAGGAATCGTAAATACCAGATATGTATGTGTTTAGATCCCTGCATAAACAGGGCGACGCATCGATACCAAGGCATGCAATGATGAGTCATTGAGATCACGTTTGACACGTTTGGCTAACCTGCTTGAAAATATCAAACTCCGACAATCATGAACTTGAGTTTCTATTAATATCAACGAAATTTTGAATCATCCTAGAATGACTGGAACGTTTCCTAAAACATATTTGACTGATTTTACTTTGACTCCTACGGGTCACAAAAAATAATAAGCTGGCTTGTGCAATATTCAAAATCAAATATGGATCCGTCTGTATCCGTCTATGGTCGTCCTGTAAACAGCTGGGATGCGGGAATCTCCTGTCTCCCACGCCGACCGACCCCGGGCTAAAACGTCCCCTGGCCACATCCTGCCATAGCCCGCGCCCTGCTGGGGGGGGGGGGGCAGAATCTGCCCCCCCCCCCTCCCGTTTTTCGCCAATAACTTCCAAACGCGTTACGCCAGCGACGTCAAACTTTCAGTACCTTATCATACATCAATTTGACACGTTCCCTGAAAATTTGAGCGAAATCCGTCGGAAATTTTTTGAGAAATTGACGTTTTAGTGACGTCATGTTCGCCATTTTCGCCTCAAAAACGGCAAAATTTCAAACGCCACTAACATCTTCATTTTTGAACGAATCAAGACAGGGCCTCCTCTAACATACCCACTGGGTGGGCAAATGCCCACCCAGTCACCACAATTGCCCACCCAGTGGCGTCGATTTGCCCACCCAGAACCAAATGCAAAAATTCTGGTCCGGCCGGACGTCCGGTACTACCTTTCTGGTCTTAAGCAAACTGGATGCTGTTTGAAGGTCAAAAAAAAGTTTTGTGGTTGCCCGATATTCAGGGGCGTAGTCAGAATTCCTCAAGGAGGGGGCCAAACGCACAGGGGCCCAAAATAACCCCCTTAAAATCCAAAGAGCCATCTGGTTGGATCCAATATTTTTTGGAGGGGGCCCAAATAAAAAAAAATTATTAACAAAAAATATTAGAACTGAGGGGGTAAGCAGTCCATGGGCCCTGTTAGATAGGCCCACGAATAGCTCCATAGAGTCGCCAGTCGGTTTTGAGGGCGGTCTGAGGGCCCGTAGGTCGGATGAGGGTTCTTCAGACCGTCACAGGCCCCTACAGCGCATGAGAGCCTCGTAAGCCGTCTGAGGGTCATATAAGCCGCCTAAGGGCCACTAAAACCGACAAAAGCCCTCCTTGCACTTGCAGAGGCCCAGTCATGCCGACGGATGGCTCTCCCAGACAAACTAAGGACCCGTTCAGGGCATTTAAGAGCTTCCTCAAACCGATAGGGGCCCCTCAGATCGACAGTGGATCCGATCCGAGCTCCCTCAAACCGATATAGGGTCAGACCAACAGTCGAAACGCATTGATTCTGTTTACACACCGTTGGACCCAAGTTGGACCCATCCCATCCAACTGACCCCCTGGTTTCTATAGGGCCCCAAGGCTCTAAAATTGGGGCTCTCTTGGCCAAAGTATAACTACTCAGCTGTGTCAAAGGATCTGCCGCAGGGGCCTTTGCGTCGCCAAGGGCCCACTGTGTCAGCCAGGGGCCCCTATAGAATAAGGACCCCTGGCTTCCAGGGGGGGGCATGGTCCCTTTGGCCCCCTCCTTGGCTATGCCACTGCAGGTGACAAGCGTTCTTCCAGGCGACAAGGGGGCAGGGGCCGGGCGACCAGGCCCCCAGGCGACCAGGGGCCCCCATGCGACGGGGCCCCAGGAAACCGGGGGTCATCGGATGAGTGCAGGGGCCCATTGGGTCATCAGAGGGCCACAGAAATGAAACTTCGATATCAATTTTCTTCCGAGTAAAAGACGTTTTATCCAGTGTTTGAAAAAAAAATATCCCGGGGCCTGAGGGACTCCCCCATGGCGCGTTTCGCGCTCAAGGGAGGGGGCCATTGCCCCCGTGGCCCCTCCCCCTTGGCTACGCCCCTGCCGATATTGTAATTCATGGACAAAGCCAGCTAAATCTCTAAATACGGCTGAGCTAAACAAATAAGCAAGAATCATTACCGGTTCGGGTAGCCTTTACTACAATGTATTATGTTAGTTAGCCCTCGCCCGGTGAGGGGGGTTGATGCACCCCTCTAAGGTTTTTCACAAATAACGTAAAAACGGCGGCGCTCAAATTTGGCATACCCTCTGGGGCAACCTTTTGGCACTTGTCCTGAAAATTTCAGATCTCTAGTCTTTTCAGGTCAGGTCACCAGGTCACAAACCCCGTACAAGGTCAGGGGAAAATTGGACTAGTTTAGCGGCAACCGAATGCCAGAGTTTTTCGTTGATAGCGTGAGTTCTATAGCACGTAGCGCTACCAAATTTAAGACACGACTTGGAGCATCCGTTTGTCACTTGGCCTTGGAGTTTTAGGTTTCAGTGACCCGAGGCCAGGTCACAAGGTCACAAAAACTGGTACATTGTCAAAATAGCAAGAATACCGAATAAGAATACCTACCACGCAGTTTGCGGAGGGCTGTACATTTAACTCTGGAACGAATCGCTCGAGCATCGCTAACCATAAAACATACGACAAACGTTAACTTTGCAAACTATCATCTTATTTCCAATAACGGCACTGCTTATTTCGCCTCACCCCCGCCCCCCCCCCCCCCCCCGGTAACAGGTTTTGAAATTGGTTGAACCCCAAAACAGTGGTTGGATTCGCCCTTGGGCAGGGGAGTAGCGAAAATTCTGCCCACCCAGTGAAAAATCCTTAGAGGAGGCCCTGAATCAAGACGTAACAAAAAAGGTTATACGTGATTCTACTTTGTCTATCAAATGGCTATCTCGGTTTTTTGAAAATTTTGGATTTTGGCCCAATTTTTTTCAAAAAACTGACTTTTTTGGGAAAATAATCATAAAATCAAAAATTTTGAGTGTATCGAAAAAACCGGAATACATGTCAGAGACGTGGTCTATGTGCACCTACATACCAATTTTTAGAAGAATCGGTTCAAAAATGTGGGGGTTATTCAAAATTTCATGACGTCATGACAAACAAAAATTTTGAAAAATGATTTTTTGGAAGTTCTAGACCTCGTACGGAAATAAAAATAGCACCATTCGATTCGCCGTGAAAAACTGCATCAGATAGACACCTTTTTAGGCCTTAAAAACCAACTTCAAAATTTGACCTCACTTGACCTGACCTTGACCTGACCTCGACCTGAAATTCATCCAGAGGTGGTCCATATCACCTATTGAGTGTGCCTATTGAATTCTATGAGCAAAATGACCCATAAAACATGTGTCGCATATGCCCTTTTCTATATTTTGGTTTTGGTGACCTGACCTGACCTGACCTGACCTTGACCTTGACCTTTGAATGACATTGTATGCAACGAATATTGTCTTGGTAGTCTAAGAACACGTTTTGGGCAATCAGTCGCAGTCCATTCTTCGGCAACTACGGTGCAAGGCCGATACTGTAGAAACTTGCATTTTGTACCCTTGACCTGACCTTGACCTGACCTCTGACCTACTTAAGCAAAAAAATTTGGGCTCTTTAGATCCGCTTCGTTGAGAGCTTTCGATTGCCGTTTTCCCCGTCTTTCTACAACCATCGGTTCGGAAGTTAGACAGGGGGGGGGCAGAATCTGCCCCCCCCCCCCCCCCCAGCAGGGCGCGTATGGCTGAATAGCCCAGCGGGGCGCGGGATAGCCGTCACTTCCGTCCCAGTGGTGTGTTCCTTTCCTGTCCCGTCCCCACCACAGATCACCGGTCAGTGTCACCAGCACCTGTGATAGCCGGTGAAGCCGCACCCCACGTAAATACGGAGCCCAGCTCCACAGCGTCGGTCCGGGGACGGGTATTTGACGCCGACTCTGGATCGGTTTACAGCCGCCCACATGGCGCAGGAGCACAAAAACAGACGCCCGGTAGCCGTGTGGCAGACTGCTGAGCAGGGGCGGTATCAATGAGGGCCAGACTGCTGACTATGGCTGTATCAATGGGAGCCAGACTGCTGAGAATGGCGGTGTCAATGAGGGGCAGGCTGCTGAGTAGGTACAGGCAGTGTCTATAGGGAAGATTGTTGAGTTGATTGACTGTATCTGTGAGACAGACTACTCAATGGTGGACGCTGGCGCAGTTGATGTCTTTGAAATAGACTGCTGGAGATATATCGGGAGGAAGAGTTGAGTTATCGAGCGGCTTATCTTCCGGTCGCGCATGACATCCGCGGGCAGCGGCACCGAAGGGACTGGCAAGGGGTGAAGACCCACATAGGCAGGCGACCCGTGACTGCTGAAACACGAATGATGGAATTGGAGGAATCTCGCGTGGTAGCTCGGACAAGTCAATCAGTCGGCAGTGTGTGTTGACAGGAGGAGGAGAGAGATAGAGAGAGAGAGAGAGAGAGAGAGAGAGAGAGAGAGAGAGAGAGAGAGAGAGAGAGAGAGAGAGAGAGAGGAGAGAGAGTAAGAGAGAGGGAGACAGACAGACAGACAGACAGACAGACAGATAGACAGACAGACATACAGACAGACAGACAGACAGAAGTGCGGTGAGTGGATGGGGAGCCAGCGGGGTATCCAGGTCGGGCACATGGGGCCCAATTAGCCGTGCAGCGGTGGCCGGCGCGCTGTTTGTTGATCTGCGGCCGGGATTCGGGTGGGGAGCGCCAGCAGGGTTTACGGAACTCCAGCGCCGCGAGAGGAGCGGGAGGAACGTTTACGGAACTCTGCCACCACTCCGAGCGAGGCAGCTTCCATGACGCACCGGCAGCTGGTTAAATCTCGGGGCTGACAGCGCTCCAGCGCCACAAGATCCAACCCCCTGACTGATTTCGAACGTGCGTAACCCTTCTGACACATCGGCCGCCCCACCGTGACCCGTGACGTGACGCGCCGCTGTGATGTGACGTACCGTGGCGTGACGCGTCTATAAGGCCGCCGTGACGCCGGGATTACCTTGTTGAACCGCCGGACAGGAGCGGATTACGGCTGTCGGGCTCGGTCGGCGGCAGACATCCGTCTGGATTGGCTGTCGGAGACGACGGGAAGGCCCCGCGGATGGGTTCCGTGCCCCAGTAGGTGGTGCGGTTGGATCGATTAATACTGGCCAGGTGCGAGACTGCCAGGGTGTCACGGCTGAGATCAGCAAAGGAAGTGGCGAAGAGGTTATAAGCTGAAATAAACTGGAATCAGCTCTGGGCTCTCTTCGATGGTGCATCACTCATAATTAATCATTCATAGCAGAGGTTTGGTGGTCAACCTGTCCTGCGCCTTGCTGCTCATTTTGATAGCATTGACCCAATAGTCAATAGTCATTAGCGGACACCCACCATAATGTCACCCCCTGCCACAGGTTTGTCGTGGTTTAGTGGCTATCGATCCGACACCCTTCCGCATCGTAACCTAACGTTATGCGCCATCAGTCACTGCACAATTACAGTCATTGCTGCGGAACGGCACACCTGACACGGGGCGCCGCCCACTTCCGCCGCCCGTGGGTGGCTGGTGGGGTGAGGTGGTCCGTTCCCTCCCCGGACAGATCGAACGCTCCTCCGGCCTCAGAGGCTTCTCCAGGTGTGAGCGCGCGGCGCCGACATTCAAATAGCGTCGCCCTCCTTCCGACGAGCGACTTCCAATAGACTTGACTTCGGGGCCTTTATTGGGCCTCTGCGCGCTTCCTTCGGGCTGATCCAGGACGCTTTTTAAATGACTTCTGCTTTCGGAGATAAATGGTGCCACCTTCAGGGACGAGATTCGAGTCCATTTCGGTTAAATGAGCCATCAGGGCTGACACTTTCAATCTAGGACGGTTCTTGAAGGCGGCCGGTCGGGTGCGCTCCGTCTACCTCCGGCGCCAGACGATGGCCCCGCTCTGAACGATGGCCCGCGCGGAGCCGCACCGAAATGGCCCCGAGGCGGAACTGCGGCGCGCTGCGGGACTAGTTTGTGGTTTGATAAGTCAGCCCGACTAAACTACCTGCCATAACGGCCGCCGGATGGCTGATGAATTACGTCCTACCGGCTGCAGTTTTCTCAGGGTCTCAACTCTCAGCCCGTCAAATATGCGATCACCTGCCTTGATATCGACAATAAACACATGGGATGAATCCCGAGACAGCAGCGGTGGCATGGCTCATTCAATCTTATGCACAATTTCGGTAACTGTACCGTCAAAATGGACTGCAAAACTTCGTCCTATTTTTCATTCTTATTTGATTTCATCCATTCACGAAGATGCATCGTCATCTCGGTACCGCAATCGCTATTAATGCGCTGTGGATGTTGATGTCGTCTCTCGGTGTTCATGCTTTAATCGTCGAATAGTTTTACCCAGGTGCCCACTCCATCTGCAGTCGCCAATCAGGGCCTCGTTTCATAAAGCGAGTCCGTAGTTTACGCCGGTCTTTGGTCTTGTATTGCAAGTGCATGTGAAGCGATGACGATAGTTTGATTCGTTGAATTTATTTATTTTGCAAGCAAGAACAGAAGGGAGAAGGGGAAATAACTTTATCGCTTCACGTGCGCTTACAATACAAGCCCAAAAACTGGCGTAAGTTACGGACTCGCTTTATGAAACGAGGCCCAGTTCGCGGTTCACTCACACAGACGGCCAGTGGGACCTACAATCTACATATTGCTCTGCCCTGGACCCGTTCGCTCGGACCTGGCCATTCGTACCCGGATCGTTCGGACTACAGTCGTGTCGGCGGGATTCCAGCGGCCAGCGAGGAAGACCGATGGCACCGGCAGCGTCGGCAAATGAGCCGCAGCGGCGCTCACAGGCCGCTCACCGGCGCCGGCGCGCGTGCCAAGTGCAACACAGTCCGACCGGGCCGCGTCCGGGCCGGGCGAGATGGTACACGGGACCCGTGAGCTATCAGTGTGCGATGTAAGGAGTGTTGCGTTGCGTTGACGCGTTGATGGGTGCCGCTAAGACCGCCATCCGCTCTGTGTAGAACTAGAATTGGCTGATCATTGATGCATTTCCCAATTTATGAGTGGATGTGAACTGGGTTATACTGTTCGGCTGCCTAGTGCCATAGTTCCTACTTCAACCTTTCCTCGTGTTGGTGAAGAACTCCAACGGGACGCAAATGGCCTAGTAAACGGATTGCGGTTTTGAAGCTACATGCAATGGAAATACCATGTGCACTTGCAGTGACGAGACCATCTGGTAGACCACTTAACAGGCTCCTTCTATGTCCATCCGCCGTGCACCAAACATCGGGTCACTGTTCGTCCAACACTTGACCCAGATAAGCAGTATCACGCAGGTTCAACGCACCGCTCGCACTGGCCGACCGTTGAACTCTTCTATCACTTCGCCCCGCAACCACGGCCGTTTAGCTCGCTCAACAACGGCTGTCCGGTTTCGACAATGCGCCGATGGCTCTCCGTTCAGCCGAGGCCCAATGATTGGATATTTATGAACCATCTGGCGTGATCCCCGCTCTGTTTCTTCTCCTAAGATCACCATTTGCAGCGTGGCCCGCGGCGTCCGCGTCGAAAATTTCTATAAGCCACGGAACGGCACTTTAATCTGGAAATTGAACTGCGATAAGAGGCTGTAAATCTGAGATAAGACGGTGGAAAATGGCGTCGGCAGCACTCGACAATCGATGCGCCTGCAGCTGCCCGGTCGGGGTGTCAGGATGGACGGGGCTGGGAAGGGGATCGGGAAAGGGGCACGGCTGAACCGCAGGACAGATTGAAGATCGTACCGCTTTGGGGCGGGGGCAGAGGATGATAAGGGTGGCACAGTCGGACACCAGGGAACGGGTCCGACCACGAACCGACAGAGGGCAAAGAACTGATTGATGTGGTCTGTGCAAAGTTTCAGGTCCGCGGGTTCGGGGCTGATGGGAAACAGCGCCTGGTATCGCTCCCAGCTGCTGCAACAGACGGGCTATGGAAATGAACGCTCAGCGAACACGCCATTTGTCACAGAAAGTGCCCCGAGCGACACAAACCAGGACAAGTCCTCGGTCGGATCAATGTCCGCGATTTGAGAGATTTTGCAGCGCTATGTTGGCAGCGACTGTCATATCATTGCAGACAGAAACATGCCATGGTCTTCGATTAGACCCCACGGGGTTACAGCGACGCTGGCTGATATTCAGATATACGAGTACAACATACAAGTGACACTGATGTTCTATTTTGCACGGTGATCACTCATCCATGCATCGATTTATAAACCTGTCTGGCAGTGTCTAATTTTGCGATAACGATTCTGCCGACGCGACAGCGGCTCCCACTGCCCTCGTTCGTTATTTGTAGATCTGGCGTGACTGCCGTCTGTCGTCGCTCTGACCATTCGTCAACGGGAACATCTCTGCCATCGATGACGACGAGCCGACGTTCCACTGGCACCGGGGCGACCTGGCGCGCGTGTGGGCGACGGAAACGTTGCGTGCGCTGGTGCGGGGGGAGGGGCGAACGCGGCGCGCCGCGGTATGGCATGGCGATAAACTTTGGCGTGGGTAATAGTTATGTAGACTGTAGAGCATACTGAGTATGATTGTATACGGATAAAAAGAAATCGATGGAAAAGAGCAACCATCGCATTCAAGGAAGCATCGTGACTTCCTTTGACCAATAACGAGCATCCTCAGCTACCGTTGGCACCCATTCATTCATTCTACCAGTGCCTGGTACTGCACAGGTGTCTCAGTGCACTGATGGAGCTGCTGCGGGCGGTGCGGCGATGGCCCGACCCCGTAATACAGGTGATGGTCAGACAGGTCGGTCGGCTGGTCAGACACGCCCCGAGCAGGTGCTGGGGTGCAGTCGCCACTATCAGCACCACTGGGACGCTCGTGGGTCGTCGCCCCGCCCCCGCTGCCGAGGACCGTGCCAGTCTGTTCTGAGAACAGCTCAGCTCGGGGTGACCCGCCGACCGGTCACGGCTGGGCGAGTCTCGGCCGCCGGCGCCGCCACGGTCGGCCGGCTGACCTGAGAGGCCGCAGGCGCTGCGGGCCGTCAGCCCGCGGTCGCTGGCGCGGTCCGAGCGGCCTTCTGACATAGTTCGCCGGTCGTCTGGCCAGTGTCGGACACGGCTGAGGTCGCTCGGCGACTGTCCGCGACACGGCCCGGCTCGGCTGGCGGCTCGCTCTCGTATGGCTGAGCTCCTCAGTGAGGAGAGCTTGACGTAAGTGGGCACGCGCGCCAAGAGTTTAACATGCCTGATGTCATACCGCCTCAGCTTCAGCTATCTCTTGAGAGCCTGTTCTGACAGAAATTCGCCTAAACAAATTTCTGGCTCGGGTAAGAAATCTGGGAGTGCTGACTGCTGAGCTCATGTAAATGTGATAGATGGGGCAGACTCGAGATTGTAAACATGATGTCATGGTTTGTAAGCATCTGATGTACGATTTTATGGCATTCAGCCCATCTCAGGGAACTGCCATTATGCGAAGCCAAAACTGGGTTTGTCCAAGCCTGCGCAGCTCCCGTTGTGCATACATATTCTCTTCTTGTTATGCCACCCATGAATTGCGTCTTGTAGGATACCTTGTAGGTAGGTATATGTCTACTCGTAGCATTCGTCGAAGCTGGACCTTCGACATATCTTGTGGCAATCACTCTTCTTCTCCAATGCATCTACCGAAAAGTCTCTGATCTCCTAAATATATGCTCGCGGTATGCATGGAAGCCACTATACTCTGAGAACTTGCCACGGCAAATGTCAAGGAGGCCTTATAAGACTGAATGTCGAGAGCGCTAGGCATCAGTCGCGTATAACTGAAAAGAAACTTAGTGCATGTGAAATTTGGTACGCCACAATTGCTCCACAACGCTGAAGCAAGCGCTGAAGCGATTTGTGCTTGAAACACGGAAGGGACTGCTGTCCACTCGTTTTGACGTTCTTCAGCAACTACTGAATATGGTATACAGCTCCCCATATATTGAGGCTTATCGATCAGCTTCTAATTGCATTAGAAAATTGTATTTGGGGTTCTGGGCGAACAGGAGCAGTGCATGACGGAACGTTACGCCTGACTGAAACTGAAGGATACTCAACATGATGAGACATGAGTGCCTGGAGACCAAAATATGTTCAACGTTTTTGCTAGCCTATGGCACATCCACGAACATAAACAGACACGAAATTCGCTGGGCATAAACAGCCAGCGAACCATATCCAAACCGAACTCGGCCCTGGCTTCCGCATATAAACTATTTACGCACGGAACATTGGCTCAACTGACAGCTGTTTACTGAAGAGTGAGGACTAGCTCCGTCACATGGCTCGTGTACTTACAGACTGCAGTTAGTTAGTGTGCGACGTGCGTACCAACCAGACGGCAGACTCGAGAATGAGTCTTTCTTTTTCAGAGCTATTTGACTATTTGATTGAGTTTAGAAGCCAGGTTGATCAGTAGCGGCGGAACACCTTCAGTTAAGGGGGGGGGGGGGCACTTTTGGTCCCATTGTTTCCATGCAACGCTCATAGGGCTAATGTTAAAATGCCAAAATCAAAGGGGGGCACGGTGCCCCGGTGCCCTCCCCGTTCCGCCGCCTATGAGGTTGATGCAATTGTATCAAAGCTATCCTATTTATTCACGCTCTTGGGGCTATATTTGTGTCGCTGCGAGCTCCCTAAACTTCTTAGATATTCCGATCAGTTATCAGTTCGTCTACATATAGTTTCGAGGTTTCTAGGTATCACAATGGCTGGTAAACCCATCCTGTGAGGCTGATTTATCGGAATACCTCTACTTGGGAAAGCCGTCAGTTAGCGGTCTCACATGACCGTGCGTTTACAGGCGGCTGGGCCGGTGACGACCCCGGAGTCAACTTCTCACGGTCGAGCACAGCGGTCCCTGTCATCGTCTGCACATGCCGACAATGTGCTCCTCTCTGCGCTGCCCACTGCCGGTCCTCCCCCCCTCTGTTTCTCTCAGCCCCTCCCTCCCTACCGCCCGGCAGCGGATGGAAGACACCGAGACGGCGGCGGCCGGTCCGCGGCCCGGCAGCCGATGGTTTTACAGCAGCTCTTCGCTGACCGCCCCGCAGATAGACGAGGTGGCCGTATATCTTCGGGCACAACCTCGGCCGTTCGACGAAAACTGCGCCCTCTCGAGGAAATGGCCGCCTGGTGTCCGCCGGGACAGCGGCGGGCCCCAGTCTGTTGATCGCTGCCCTGTGTCACACGAGGCACTGCACCTCCCTGGCTGGGAGGTGCAGCCCTGGGCGGAGCGGCGTTTACATGTGGATGACGTGAGACTGATAGGAGGAGAGATACCGCTCGTACCAACCGTGACGCTTCCGGAAATATAAACACTGCGGCTGTCAACGAAATCTAACCTCACAGCTGTGTTCATCACTCGTGACGCTGCGCCAACGAGCATACATATTTCATTTTCAACATCATGCAGCATTACCATCATCAAATGATCTGACCATCATTCCAACAAACAATAGAAATTGCTGGTCTGACTCACTATTTCCCATGGACCCAGTTCAAAGTTCGATCATTCCGGTGATATCGTCCGCACAGCGATTGGCCACGGTCAGCCGTAAATAGCTGGTACGTAGCCATCCCACCGGCCTGCGTCTGTTCACAATTACGGTCCGGCTCGCGGCGATGGGCTATCAAGGCATTTTTTCTCCGTTAGATAAAATCGGCCATCCAGAGCGACTGGCAAACTGACGCACGGTTTAACGCGGTCACAAAGGGCTGCGAGAAATGCGGTGAGATGATGAGAGTGGTTGTTTAAATTCGGAAACGCCATAATGGGTGTTCAAAGGCGTGATTCGTCACGGATGTGTAGAAAGTGACGTCGGGTGGGAGACCATGATCGGAGAATAAAAACTTACTTTGTCCGTGACATTAATAAAGGAACATAAGTTTCTTCAAACGCATCTGCAGTGTTTCAAGATTTAGCGGAGTTTGTATGATGACTGGCGCACGCTGCACGTTGATCTAAATGGAACATATCAAAGATAAGAGCTAATTCATTTTTAAATCCTTGTTGAAATGTTGGTTAGTTGCTGTGTGTGGCAAAAAATAAATAAGTGTGATTTTTTATACGGTTTCCTCAGTTACTTTCCCCAGTCGCGGATTGTTCTGTGAGTGAGGTAGCAACCGCTCAGAGTGCGATGCAAATCCCGCCGCAGTCTGTTAACCCTATTCCTGGCGGGGGGCCTCAGGAGCCCCCCCCCCCCTGAGGTTTTTTGGTTATTTCTCCTAAACGCTTTGAGCTAGGAAGCTCAATTTTTTAACTTTTCCTAAAAGGCTTTTACGCAACACTTCGGAAAATTTTGAGCTGATCTGACCTCAGGTCAGGTCACCAGGTCAACCTAAATTTAGGTCATGAAAAAAGTTTGTCCCCTCACCACAGCAAGAGTTTTCGAGCAAATATGTTCAAACTTCCAGGTTCAAATAAGCTTACCGATATGTGCAACATATGTTTCGGTTTTTGTTATATCCTTGACAGGTCGTGACCTGAGGTCACCAATGCTTACCATTACGGTCAATGGGGAAACGATTCAAACTAACATGTTTGGGGTAAAATCAGAACTTATATGCCTGAAACATTCATATCGTCTTCATATAATGATAAAAAGTAAAACAAATATGATAAAACACACTTCTTTATATAACAACATGTTTCCCTAGTCATGACGTATCGAATGATATGTTACTCGCCTATACTTGCTCAGGTCAGGTCAACCGTGACCTGAGGTCAAAATTGAGAGTGACCTTAGTAGGTCAAAATACAAACCATTTGTTTCGCATTTATTAGGGAACTGCAACGGCGTTTACCGTTTCAGGCTATCACTAACGGTTCAGAAGTTATTGACGCAAAAGTCATGTTACTTAGATATTACTAAAAAATACGCTTTTAGATTTTTGACTCCTAGCGCCTCAAATATCAAAAATATCTTAAATCTGTTGGCAGCTATTCGAAAGGAAATTTCCTCAGCTATCAGCTGCTTTTTTTTCGTTTTGCTCTGACTTTCCTAGATACTGAGCTATACCTCAATCTTTGAAAACTCTGCCAAATCGGAAAATTTTGGCTTTTTGGGGTCTCAGGTTTTTTTTCGTTTTTGATATTAAAAAATGTCTAAAATGTAGTTCACGTTGAGAGAAATCCGATGCCGCTTACCGGATCAAAATCCGTCCATTAGTTTCCGAGATCTCAGGGGGGGGGGCGAATCGGCCCCCTCCCCCGCCAGTTTCTTGTCCCGGCGGAGCCCGCCAGGAATAGGGCTAAACTTTGTGCTGTTCTTGTTTATGGCGCAAAGCCACGAAGTTATTTGATGTGTCGAGGATGAACTACGTAAGTTGGATGAGAAAAGGATCTCCAGATATGCGCTAGCATGCCATCATACAATTAGATTGCGAACAACTTACTACACCTTCACGCTTACAGAACACTAAAATGGTTAAATAGGGCCGAAAACAATACCTGCGCACAACTGTTCCCCATTTGACAAAATACGTGCATTTATTTCAGACGTGTCTGAATGGTCATGGGTGTTCGAACTCCGGCGAAATTTTCATCCAAGCTCCACGCAGTAATCGAAATACATTTGTGCCTGTCGGCTTCCCCAATTAATGACACTATAAATGAGTTCGACAATGATTAACAATCTTGTTCGGCTATGTGCATTAAATGACCTTCATAAAGTGGGTCTGATACAAATTGGCTTCGTCTGTTAAGAAACCATCTATATTTATATTAATCATTTTACATTAATTGCATAAATATTCATGTATGTATTTATCACTCCTAGACTAACGATGGCCAGGGCGTATTTTAAACTTACTGCGTCCCATTTTGGGACACAACCCCCTCGCCTTGTAACGTAGCCCTTGCTGATTTGACCCACTGTGTCCCCGCCCTGTGCCCTGTCCGGTTTCCTGACCTGTGCCCTGCTCTCTGCCCAGTACCATTCCCTCTAAAATGTCCTGTGCCATGCCCTGTATCCTGCCGTGCCCTGCTCTCTGCTCTCCCCAGTGCCCCACTCTGTTCCTTGTCCTGTGCCCTTAGTCGTAGCACGTGCCCTCTGCTCAATTTTGGGACGCAGAAAAAATATGTCCTGCCATGAACCTGTATCTTCAGTAGTGTTGGTCTGAAAAGGAAGATTACAAAAGTAAAATGTCGATAAGCTCACTGGACGAGTGGCCACCGGTATGCGATAGTTTGACGCAAAAAAAAAACAATAGCTGAATGATGCCTTGAGGAACAAAAACTTCATGAACGTAAAGTTAGGGAATATTAAAAGATGACGATCGTTGATCATTTTCAGTGAGCACTCTGTCGCCAATAAAGGTGACGAGCATTTGACTTTGAGCCCCTTGGATCGGGGGCCAGGTGTCACCAGGAGGCCGTTCGGTGCCAATAACGGGACAGTTTCGGCGGAACGCCGAGCAGCCTGACATAATGTCAAATCAATGGCCCGCCTGACAACCAATATCAATGCTAATAAGGCTGCATGCCGCTGATGGATGGTATGAGATGCGACCGCTCCAGCAGCGTCTTTTCTATGATGACATCTTTTATAGCAACAGAGCCATTCATCTAAAAAGTTCAGCTTTTTCGTATATTTTACCAGCAACACATGCAAAGATTAAATACATGAATGCTTTAGCTTCGAATTATTGTGAAGTTCTTATCTTGCTTTCCACCGTAGGTATTACTTCTGACAAACAGGTAACCAATGCCTGAGATGTGAGTCTTTTGATATTGATCGCCTTGTTATGTGTCATTGATAATGAATGAATGATCGTACAGATCAAACGGATCAAACGAACTGTCGTCAGCCAAACTCAGCCAAGACGCAGCCGTTCCGTTTGTACCCGTCGGAAAGTCCCATAGCTCACAAAAATCAAATGTCTAGTATTCCGGGAATCAGATATTCGTTCTGTTTTACTTTCCACTAACACGAAACACTATCCCGTCGCTCATCATTTCATGTTTCCTACTGTGTTGATCACTCCTGCCCACCCCTGTACCCCTGTTGGCAGCGAGTGTGGCCCACAGGCCACGTCACTGTCTCGACCGCCCGTCACGGCTACATATCACATCACTCACCGCACACATCGGCTGTGACGGCGTAACGGCACATCACATCATCATACGCCGTTACACAAAAACAACTGTCACGCTCGCCAGCATTTCGTGCCATCTATATCACAAGGCGTCGCCCATGAGCGTCATTTCACAGCCCGAATGTCGTCAACTCTTCCCACAGACGTTCATCATGTCTGACTTTTGCCACGTGCCGCGTAACCGTTTGCACGGTTTTTGGTTTCGTGGTGAGCGGCCGTATTTTCGTGTGCGTTTTCGCCCTCGTATGTCACTGATCCTGCCGGTGCAGCTCAAACGATACCACAAGCCCCTATCAAACCGGTGGTGGACCGCTCGGCAGGGGGGGGGGGCAGCGTGCCACCCACCCCACGTGCCGTCACGGTCTGACACGTGCGGCCGCTGTGGGCACGTGGCGGCGTACGCGGTGTATAGCCGGTTGATTGGTTCTGCTGGATGACGGTCATGGTGCGTCATCGACAGGATGACGGTCATGGTGCGTCATCGACAGCTGCTGACGCGGCGGATGACGCCCCGTGGCTGCTCTCATGGCTGCCGGGGTGGGCTGAGGGGGGGGGGGGGCAGGTGGGGTGACTGCAGGGCAGTGGCGCAGCCAGGGGGGGGGTCAGAGGGTCAGCTGACCCCCCCGAAATTTCTGTCAGGGGCCCGCTCGAGAGAGAGAGAGAGAGAGGGAGAGAGAGAGAGAGGGAGAAGGAGAGGGAGAGAGAGAGAGAGAGAGAGAGAGAGAGAGAGAGAGAGAGAGAGAGAGAGAGAGAGAGAGAGAGAGAGAGAGAGAGAGAGAGAGAGAGAGAGAGAGAGAGAGAGAGAGGAGAGAGGCCCTAATCTAATCGGACGAGCCCGCTTCGAGAAATGCCTACTGGGACACCACGGGTGAGGGGTCGGCCTGGGGCCCCAGGTGGACGGGGCCCGGGCCCCCGGGAGAACGGGCCCGGCCCCTGGGAGAACGGGCCCGGGCCTCCTGGGTGGATGGGGCTCGGGCCCCCCGTTGATGGGTCCGGGCCCCCGGGAGAACTGGCCCCGGGCCCCGGGAGATTGGAGAACGGACCCGGGCCTCCCGGAGAACGGGGGCCCGGGCCCCCGGGAGAATTGACCCGGGCCCCCGGGAGAATTGACCCAGGCCCCTGGGAGAACGGGCCCGGGCCTCCTGGGTGGATGGGGCCCGCCCCCCCCCCCCCCGTTGATGGGTCCGGGCCCCCGGGAGAACGGGCCTCGGGCCCCGGGAGATTGGAGAACGGACCCGGGCCTCCCGGAGAACGGGCCCGGGCCCCCGGGAGAATTGATCCGGGCCCCTGGGAGAACGGCCCCGGGCCTCCTGGGTGGATGGGGCCCGGGCCCCCGGGAGAACGGGCCCGGGGCCCCGGGAGATTGGAGAACGGACCCGGGCCTCCCGGAGAACGGGCCCGGGCCCCCGGGAGAATTGACCCGGGCCCCTGGGTTAACGGGCCCGGGCCTCCTGGGTGGATGGGGCCCGGGCCCCCGTTGATGGGTCCGGGCCCCCCGTTGATGGGTCCGGGCCCCGGGCCCCGGGAGATTGGAGAACGGACCCGGGCCTCCCGGAGAACGGGCCCGGGCCCCCGGGAGAATTGACCCGGGCCCCTGGGAGAATGGGCCCGGGCCCCCTGGGTGGATGGGGCCCGGGACCCCCGTGGATAGGTCCGGGCCCCCGGTAGAACGGGCCCCGGGCCCCGGGTGGACGCCGGACCCCCGGGTGAATGGGGCCCGGCCCCCGGGAGAACGGGGCCCGGCCCCCGGATGGATGGGGCCCGGGCCCCCTGGTGGACGGGCCCCGGAGCCCCGAGTGGACGGGGCCCGGGCCCCCGTGTGGATAGGGCCCGGGCCCCTGGTTGAATGGGGCCCGCTAGGGTTACCCGCTTGCTCCGCAAAGCGAATAAGGGGTATTTTCGATCGGTGGGCGTTTGGTTGGTCTTGTGTCCGTGGGTGATGTATCCATTTCGGTTGATTGCTTTTTGACGGCTAAGCATTTTGGATTGGGAAAAAATATCCATTGCATCGAGGTGCTCGTGTCTGATAAGCATGCGTTCTACTATAGAACATGTCATGTGTAGTTTATAACAACGGTTGACGTAGGTTATTGAAAAATGACAGCCATCGATGAATTACTATGTAGAGGTTGCCAACATTTATATTTTTAAGAATACTGTTGCTCGTCATGCAAAAGCGATGATTGGATTTTGGACAAAATTGAATGCTCTTTCCAACTATGCCATTTTCAACTGTCAAACGTACCAGGTTATGCAGTAAAACCCGTGTAATTAAGTAAGTCATTAACAAATACCATTCTCCCCAGCGATTTGTTCCACCTTGTTTTTGATCAATTAGCTTTTCACAATTTTTCCATGAGAGGCGGTACATTTCTTTTGCCAACAGGCGTTGTTTGAACCCGCTCCGTCAAACAGTCACCCGAAAATAGCATTAAGTCCCAAATCTGTCCGAAACGTAAATTTCCCAGCATAAGTGCCCTCACGGGTGCACGTGGCGCGTGCCATCCCTGCACCGCACACCATTCGATAGCCCTTTCGATTCTCTACACGATACCCCGTGGCGATTGGGCCCACGGTTACCGAGATACTACACGGGGACCGGACCAGTGTCTGGCAAATTTAGTCATTTTCGCCCGATTTTGCAAGCCGATTTATACATACATGTAAAGTCCATAACGCGAATTTGCACTTTTTGAGCACGCGTCATGTGATCGCTATCAATCCGAAAGAGCTGAGACCCTCAAAGGCACGTTGCCCAAAGGCACGTATAAGTTGCGCAAATTTCAGCGCACTTGGCGCAACGGTCGGGCCCGTACCCCGCGCTAAGTAACACCATGCCGGGACCTCGATAGCAGACAGGATCTACGTCACCACATCACCACGCCACAATAAACCCGGCCCATGGCAATACATGTCCCATATGAGCGCGTTAACCCTCGCCGGCACAGGCCATTCCGGCCATTTTGCGTCCTTCGACGGCACAAGAGGGGGGGGGGGGTGGTACGACCCCTTCGTGTTTGGCCCATGATCGAGCTAGAGCTTCGCGGGAAATACGAGCGTGTTCCCCGTGACGAGAGGAAGCCGACGATACCCAATTTTAAGGTTCTTGGTCATTGGTTGACCTTCCAGGTCAGGTCAATGACCGAAAAATCGGGAAAATCGGGACCTGTTAGAACGTCGTTAATTGTGGCTGCTATAGGGTTTTTCGGGGTACTGATCATGAATAGTTATCATGTTAGTTTTGATCACAGATGATGTCTTTATGCATTTAAGCCAGGTCGGGTCAGGTCAGGTCAGGTCAACCAGTAGGGGTCCTGCCGGGTATTCGTAGTACCTACGTGCCAGCCGCCTCTGGCAGCTTCGTAACATGTTACGAAGGCACCAAAACTACTTCGTAAATGTTCAAATGGTTGCTAAATTCGGATTCAGCTCCAAAAACTAGCCTGGAAACATGTATAATTCGAAAAAAGTACCGAGGTCATCATAGGTCAATGACCTGACCTGACCTTCAGGTGACCTTGACATCCACCCTAATGCATGGGAGCAGCATCAACTCACATGTTTGAATGCTTGAAACCACGAAAAGACTGCAAACGCGCGGCTAATGCGAGCCGACATACGCCGAATCGCGATTCTGGCCAAACATGGTCTCGGAAAGTAGGTCACAGGTCAAAGGCCATTTGGGTCAGGGTCATGAAATTTCTAGGGTAGGTGTAAAACTGATCAACGCGAGGGTACTGAAAGTTTGGTCGCGATCGGCCGATTTTTACTCGAGTTATTCGCGAAAAACCTTAGGGGGGGAGGTTGCATCATCCCCTCCCCCTGTGCCGGCGAGGGTTAAAACTGCTTGTGAGCGAATTCACGTAATGAAGAAGAATAAAGCACAATCTACTACAGCAGCCAATAGATGACTGAGTTAGGACAGGCACGTGAGACTGCTTAAATCTTGTCCGACAGAAGCAGACAACAGTTCCGTTTGCATATATGCTATGCATATTGCGGAAGGGGCACATTTCGGCCTCGAAAGATACGAATTCATACGTCATAGTAGTAACATATTTCTGTCATGGTCAATTCACGTGGAAATTGAACACCGGGTGATTACCGAGCTATTGTTCTATCAAAATTTTCCGATTCAAACTCGCTCAGGGTTATCATGCAGGTAAAGAGGGCCCGCTCAGCAGAATGCGTATGAAATATGGAAAGATTCTGAAAAATGGGTGGGGGGCCCGCACACTAGGGGGCCCGCTTTGGAGGCGATGACCCCCCCGAAACGAAATCCTGGCTGCGCCACTGCTGCAGGGGATAGGGTTGTGTTGGTGGGCATACACGAGAGCCGACAGTATCGTCGCTCTAATGATCACAGCCACAATGAGCCTTCAATTCACCTTAACCCTAACGACCCCCAGCTGCAGGCTCGGTTACCACGCGAGGCATGGTTGTCCGACATTTATCAGACAAACACCGATGCTCTACGCTCCGTGCCCACTGGTAGCGTGCCCGGAACAATTCCGTTTGACTCGGCCGCGGCCAAAGCCGCCGTCCGTCCCTCCACGTGGCTCCATTGTTGATTGTTGAACTCGTGCGACCAGTGAATGGGTTCGTTAGTCGTTATTGGGCACCGGACTACGCGACATGAAAACAGAACTGAGGTCGTTTGACGTGGAAACTGAATGGAAGTGAAAAACGAACTATGCAAAAGAGCTGTTGACAGGACAGGCGCTGGAACAAAGTGTGGATGCTGGAACGAAGCCACAGCTGCCATTCATTACGGTTCGTTAAAGCTTATAGCCTTTTAAAAAGATTTCTGAACGAGCATTATTCGTCAAACGATCAGCAATGTCTGAAAATATTGGGATCACCTCCGGCCTCCCCCCCCCACACACACACACCCTAACAAAATAATGGATTGGTAAGCATGGCTTAAAAAGAAACATTGGGGATCTAGCATGCGGTAACAGAGGAATCAAGTCGTTTCCAATGTCAACATCCGCCTTCACTCTTCGCCACCTACGGATTTCACACTTTTACACACCGACGACGTATTACGTACTTTTTATCCGACAATGAAGTAGTTCATGCGAAAGAAACATTTCTCCTTAGACTTTTTTACAATGGACTGTGCTTTTAAATATTTGATATCTTCCCATTTTACGGGCCAATTTTGCCACGTTCTGCCCACATCCAGCCGTGTGTTTTTCTGCTCGGGGCTGCTCATTATTCCAGCCATTCATTCAGAGGAAGCGCGGAAGCAGAACAGCGGCAGTCGAGAGACGTCCGCCATCAGAGCGAGCTGACGGGCGACCGACGGCTCTGTCCCTTGAATCAGCACTCGATGACAGCCGCAGGGGCTTAGCACGCCGTCTGGCTTCCCCAGCCGACTACATTAGCGGGGCGGGCCCGAGGGGTGGCGGCGCAGCGCGTGGCTGGGGCGCTGTGGACCGGAGCTGCGAGAGAGCTGCGTACGGTGGAGCTGGCAGCTGCGACCGAGGCCGACCCAGCTTCCAAGTCCAGAGCAAGAGGGATACCAGGCTCTGCGAGGCAGCGGATGGTCCCCCGTTCTCCGGTGATCGGTCTCTAGGGAACCATCCCAGGTCAGATTCGGAACGATGTGAAATTCTATTCCGAGCGCGCCCCAAACGGTTGCGACGGCCGACGTGTTTGGAAACTGTGGACGCGGATGGCTAGAGACAATAAAAACGTCCACACAAAACGTTTATGAAATTGGAAAAGTAAACACGGAAAAATCATCCAATCAGCACACTCCTCTTCAGAAGTTGCAGAAGTTGTCCAATTTCATACAAACCCATTCAAACTTAAATTGTAAACATTTCTGTTGGGCACGCGACTCACCTACTGACAGCTCTCCTTTGTCGCGAGCTCGACCATATATCCGGCGGGCAGCTGCGGCCCCGCGAGCGGACGTAGGCCGGTTTTCCGCACCAGCCGGGCGGACTGAGAGGGGACATTAATTGATCCGGCCGGGTAAGACGGCCGCCTATAATGGCAGAGGGGAGCCATGTCGACCCGGCCCGTCTCCCTGCGGCCTGGCCGCCGGCGATAATGGGATAGCGCACACGCGCCGACCGCCGTCAGCACACTACTTGAAACGGAGCGCCGCCCGCGGCGGGGCGGGTCGTCATGAACGGGGGGAGGGGGGGGGGGGCGATACGGTGTGGTCTGGCCGAGACCTAACTCTGTCTGGGTTACGGCCCACCCGGTGATTGAGACGCTGGCTGTCGCCAATAATTCCCAGATTTATCGCCGGCGAAGTCAAAGTTCAAACAGCAAAAGTTGACAGAAAGTTTCCGTTGTAAAAGTTGGCTGGGTTGAACAAAGGTAGTTACAAGGTAATCAGTGCAGAGTATTTTAAGTCGTAGATGCTGTGATGAGCAGTAAAATAAGTTTGATTCCATAGGATCCCTGTACATGACCTCACTCAGAAGTTACCTAACTTCAATAGAATTAACCCAAAATGTGATTAATATCGGTCCTATATCACTATTGCTCTGACGCTACCAGTCGACCGTAATTTTCCATTTTGTCATGTAGCTGAAAAATTGAGTGATCATAGCCTCATAAACTATAAACCGGCTATCTCGCCGTCACAGCCGGCGGCGTTTCGGAACCACCGTCGTCACAGCGCGGTCTGTGGCGACGATCGGCCGTCGCCTTTGTTCCACCCACCCCCCTCTCCCCGACTCCCGTCCCCTCCTCTGCCAGAGTTCCCTCAGCGAAAGAGGCCGCCGGGCGCCATCGTCTCATTAGTGCAGCGCTGATTCAATAAAAACGCAATCTGTCTCATCAGACCCGTTAGCGGTTGGCGCACCGCTCGACACAGGCATTGGTCAACTGTAATTGATCGTATTGTCGGGCCGTCCGGTCGGTCGCCGCGGTCTGCTTCTGTGACACACAGAGAGGAGCTGTTACGGAATGGTGCACACGGAGCGTCACCAGAAATACCCGCTGGCAATGTCGGTCAGATGCACTGAGCAGGTGTCGGCCGACAGCCGGCGTCATTATCGACTGCCGGGATCTGTCAGCCTGCACGTTGGCCGAACACGGTAGGGTTAACATTCAAAAACACATAGAGGAACGCTGCAGACACGCTGAGGTAATTCTGGTCATGTCCCATTACACGAGTGTAAGTGGCAATTTTCGAATGGAGGGTGCGTCGTTTGTTCAATTAACTCGAGCCCGTAAACGAGTCAACGGTCTCCAGCATTTTGGACACGTGCCCGCTGTTCATAATGCATGCAGTCGAGCTCCGTACATGTTTGCAGACGTGTTCGATCAGAGTGAAAATGTTGACGTAGGAAGCAGTCAATTATGCAGACAGACGCTATGCAAGCAGACATTTCCTTTCAGTTTCGGTCACCTCCCTTTGGAGAGATTGACTGTTTATCTGCGGATTATTGCAATGTGAAACAGTGCTATTTTTATAAGTAACAACAAATAGTGTTCTGAGAGCACTATTATCATATCATTGTATGCATCTTACAATGATTATAGATTAATTATAGAGCATTAATAAAGACGAAAACAATGGGATGGCACAGAAAATGGTGGTTTAGTTGTGCATATTTGACTTTGACAGTTTTATTTTGCTTGACAGTTGTATTACACTATGTTCCAATCGCCTTTTCTCAATGTTCGCATTCACATCAAGAGGTCTCACATAACTACAAAGCTGCATCACTTGTGCAGTTGCAAGACAGTAATGCGAATCCTTTGAATCTTATAAAGAACTGCCTTCCACAGTGCACTCTTTCAGCAAGGTACAAGTAGGTACAACACTTCCTATTTTTCCATAAAAAGCATAATTATTGATTTGCATCTATAAGTTTGCCTTTGCTAATAAACTGGCGCTTAAGCGGTATATTCTCAAGACGGCATGTGTCAAAAATCGAAAAGTGACTATTGTTTCCTTGTTAACCCGCGCCCCACTGGGGGGCTATTTATAGCCCCCCCCCTCCCGTTTTTCTGCAATAACTTCCAAACCGCTTGACGTATCGACGCCAAACTTTCAGTACCTTCGGCTGCATCAATTTGACACCTTGTGTCAAAATTTGAACTTCGTAGCTACCATAGGTCGGACGGAAATGACGTCAGAGTGACGTCATGTTCGGCCGATTTCGACGCAAAACATCGAACCACGGCAATCGCTCCCAAGGGCTCAGTTTTTAAGCTAGATCCAATTTCTTTGCATGAGAGGACTCAGAATTGACTGCGCTATCAACCTGCTATCTCGGATTTTCGAAATTTTGAAAATTTCGAAAATTTTATATAATAAAATTCAAAATTTACATTTTTACATTTTTTTCAAAAAGTTTTTGACTTTTCGAAAAAAACCGGAATATATGTGATAGAACGCGTTATTATGACTAACTCTAGCAAGTTTCAGCTAAATATCTTCAAAAATGGCCAAGTTATACGCATTATTGCAAAAAATCACAATTATTAATTTTTCAAATCAATTTTTCACCACGTATTGACATCGTACGCCAATATAAATAGCACCATCGTGTTCCTGAGCTCAAACTGCATCCAATAGACACCTTTTCTGTTGAAAAATTATAACTTCAAAATTTGACCTTTTTTGACCTGAAAGTGACCTGACCTAAGCTAAATTTGACTCAAAATGACCTCGAATGACACAGACAACATCAAATTCGAAATCTTTGGCCTAAATGGACCATAAAACATGTGTCACGTGACCAACGCATGATATAATATTTTCGTGACCTGTGATGACCTGACCTTGACCTGAAGATCAAAGTACAAGTTTGGTACCCTCAGGGTATCTAGAGCATCTGTTCACGAGTGTGTGAACCAAAAATGAGCCTGCTCTGACTTGTAGGACGGCGGCCAGAGCCCAAAACGTGAACAAACCAAAATGCTAATAATTTTTACTTTGACCTGACCTGTGACGTCATCGGTGACCTCGAGGTCAATGAAATTAGGTTTCGCTCGACAGTTTTTACGGGGCTATCAGACGCCGTTTGAATTTTGACGATCGGCCCAGTTGTTTCGGAGTTAGGAGGGGGGGCTATGAATAGCCCCCCCCCCCCCCCCAGTAGGGCGTGTTATACGCAGACCCCAGTGGGGCGCGGGTTAAAAGAACAGCATCGATTCTCGTTCACACGCTTCCTGGCTTACAACTAGCCACGCATAACTTATCTGGAAGTACGACCACCCACTTTTTCAGCGGTTTGTGTGAGACCCATACAGCCCACTCTCTCACAGTCCGCGAGTAAATGGCTTTTGAATGCTCCCGATATTATGCTAATTATCTCCAAGATGGATGATAATGTTTGTGGAGGGAAACTGCTACTTATGAGTCTGTCGGCGCCTCCGGCTGGAAGCAGACCATTTACCGATGTAATGAGACATGATTGATGGATTTCAATGATGTAGAACAGGGGCAGACGCGGTTTGTAAATGGTCGGCGGCACACTGAGATTGCCTCAGAATGGCGAGAAGCTAGTCCGCAAAAGGAAACGATTAATACCCAACGTCGTTAAACGGAATTTGCCATCGACATTCACCAACCGTAAGTTCGTGACTAGGCCACCTAAAAATGTACTTGATCATGTGCACGATGTTATTATTGTCTAAACAACTGTCGCGAGTCCAATGCCTGCATCTGGTCAGCTCACTGCCGCGCACGACCTCGCCCCTGAATTGGGCACCACGAATCAGTACCACGCGACCTCTGAGCTCAGCTGTGCAGCGGAGGTACGCCGGTGACCTCCCGAGGTCACCCGCCGGGGAGGGACGCAATGACCTCCCGATCTGCCGGTGCTCACGCGGGGAATCGGCAGGCCAGTCCCTGAGAGCCAACCATTACCGAAGATACATTCACCGGGGCCATTCACAGACATTGCACCACTTACCAAGGCTACTCCCAACGACATTTGCCGGTACGTTACACGGGGAGGTAAAGCTTCGAGTGTTTCAGTCTAAGTAGTTGTTGGAATGCTTCCAGAAGCATTTCCGAAAGGTGCAATGTTTCCGAAAGGTCGAACGTCAAACGTTCTGTTGGAACAGTTACCTAAGCCGAGATCACTAGCGATATAGCAACATGTGCAACAGCGCAACAAATAGAGGTGCGCAGATGGAGTCAATGAAAAGTGAGCAGTGTTATAGTCAATACTGAAAATGATAGCTTAATCATTGGCAATTAACATTGAAGGTCAATTATGACTCTATAAAGTCCGATAATTGAACAATGAATAAGACCAGTGTCCTGAACAAGTATGGGCTAGCGTTGATTGACGATAAATGGTCCTTGTCTGTTCCTGGCTAAACGGCCTCTGTCCATCCCGGTCGCCAGATCATGTTGAGAGACCGGCTATACGTTGAACCGTTTTAGAAATGGTGTGAATCTGTCACAATATGAAACACGGATGTGCAGGAACAGGAAGGCTTATTGATGACTTCGTGACAATAAAATTGAGGCTCTATGAGGACGCTTGGAGACTCAAAAAAGCCTTGCTAAAGTCCCCCTAAAAAAGCCTTGCTATTTTAGAGGGACTGTGATTTTTTGCAGTTAGAAAATCATTCACTTTTTCAATTAGGCTTCTGTATGCTGAGGTTTTTTATTTCATCTGTGGACACCGGACAGTTACGGAACAATATTTGGGTAAAATTCACATTTTCATTACGGATTGTATGCTTCCATATATGCGGAAGATGTTAAAACGTAGGAACAGTTAATAGGTAAGTTAGGTGGAAACGTGGAACGGTTGAGAGGCCGATTTGATATTTGCCTCAACATCTCGGTTAGTTGCCGGTAGTCTTTGGTAGCTCCAACAACTGATGTATCCGGGCTGCGTATCTGGGATGTTTGGCCATGTGCCTCCCTGCCGCTCAGTACTCTTTCAAAAACAAACGCACGCCATTCTGATGGGGCTTCAGAAGCGCATCAGGGTCACTCCCGAACATCGGCATGCTACTAAAAACACATTCATTTCACAGCACTTCACAGCAAGGACGACACCTTTAGTGCCCGAATAATTTGCTTTCTCACAAAACAGGCCGGCGGCCAATGCGGCGCACGGCGCCGTTTGCGTCAGCGGAATAGAATGGTGCACCCGGGTGGCCGACTTTGCAGCACATCAGACTTTGGATACGCATTGTGTTGATTCACATGGAGCTCTCGCATATCTTATGTATGTGTGCGAATCTATTGGAAATGAGCGATAGGCTCGCCGCGCCGCTAATGAAAGCCCGAATGCGGAACAGCATTCATGCTGGCAGATTTTGGAGTAAACGTTTAACGTTGCATGAGATGGTCAATATTAATTGGAATCGGGGGCGGGGGGAGGGTCCGTGGGTTACCCCGTCAACTATCAAAAGAAGTGATAAAATTGTCTAACTATATTTTAGGCATCAATATGACATACCTGGGCTCACGCCGACTGCTCTTACGAACCTGAATGCGCGATAACAGCTGCGCTACGCTGAGTGTCTCCCCCAAAGCCTTATCTCCTGTCCCTCTGTGTTACCGACTCCACGTCCCCTCATATCCCGAAGCCCATCGTTGCCGGCAGGGTGGTCGGCCCGTGCGCTCGGCGGTCCGGATAAAACCCTGGCCGTATCAGCGGGCCTCGCCGGTAGGTAGGCGCCAGGCCGGTAATTTACCTACCCTCCCTCAGGGCGGAGGGAGCTTCCAAGGGGAGGCCGCCGCCGCACCGGTCGATGCCCGGCTGAGCGGAGACGGGGAGCGTGTCTGCTGACGGGTACTGTGCCAGGATAGGACAGGGATATGGTAACAGGGGCACCTGGTCCTTGTGCGGCGAACGCAGAGGGCATGTAAAGGTGTCTACGGTATATACAAACAATATCCGACATCGGATATAAGGGGATGCTACATACAAATGAGTTATGTGAATATAAAGGGATGATGTTTTGTGTTTATTATTAGAGATCTCGTCCTGCTAAAAACAAACACCAAGATCTCTTCCGGTCTACAGATCCTTTCCTTGGCGAATGTCATTTTACGTGTTGCCATACAGGACGAATCAAATCACTGCATCAGACAGCTAACGCTCCGACCCTGCAGTTTGTATTGAGCGTGCTCTCCTGGGCGGCATGACAGCAACATGACGTGATTGGCTGCAGCAGATGTTCGATTTCTGCCGTGCGTTCGGCAATCCTAGCCCACTGAGCGGTGCTCTGCGGGGTGGCAAAACTTGGCATGGGTCAAGACATTTCGTGTTTGAGAGAGGGCGAGTTAAATGCAGAGAAGGTTGCTTTTGCATGATCCATGATTGAGATGCTCTTGATTTTGCCCACATGTTCAATTCGTGACATAATAATTTACAATCGGCAAGGGGATTTCTTGTTTGTTTTGCTGTTAGGTATCTAAGGGTATAAGGAAATAAGAGGACAGGTTTGGATGATCACTCTGGGGCACCACCGCGGCTGAGTCCGTCCCAAGGGACCTGGGACGGGCCACCCACAGCCTCACAAACGGTCACCCCACCGTACATGAGCCTACTCCTGAGGAGCTACTCGAGTCAGATGATGGTGTCCGTCTAACCCAGAATAGAATGATCAGATTCAGGGCTCCGCCGGGAATGATCTGAAGGTCATTAGGACTGAGCACTTTGATGCAAGAATTAAGGAAGGAATGAGTCGTGCCTATTTTTAGGCAAGAATGTTGGTCGTGCTATCGAGCCAAACTCCAGACGGCAGCGTCCTCTATAGCAAGGTAGGCAGGTAGTGCAGCGACCTCTGTAGCTAGAAAAGTGAAAGTGTAAAGTAGTGAAAGTGTCTCGCTGGGGAGACCCACTCGGGACCCAAGAGCCGGTGCATGGTGTTCGAATCAGCCAAGCGTTGCATGATGCATGATGCATAGTAGCTAGCTCGTTGTCATCAGAGAGCAAGCAAGTGACCAACGGAGCGAGGGAGAGAAGAGACGTAGAGAGCAAGAGAAAAAGAGTACCTAGAGACTAGACACTAGATAAACAGAGAGCGGCATAATAACAGCACCATATTTCACCTGTGCCCATAGGCGGCGGAACGGGGAAGGCACCGGGCCCGGGGCACCGTGCCCCCCTTTGATTTTGGCATTTTAACATCAGCCCTATGGGCGTTGCATGGAAAGAATGGGACCAAAAGTCGGCAGTGTCCCTCCCCCCCCCCCCCCTTAATTGAAGGTGTTCCGCCGCTACTGCCTGTACCCATGGGACCCATCAATCATCATGAACCATAGATGTCTAGGGGAGAGTGGGGCACATTCGTGCATGGGGCACATTCGTTTTCAGCAGTTTATGGGAACACGAGTGACTGCACGAGCTCAAGGTAAATTATGGAAATATGTCTATCATTGCCGCCCTTCGTTCACCGTAGAAGACAACACTGTACCTGCTGTCATGCTTGACAACAACGCAAATTTCTAATATTCGTGAGCTTTCCAAACTTTTCTCATATTATCCATTTTCGTGATCCTGACTCGGAAATGTGGTTCAGCTTTTCAAAATTGGGGGTGAAGAAGCTCACTCTATTCACGGAACTGCTGCAAACTTGTTTGTTGAAAAAGTGTCATTTTTTCAAAAAGAAATTTTGAAATATATTACTAATAACGTTGTGGGGCAGGTTCGTGTACGCACTGCCTGGGGGCACATTCGTGCATATTTTTTTTTTAGTTTTTGCGATTTATGACTTTATCTGTAGTAGGTTTCTCTAATGACGCTCGCCTGACTCAGTCTCGACTGCTTGCGACGTCGTGACGAGTAATTCACGCGAACTTGGCGAGGTCACGGAGGCCGGCAGTTGGCACATTCTTGTTGGCCAGCCCATTCTTTCTACATATGTTGTGCAATGCATTCTTGTCGAAAGGAATCAAGTGAAATGACCCCCTGCCAATTTCCTTTGGTAAATTTCTGGTAATGCCCGGTAATTTCTCGAACTTTGCAGGGTGAACGGAAGTGCCCCACCTCTTGAACGAATGTGCCCCATAGGTGGGACAGTTTCGTGCAAATGTTCAGAGTTATTAAAAGTCTTTTTTTTCTAATGGAAGCAATAATTTTAGAGGATAACTTTTAAAGAGGAAAACTATCTGCAATAGTTCCTTTCCAAACTACAATCAACAATTTTGCCATTGCACTAACCAAAGAACAGATATATGGGTTTATCCATTTTTTGCACGAATGTGCCCCACTCTCCCCTATGTGTTCTCTATCATACCTGCCTTCCTTTTCCCCAATCGTCCCCTTATCTTATCTATCCTTCTCTCCCATTGTTTCTCTTTCCCTCTCCTCCTCTCTTCTCTCCCTCTCCCCCTCCTCTCTTCCCCTCCACCCTCCCCTCCCGCCCTCTCTCTCTAGTCTCTCTCTCTCTCTCTCTCTCTCTCTCTCTCTCTCTCTCTCTCTCTCTCTCTCTCTCTCTCTCTCTCTCTCTCTCTCTCTCTCTCTCTCTCTCTCTCTCTCTCTCTCTCTCTCTCTCTCTCTCTCTCTCTCTCTCTCTCTCTCTCTCTCGCTCCGCCCCTCTCACTCTCTTTGTCACC
The DNA here is from genome assembly GCF_019059575.1 of Amphibalanus amphitrite. Lineage (NCBI taxonomy): Eukaryota > Metazoa > Arthropoda > Thecostraca > Balanomorpha > Balanidae > Amphibalanus > Amphibalanus amphitrite. The sequence continues at coordinate 307,709 of NW_024881677.1, forward strand.
TCGATGACCCTGTTTCTGACCTGCCCATAGCGCGCGCTCCCCGCCCGGGCACTTTCCTCGCGGCGCCCGGCGGCCACACTCAGCCCGGGCTCTCGCGCAGTCATCGGCCGTTTTTACCGGCGAGGCTCTGGAGCCGAGACCGCTCTCCTATCCCGTCGCAGGGCCATTACTGGGAGGTGCACGGCCCGATCGGTCACAGGGTGAGGGTTTCACTTCCCTAATGGCCGCCGCCGCCGCCGTAGAAAGGCTGAAGTTCACTGGAGCGGCCGATCAGCTGAGCGGCCGACCGGCGCGGCGGCCTGGGAGGTGGCGGCTGAGTGTGGCACTTTTGGACAAAGCTTCGTTGCTTCATTGGTTAAATTCTATTGAACTTGATCGGCGTTTTTGTGAGACTGTTATTCCTTATCATCTCATTTATTTATTAACCCGCGCCCTGGTGGGGTCTGTTTATAACGCGACCTGGTGGGGGGGGGGGGGCTATTTTTTGCCCCCCCCCCCGTATCTCCGAAACTACTGGACGGATCTGCAAAATTCAAACGGCGTTCGAAAGGCCTGTCAAATTTGTGGAAGGAAACCAAATTTCATTGACCTCAGGGTCGCCGATGACGTCACAGGTCAGGTCAAAGATGAAATGTTTCACCGTTCACGGGTCTTCTAGGAAATGCGCTATAACACCGAGGAAAACGCATTTTGTCGAGAATCAGCGATAGGGCGTCAGTTGCCTAGTAGACATGTTGCTATTAGAGGTCACTGACAATACCAGGTCACGTCACAGGTCAGGTCACCAAGGGTCACAGGTCAGGTCACATGAGCCCAACTTTACTAAGGTTGTGTGATGCATGTTTTATGGCCAATTTTTCATTTCCAACTCAATGGTGTTGGTTATAAGACTATCAGGTACGGCTTAGGTCACTTTCTGGTGAAGTTCAGGCCAAGGTCAGGTCAAGGTCAGGCCAAAAAAGGTCAAATTTTAAAGTTGATAGTTTTGCATAAAATGGGTAGGTATTGATTCGATGCAGCTCGTCACGGGGAGTCTAATGGTGGTCTTTGGTTTGCGCTACGGGGTCTAGAATTGCTAAAAATTGAGTTTGAAAATTGGACGTCATCAATTTTGAACAGTTTTTTCGCTATAACTTCGCCAAAAAAAGAGGTATCAATCTCAAATTTGGTATGTGGATGGAAGGCGGTAAGAACTATCACATATATTCCGGTTTTTGCGAAATTCAAAAAACTTTTTGGATTTTTCGATCATTATATCCAAAAAAAATATTTTAATTTTTGGGTGTCAAAATCCAAAAATTAAAAAATCCGAGATGGCAGTTTTGTAGCCCTGTTAATTTTACAGCTTTTATCTCCTTATCATTTTTCTGTATTTGCAAAGCTATAGGCCTGACAGCTCTTTCCGCGAAACCCTTTTTTGGGTCGAAAACGGCAGAACATGACGTCACTCTGACGTCATTTCCGGCCAACCTATCATAGCCTTTGGAAAAAATTTTTGGTCACCATATGTAAAATTGATGTCCGGGAGGGTACTGAAAGTTTGGTGACGATCGGCGCAGCGGTTCTGGAGATATATCGAAAATCTGGAGGGGGGGGGCAAAAAATAGCCCCCCCCCCCCACCAGGTCGCGGGTTAAAGTCCTGCATACACGAAGCATACCTACTTTATTTCTTCGGAGTCAAAGATTTGCAATACAGAAAATTAATTTGTGGATAAGAGCGTCTTGGTATGATAGGGATTCACTTAGCTGAATGCATATGAATTTCTAGTTTTTGTAAAGGTATTTGAGACTTTGGGCAATTTGAATACACGGGTATCCAACATCTCTTTTATCGTGATCAAAACCACCCAGTAGACGGGCATCGTGACCAAGATTACTTTCGTGACTGCCATCAGCGCTCGTATGTCCGGCAGAACATTGATGAAGCTGGCAGGTGCATGGTTTCACCGTCGGACCTCATTTTCGCGCCATGACAATGGCCGTCACGTCTCAGCCAGTAGGTATCGATTCCCGAAGCTGCTCGGTCGGCGAGAGCCGCGGTGCAGTTCGACGGCCCCGAGAGCTCGATACCCTCTCAGTCGTTCACTAGTTTACAGCGGAACGGCAGATATCGGGGTGCCGTGGGCCACAGAGGAGATAAGACATTTCTGTATATCATTCATTTACTCACTTGATTTGGTTTAGAGGCCGTTTTCCATTATTTCCTTCTTCCTGATTTTTAGTTATTTTCTGGTGACATTCTTACGGTAAAGTAATTGTTTGAACCCCGGATTGGGAAAGTTTTCACTAGCATTTAGTTTGTGTCCGATAATTAACCCATGAGTGGCTTGGTGGCTATTATTCCGGTAAATTGTGTCATGTGGGAGCACCTTTTAAAACTTCCCGTACCTCCAAATGCCGTCAATATGCTGAAATGATGCCTTCATTCGCAGTTAGCTTATTGATGTCATTAGTTTCGCTAGAGCCAGTTTGTGGCCGGCACTAGGGCCAATTGCACCTCTAGCAGACCACGAAACAGCACCGTCACGAGAAACCCGTCACGGAGCATCACATGTGACACCGTCACGGCGGATGTCACAGCAGACACCTTCACAGCCAGCGTCACGGAGGTACCGTCATGGCAAGCGTCACGGAGGCACAGTCACGACAGGCGCGGTCACGGAGACGCGGTCACTGAGAGCGTCACGAGAGGCACGGTCACGGTTGACCGGTCAGCTAGTGGCTGGGGGCGGGCGGGGACCGATGTTTGGCAGACGGAGAAAGTGCTCCTCTGTGTCAGCCCGTCGGCCGCAGCTGGGAGGAGGTCGGCCACGGTGTCAAGACAGCGCGACTCGAGCAGAGGTGCTATTGTGGGGAGGACTGACACACGGGGAAACGGGCGACAGCGGTGTAACGGGGAACAAAGACCAGCCCATGGTGTTAACGGGCAGACGGCGGGGTAATGTCACGGGAGCTGGTCACCTACTGACGGAGAGTGGTGGGGCGGGATGGAGTTGTGAAGCAGCAGTGTACGTACCGCCGATAACTCAATAAGCAGCATTGGACAGCATGGATATAGCCAGCGGCCATGGGGTTGGTAAAATCAAGCCTGTCTGCGAGTTAATGCATCACAAACAGAGATAAGGAAGACGAGAATGGCGTCAGACCACGTTCAGTGGCGCCAAAAGTCAGGGTTTGGAATCGATCAGGACGGGCAATACCTCAATCTAAAGATAATTACGACTCTATCCCTTTATATAATCTCAACTAATATGCTTACATTTGGAACACCTGCTAGATGATCGGACAGGTCTACCATTATTTTTTTTTAACCCTCGCCGACACGGGGGGGGCGATGCAGCCCCCCTAAGGTTTTTCGCGAATAACTCGCGTAAAAAGCGGCCGATCGCGACGAAACTTTCAGTACCCTCGCGTTGATAAATTTTACACTTACCCTTAAAACTAAATGACCCTGACCCAAAGGACCTTTAACCTGTGACCTACTTTCCGAGACCATATTTGGCCGGAATCGCGATTCGGCGTATGTATGTCGGCTCGCATTAACCGCGTGTTTGCAAGCCTTTCGTGGTTTCAAACCTCCAAAAATGTGAATTGATGCTGCTCCCATGCATTAGGGTGGATGTCAAGGTCACCTGAAGGTCAGGTCAGGTCATTGACCTTTGGTGACCTCGGCTCACTTTTTCGAGTTTTACATGTTTCTAGGCTAGTTTTTGGAGCTGAATTCGAATTTAGCAACCATTTTAACATTTACGAAGTAGTTTTTGTGCCTTCGTAACATGTAACGAAGCTGTCAGAGGCGGTTGACACGTACTACGAATACCCGGCAGGACCCCTACTGGTTGACCTGACCTGACCTGACCTGACCTGGCCTAAATGCATGAAGACATCATCATCATATGTGATCAAAACTAACACGATGTTCGTGATCAGCACCCCGAAAAACCTCACAGCAGCCACACTTAACGACTTTCTAACAGGTCCCGATTTTCCCGACTTTTGGGTTATTGACTTGACCTGGAAGGTCAACCGATGACCTAGGACCTTAAAATTGAGTATCACTGGCTTCCTTTCGTGACGGGCATCACGCTCGTTTTTTTTTTGCGAAGCTCTAGCTCGATCAGGGGCGAAACGCGAGGTTTTGGCCCCCTTGTGCCGTCGAAGGACGCAAAATGGCCTGTGCCGGCGAGGGCTAAGTGAATGTGCTTTATTGAATGTGTTAACGAGATAGCGTTTCCATTAGTATTGCTCGTCGCATGCATTCATCACTTGTATGTGTGTATTATAGGGAACATTAAGAACGGCTGGCAAACATATACTACACATATGTACAGTAACGCTGCAAAGGGGCTGAAATATGGATAAAATAAAACAAAAGCTGACGCTTGTTGATATGCACGTTTCGAGGAAGTGGTGGTCATTGCCTATTGTCTGGTTAACGCCCTTCCATTTGAATCTAAATTAACCGCTGGTGATTACCTTTTCGGAGTACCGCACGATTAAAATCTGGTAGCTGCAACCACATCCTGTCATTGAAGCATCGTCATGGCTCCAAAAGACGGGAGGACACGCAACGCCGAAGAAATTACTTTGGTTCCATTTCACCGTAGACGGACACCGTAAAATTGCCTGTGACGTTATATCTGCCCACGCGGGCATGACCAGCAGCGCTATAAATTGTTTCGATGTAGCGTATCCATTGGTTAGAGGAGAGAGACTTGGGGAAATGGCTCACTGCTTTTCACTAAGCAAGCCATTCGCTTTCTGAGCTGTACTTCGAGCCTTCGGCTATGCTTGGGCAAGCACGCTAGTCTCTAAGCTTATGAAGCTGGTTCTGGTTGGTAGAAAACGACTCCCTGAAGACATATTTTCACGTCATCGCTCACACTCGCAAACCATTGCGTGAGCTGATAATTGAACCGTGTGATACGACGAAAGCAGGGACAGTTTCATGGCTGTTCGATGGCTGACTGTGAAGCCATTACCGTTCTGTGTGTCAGCTGCAGGTTACTGAGACGCTTTTGTAGCGTTTGTAACGCAATTATGAACAGAAAATCGTCAACAGACGACTTACGGACAGCCACATTTATGATGGTTGAATGTGGATGGTTCATCCATCCTATCAGGTGGCTAAAGTTAAATGTGTGACGATCAGAGGTGGATCCAGCTCAGAGTTTTTTTTGGGGGGGGCAAACCATAACAATTTATCGATTCTTTCCATGCCTCGCCCATAGGCGTAATGTTAAAATTATTCCATTTGGGAGGGGCAAATGCCCATTTTGCATTTTGCCCCCCCCCCCTGGATCCGCCACTGGTGACGATTCGGTTCTGTATTTCTAAATCTGAGATGTCTCACTTGTCGTGCTTGTCAGCGCCAGCGGTCACTCCATGATGTTATGAAGCCGTCCGTCACTGTCACGTAGTTATGCCGGTTTGACGAAGACTGTCCAACTAACAGGGCGGCGAGGTCGTGAACAGTCGTTTCGCTAAAATTTGTCTTTAAAAATACATTTAACTTTTAAACGTGATTGGACTTAAAGCAAGCTTTATGTTGTTTTATAAAGAAAACATGTGATCGCTCGTGTTATGATTACATATTAAATGTAAACAATTATTAGTTTTCATAAGTCACTACCTAGTCAGCGTTCAAATAACTATCACCGGCCACACCCAACTCCACACCATACCATCGTTAGATCGGTCAATGCGACATCGACAGCACGGCTTTCCGCAACTGAGAGTACCTACCCATCTGAGCGTGACGGCGGGTCGCGACCGCTTTCAGCCGAGTTCACGTGCACAGGGGTGACAGCCGTGGGTCACGGTTGGACGAGTTTGACAGCGGCCTAACCCGCTTCCAGCCCTGCCATGGTTCGGTCTTACCAGTGAGTGAGAAGAAGACACCTATTTGACTTACGTCGAGCTAAGGGTGGCCCATCGTTACAAAAAAACAACAACATGCTGTCTATAGCATTGCGAGATCTATCGACGGAGCTTCTGTGCGCAACTGATGGCCATAATTTAGCTAGCAGTTTAGACTGCAGTCTATCCTGTAGTCTGCGCTCACCTGACCCGTCTATGTATGTACTGGCATTCGGCGAAGCACCGGTTATGGACCTGCTGAAACCGCGCGATGAGGCTTCGCTCTTACACCCGAAGGCTTTTCCATTGCGAAGCAGGCACGGAGTGGCTTCCATACTGTGACAAATTACAGCTTGAGAGCCGGGCGTTTCCACTGAAACATGTAATATGTATGTGAGAAATGCTGGGCTCTTGACTTACACTTTTGTTGATGATTTTATTAATGCCAACTTGTCACTACTCACTTATCAGCCTTTTCTATGCTTACCCTGTGTCCCTGTCAACAAACAAGTTAATTTACATACATTTTATGTTAATATGAATTAGTTTTCATAGATGTTTTTGAATGTTTTAGCGACAGAAATAGCAAGTAAAAAGGTAACAAAAAGAAACGATAATGCCATTGGCTTGAAACGTAGGCATTTATAATTCAAAATTAGATATTTTTTCCTATGTTGAAGAGAGGATGAAAAAAGAGAAGGGTGCGTGATCTTTTCACATAATAAATCACGAACGGTAGCTTTTTTGGCACAACAACGTGCAATCGAAGACATCACCTAAGCAGCTAATCCCTACCGATGGGCTAGATAGATACACATCCTTGCAGGGCACCACGCCCCTTAGTCTCGCTGCCGCTGCTCTTTTCTCGTCGCCGGGGCGCCACGAAACGTCTCCGCCTCGTTCAGCAGTGCACCTCCCGGCTGAACGACTGACTGGAAAGCTGGGAAAACGCCGCCGAGACGAGCGCCGAGCTATAAATGAGCGCTGGGAAAGCGGTGAGGGTAGCACTGTGAGCTGCACGCCCGAGCTCGACAGACATGGCCTCTCTCAAACTGGTGAGTGCCGGTGCCCTCGTACAGTCAGCCAAGCGGAGTGATGTAGAATGGAGCAGTGGGTGTGGTAGTTACGGACGGTGATGTGGTCGTGGCAGTGATATTGCAGTGGTTACCTGAACAGTGTGCTGTCGAATACGCCAAGCTGGTGGTATAGGGCTACATTTTAGTTGATGTTGTGATACGGTTTAGTGGAACGAAGCACAACCAAAACCGCCTAAAGTGATTGTGAAGTTGGAATGCGATTGCCTCCTTTTTACTTCAGTGATTTGTGATTTTTAGAACCAAACTCTAATTACGACATGAGAGTTTGCTTCTACGATCAGATTTTCTTATTCTTATTTGTATCTTTTATGACTGAGGCAAAATCATTTATTTACCGCTTTGCAACGGTCTGACATGTGCCGTCATTATCCTCTTGAACCCATTCTGACCCTTTTGACCGCTCTGACCGCATCGGGAACCCCTATGACCGGTTCCATGGCTCTACCGCTCGTGTATCTAATATCAAGGGACCCATACTGACTCGCCACCCGTTCTGTCCGACAGTTGGCCCTTGGCCTGCTGGCGGTGGTCGCCGTCACCGAGGCTCTGCCCCGACCGCAGGCCGCCACTCCCGAGGACGTCCCTGTCGGTGAGTGACCTGCTCAGGTCAGGTCAGGTTAGGTCAGGTCAGACCAGGGCGTTCTGGTCTGAATTTATATTTTTGCTATCACATAAGGTTGATTTGTAATAAATAATACCTTCAGCATTCCGTTTCATATAAACCGAATCTGCCAGATTGAGTCCATGGGACTGATCAGAGATACCAGCCTGTCCAGTGAAGCGGACCGTGACTTCGCTAATCGAGCGGCGGAGAAAGTGCCGGGGTGTTATTGATTGAGTTTCACTGCGCTTATCGTTCCTCCATGGGAAGAAAGCCAGCTGCGGTTCACTGGCTTCAGCCGCACTTCATTTGCATTCTCAGACCCTCCACAACTGATTCGCAACTCACCTCAAGGTCTTTCCTCAATGTCATGAATATGTTAAGAATAAACCTCTATGAAAAGTAGCTTGAACATTTGCATGCAATTATCATGATAAAATATCTACCAAAACGCTGAGTCCCTGACCCAGTTGACAAACATGTCATATCACATTCGCGGCCACAGCGAGCGAACCGAGCAGAGACAACTGTACTGTTGGAATATGCCGTCGATGTAATTTCCATTTAGCCCTCCCTCTCCCCGCCCCCTCGTGCAGTAAAGCCGTTCGGACGGTAACCCTCTCTCCTCCCGGCGCTGTGCTGACCGGTCCTCTCTCTCTTTCAGTGGAGGATGTTCAGCGCATCCGGCGTCAGGGCGTAGCCGAGAACAGGGACGACCCGTACGGACCTCCGAGCTACCAGCCCGAGCCCTACAAGCCGGAGCCCTACAAGCCGGACCCGTACAAGCCCTCCTACCACAAGGGCGGCCCCGTCTACGTCAAGACCTTCGTCAAGACCGACTACGACGGCAACTTCAAGTGGGGAGTGAAGCACAACATCGAGGAGGGATACCACTAAAGATGTTGAACTTTGTTACAATGCGGATATGATCAGATGTTGTTATACGGAGACTTGCCGCCGGTTATTGAAGACATGGAGTGTACTAGTCCCACTGTAGTCGCGCGCCGCCTGTGTTGCTGTTATTGGTCCAACATGTGACGTCATCGGCGGGGAAGTGTGATAACGGCTGCGCGTCTCCGAATGTTATAGGGATGTACTGTACAAAACGATCCACTTGTTACGGTAAAATGGGGTCGGAATACACACAGAACATACATGCAAGGTGTTTTATGATGCTCGTATTTGTATGATTCGCTCGTTAGCTGTACCTTACCAGCACTCATACATTGTACTTGATCGCGATGTAATTTCAACGACACCACTAGAGACAATTACGCATATGACCCATAACGGGCATGCAGAAGCGCCCAATATGGCTGGAGGCAGTGGCACTAAGCTATAAATGGTCGCTGAAAAACGACTTGTGCAACACTTTGAGCCGCACGCCTGAGCTCAGGAGACATGGCCTCTTTCAAACTGGTGAGTGCCACCGTCGGCAGTCAGCCGGAGGGATAAAAAAGACGATAGAAATCCATTAGCTGCACTTTAATTGTTTTCTGGTGGGTTCTGACTAGCACTTGTTTGATTCCAAACTGCCTATTTATATTGTTTGTTGTGCAGTGTGCACTTGCCTGTTAATCGACAGGTGGCCCTTGGCCTGCTGGCGGTGGTCGCCGTCACCGAGGCTCTGCCCAGACCGCAGACCGCCACTCCCGAGGACGTCCCTGTCGGTGAGTGACCTGCTCAGGTCAGGTCAGGTTAGATCAGGACGTTTTTGTCTTCATCGACCCACACAAATCACAGTGGCATTGTTTATTCTCTGAAGGTTTAGCGTTGATTTTTATACTATTTACTTTTGTTTAAACCCGCGCCCTGCTTGGTACAGTCGTGTACAGGTTGATGGTCCGCTACTCTTTATCCACCGGGCTCCTATGGCTCAGCATTGGCAGCAGCCGCCTGGTACCGGTAGGCTGTGCCGCATGACCCGAAAGTTATGCGGCACAGTCTACCCACGCCGTTTGACATCGGCTCGGGTTGCTGGGTGGAGCGCTTTGTAGACCAGCTGTTGCGTCAGACCGGCGCGGGGGGAGGGGCTCGTCTCAGTGGTTGGCGTGGGCTGGCGAGTGGTGTGGGGTGTGTTGGTGGACCATGGGGGCTGGTCGGGTGTGTGTGGTCACTTCTTGCATTGCAAATTTTGCGTCGCTTAACAATTGCATTCCTGTTTTTGATAAGCACAATGCACGGAAGACCCAGCGAATATAATCTACTTTACCGTGATTTGGCACGGTATCGAGGCAACCATAGACCTCTTGTGCCTATGCATGATATTTAGGCAATACGTTTATGAAAACGGTAGATTGATGCTGGATGTCAATTCGTATGCTAAATGTCGACACGCATTAAATGAATGAATGCAGTGGCGGCGGAAGGTATTCTAGGATAGGGGTGCAAACGATATTGAAGCGCCCCTTCCCGCTGGGCGCCCCTTACCATGCCGATGGCCGTCCCTGCACTGGAAAATCAGTTTCGCCCCTATACAGGCGCCCATAGAAGTTTGCAGAGTGCTATTCATGGTCATAATCAGCTCCCAAGTAAAAAAAAAACGCAAAATACGCCCTAGCACTAGGGGTGTAACCGCCCATACGGACAGTGCAATTTTACAGGCCCCAATCTCGGACCTCCCTTAACATTCATATGTTGTAAACGGCAAACCGCCCCCGATAAATGTTACACAAACTAATTTCCTCTCGCATATCGGCCATCAGGAGCCCCTTTTTGTCGCATGGAGCCTGCAACGCTATAAGCCCTCATATGTTCGTGTTGGCGTTCGGAGGCTATCGCCTTCAAAGACGTCTCCAAAAATGTTTCTTTTTCGTCCCACACACAGGCGCCCCTCTTTCGCATGCAGGCGCCCCTCTTCCGCATGGCGCGCTTCTCGAGTAGCTGCGCCCTCCTAGCCTTTATCGCCTGGCAAGATTATATTCGACAGGGTCGGCAGCATCTGCCTTTGTTTCAGATAAGGATGCCCTCCACTCTTCAGCATATCAAAAGATATTTTCCCCACGTCATTGCCACCCTCTTCGTGTCACAAGTGCCTTTATCAGTTGCGGTGTCGCCTCGCACTGCTCAGCTTTATGGCTGCCGCACCTCTTAACTTCCTGCCTCCTCTACAGATTTTCGAGGCGCCCCTTTCCATAGCTTTAGGGTGCAGCTGCCCCCCTTGCCCCCCTGCTTCCGCCGCCACTGAATGAATGAATGAATCAATCAATCAATCAAACAATCATTCGACATGTATAAAACCGTATAAATGGCTCGCAACCACTAATAGCAATCAAACTATCCTAACTCGGAAAAGCAGCCGGAGCCCTGATGAGGCTCGAACCGGGACTCCACGCTGTAAATTTTGCCAATGACCCATCATCATTCCACCAAGTCAATAAGAATGACCAGCACCCGAACCCACAAAAACATTAATTGACCTTGCCGCCGACCTCCCGGCCCCGCCGCCCGCCCGGCCAGACTTTCCCCCGGCCATTGCCACCATCCGGTGTGTGGGGCAAAACGCCCTTTTGTAAGGGTATGCGGAAACCTTTTTGGGGGGTTAAATACCACACGCAGGTGTCTTTTCTTGGTCTCAAAGCGTAGTAAAAAGAATGAGCTACATGATGGTGCCCAAAGGTTTGAGTAATCTGTGTTGGGTTGAGTGTCAGAAGGTTTCGCGCTTAAGGGGGGCGTTTTTGACCTATTCACCCTATACCTTTCCCCAAGGCCCTAAATACACCTTTCCCTATGGACGACTCAAATTAGTTAGGCAAGTCCCTTGGTTTACTACCTGCAGATTTCGTCCATTCAGGCACATATGCGGATCCAGAAAAGCGGTCTAGGACGTTGGGGGGGGGGGGGCACCCCCGAAAACAGTTTCTCCGAATTGGCCAGTGTTGGATCCGCCAGTGTTCAGGCAGTCAGTAAGTTTTATGATCGAAGTAAGAAACCTTTGATCTTGAGAGAGTCAAATTAGGGGGAGACATTGGTCTGGGCAGACACCCTAGACTGAGAGTCGCCGGGGCTGAGCCCGTCCGAATGGACAAGCCGACCAGCCCCCCTCCCCCCCCCCCCCCCCAGCACCCTCTGCACCCGGCTACGGGGTGAGCTCCCTCGGGAGCAGCGTGCCGCTCCAAGGGAGCAGCCCGCATGAGATCCGGTGCCTGTCCATTAGGGTTGTTAAAAAAAAAAACGATTTTTGGAAAAGTATATGGGCTCATGGCTCATGTGGTGCGATATTCTTTTCTGAGTCCAATGATACCAGGGGCGGATCCAAGGGGGGGGGGTCACATGGGTCATGGCCCCCCCCCCTTGAGGCCCGGGGGCCCAAAGACCTGCCAGGGGCACCACCGGCCTATCAGGGGTATCACAGTCCTGACAGGGGCACCACAGGACCGCCAGGGGCACCACAGGCCTAGCAGGGACACCACGGGCCTGGTGCCCCTGGGCCCTGACAGGACTGTAACGCCCCTGACAAGCCTGAAGTGTCCCCGGCAGGCACGTGGTGCCCCTGACAGGCCTGAGGCGCCCCTGCAAGGCCGGTGGTGCCCCTGGCAGGCCTGTGGTGTCCATGGCAGGCCTGTGGTGCCCTTGCTAGGCCTCTGGTGCCCCTGACAAGCTTGTAATGCCCCTGGAAGGACTGTGGTGCCCCTGGGCCCTGACAAGCCTGAGGTGCCCCTGACAGGCCAGTGGTGCCCTTGCTAGGCCTGTGGTGCCCCTGGCAGGCCTCTGGTGCCCCTGACAGGCTTGCGGTGCCCTTGGAAGGACTGTGGTGTCCCTGGGCCCTGACAAGCCTGAGGTGCCCCTGACAGGCCCGTGGTGCCCTTGTTAGGCCTGTGGTGCCCCTGGCAGGCCTCTGGTGCCCTTGCTAGGCCGCTGGTGCCCCTGGCAGGCCTCTGGTGCCCCTGCGCCCGGAGAGGACTGGTGCCCCTGAAAAGTCTGAAGTGCCCCTCGGCAGGCCCGTGGTGCCCCTGACAGGCCCAAGGTGCCCCTGCAAGGCCGGTGGTGCCCCTGGCAGCCCTCTGGTGCCCCTGGCAGGTCTGTGGTGCCCCTGGCAGGTCTGTGGCGCCCCTGGCAGACCTGTGTTGACTGGTGCCCCTGCTAGGTCGCTGGTGCCCCTCACAGACCTGTGGTGCCCCTGGGCCTTGACAAGCCTGAGATGCCTGGCTATGACAGGCTCGTGGTGCCCCTGATAGACCAGTGGTGCCCCTGCTAGGCCGCTGGTGCCCCTCACAGGCCTGCGGTGCCCCTGGAAGGACTGTGGTGCCCCTGCCCCTAGGGGTGCTCATGGGCCCAACAGGCCCGTAGTGCCCCTGACAGGCCTGTAGTGTCCTTGCTAGGCCTGTGGTGCCCCTGCTTCCTGGCGGGCCTGTGGCGCCCCTACAAGGCCATAGGTGCCCCTGACAGGTTTGTGGTGTCCCTGGAAGGACTTTGGTGCCCCTGACAAGCCTGAAGTGTCAAGGACAGACCCTTTAGACGCCAGTGTCAAGTTCGTCGGACTGACAACGATTTGCTTACCTGATAACGTTCCTGGTAAGTACTCACTACTCAGCGTCCACAACATATACATATACACATAGCACATTCATATATACTTGCTTACAATTGGTAAATGTGGTTGTGGCTAAGAGTTAAGATACTGACTAAAAAAAAAATAAAAAAAAATGAAAATGGGGGCACCACCAAAATGAAGTGGACGAAATCCGTTGAGTTTTTAATTTTGGGTATAGGTAGGGGCACCACTTCGATTCATGACCCTCCCCTTGGAGTTTTCCTGGATCCGCCCCTGAATGATACCCTTTTTTCCGAAAAGTATTACTGCTAGGCGCTGCTCAAACGGCTTAAAGAGGACCATGTTACGCCCGCCGACCGGCCGGTGTCAATAAGGGCGAGAACTCGACGCCGCGCGTCGGCGGCAGCGCCTTATCGGCACCGCGCGCCACGGCATCTGCCGGGCGGCCGGCTGGGCGGTGGGAAGTTATAAATGCACACGATCGGGGTGCGCTATCCCATGTTTTCGGGGCGGAAAGTCTCAGTGCAGCATCGGTGCGTCTGCCATGGTGGTCTGTGTCGATGGTACAGAAAATAACTCAAACAGAGCTCAGAAAAGACTGAATGATTCTGGGTAGTTGCCTCGAAACAATCCGTTTCAAGAATACAGCTGCCTTCTTAACGTACTGTATCACTTTTTAATTCTTCAAAAAGCAAGCTCTGAGCAATAACAGACTTCTTTGCATTGCTGTTGACAATTTAAGTTGCTTTTGGACGGTGGCTCGCAGCCCCAATATGCTGCCGCGTAACTCTATTCCAACGACGAAACGGCAACTTAGCGAGAATCGAAAATTTAACGAAGTAGGTACTTACAACAGGAGCTGGCAAGGCTCCTGCATTGGTCTTTACGTCGAGTGACACACCTGGGTAATGCGTCACGTCAGGGCAGAGCTGTGTTCTATGCCGGGTCTGGATTCGGGTCTTGATCGGCATCGGTGGGCATGGCCGCCCTGGCCGGACCATGCCGGCGTCGCTTATGCTCGAAGGATTGGATAAACGGCGCTTTATAGGTACTCCGGCTAATGTCTCTACTCATGTCTCACTTCGTCACACTGTCAGGGTGGCCACCCTGTCATTCCCGGACATGTTTTATTTCGGCCTGCTAATCTAAGTTAAACCTGGCGTCGATTCTGTTGCTTCAGCATTTGACATCAACGTATCTGCATAATGACATTGGTGACGCCCATGCTCGTCAAACCCACCCCCAAACTTGGACCGATGACTTCCGGGTCTCCATATTCTGTTCTTGTGCATTGCCAGCTCTTGCTGTACGTAAATCGTGAATTTTCGATTCTCGCAAAGTTGCGCGTTTCGCCGTTAGAATTAAGATGCGTGGCAGCATATTGGGGGTGCGAGCCAGTGGCGTACCCAGGAATTTGCGAAGGACCAGGGCATTGGACGAGAGGGCGCCAATCAAGGAGGGCGCCAACAACAAGGAGGGCGCCACATAGGTATCTGAAACTTGAATGTGTCAGTTATGTTCGTACACGTGCGGAACGAACATAACTGACATTGTACATGCGTACACATTGATCAGCCTCAGGCAGCGGTACACGTGCGGTACGAACATAACTCATAACTGCGAACGTGAAAGTGTCGCGGCCGAGCATTCTGGGTGAGTCTGTGGTGTGCGTTGCATCATTGTTCCGTTGCTATTTTGTATTACTGGTGCCATGTGCATTGCTACATTCAATATAATTTCCTCACTGAGAGCCGGCTTTACTCTTATCTATCGGCGCTACTCCGTACTCCGTAGGAGTATCTCCGTCACGCCTGCGGTCGAATATGTAATAGCAATTGTGTTTTTCTTCAAACGCCTTAACGGTTTTTGTTAGGAAAGCAGAAAACAGCCGAAATATCAGACAACTACAAGTACTATAATAAAAATTAACGATGTTTATTGTTCTTAAAGGTAGACTGCCACCTTTTTCCCACAAAACGGTTTTCACTAGAACTGAGCCACCTATGTCCCAGACTGAAGTCGGTTTTCCGAAATTCGAACCCGTTTGCGAGAAATCGGAGACCAAAGTTCAGTTTGATGCCATTTTTTTAGTCCAAGAAAACCGACATCTCTACTGTTTATCGATAACTTTGAAACATGAATTTTCTTATCTTTTGGTAAATATATGTCAAAACTTTGATTGTTTCGAGATCAGAGAAAAATTTTGGAGTGTCAAAATAAAAATTAAACTTATATATTCAGTAGTTCATTTTTTCCAAAAAGGGTGGGAAATGGGGTTTAACATGGGCCAGACCCATTCCAAATGAGCCATGATTTTCAAATGTTTTACGAACTCAAATGCAAAATAAATTAAACATGGCCAATTTCTTATGAAATCATATATTAGTAAATCATAAAATACCTTACTTTTTCAAATAAAATGTAATAATCTTATGACCTTGAAGTCTAGTGATGTGTAAACATTGTCGCTAGACATTAACCGATTGATAATTGTATGATAATCGACAATTTTTTTCGCGATTCACGTGATGATACTTTGTCAGGTGAATTCTAAAATTTTGTTTTGTCCAGGGAATAAATCATAGGCCGATCTGAGAAAACTTTTTGAAGGTGGCAGTCTTCCTTTAATACACCCTGGTTTATTGGCTATAGGAAATAAATGTTGGATTTAGAAGAAAAAAATACAGATAGGTTCAAGTCTTATAACTATAAAAATGTTATAATACTATAATAATAAAATAACTTTATCATCAAGCTATAAGATTAGGAACATGGCCATGGGAGCTATTCAGAGACTAGAGCTGCAGCATTTCTACATATCCCATAACTGACACCATAGGCTCATGAAGTCGGAGGGCGCCTTCTGACCAGAAGCACGCCAGTGAGCCGGGAGGGCGCCCTCTGATCAGAAGCACGTCAGTGTGTCGGTGGGGCGACCTCTGATAACAAGTACCTCACCGGTGAGTCGGAAGGGCGCCTTACGATCAGAAGCACGCCAGTGGGTCAGGAGGGAGCCTTACGATCAGAAGCACGCCGGTGAGTGGAGAGGGTGCCTTCTGAACAGAACCATGCCGGTAAGTCGAGAGGGCGCCCTCTGAGGAGATGCATTCCAATTAGCCGTGAGGGCGCCTTCTGATAAGAAGCATGCTAGTGAGTTGGAGGGCGCCTTCTGGTCAGAAGCACGTCAGTGAGCCGGGAGGGCGCCCTCTGATCAGAAGGACACCAGTGAGCCGGGAAGGTGCCATCATCTAGGAGAGCGCCGCTATCGACTGGAGGAGCGCAAACACTGGACAGAGGGGCGCCGCCATAATCTAGGAGCGCGCCGTTATCGACTGGAGGAGCGCCAACACTGGACAGAGGGTCACCACCATCGTCTAGGAGGGCACCGCTATCACTGAAGGAGCGCCAAGACTGGACAAAGGGGCGTCGCCGTCATCATCTAGGAGCTCGTCGCTGTCGACTGGAGGGGCGCCAACACTGGACAGAGGGGCGCCCCATCATCTAGAAGCGCGCCGCTATCGACTGGAGGAGCGCCAACTCTGGACAGAGGGGCGCCGCCATCATCTAGGAGCGCACCGCTATCGACTGGAGGAGCGCCAAGTCCAACACTGGACAGAGGGGCGCCACATCGTCTAGGAGAGCGCCGTTATCACCAGAGGAGCGCCAACACTGGACAGAAGGGCGCCACCTTCGTCTAGGAGGGCACCCTATCTCTGCAGGAGTGCCAAGACTGGACAGAGGGTTCGCCGTCATCATCTAGGAGCTCGTCGCTGTCAACTGGAGGGGCGCCAACACTGGACAGAGGGGCGCCCCATCATCTAGGAGCGCGCTGCTATCGACTGGAGGAGCGCTAACTCTGGACAGAGGGGCGCCGCCATCATCTAGGAGCGCACCGCTATCGACTGGAGGGGCGCCAACACTGGACAGAGGGGCGCCACCATCGTCTAGGAGGGCGCCGTTATCACCAGAGGAGCCGGAGCGCCAACACTGGACAGAAGGGCGCCACCATCATCTAGGAGGGCACCGCTATCACTGGAGGAGCACCAAGACTGGACAGAGGGTTCGCCGTCATCATCTAGGAGCTCGTCGCTGTCGACTGGAGGGGCGCCAACAAAGGACAGAGGGGCGCCACCATCATCTAGGAGCGCGACACTGTCGACTGGAGGGGCGCCAATACTGGACAGAGGGGCGCCGCCATAATCTAGGAGCGCGCTGCTATCGACTGGAGGAGCGCTAACTCTGGACAGAGGGGCGCCGCCATCATCTACATAAGAGCGCGACACTGTCGACTGGAGGGGCGCCAACACTGGACAGAGGGGCGCCACCCACCATCATCTAGGAGCGCGACGCTATCGATTGGAGGGGCGCCAATACTGGACAAAGGGGCGCCACCGGCCCACCATATCGTCTAGGAGGGCGCCACTATCACCAGAGGAGCGCCAATACTGGACAGAGGGGCTTCGCCATCAACTAGAAGCGCGCCGCTATCGACTGGAGGAGCGCCAACACTGGACAGAGGGGCGCCAGTCACTGAGGGCGCCGGGGACGATGAGCCAAAGGGACAGGGCATGCACGGAATGTCCTGTATGTGCGTACGCCACTGGTGCGAGCCACCGTCCAAAAGTAACGTGAATTGTCAACAGCAATGCAAAGAAGTCTGTTATTGCTCAGAGTTTGCTTTTTAAAGAATTAACAAGTGATACAGTACGTTAAGAAGGCAGCTGTATTCTTGAAATGGATTGTTTCGAGGCAACTACCCGGAATCATTCAGTCTTTTCTCAGCTCTGTTTGACTTATTTTCTGTACCATCGACACAGACCACCGCGGCAGCCGCACCGATGCGGCACTGAAACTGTCCGCCCCGAAAACATGGGATAGCGCACCCCGATCGCGTGATAAAGACCACGCATCTATAACTTCCTACCGTCCAGCCGGCCGTCCGGCAGATGTCGTGGCGCGCCGGGTGCCGATAAGGCGCTGCCGCCCGTGCGCGGCGTCGAATTCTCGCCCTTATTGACACCGGCCGGTCGGCAGGCCTAACATGGTCCTCTTTAAGCCGTTTGAGGAGTCCCTAACAGTTAATACTTTTCAGAAAAATGGGCATCATTGGACTCAGAAAAGAATACCGCACCACATGAGCCATGAGCCCGTATACTTTTCCAAAATTCGGCTTTTTTGAACAACCCTACTGTCCATGGCCCGACGTAGGGGTCGCCGCGTGGAGAAGGATTTCAGCATTCTGACTGAGAATGGAATTTGGAAACGATGGAACGGAGGGATGGAGGATCCGGAATCCGGATCACCACCGTCAGCCTGTTATGGAATTGTGGTTGTGATTTCCGAAGTCTGCGACATCTATAATTGAAGCTCTAGCGCCATCTGTCACGCGACTTCGCCAGCTATGAGAATTTGTGAGAAGAAAATCAATCATTTGATACATTTTTTATTTTACAACTCATTTTATTTTTCTTCCTTTGTTTTTGAATATCAAAAGCACATCCTAAAACGAAAAAAATATGGGGAGCATGGTCGAAATAAATACTGTTATATTTTGTGACGTTCTGTTTTCAATACGATTCGTCTGCCTATCTTGAATCCTTATGCCCTCTTTTGTTTAGGTTATTTTTACCAAGGCCCTATATTTTTACGTGTGTTTGTGTGAGTGCACGCCCCGTCGGCTGTGAGGGTTTGGGTGAGTTGGTGAGTTTTATATTACCTCAAAATAAGTGTTATTTGAATTCATATTAAATGAATAATGGCAAGCGTAGGATGTACGTTTCATCCAAGAGTGAAAAAACTGAAACGCACCAGTACTGAAACGAGTCAGATGCATTTTCTTTTCATGGTTTTGAAGGAGGTGCTTACCGCCTACCGGGTGATAGAGATTTGATATTGTAATATTGGTGTGAAGATTTGCGCTTTGGCAGATTTGGATATTTTCTTATTTCAGTTTGACGTGCACCATGTTTTTTATTTCAGGTGTACCACCTGCCCAACAGCCTCAAGCATCATGGGCTCCACTCAGCAATTCTCATTAAAGTGGAACAAGTATCAGCGGAATTGGGACAATTATTTGTCAAAGTTGTTGAATAATCACATGTTCAGTGATGTAATGGTGGCCTGTGATGGACAAGTATTTCAACTGCACAGGATAGTCCTTGCATCATGCAGCTCCTACTTTGAGAAGACACTACAGGTAAGTGCCTAATTAAAATCACTGCTTCTATGGAATGCTAGACAGATCTGTGCTCTTCTCATTGGTGCAGTACATAGTGAGACCTCGAATCAACTTGTGTGGCCAGGTGCTGGTGGCCCATGCAATTCAATTCTAAAGTTAATTCTGGCCAATCTGATAAAGGTGTTTCAGCTTTTAGCACATTTGGCCCAGCCATTCCTTAGATATAGAATTGGCACCCTGCATACCTATGCATGTGTGCAAAATGAGACCCCAACTGGCTTGTGTGGGATGCCCTACTAAGCTAACCCTAAGGGCTATCTGATCTGAGCCTGATTGGCTCAGCCATTCTTGAGCTGTGGAAGCAGCCCCTGCAGCACTTGTGTGCCTGGAGTAACACTCTTACCATGATGCGCAAAAATGCATCATCTGGTCGATGTCCACCTATTTACTAATTCACCTATACACTAAGCCAATTTTCAGTGCAATCTATCCAGGCAATGCTGAGTTATTGTGAGAGGAATGATTTTGTCGCCCCTGATTTTACAAGTGTTGTTAGGCCTTATATCATTAAAGTCCTTATGAGACAGCATGTTCAGGAATGATAGAATTGTGCATTATCAAATAAACTTATCCTGATATCCATGAACACCTCCCAACACTGTTCCAGAACATCCCGGCCAAGGAGACGCCGATAGTGATGCTGAGTGAGATAACGGAGCTGGAGATGCGCACCCTCATCGAGTTCATGTACTGCGGGGAGGCCACCATCGACCAGAGTCAGCTGGAGGCCCTGCTGAAGGTGAGGGCTGCTCGTGACGTGGAGTGTGAGCGTCACTATAGGTTACTGGTAGCTCTGGTGCACTACGTGTTAGTTCTGGGTTCAGCAGTCATTCCCATATTCATCTCAAGATTGCAGGATGGATTTGTGTTTGGTTTGATCCTGACCGTGCATTGAACCAATGTCTGGGCCGGGAACCAAATGATAAGGGTGAGGCATTGGGCTGATTCGATTGCCGTCTGGTGTGCTGCCACTGTCCTGTGAGTCCATCTGCCTGAGTCTGATCTGCGAGAGAGGTTGAGCTCCTGCTCATCGTATATTCTCCCAAGTTGATGTGTACCTATTTATGCTAGGTAGGTATATCGTGTGCAGCTTCCCATTCGTTATCTCACTCCAACTGCACTCGGTTACACGAGGTTCCCAGCCTTTGGCACTCATTTTCACGTGTTTTAAACCATTGGACACCGGGTTTTAGACCATCGAACCCCGCTCACTTAATGCTCCGATCCCGTCCCATGCCTGCACATCGCCGTCCATTCCCGTTCGATTATTTCCAGTCATGGTCGGATGGGTCTATGCTGGTCACCGTGCACTTAGTGCCAGCACAGGCAGAATATAGTCGATACTAAGCATGACGGTGTGTCTTTTCGGTCTGCCTCGCTGACAGTCCAATCGTGAAATGTAAAATACGGGGTTCAGCGGCCGCACTATGAGCTTACTGAAGCACTGTTTCTGAACACCCACTGCGCAGGCAGCCGACGTATGTTTCGACGTGGCTATATCGGTATTTGATCGCTACTTGTTGTTCGGAGTTTAGTTCGATCGGCTACATCGATGTTTGATCGGCTTTTATCGATATTTCATCGGCTACTGAGAACGAATAAGGCTACATGTGGTTGTCTGGTGACATGTTGGTAAATTGTGACATTGCACCTCTATTTTTTGACTATCTTACATTGGTTTGAAAGGAGAAATATCCAAAGGACTGTCGGTACGCATCCCGAAATTGCAGGCACACTTGATACAATACTAGGGCGTCTCCCTGTGCGGTATCCTGCCTGGGTGGGCTTCACTCAGGTGACCGTGTCGACTTTGTGGTGTCACCGCGGACCGTGGTGACATCACAGTCACCCCCGTATCCCTGGACCCGCAGCCCCCTCCTGTGTCCCACGCCACTACTCCCCCACGCCCATGTCTGACGTCCCCCGTTTTGGTGGCTTACCGAAAATTCCTGAGCCTTAGACCCCGCACCCGCGCCCGCGCCGGAACTCCTATTTTATTCGGTAGACATATTTGACGGTATTTGCGGCATACCCCGTCTGGACCTTACCGGCTTCCTGCGGAATATTGTGCGCAAGTGCTATATGTGGAACCCTTGCGGTTTTACCCTGGCGTAATGCGGCATAACTCATGTCTACTTATGGCCCGTCCCCGTGATTGATGGGCGTTAGAGGGGAAGCGGCGACAAAAAAAGGAGGGGAGTGGGGGACTGGGGCCGAGGTGGCCCGCCGGACG
The DNA here is from genome assembly GCF_019059575.1 of Amphibalanus amphitrite. Lineage (NCBI taxonomy): Eukaryota > Metazoa > Arthropoda > Thecostraca > Balanomorpha > Balanidae > Amphibalanus > Amphibalanus amphitrite. Next base: position 329,232 of record NW_024881677.1, read on the forward strand.
GATGGAGGGACGGTCCCCCATGGAGGCATCAGACCGAACCAGGGTCGACGGTGGGTCTCCTCAGTCAGGTACTCGACAGTCGGCTGAACGGCCGGGATGTAATGGCCGCCGACCGGATTGTTTTTGTTTGGCCGGCCGTTAGTGCCACTATCTGGCACGGTATCGTGATTTACACAAGATGATGAAACTCGACGGCAGTGGAGACGCGCAGGAGGCAGGTGCATTGTCATTCATGGCAGCTGCTAGCTAAACTACCAGTCATTATTCGGTGGAGAGAAAGTTGCAAACGGGCGGTAAACAACCGGGGCTATATCTGGCAGTCCGTTCTTTGTTTTGATGTGTAGATGTGCTACCATCTTGTGTAATCCGATCTCCGAAACTGACCAAGAAAGTGGCACACACACTGAAAGATACGTGATTATCCTCATCAATGCTTCCGTGCGTACTTGCATGTAAAGAACTGAAATTCAGTAAACAAAACAAATGTTGAAATTAAGCAAACCATCTTTACAGAGTCACTGTTAGTCAATTGTCAATATTTTCCGTCAGCGGCGACGCAGTGGCCACAGAGCCTGCTATATACTCAAACTTTACCTTCTTTGACCGGCAAACATAACGATCGTAGCTTTCTAAACTTTGTAAATAGCCAGGAGTTTGGATGTGGACCGCGTTCGGGCTACAAGTTACATTGCTACATGAACGTTAACCATACACCGACACTACGGGTATGGTTGACAATGGCACCATGCAGTTGTTGAATCGATAAAGCTGCTCAAAAGCACGCAATTGATCAGCGTTGGATTCTTTTGTCTTGCTGGGGCTCGCTCCTGCATGTCATAGAATTTACGAGTTGCTAGCCTTTGTTTATGTTCACGTTTCATTACACTATATTGTTCTCTTCCTTTCACTGCAACGAGCTCCGACGCCCACCATGCTCGAATCATTGATCCGGCCTTTCACACCCGCACTATCCCGATACACTTTCACCGAGGCACAAAAACATTCCATTGGTATGCTGTGCTGCTTCTGCTCCGATTGACGGCGTCACAACAGGCGGGTGTGCTCAGCATTGGCACCCGGTGGCCGCTCGGCAGTGACGGCCTGACCCGCCTGCCGCTCGGGCGACTTTGTCGCTGATTACGGAGGAAAGGGGAGAGGGGGGGGGGTTACGGGAGCAGCCAAAAGCCAGTGAGGAAGCTAGGGACGGTCGGTGGTCTGTGGATGTGGCAGAGAATCGTTGGCATATTAGGGAATCGTCATGGCTTTTGACTGTGAGAAATGATGATCGTGCTTTGAACTAGCTAGAATCGTGAAGGACATTTAGCAGGAATCACGATTCGACATTTGATGCACGCTCTCCTACAGACACTGAGGCTATTTGCTATCGGTGGTGGCTATTTGATTCTGGGAAGTTCTCGAAGACACTAGTACACTAGTGCGTACTAGTATAGACACTAGTACGTTTCGGTGGTGGCTATTTGATTCTCGGAATTTATGGAAGAGCGGTCACTAAAGCATCTGCTGGTAAAACCAGCCTACCAGTCAGCGACCACCCGGCACCAGCCTCCGTACCTCGGCTGCCTGCCACCGTTAGTGTCTCAGGCTGGCACGTTTTGCTGCGTCACTTCTGGAATCGTTCTATGGTTGGAATGACGGGACGCGGTAATCGCGGTCGTACAGATTCGCATCACTGCGCCTCTAGAACGTTAATGTCGGTCGATGAAATGCCACAAAAGGAGATTAAATGAACCAATGGCTGAGCGCGATGGAAATGCGCTCTAACCGATAATTCGATAGGCAAGTCACTGCGTCATTTGCCTCATCTTCTGTTGAGAAGGGCCGTGAGAATTCGTAGAACTCGCTCGCGGCAATTAAGCTCGTAATATTTTTTTTTCCAAACTTGCCCATCATATCCGTACGCCCTTCTTCCTGTTGCCAAACCACCATCATGTTGACTTTTATACCATATGGTGCGAGTTTACCATATGGTGCGACATTTTTACACCGCGAGTCAATAGTCATCTAAGTCTGCGCGTCCCCCGCCGTCGGCCCTCATGGTCTGACCGCCCCGCCCCCGTCGCCAGGCCGCCGAGCGTCTGCAGATCAAGGGTCTGGTCAAATCGGACGCTGACGAGGAGCTCTCCGACGACGCCGAGGACCGGGACTCTGCCGAGCGGCGCCGCCCGGAGCGGCCGGAGCCGGAGCCGGAGGAGCCGGACGGCTCCGAGTCGGGCCCGGAGAGCCCGGAGCCGGCGCCGGAGCCGGAGCGGCGGCGCTCGGTGCTGGACACGCCGCCGCCGCCGCTGCAGCCTCTGTCGGCCGGCCCGCAGCCGCCGCCGCTGCCGCATCAGATGGGAGGACCGCTGGCCAGCGTCGGACCGCAGGTGAGGGACTGAAACTGGTCGGACGTTTGTGGATCTTTCGTCTGGGATAAACTATTGCGAGTTGACGGCCTGACCGGGAGAACGATCGAATGGTTGGCAGTTCGGATTGTGTGGGGTCCGAGGAACAGTTATGATTTGGGAAGTTGAAAGGTGGATGGTTCGTAGCACTTCCATTACTCTTGAGTCTTGAGGTACCGTTGTTTGGCCTAACTTTGTACCAGTTTTTGACTTTTCTTCGTATTACTTCCAAATTATTTTGTTAAATGTTCAGGAAATTGTGCAGTAAGGCAGTGACATCCCTGCTGGTCACCTATAGTCACTCTTAATTTTTTTTTTGGATAATGGCATATACCTAATTTATTTTTTTGAAATTAGAGTGGCACAATGTTACCCGCACAAAAATAACTTTGTACCATATGAATAAATGCATCAATAAAACAATGGAAAAGCCAAAAGTATCAATGTTAGCGGTCGTTATGGATACATTGGTCCACTTAGGGGCTTTTAAAAAAGGAACAGCAAACTTGTACATTGTACAAACATAGTCACGGGATGATGCACACCATCATGACCAGACATGTGCATGGATCCGAGTGATGGATCTATGATATCAGTGGATCTCGAAGCAAAGTACAGGTTGGGATCTATGATCCCACCGGATCCGGCGTGAAAAATACATCTTGGATCTATGATCTCATATGATCTGACGATAAATTAAGAACATGGATCCATGATCTGAGTGGATCTCACCATGCACCACATTTAAATCATGTTTTATAGGGCTTCTATGCTAATAAGTGCCACAAAACTATGGATTATGACGTGCGATCACATAACATCACTAAAACAGTATGTTTGTGAGTTGAAACAAGTGTTTTTTTTTTGGATATATGTGTTGACCAAAAATAAGTGAGGATCTATGATCTCACTGGATCTCAAGCAAAAAATGACACTCGGATCTGTGATCCCTACGGATCAGGGATGCGGAGCCGGAGCCGGAGCCGGAGCCGCCGGAGCCGGCATATTTTGCCCGGAGCCGGAGCCGGAGCGGGAGCCGTGAAACAATATAGCCCGGAGCCGGAGCCGGAGCCGGAGCCGTCAAAAAAGGGGGCGACTCCGGCTCCTTTTCTTAAGAGGAAACAATTAATTACCTAGTTCGGTTTGACAGTAGGTACAAGGCGTAAAACAATGTGGTATTCAAAATAGCCTTGTTATACAAATACAGAAGCAACGTGTACTAATCCCATCGCCTTTTTTCTTCCACCCGTATTTAATTGATCGCATAGGGGATGTACTGAGTAGAAGCCGGAGCCGGAGCCGCCGGAGCCGGATCATTTTACTCGGAGCCGGAGCCGGAGCCGGAGCCGCCATGACATTTCACCCGGAGCCGGAGCCGGAGCCGGAACCGATTTTTTTTCTCCGGAGCCGGAGCCGGAGCCGGAGCCGTCTGAAATTTCCACGGCTCCGCATCCCTGCTACGGATCTCTCGATAAATTACAGAGCTGGATCTATGATCCCGTCGGATCCGAGATCAGGATCCGTGGGATCAGATCCCAGATCCATTTTCTCGGATCCATGCACATGTCTGATCATGACTGTAGGTCGCTTACGTATCCCGCTGGGACATTTACGCACAACCAACGACGCGACGAACCACACACAATAAAAGGCACGGAACACAACGAACGACACGACGACCCTCTTCATCATATGGTGTCATATGGTGTCTTCATCATATGGTGTACCCTTCCTGCGGGTGGCCCAAAGTTATTGAATTAACGGCAAAAAATATGTATAAACATTGACCACCCCCAAATTAAAAAAAAAAATGTTTGAGGAAAATAAATTACCAATAGTCGAATGCAAAGTTCACATGATGTCCTATTCAGGCAAATTGCAAAAGTTGATTCGGCTGGTAGCATCTGAGCCCCATACAGGGACCTACCTAAACCTTAATATTGGGTGAAAAAAGGAGCTTCACCAAAAAAAAAATCTAGAAAATCCAAAATCGACATGATGACATATTTTTTTGTGTCCCTGGGTTTATCATTGACTACTTCATTGGTTCCGGCCCAAAAATGCCATTTCTCGCGCATAGGTATTAAGCTGATTAAAATTTAGCCATTTTTTTTTTCCTCGTGGAACAAAGTTACCCACACGGCCCAAAGTTAGACCAAACAACGGTACTGAAAAGTGGTATTTTGCACTCGTTTAAATTATACCTACGGCACTCATTAGTTATTACGTGGAACAGTTTGCGTTGACAGGACCAGTATTGGAGGAATGTTGGTGCAGGTCTTCGAAACTGCACCGCACCCACCCAACCCCGAGTCTGATGTCGGTCCGTGGACCGGACGGTCTAAGTGAGAGGAGCAGACGGGTCCGTGTTACGGTCTGACTGAGAGCGATAGGCCGTCAGGTGGACTGCGGGATCTCCTAATGGGCACACGGCGCCCGACGCGGCCCGGCCATCTCGCCACCTTTTTGCGTGATTAGCGGTCATCGCGGAAATTGGTTTCATTTGTCACGTTTTTGTGTGAGGTGGTGGCGATGTTTCACCGTCACGTCTAGATTGTATGGCGTTCTAGTTTGTCGTGGATCTTGCCACCTGCTCTGGATATCGGGCTGATTGTTTGAAATTCTATTATGTTTTGGTGGGAAACTCCGTTTTTTTTCGTTCTCTGGTCATAAAGACGGGTCTGACCTAGATTATATTCAGTTATCCAACTGGCTGAATTTTGGTGTGTTTTCACCTCGTTATTTATTGTCCCATCGTCAGAGTTCATCGCCCCAATATCAGTCCAGAGTTTCATCGTTCGCCGCCTGGAGCTCTGTGGGCCGGGGTTTTCCAGCCACCACGATATACGAGTACGGAACACTAGGCTCGGTAATGCTGAGTTGTTCTCATTTTGGCTCATCGCTATCGAACGTTGTGTTTCGGCCGTTTTGACTTTGCAAAGTTTTTAATAGCTTAGGTCTTTCCGTCGTTCTGCAGATAAGTTACAAGAAATCTTAATTATATATTTGTCCAATATTTATGCGACGTTTTGGCGATGTGCCGAAGCAGTTCTTAACAACGGTTACCAATACTGCTATCGGGAGTCCATCTTTCACACTCATTCAGTCTTGAACCTCACCCTGTTGCGACCGATTCTGGGTAAGTTCGTAACCGTTGCATACACCTGCCTCAACCTATTCGTACCCATGACGTCAGCCACCATCCCGCCTAAGCCCAGACTGGCTTGAGCGCCGGCTACTACTGAACCTGTGATGTGCATGATCTGGTGGCCGCTTCACTGCCTCACTCCCTCCCTGCCGGCTCCCACCCAGCGCGTGAAGTACGTGAGTGCGCGGGCGTCGGCCGGTGTGCGATCGCTCTGTACCTGTCCGTCCGTCCGAACTGTCGAGTCATCCTCTCAGCCGCCAGTCATTGAAAAGGCTGCCCGGGAGGCACTGGCCGCCGCCCGCCGCTCGCCCGGCCTGGGTACTGATGGAGCGGCATTACAGATCTAACGGTCCGAGCGGCGCGATGAAGGAATGGGCAACGGCGCGCATAGTGTGATAGAATCAGACCGGCGGCACGTAAAGTGCGAAGTGTTGGACGGAGAGCTTGGGAGTTTCTACTTTTGATGTAGAAGTAGTCGAGTACTTGTGGTTAACGGGTCTATGTTTTGCATAATAAATGGCATTGTAGACATTGATGTGAAATTACGGGCTTTCCGTTATGTCTATGATAATTGACCAACCCCGTGTCCGATTCACAGCGTTGCACATGTCCCACCGCACCTGTCGTATGCTGACGCTCCGTGTCTGTCCGTTGCAGGCGCTGCTGGCCGAGTTTGGTCGGGAGCCGCCGGTGGCCGCCTCCCCGGACAGCTGTGGGGACGGCCCGCCCCCGCCGCCGCCCCCGCCCGTGGTCACTCTGACCCCTCAGCGCGGAGAGGGTGCCGACCAGGCCGGGGGAGCCGCCGGCCGGCCGCCGCCGCCGCTGCTGCCCTACACGTCACCCCAGAACGGACACGGACACTTCTTCATGCCGGGAATGGGCGGAGACACACCCACATCGCTCGGTAAGTGACGACCGACACTAAGGCTGATTTATCGATCGTTATGACTCGAGGCAGTCGCACTCAAAACTCAAATTCATAAAAAATAGTCCCTGTAACCTATGAAGCTCGGAAAGTCTCAGGCAGTTGTGTGTGGTGTGGCTTTGTATCGGAGGAATCTCCGTTAAGTATACAACATTTGGTATTTCACAATCACAATCACAGGTATGTGGATGGATTTTACCGCCATGTGTGTTGATTGTTGGGGCTCGAGCCCGCACAGCAGCTGCCTGTGCCATCCTAGCCGGTCTGCGGGCAGCTCCAGCCGCAGTACGGCCTGTACTATCCAGTCGGACCGCTCTGTTTGTGATGAGGTGCCCTCAGTAGAGCTGAGTCGCCGCCCGCATACCTGACCACCGGCACCGCTGCAACACCGGTACCCGTGCTGTTGATCAGAGCCGGCGGGCAGACGTCGGGAAAAACTCCCACGAGAGAGCCGCCCGGCTCTGCCCCAGCGTCGGCGGCCGGCGCGGCTCGGGTCCACGACCTCCCGAAGTGGCCCACCATTTATCCGACGGACGGCCGCCGCGGTGACGACGCCGTTTTTGCCCCTGTTTACGCCTCGGGCCGCTCAGCGGGTGGTAGACAGCAGCGCCATTCGGCGGGAGTTAATCGAACTAACACTTGTGTTTCGCCCGCTAGGTGTCTCTAAGCGGAACACGCCCGATTCGCCGCACGTGCTGGCGGCGCTGCAGCAGATCTCTGCCGGTCTGATCACCGTGGCCGAGGCTTCCATCCAGTATGACATCCCCATACCGACGCTGTATGTCAACATGCGCCGACAGGGTGTCAAGGCGCGCGGACGCGTCGGCATGGCAGGTATGTGAGAGCCTTTGATGGTTTGATAAGATGAGTGAAAACGGAAGGGGGATTAGAACGTCCCGGAATTATGATAGAGTTGCTCTGTATGGCCTGGTAACGAAAAGCAAGGGCATTATCAGGCTGCTAGTGATATTCTCTTGCCTGGCAATATACCGTTCAACGCGTCGTTACGATTACGATAACAAGTTCCAGCATACGATCTATACAGGCACGAATTATTTTCTGCCTGTCACGGTGTGCATACTATACTATCTATACTCTCCCATGTTCCCAGCAGCGGTAGCCCTTACCGCACACTGTATGTTATGCCGCTCCCTGAACCTTCACCGCTCACACCTGCATACTTATCTGAACTCTGCAGTTATAGCGTATAACTGCAGAGTAACTGCAGTGTTCTAGATTTTAGTGTTCCTTTGCCGTTGTCCGCAGGCAAGAGGAAGCCGCGCGGTGTGATGAGCGCCGAGATGCGGGACGCCCTGGAGGAGATACGGGCCGGAACCATCACCGCCTCCAAGGTCAGTACGCGTGTCACCAATACAGTAGCCTGCGGGCTCTGTCCGCCTCAGTGGCAGCCCAGCCAGTCAGCTGCTAGTAGAAGGGGTTGGGGGTTAGCGGTGGTGTAGTCGGATCTCTCTCTCTCTCTCTCTCTCTCTCTCTCTCTCTCTCTCTCTCTCTCTCTCTCTCTCTCTCTCTCTCTCTCTCTCTCTCTCTCTCTCTCTCTCTCTCTCTCTCTTTCTCGCTCTCGCTTTCTTGCGCACGTCGTGCGCTCACTCATTTACTTATATTCAACCCCTAAAGCACTCAGCACCTCACTAACTAAATCGAGCTATGTAGTCGGCGCGCCCTAAAGCCCCAATAAACAACAACTACGGGGCCAACAGTAAGCATTCAATACTTGACAGTTCTAACTTTCAGATAAGGCACTTTATTTTATTAAAAGTAAAGGTGTTTTAATCTGGATATAAGCAAATAATGGCATTTCTTTTAGTTCATTTATAGCGTCTGAATATATCTTTCGACTTTCCCGCTAGGCCTCTCGGAAATACAACATCACCCTACCACGCCTGGTCTCGTGGATGCGCAAGACGGGCGTCAAGAGCGCCTACGCCAAGGGCCCGATGGCGATGCAGGCGGCCTCGGTCGCCCCGCCGGCCGTCCCCGTGCCCATCCCTTCGCCGGTGCCGGAGATGCGCCTGGCGTAGTTCTGCCACCTGACGGAGCGACCGTGCTGCCACCTGGCCGGCCGGCGCTGCCGAGCGACAGCAGCATATCCGGGCTCCCAGAGAGCCCGCACCCTCCCGTGACGTGTCATCAGCCGCGGCGCGGCGCCTCGCGCACGAGCTGGCGCGCACCCCGCGCCAACAGCCATCGCCTTGCATGGACCACGTTAGACGCTGATTGTAGTGTTCTAAACACAGTGTATATATACAAGACGGCGTTCGAAATGCCTTCAGGTAGCTTAACTCCGGTTTTGCCAAAGACAAGAGATTTTCCTGTCGTAGCTAGTCAGCGATGCGTTTCCTTACAGTATTGTCGTCGAGTCTTTTCGTTTTTGCAAGACAGCTAGGTTTTGCAGCTAAGTATTCTCAGCAGCTTTACGTTTCTTTTGTTTTTATTTACATATGCATGCTGTATATTGTAGCTGAGTGTTTTTTTTTCTGCATGATCTCCTACGTTTGTACCAAATAGCAGGCCAGAACGTTTACAGTATATGTTTTCGTTCGTTGCGTAACTGTTTGACTTGGGTGATGTAGCCCAGATATTTCGTTTTCTGTGCCAGTAGAATTGGATCTGTGTTCAACTCTCGGTTCTTGAGAGTGAACTGTTGCCTTTGTGATTGTGAATACTCGCGTTTTGTATTAATATTCCTAGATTGACTGGGTATCAACCTTCCTGATCATTGTGTAGAGGAGTAGAACTCGCTACATGTCGTGCAGATATTTGAATTCACGCCACGGAGGCATTCAATGGTATTTTTATAGTGACAATTTTCTTCCAATGGCTGTCCTCTAAGGACACTGATCGGTTGTTTTGGACGGCATGATTTCGAGTATTTGTCCGTGTGTGTAGCCGAGGTGTCGCGCTGTCCTCACTCGCCTTCGGTCTCGCTGTTCTTTGTACCGTGCCGTCTTTCACCTTTGCGATTTCGGCCGCTGGCGGCTCTCCCTGTTGGGTCATTGCGGACGTGCGCGTGCGCGCTCGCGCCTCGTCCGTCCGACCACCTCCCGCGTGCGGCGTCTTCCCGGGACGGGCCGACCGGCCAGCTCCGGCTGGCGGCCCGCTCATATGCATCCCGCGCGCCTGAAATCGATTTTCGGCTGCGGCGGCGCGGAGTGAGACCTTCGCAGGCGTGTGTTTTGTAGTGGCGCTCGTTTTGTATTTATCTTTACATCGGCGGAGAGCAATAGTGGTACGCAGCGGCCAGTGATTTATCTGTACCCTGAATGGGTGTCTGTCTCGCGTGGTGAGGTGTCTCGGTGTTCGGGATACCCGCTGTCTCATTGTCAGCGAACATCAGCTCTCGGGGTGGAAGCGAACATCAGTCGCTGTTTGGGAGGTACGGGGCCGAGCCTCTGTTTAGGAGAGACGGGACCGAGCCGCTGTCTCTAAGAACGGAGGTGGAGCGGCTGGTACCTCCCCGCCTGTACCGACTGTACCGCAGCGGCCGCCGCCACTGTACCTACTACCTACCAGTACTCGCATCTGTCTAAATACTCCCCCTTCTCGCCCAGACACTCAATAAAGAACAAATTTTCTTTACACTTGCGTTTTTATCGGTTGATCAGTTTGTTTGGTGTAAAACAATTGAAAACGACTCGAGTGCTAGCCTAAGGATTTGAGGTGTTTTCGTGATGTCGCCACTCGGCGAAGGTTTTTTTTTGTCTTTAGGTAAACTTCAATTTACACTGACAGTCAGCCCTGAGCTACACAGTGGCTCTCCATGAATGGGCGTCTGCGTGTCCGTTGCACGGCGCGGTTATCGGCACTGACCGGCGACTGCCGACCGGTCGGAGATAGTCTGGTCGGTCCGGAAACGGTGCTCCTTCCGCCTGGAACTGCGAACAACGGCCCTCACCGTCAGTGGGTGGTGGCACGTGTTGGGGGTCGCTCGTTACAGCCATGTCTCGTCTTGGTGTCAGTGTCACGTGTTTGTCATGTGTTCTCCATGTGGCGGTGTTCAGCACTCTGCTAGCAGCGGCGGTGAGTTTGCACCCTCCTGAGTTACCGGCTGCTGAGGGGACTCTCAGAGCCAGGTCAGCCACCGAGCCGCCTCAGGCCGCCTGTCGTCTGCCCCGGGACCGCGGCTGGCGCTGTTCGCCTGGCCCCACACTCCGCTGGTACCTGGACGAAGAGCAGGCCGACTGTGTGTCGTTCTGGTACTCCGGATGCGGAGGAAACTCCAACAACTTCCCCACGGAGCGCGCGTGCAGGGAGGTGTGTGTGGAACCGGACGGCCCAGCGGTCTGCCTCCTCCCGGCCGGCCGCGGGCCGTGCACCGACAGTCAGCTCCTGTGGACCTACGACGCCGAGACGGGGCAGTGTGTGACGTTCGTCTACGGCGGCTGCTACGGCACGGCTAACCGCTTCTTCACGCGGCGTCAGTGCGAGCGGTCGTGTGTGACGGACCACGACTCAGCTGATGGGGACAGCGGGGCCGACCCTGACTGTCTACAGCAGGCCGGTGTGAGCGGTCAGTGCGGTGCCGAGCTCGTGAGGTACACCTACCTAGCTGCTGCCGATGTGTGCACGCCGTTCCTCTACGGTGGCTGTGCCGGCAACGGGAACAACTTCGACACGTTGGAGGAGTGCAGAGAGCGATGTGGAACTCTCACTGATGACCAATCTAAGACTAAAGAGAACTCCACTGAGACGGCTTTTACCCGGGAGGCTACTTCTAACAGTTCCGACAAGGTTACAGCACCCCCGGTAGACGCAAGCATCTGCTTCCTTCCTCGCGACTCCGGCTCCTGTCTCTCTTACGCTCCCATGTTTTACTACGACGTTCGCACGGCGAGTTGCCATCAGTTCATCTACCGGGGCTGCGGCGGCAACGCTAATCGATTCCACACGAGCGCGGAGTGTCGGCAGAGATGTGTGGATGCAGGTGATGGTACGGTGGGCGGCTCGGAAACCAGTGATCTGGAGAGCGTCGACGAGCAAGTGGTAAGCGGACAAGCTCAGATGAACATCACAGGAGGCGAATCAAGTACTATCAGCAGCCAGGTGCAGGACGGCGGCGTGGAGAATGAGACTAACGAAACGAAACGAAACGAGGCTTCCAGTGTTGCACCAACAACGAATCCCTCTACTACACCTGCTTTGGTTTCAGGAAAGGGGAACCTAACCTCCCCAGCCATCTCAAGAGCGCCCCATCACCGTCGAAGCCGGCCGGTGCCTCTCCACAGACCCCCGGGTCGTCGGCGACGTCTCCGCGGCCGTCGCGCCTGTCTCCTCCGCCCTCGGCCCGGCCCCTGTCAACACTACCTACCGCAGTTTTACTACTACAACGCCGACCTGGCCGCCTGCTTCGCCTTCATCTACGGTGGATGTGGAGGCAACAGGAACCGGTTCGTCACCAAAGAGGCGTGTGAGAGCCACTGCAGGGGTGTGCGGAGGCTGGGGTCGCACGGAGAAAGAGTGCTCGATGGTGGAGGGACGCGGGGAGAGAGGGACCGGGACGGAACTCGGAGACCAGTGCCGGAGAGGGGAGGTGTTAGAGGGACGCGGGGAGAGAAAGACGATCCTGGAAGGTCAGTAGCAGACAGCGGAAGAACGCAGGGAAAGAGGTACGGACCTTGGAGACCAGTGCTGGACAGGGGAGGACTTCCTCTTCGTGAAGGGACGCGGGAAGAGAAAGACGATCCTCGGAGACCTGTAGCAGACAGAGGAGGGACGCGTGGAGAGACGGATGGACCTCGGAGACCAGTGTCAGCCGAGGGAGGAGCGTAGGCTGAGAGAAACGGCCCGGCGACTGCTGCACCGGTGACGTGATGCGAAACCTGGAGGATGACCTGGATGAGATGTGAAAGGACCGGTCTGAAGGGGGATGAATGGAAAGTGCCTGCTGTCAGAAAGAAAGCCTTAGAACAGTGCGCTAGAGTGCTGAAGCGGTAACTATAATAAGATGCGAATTAAAACTCATCTGTGGGTGATTAATGTAGTCATGGCCTGAGAGCATTCGTGACCTCTAACCCGTTCAAAAGTGTATCAGACCCCTTGTTAGAGAAACACATTCGTTCGGGATGTGTGCCAAATCGCGATCAGAAGGTTGGAGTGCACGTGGGCTGTCCGTTTCATACTCCACAGTGACGACACGTGTTTTGCATACGCCCGTCGGGTCAGCGGAGACTGCTGGGCTGCCATAGTTGCATATCGGTCTGTCAGGGAAAGTGTATCGGTAAGAGGAGCGTTTGGTCGGTCCGGGATCATACGGATTGAATTATGTTGGTCGAGAGACTGCAATAAATAGTGTAGGATTACTTTATTTGTAGGTCACTTTTACTTCATTGGTGAATAACAAACTTCTTCTGTATGCCTAATGCCCATGGATTGAGGTAGAAGTGATCGGCGAATATGCGGTATACTCGTACATAGGTGCCACCGTTTAAAGGCATAGTCTGTATCATACGCAATTTCGCGCTTATTTCCACCAAATAACAGAGTGCACGTAAGGGTTATTGAGAAAGCAGAATGACTGAACGCCGAACGGTTTGGCGCCGCAATGATTACCGGCAGAATTACGGCGTGTCCGTGTGTTGGCGTCGGTGTGCGCGCAACAGTCGTGTCGGGGGCGGCGGCGGAGATCTGACACCGTCATCGTGTTTGTCATGGCGCGGCGGTGACGGTTGTGGCGCACTCGGCGCCGCCGCCGGCCTGTTGCAACGCGCTGGCACGAGCCGAGACTGGTGCGCCGAGGCCATCTCACCAGGCAGTGCAGTGGAGAAACGCCACTCGATATAGGAGGGCGCGCCCGCCGCCCACGGATCCGGCCAGCGGAGAGGGTCCGGTCTGGGCCGGAGCTAAATGTGGTCGGTCACCTCCCCTGGCGGAGCCGAAATCCGGGGACACAGCCCAGTTTCACAACTGGGACACATTGGGTTCGGCGCGTCAGTCCGTCGTGAACCGCGCGCGTGAGGCAATGACGCCTCTGCCGCCGCCCGTGCCTCCCGCCGCCACAGAGCGCCGTGACGTAACTGATGACGTCACCGCTGACCTGGCCGTGCCGGGCACCGATCGCCCCAGGCAGTCAGGTGCCCCTCAAGGCAGGGTTATGGCCGGATTCAACCCGGTGTCAGTCCTCATCTCTGAGCTCTCGTATGACGGGTCATGTATTGATCTACATGACGGGTCAGATGTATTGCTTTGATTGGCACCGATCTCGAATCTGGTATCCGTTTTGTTAACAATTTCAGTTCGAGTCAGAGTCGCAGCGCAGTCGGAGGGACACTACCACGACTCCAAAACCCTGGTCACCTCTGCACCGGCGTGATTCAAAACGTATGCATCCGAAAACTTTTCCTATCAATTTTGATTTTGGCTCAAGAGTGCGACTCTTTTTGACGGTGAATACTTTCAGAGTGTAAAGAAGATAGTCGCTTGGTAATAGTCCCAAAGCAATTTTTACATTTTGATGTACTTTTTGAATTTGTACTTCCGTTTGTAAAAGGTTAACGCCTCTCCCCTTCGGACGTAGCCAAGTGATCGTATGTTTTTGGTTATCGCGACCCGTTAGTCGTTAACCTGTCCGAAGTCATTGATAATTTGACAGGGACAGCACCGGGGATCGTGGCAGGCCAACGGATAGGTATCTATAATATATAAGAAGGCACTAAGACATTATTAGTTATTACATATGTAAGTTACTTCAGGCTCGCATGTCAATTGGGACTATGCGCGATACGCATTATACAATCAATCTTTTAAGGAGTGAAAATTGGACTGGGAGTGATGCTGCGCTGATTCTTGGATTATCTATGACGCAAGTAAATAGACGGTCATCAATGGTGCGAACCGGGCCGCTGACGCTGTAAAGATCAATTTGAGTCACTGCTCGCTGACTATTGCGGGATGACCTGTGCGCTGAAGTAATGTCTCTAAACACTAAAGCGGGCATGGCGACGTCAGTTGCCCAATGAGTCGTGACTCCGAAAACAGGGGACACAGTAGCTCACTTCAGTGATTTGACATGGGATGAAGAAACTGCCGTCATCGGAGCTTTAGAAGTAGGTCGTGGGAGCCCCATTTCAAAATTGCGAATGTCAGGTACCTAGCTAATAAAAAGTGATGCTGTTTGCGGTATAGAATATAAGGAAATGTTATTGTAAGTATTCAGTTGCTAATGCCTAAATCTCTTTAGTTTGGTCTTGAGACGTCCAGTCTCCGCTCAATCACCATAGCCACAGGAATTAGGGTGCGGTGTTATGCTCACCCTATAGCGCTTTACCTTTAGAATATCGGAAGGTACCTAGAATGCAGTAGGCTTCTGGCAGCCGTCTGCACTCTGCAGTGTGACGTGCCTGCTCAGTTACCTATACAGTGGTGTGTATTTACTATTTATTCGGCATGCTATCCCGTTTCACTCTTTTAGGTGATGCCCCGCTTTGCAAGCGCTGGCCAACGTTGTTTCTTCCGTGTGATTGTTAGGCTCAGCATCAACAATGACGCATGCAAACCATGCAATCTGCAGCGACGTAGCGCTTCTGCTTCCTGTGCTTTGTATTTGTAACGTGCCGACCTTGTACGCACAACGTATGCAAAGCACGCATTGTCATCGTCATATGCCTTGAATGACGCGCTGGAGAAGCTTCCACGAGGTGCTTTGTCGTCAGCCGTAAACACCAACAAGCCTTCTCGAATGCGTCCTCGTTGAGTGGACGTTTACGATCTATGCCTGAGGGTTCCTCAGACCGGATACTGGCGACCCTGGCCCGGCTAACACGGTCCGAACCAACCGGAACATTCTGCGGATTCAGTCCCACCTCCGTCACCGAATTTACGCGCCGGGAACCCCCAAGGTCGCGGCCCAGTGCCGGTGGCGCCGTGACGCCCCGTGACATACCGAACGCGTCACGGCGCCGCCCGCGGCTGGTGAGAGGCGGCGCGCCGACCCTGACCACGGCCGGTTCATTGACTCGGCGGCCGGCTGCCTGGAGTGCGGTACAACAGGGGGCGGGGGTGTACACTGTACAGTGGACCGATGACCGACGAGCGACGCGACGGCGCGGGCAATGGGAGGGTTCGACAGCCGACGACGGCGGCATAAACCTAACCGGAGCGCTCGAGCGACCCGAGTTACTTGATCGGCCTCAGAGCCGAGGGCCATCCGGCGATGGTTGAGCCGATGTAGTATCTTCTGCAATGACAGAATGCATTTGAAGATGAATTACACGTTCTTGACCCCAGGGTTGCGCAGTCTGAGTCTGAGTCGGAGTCGGTCGGAGTCGACAGTTCTGCCCGGAGTCGGAGTTGGAGGTGCCCAAATCTTACCGACTCCCTGTTGCTTGACGATTCTTTGCTTGTTGATCTTTCAAAAACAGATTTTGTCAAAAAAAAAAGGTGGTATTCCTGGTTGAGACGAGCGTTTTGAGCGAAAGAAGCAGAAAACGACGGATTTACCAGAACCTGCTTTTAATTTAGCATGCTATTTATCAAGCACATTTGCAATGCAAGACCTTGGAACGCACAAAAGATCGTTTCAGACGAAATACAAACATGTCCACTATGTTATAATTATATGGATTTTGAAAGAAACGTCCTCAGTCGGAGCTGGAATCGGAGTCGGAGTCGATTGTCGAAGCCGGAGTCGGAGTCGGAGTCACCCGAAAATCTATCGACTCCACAGCCCTGCCTGGCCCTATATGCACAAGTTCCGTTGATCCCTGAGGTCAAGCAAAACATGAGTGGATGCCGCTTTCTTTATTTAATGAGTTTAAACGATAAGCGGTAGGTATAGCCTAGGTAGATTAATTCACACTTTCAAGTTTGTCCCATTTTAAAAATATGTAACGCTTAACCCTATTAGTGGCAGGCTCCTGGCTACTAGGTTGTATATTGGGGGTTTTGATGTTTGAGACTATGGGCAATATTTTATTAACAAATATTGTCGTTATCCTGCCCATTAGGTACCTGTTATCATTTACTTGTTATCCATGCTCATTACCTACCTGTTATCGTGATCGGTTGATGCATTACAAGAAACGACACAAATTCAAGGATTCGATCAGTTCGACTTTGCAAAGTTCTAATTAACTTTTTTAAAAGAAGCAACTATTTAATTGTTTAATTGTTCTCACAATTTTGTATATCTTGGATTTTCTACAAGCTCAGGAGGACGTGCACGCTATTTCGGCATTAGCCGTTTTCACGACGGCCATCTGGTACGCATTTGGTGCACATCTGGTGCAGACAGGTGCAGATTTGGTCAAATCAGGGTCAGTGTGTATCTTAGTAGCTATCAGCTAGGGTTGCACTATTTGCTTATATGCCTGCTTTGTCATATTATCAGAGAGTATCATCGATTAAAACACTGAAATTAATTCATAAAATAAAGATATTTGCTGTAAAAGAAATTAGGTGCAGATTTGGTCAATTCAGGTGCACTCGCCGGATAGCCCGTCGTGAAAACGGCTATTATCATTCAAGTTTGAGAAGCAAGAAAACCGCTCCTTTCTTGTTCCTGAATTGACTGCAATAAAATACGAAGTATTATGCCTCAAGCACTTGAAATATGGTTTCGTAACCTCTTTGCAAGGTTCGATGGTTACGTTTTCCCTTTTAAACCTACCGTGTCGTCATACATAGGTATGAGACGTTACTAAGAACATGTCACGTGTGAGGCCATCGGGGTCTTTCGTCCAGACCAGAACATATCGACCAAGTTGAATTGGTAAGCCAGGATAGGTAGACACTACTAAAGAGCTCAGAACGATCGTTGCCAAATCGAATGATAAGTAACACCATGCCTCCCATAGACGAACGTCTTGAGTGTCCGGCCTTGACTTGACCTTGACCTTAGATCAAGGGCCAACTTGATGATCTTCAAGCAAAAATTGTATCGACGCGCCTGGATTAGCAAATGCGACCTTTGCTCCGTGACTGTTGCTTGCTGAATGCTGAGTCTACTTACGAAAAAACCGGAGCCTGTATGTTTGGTCTCTTACCTCTTCTCATAGAGCACCGGTTGATCTGTGTCATAACTATTGGCTGCCATAAATTGTATCGGAAAAGGCAATCTGATTAACCCTCGCCGGCCGAGGGGGGGTGCCGCCCCTTCCATAGTTTTTTTTTCGCGATAGCTCCGAACACGCTGGCGATAGAGAGCTGAAACTTGGCATACCTGACCTTTGATTCAAGCCCGATCTTTTGACACCAACCGCATTTTCGGGTCAGGTCAGGTCACTGACCTATGACGTCATAAGTGAACCTCTGAACGGTCTTCAGATGTCGCAAATTCGCAACGCCCTCACTGCCAGAGGAGATGTCACAGGGAAATGAAACTTGCAGGATCTAGTATCCATTATGAGTCTCACAGCTTGTATATTTCGGATTTTTCATATAGGTCATATGAGGTCAGGTCATTTTCGTGACCTCACCATTATAAGTCAATGGGGAAAAATGAAAACTGCTATTCTGGCGCCGGGAACGATCTCCAACTATCTCAAGCACACAGAATCGTGATTTGATGCACTCCTTGCAAGGTAAATGCGTCACTTTTGCAATGTTGACCTTGCGTGACGTCATTTATGACGTCATCAAGGTCATATTAGTTTTTCGTCAATAACTCCCGATCAAATTGAGCTAGCGAATCGGGAATGCCACCAATGGACTCAGGAAGACCTGCCGAATCGAATGATATGCGACATGACCTCTTTCGACCAGCTTCGTGACCTAGGGGTGCTGACCTGACCTTGACCTGAGGTCAACGCCCTAAGTTGACCTGACCCAAACAAAAAGTAGGCATATCATTCGACGCGCCTGAGCGAGGCGAATACGATGCTGACAAAATCGCGGCTCTGCGGCCGTTTTTTTTTGCGAAGTTATTCACCAAAAACTGAACCGTACCTTGAGGCACTTAGTCTTGACCTGACCTCAGAGGTCACCGGTTGACCTAGGACCTTAAAATCGGGTACCAATCTCTGCGTCTCGTAACGGCGCACACGCTCGTTTTTTCCACGACGCACTAGCTCCACCAGGGGCGAAACGGCGAGGGGGGTCGTACCCGCCCCCCCCCCCTCTGCCGGCGCGTATGTAGAAAACCAATAGGTCCGGCGAGGGTTAAAACCCTGTGCTCCAATGGCCCAGACAAACTTGTTGATTCAGATAGCTTGTTTTTTATGTATAAACGTTTTTTGCGCCCTTCTATACGGAACGAGACATTCTTATTCGTAGATAATCTACCCATAACCCATAGGTATGCTGTTCCGGTGCGTTGTAACGTCTTTATTCAGCCTGCGATTGTCCTTTCTCTTTTGTTTTTATTTAGCGTGAAACGAGGCCTGGAAAATACATCCGCTTTCTGCAACATGGTTCGCTGAGCTAAGGTACGTTCCCTTGTATTTTACTAACATAATTTGATTTACCACCAATGTATTTTGTAATTAGCAATACATGAATCATTACGAGCTGCTTAATTGAACAACGAATCTATTTATTGCACTTTATACCTTTGATGCATCTTATTTTACAGGCGTTGTGTATCTGCACCATCGCCTGTGTTTCCCCATGTTATTCACCGCCGCGCGGTGACCTCCAGATGCAGCCTACTACTCACTGCACGGCGTCGGCCCACTCAAGGTCCCGGCCGGCGGCCGATATAAGCGCCCGCTGACCCACAGACGAACCACTCTTGGTTTCGGTGCGGTGACGGAGCACGTGCGGTGAGAGACAGAGACGGCAAGAGAGAGAGAGAGAGAGACACATAGTGTTCAGACTACCATCAGGTGAGAGAGGAGAGGGAGAGGGGTCGCGTGACAGGTGCAGTGACGGATCAGATAATCCTGTGGTTGACGAGCGACCGCAGAGTTCTCGGCTGAGCCGATTGTGGTTACTGTGGTATGGTGAGGTAGGACTGGCGGGACAGGTGCAGACTGCAGAGTTGTACCGTATGTGTTTGTCTGTGTCCCTTTCTGCAGCGTGAAATAAGATCTCAATTTTGTACGTAACATTTTTTATACGAAATAATGAGTAAAATACTACATATATTTTTACTTTTGGTACCTCAAATGGGATAGACGAGAAACCTCAAACCGATGTGTATGGTGGTTGCTGATGCTGTGCAAGGGTGCAAAACAATTGCTAAAACATCAGACATAGTTACCTATCTGGAAAATATCAGCTTGCTTCTATATCTACCATGTTTAACTGAAGTCAAAACAAATGCATTGCATATTATGTTGAAAGGAATGGGGAATGGGTTCGTAATTCCTTTCGGAGGATATTTTACGAAAAAAATTTGAAGGTTTGTCTTGATAGCAGGGGCTTTGTGTGAAGAAACTGCATATTTATATAGTAGTTATGCCTATTTATCATTCATGCCTTTATCACTCGGCATTCGAGTAAAAGACTCGAGTAAACCCGTCATAAACCCTTCGGTTGTGTAACGTCAAATCTTTACTTTGCGAGTCAAATTCGCAGCAAAAGATATCGCTCGATACCTTAAATTCGCAGAAAAAAGAATAGGTACGTACTCGATTTCACAGAAGAGTATCTACCAGTATAACGCCTTTTGGGGCGACTAACGGAGCGAGCGAGAGGGTGAGCCTTGCACGTGCGAAATTTCGAGGGGGTATCTCTAGCTGACTTGTGCACGGCACCCTACTAACCGGACTCTAGCGATGTGCCAAATTTGAGCACAATCGGCCCAGCCGTTCTCGAGATCTGGAAGCGGCACCCTGCACGTGCGCACGTGCAAAATGGGTCCCAACTGACTTTTGCATGGCACCCTACTAACCGGTCCCTAACCATGTACCAAATTTGAGCGCCATCGGTTCAGCCGTTCTCGAGATCTGGAATCGACCCCTGCACGTGCGCACGTGCAGCAGCACCCCAACACTGGCACATGGATATGCATTGCCTAGTGGGTGCCTACCTACATGTCAACTTTCAGCACAATCGGCCAAGTAGTTACTGAGATATTGCAACAATTACAAAAGTGACACCTCTTCGTTTTGCACGTGGCACGTGCATAAGCGGTCACCCACATGCATCGGGAATAGTCCAATACTTGGTAGAAGGAACGAAGCTACCCTACAAAAATTACCGCATGTAAATCGGTCAAGTGGTTGCTGAGATATAAGCGTCGCAAAACCGTGACCACGGCCGGCCGGCCGGCCGGCCGCTCATACTCAGAAATTTCCGTTATTCTACGTAAAGGCCTGGCTACACTATGCGTTTTCTTCGTGCGTTTTTTGCGTGTTTGCGTGTTTTGCGTGATATCGTTCTAGAAAAAAGAACGATATTACGTTTTTGTGATGTTTTTCACCTTCAATTTTAGTTACATAAGAGTTATATTAGCTTTTGTATATAACCAAAGTAAAAATTATATTGTTTATAACTCTTTTCCTAGAACGATATTACGCAAAACACGCAAACCTGCAAAAACGCACGCAGAAAACGCATAGTGTAGCCAGGCCAGGCGCATAGTGTAGCCAGGACTCCGCTCGCTTCGCTCGCTCCGTAACAAATGCCTAACCTCTGAATTGGAGCGGGAGATGAGCGATTTGTGCTCTTGCTGATTTTATAAAAAAGTAATGTATCAAACAAACTTATGTGTTTTTTTAGCATAAAAGGGGAATGAAATATATTGCGTAGGGCCACATTGATGACGTCATCCGTTTATGTACTATACCGACGGACACCTACCTCGGAGATACGATGGAGAGACTTTCATGAGAGCCACAAATTGACCCTCAATTGACCCTTGTCGATTCGCCCTTGACTCCCTTAGTAGCCGCAGGCTATGAGTCACGCCA
This sequence comes from Amphibalanus amphitrite, assembly GCF_019059575.1. Lineage (NCBI taxonomy): Eukaryota > Metazoa > Arthropoda > Thecostraca > Balanomorpha > Balanidae > Amphibalanus > Amphibalanus amphitrite. The sequence continues at coordinate 350,514 of NW_024881677.1, forward strand.
CAGTCTCCTAAAAACGCCACAAAAACGGGTGTACGATACGGACCATTAATTGCCCAGCTGTGTTGCCCAACACCGGAGTAGCCCGACCGAGGGTCACTGCCGGTTACGCTAGTACGTCGTGTGAACAGCAGACCGAGCGAGGCACGTAACGTCAGACCGAGCGTGACACGTGACGTCACGCCAGGAGTGACCTCCAAGGTCGCTCGGCGGCCGGCGGGGGATGCGTCACGGTCCCTGTGGTCCGGTGAGTCCGTGCTCGTGGTTGTAAAGACGCCACTCAGTAGGTCGCTGGTGTAAAGACGCCAGGACCCGGACCGCCGAGCGTTGCGCAAGAGGTTTACCCATGCTATGATCACCGAGTGAGTCACCGTTTACGTCTTTTGATTACCTACCGAATGCACGCACTGTTCACATTCGATAATTATAGCCATGATATATTTGCATTAGACTCTTATCTCAAACATTATTGATGCATACGGTAACCACATCACGCGATTGACAAAACTAATCAAATATTTGAATGCCTAGAAAAAAAGGTAACCTCAAAGACACGATCGACATAAATTGAGTCGAATTTTAGAACGTTTAACGCTGCTCAGGTCAAACGAGGTCACATGTGCAGTAACGGTTTGTGGTAAAAGTTACAATGGCCTGTGGACTACCGAGTGATATGCATTAATCGCAATTGTAACTGCTTTGCAGGTGTTTTTGCACCTGACCCGCAAATGACAAAAGGTCATTGCGTGGCCTTTAGCCCTTTGGGGGTAAATTCGATAGTGGACATTTAGGAATGTTTCAGCTGTCTTGAGCACGGATAGGCGCTTAATGCGGTAACTGATCAGCCATGTTATCAATATGCGGTAATGCTCAGTAATAACCGGTAGAACTCGTCTGTCCAGACTAAGAATGCAGTGACCGAACGAGTCTGGCATTGTCTGACCATGTTCAGCCGACTTATGGAATGACGTGGGTTTTGGAATGCAATGTCCGTTTCCTCTCCGCGGGAGTGCTGTCGGCGGCTAGCTGACCTCGGTCAATGCTATCGGATCCTAGTTGATATGGAGCAAAATTTGGAGCCAATCGGGCAATGTCAAGTACAATTTATCCAATGCCAGCTACCGCGGAGTTAAAACCTTATCTGACTCTTTTTTAAGCGTGGCGCTCCATACGAAATAAACAACTAGTTGCACTTATGGATGCGGTATGCTGGCCCATAAAATAGCCAGATCTGTTTTGCTTCATTTCATAAAGCCTTTCCGTCAGTCACTACCTACGACTGTCCGGTCGTTCGCCAGTCCTGGCTGGTGTCAAAGTGTTACGTTATTTATGTTTCGCTGTTACGTGCCGAGGTCAATTGGTATGGTACCGTATTGGCAGTCCCACGCATATGGCAAAACTGCTTTCTCTGGTCTAGTTTCGACATCGACTCGATATCGGCATGATTATCATGAACTATCGGCGATTGCAAATTGGGTAAAGGTACCAGCGCCCTTACAGATTGTTACGTTTCATTCTACAATGTCACAGCTTACGAGCCCGTATATCACTTGACATGAAATCTGGTCTCAGCGGCATATTATCATCGCGCATATCATCGGGCAGACCCCGCTTTCCCAACGGTGAGGTCAGATGAGGCTATGTAGAAACCAGCCGGGGTCCATGCTGACCTGGGCTCGCAGTGTCCGGCCGCTACCCGATATCGGCCGTCTGTATAAGGACCGGCCGGCTCACATGGGGCGGCCAAAACGTGGCGAAAGTCATGGTGGCAAACACCGCCCTCCACTGCCGTGCTGCGTCGTGACCGCGGCCTCGGCCAGGTGTGCATACGGTCAGCGGCTCGACCGGGCTGTGACACGGCGTTGCCCAACCCGCCCCCGACCTGACCCGGGCCGGCGCCGCTGCTGGGGCGGTGCGGGTCCACTGGTGCCAAGTGGCCACCGATGGCACCATCCGCGGCCCCCGGACAAGATATGGAGATGCAGTTGGTGGCACCGTCCCAGCCCGGTCGAAGGAGCCATGGTGGCGCAACCGTGTGCACCTTGCGTAAGGTAGCTGAGGAAGCAACCTTGCATGTATTATCGGCGTTTCAAAACGATGCGGGGGCATGGCGTGTTGTTCTGGTGTAATATGATCGAGCTGACTGGTGACCGCGCTACCGAGACGAATGGAGAACGGGCAGGGGGACCGAGCGGAATTCGTCGTCCGAGTCGTGCAAACATATAGCGCTCTTCACATTCCCACAACAAAATGTGACCATTTTCCTCTCGTGGCTGAATTCAGATACCAAAACGCCCCTTTCGTTCATTCCCGCTTAATGCTTATTCCGAACATACGGCCTTCTATCCCTACCGACAGAGAACGTCATGCCCTCTCTTACACGGAGTGCCCGACCACGTCTCCGTCCCATTTCCCTCCTCCTGCTTTCTCAACAAACACCAAGTGAGTGTCGGTACCTTGACCAATCTTCCAGCAAGCATCCCTTGAGGAAAACTGCCGTCTCCGTGCCCCCGGTTCCCATCTTCCCTCTCCTGAATCCCTCACTGCCCCACTGCAGGACTGGGTTAGGTCGTCACACAGGTGCCTCTCGGGGGCGACAGTGCGACCTTGGCGCCTAAGGAACGTTCACCAGCTCGGTGCCTGTCAGTGACCTGACCGCTGACCCAGATAGTGACGTCATCAGCCGTCACGGCGCCTCTGAGCACCGATTTCGCAGTTAATTCACACCTTTATGGCCATTTATTGCGACATGCGTTATGGCTGTTTGGTGCTGGCGTGACAGAACTGTTAGCTAAATAAGTCATTTCGACGTCAGGTTTTGGTAAACTGTTCGTATCAGCCCATACAGAGCATTGTATCGAGAGTACATGAACCTCCAGGCTCCACGACACGAATCAAACTATAAAACATTTACATTAAAAATGTTTTTATAGTTTTGTTTAAATGAAACAAGGAAAAATTTCCTTGTTTCATACAACGGCGCTGAAGAAGTCAATAGACGAAACCGGTACGCCTTTAACCCTCGCCCATGTAGGGGGGGGGGTTGGTGCAACCCCCCCCCCCTGAGGTTTTTCGGAAATAGTGCAAAAACGGCGGCGCGCAGCGCCGCCAAATTTTGGGTACCTTATGGGGCAAACCTTGCGCATCTTTTGATAAAAAAAAATTTGACCGGGTCATGTCAGGTCACGGAGTTATGACGTCACAAAGGGAACAGCTTCCGGCCGGATTTTCACAAACTGAGTGCCAACGCCCGAGGTTTCCTGCCGTTGGTACGGACATCGGTTGATGGATCGTGATGAAACTTCCCATGCATATTGGGGCAAGTATTGGCTATCATATGGTATAAGAAACTTGACCGGGTCAGGTCAGGTCACGGAGCTATGACGTCACAAGAGGAACAGCGTCCGGTACTATTTTTGAAAAGCGCCCGAACCACTATTTTGCTAATTCTTGTCACCTCAATGGGAATATGCAGCAATATTAGCTTCTATAGGGAGCAAATGGACCTCCCAAATCCAAAAATACAATCAGATTTCAAAAATTTAAATTTTGATTTTTCGAATTTCTGCCGCCGACTGTGACCTTGCCGACTTCCGGCGCTCCCAACGCGCCATTTTTAGAGCTAGGGAAACGAAATACATACCAAACGATAGAGAATTGATCAAGGAATACGATAGTGAAGGTTTCAAGTCGATATCTCCCACCGTTTTGCCGCAATCGCCGCCGAAAGTTGAAAAAAGTCTATTTTTCCGAAAATTTGACCTTTGACCGGTCAAAAGTAGGTCAAATGTTGACCTAGGACCAAAAAATATACCACCAATCGCGAGATCTCGGCGAGAGCAATCCGATGGTCTTTTCCGCTAAGCTCTACGACGCTCCGTTTTCAAACGCCAAGGGGGGGGGTCGCACCAACCCCCCCCTGCATGGGCGAAGGTGGCAGATCGCCGTTTACGGGCGAGGGTTAATGTAAATGTTTTATAGTTTGATTCGTGGAGCCTGGAGGTTCATGTACTCTCGATACAATACTTGTCCATTTATAACTACCATACAGAGCAGTGAACCAATCCGGTATCGGAATGTGAGCCTCTCCCGTACCGAGCTGCAAATTTGTCCCCGGTTGGCTCTAACCCTGTCCCCGTCCGGCAGGATGCGTCTGAGCCACGTAGCGGTGCTGGTGTGCGCCCTGGGCTGGGTGGCCGCCCAGGACGCCTACACCCAGGGCGTGGTGAACGGAGCCACGCTGGCCCTGGCCGGTACGGCCGTGGTCGGCCTGGGAGCCATCGCCATCAAACAGCATCAGGTGAGAGACCGGAGGACGAGGTGGTCTCTGGTCCGAGACCTGTGGTCTGTGTATGTTGTTTGGTCTCTGTCACCGGATTAGTGGCGCGGTTAGGACTGCTCCGTCCTCCGTCCTATACGACGGACGGTGAGATATGTTTCTCTCCTACCCTTCGTTCTCGTCTCACTCAGTCATTATTGTGTGCCTTTATGTGCAATGTTGCGATTCTCTAGAATCTAGAGGCTCCTCACTGACAGTCTGACGGCCACTGTGACCTGTTTCAGAACCGTAACCGCTACAGGAACCGGTACAGGTATAACGCGTACCCGTCCTACAACTACTACAACTACGACCCGTACTACCAGCAGCAGCAGTACTACTACGTAAGTACCAAACTGAATCCGAAACAGGAATTGACAGTCATCTGAAGTATGCATACGAGAATAGCTGATACTGCCGTTTCGTTTATAATTACGTATCGTCATCAAAGGTATTCCAGTATGTTGAATTTCATGACTATCTGAAGATGCATTAAACCGAGCTAAGATAAGACACGATGCAGTACGACATGATGCTGCATCTTTCGCTGCATCTTATCGTTTCATATTTTAAAATGACGTTTCATTTTTCTGCGCAGCGCCGTCGCCGCTCCACCGAGCCTGAGGACGACCTGGAGCGCGACTTTGAGAAGATCATGGCCCAGGACAAGGGCCAGTGCGGGATGAGAGTGGTCTGCGAGCTGGAAGCCCAGGCCGCCTCGGGCGCCGAGCTGAGCGACTTCGGCCGGCTCATCGTCAGCCTGTTCGGGTCAGTGGAGGGATCGGAGGGTCAACAGGGTCAGTAGAGGGGTCACAGGGATGCGACAGGGTCAGTAGAGGGGTTACAAGGGTGTGACAGGGTCGGTAGAGGGATTACAAGAGTGTGACAGGGTTAGTGAAGGGGTCTCAAGCTTATATGACACCCAAGGTAAGGTCACACTTTCAATTGATAAGCCCTTTTCGGAATATGTGCCTCAGCTTCGGTGGCTTTCAGTTTTGAATATGAAGTGATCAAATGGTTGGTCTTGTAACATGCCGATTGAAAAAGAAGCCATGATATCCTTTGCATAGGTGTGTTTAGAGACTTGTCGAGTGATGTAGCGAAGCGTCACCCTCCTACTCTCACTATCTCTCCAGTGCTGCACCGCCCACTGACCGCCACTCTTCCTCCACACAGACCGACTCCCGGGCCGGTGCCGGCCGCCGCGCTGGACACCGCCCACGGACGGTACGGGTACGCCGCCTACGTCGGCTTCAAGAGCGGCCTGGCCTCGTGTGCCGAGCTCTACTCGAGTTGCCAGTTCGGTAGCAAGACCATCATGAGGCTGGTGCAGGCCTCGCAGACCCAGCCAGCCGCCGCCGAGAACCTGTGAGGAGAGTATGGGTTGCCTCTGAGCTCTGAGGCCCGAGACCGTCTGAGAAAGGATTGTCAGTGTGAGAAAGAGAGGTGTACCAACAATGCCTTGCTGTCCTGAGCCCGCGGAAGGTATGCTTTACTTTCGAACATCTTTCAGAGATTCAGTTAGTCATTTGAGAAGAAAGTCATATTGATGTTTTTGCTACGACCTTTTCGCTGTTTGTTATAGCGCTCCCCCATAATAGCTCAACCACGCATTCGATAGCCCTGTGAAGAGCTCAGCGCCTCTGGTCTGAGCACAGCAGTGGGTCTACGGAAGTTCAGTTAGCACTTGTATCGGACATAGGACCGGTGGGGGCCCGACCGAGCACCCCCCCCCCCCCACGGTCGGCGACGGGAACGCAGCGAGGTCGATTTGTTAGAGGCTAACGTGCGTTGTATTGGTGAGCGAGTTTCAGCCTACTATGGATGGTGACAGTTCCAACCATTGCATTGTGGTGATTTGTCATATGTTGTCAGTTGTGATTTTGTGTTGCCTGGAGCGATTCTTACTTCTTAGCAACCAAAGACGTCTTATCTTCAAAGTCAAAGTGCCGTTTTATCTTTAGTGAAGTTAGAGTTGATTCATTCTTTGTGCATGTAAGACGGATGGACGTTCAGTTTTCCTTTAAATTAGTCAATAGTCATAACGTCGTTTGGATGATGTTATGTTGTACAGACGATAGTTAACGTTGAAATACTCCAGCAGTATTGTACTAAATAACGGCTAGTGCCGCGTAAGTGGCTGGTTACTTGGCAGTTCAGTATTGATATATGATTTACGGTGCTTGTTATGTGTATGCTGAGTGCACTTTTATAAATAAACATAAAAACATCAACCGTATCATTACATACTGGTCGGATCACCGGTAGTTGTATCATGCAATGCGTGTCCTGAATCGCCACTGCTTTCTCGCCGAGCTGATATCTAAAAGTGGCGCACTGTGGTTTCCATTGTGTACTAATCTACCTCCTTCAGTGCCATCAGCGCTCGAGTCCGTCATCGAAGGCTGGGTTCGCTCCGCAGTATCGGTCGCTTTTTTTGTGTTGCTCCGAGATGATCTCTAGCCAGTGTCAATGAAGTCGATGACGAGAACGAAGGCATAGAGCCAGGCTTCCCTCTCTCCCTCCCAAGCCCCAATTAGTAGGGGCTATGCATACCCATTACCAACAACTGACAAAGCTGCGACCACACGTTAGCTACAGAACGTCGTTTATTCGGTCCAAGTTGACAGGTCAAGCGTTGAGCTGCACAAGCGATTATTAAACACCAGGCTACATACAGTTGTCATGGTATGCAGCACATGTTGATATACCCGATATGCCACGCAAGTGACAGGTACTGTCGTCATTTAATGACTTTATGAAACATATTAGACGTAATGACAGTAACAATCAGCCGACAGTATGGCTCACAGTGAGCCGTCAGTCTGTGACAAACTTATCATCTCACGCCACTATAAGTTGCCATCCGTCATCATCCACTGACGCCCAAGCACCTCGACGGTCATCGGGCGTAATCAACTGCCGCCCCACCAGATGGCAGCACAAGCTGCAGGACCCGTCCGGGCGCTAATAGTAACTTGTCCCTACCGTGGGCCCATTATCAGCTCCCGCTTCACCACATATTAGCTCCCTCTCCCATCAAACATCACCAGTGACTGACGACACGTCATCAGCTGCTGACGATCCGTCATCAGTGACTGACGGTCCGTCATCAGCGGCTGACGGTTCGTCATCAGCGACTGACGGTCCGTTGTCTGCGGCTGACGGTCCGTCATCAGCAACTGACGGTTCGCCCTCATCGGCTGACGGTTTGTCCTCAACGACTGACGGTCCTCAGGGCCGCCATGATCTCCTGGCCGCTGGCCGGACACAGCGGGTACATCTCCCCACAGCGCTCTGCCTCCCCGAACCTCTGCCCACGGTGGAAGGCGCTCACATAACGCTGCCTGGCGGGACTCATGGTGCTCTCCAGTGCAGCCGCCTCGGACCTGTGGTACAGGGAAGGAAGGTGTACTGTCAGCACAGGGTGGCTATCGTAAGTACACACTACAGAGCTCTTAAAAATGGGCGATAGATGTAACATTGTTTATCCTGGAACAAGGAATAAAAGACGGCAAATGACAACACATGTGACGTAGTTACATGGTATGAAAAGGAGGAATTAATTTTTACATCCATCAGTGTATGCCTCGATCTACCAAAGTGGCTCACACTCCAAACCTCACACAGGTCATTCTACAGCTCACAGACTGTGTATGAGTGACACCCTCGACCAACATGTTCAGCTCCCCATCCCAGCCCGGACCTATACTAACCTGAACAGGGCGATCACATTGCGCTGCCGTTCATCCATCCGACCCAGGTCCTCCTCCGCACCCAGTTCGCAGACCAGTCTCAGGCCGCAGTCGAGCAGGTCCTCAGCGGCGATCACGCGGAAATAGGCGTCCAGTTCGGCGGCCTCCAGCGCCGCCGTCAGCGCGGGGTCCTCGTCCACCGCGGGACCGCCGGCGGAGAACTCAGCTGCAGTGGGGACCGGGCCGAGGCCGGTGGCGCGGCGCCGACGACCGTAGTAGCCGCGGTGGTGGCTGTCGGAGGGAGAGGGGATGTTACAACTTATGAGCGGGGATTGCAGAAGACGCCTCAGGTGGCCAACCGTACCGTGGAGGAGAGGTGGTCTGAAAGAACTGGACGAATTTCTGTGGGTTACCTGCGTTCATATTTGGGAGACGATTAAGATAGTTACTTAATCACATCTTTCACAATTCACACACCCAACAGCCGGTCACACTGATCCCCGCCCTCATTCGGGTATCAGCATCAGTGTGGTTGACCCTGCCCTCAACTAGGGACCAGTCCAAAGCTGATCGACTGCCACCCTCACTCGGATATCAATCCCACGTTGGCCGATCCCCGACTCACTGGTGGTGGTGTCGCCGCGACGCCCGGCCGGCGATGTAGCCGATCCCTGCCGACTCCAGCGCGATACCAGCCCCGACCACCGCGCCCGGCCAGAACTGAGCCCTGAGCTCGGCACACAGCGCGAGCGCCACCAGCAGCGGCAGCAGCACCTGCATTCTGGGCGGCTGGGGCACAGACAGAGGCGTGGCGTCAGAGGACGGCACACAACAGCAGTCCGCACACAGCATACACGACGCCCTGGTATACGTGGTCAACACTCAATAGTAACTTGGGTTAGATGGCAATGGAGTGTTGAGCTTCGTAAGCTTTGAAATGTAAAATGCTCACAAAGCATAATGTTATAAAATTAAGCGGGGATAACGCCAATGTTGAGCAGCTACGAAGGAAGACGCATGTTTTCTACGAAAACTTTCAACTTATTGCTGAAAAATAATGAACGATCTGAAGACCTCACAACACTAAACATTTCTTAGGCAAAAGGTCCTTCCAGCAATAATTGGATTTCCGCACGACCCACAGAGTTAGCACCAAACACTTACCTTTTCGAGTCTGACCTGAGGATAACACCGGGCACAGCTCGCTGATACACCTTCACCCGGACTCCACACTGCTTTCCTTCCGGAGTTCCTCCAGCCTTTATAGCTGCCGCCGTCCGGCAGATCCGCCTGAGGTCCTGCGCCGCCATCAGGATGTTTGGGGAGGTGTGTCCTGGCTCAGTGGCCACACAGACGTGTTGACTGCCGCCTGGAGTTCCCAGGTGGGCACTGCTTGTGGGCTGCAGCGTCACGGAGCTGCTTAGCTACCTTGACATTGGGGCGGTCAGAGAGCCCGTACCGGCTGGAACAGTGAGTCACAGTGTACTCGCCCGATGGAGGTACCACTGAGCAGAACTGCGCACCCACCGTGACTGTTGGTGGACGCTGACGTCTGTTTGGTGGAACAGCAACTCGCCAGGTGACCTTCTCAGTTCGAAGGAGGCTCCAAGGTTAGAGGCCAACAGAGTTTGAAGGGCGCGTAGGACGACAGTACGGTCACACGGTATTGTTCTTAACGCTTAATGAGGCAAACTGCTTGGACGTTAAGAAGCAAACTAGTGCAACATCGTTAGACCAGACCACAAACAAACTACAATACAATCCTGTCCATATATTGTCATAAAAACATCAAGTTGGTCAGCAACACGGTGGGCAGTGCATAATTATCACAGACATTACAACATTATTGAAAACGTATAGCACATAGGTGATGTGGTATCGACACACAGCGTCCACTGAACCGTGATCAACTGCGAAACGTCAACAAACTTCGTTCGCCGAGCATACAATGCCGGACGAAGTGCATTTACAATTTATCAATTAATGTCATATACACAAGTCAAGCGATCGGCAAACCGGCTGCTTTTGAGTCTCACAGCTCATCTCGAAAGCATACCAGACCCATCACAACAGTGCCCGGAATATCTGTCCCTAAAACATTATCCAAAGGCAAATCACAGGCAAGTACAGGGCGTTGCAGATAATTTGGGACAAAGTTCATGACCTTATAAAAAGTTACTTCAACAGGCAAGGGAACATCATGAACATCATCGCGAACTTCAACTTCAACCTCAGCACCGGCAGCGCTGAATATCGTGCCATCTGAATGCTGAGTATCGAGTCCGTTGTCACGTCGGTTCGAAAATGTGGCATGCGTGATGAGGCGCTATGTGGTAAGGACGAGGGGCGAGTGCCCAAAAAGCTCGCCAGCGTGGCTGACAAACTGATACTCTAACGACGAGCGTTCGGGTTAAACGTAGTTCCATGAGGACCGGCACCGGCGGTGGCGCACCGGACCGGAGTCTGAATGATAAATAAAGGTGTTTTCCTGTACCCTGGACTGTCTGCTGTGGCAGCTCGCGGTGGAAGGAATAGCGAGCGAGCTTACCCTCCAGGGTCCAGGGAAGAATAAAATGCATTCTTTTCGTTACTCTTCGCTGGGGAGTAAACTATCCGGGGAAGGGTAAATTGTATCTGCCGCGAAGGGGTTACAGAGGAAGATTTATTTTATGAGAGAGAGAGAGAGAGAGGGTAACAACTCAACTTGGAGTGATAACTATTTGGCAAAAGGGTAAGTTGAAATGGTAACTCTCGTACAAAGAGTAGCAACAGAGTTCTGACAAAAGGGTAACGAGAAACGGCTTATCCGCCCCATAGAGGGTAATATCTCTAAAATACTCTCCAGGTGAGGGAAATTGAAGAATTTACCACCTGGTAGGTGATAAAAAAGTATGTGGGTCTTAGTATCCGTATATAAGGGTTTACTCGCCAGCAAAGGGTAAACAATTTCAGTGCACTACCCGAGACTGAGGTCGCACTTCCGTGCAGTTATTGGTGCCGATCAGACTTGTAAACGACTCAATTTTTTTTGAGTCGATTCTTTGTTTGAGTCTGGAAATTTGAATCGATTCATCAAACGACTCATGATGTTAAATTTAATTGATTCGAATCAACTCATGACTCATCAAGTTCCTCGATAAAATGATTCGAATCAACTCATGACTCGAGCAACTAGCCAACGGAATGATTCGAATCAACTCATAACTCACACATTTTGATGAATCGATTCAAATCAACTCATGACTCACACGACATTTTTATTGAACTTATTTCATTCAACCCATGACTCACTATAGGCATTTGTTGATTACTTGACTCAAAGCTATGATAAAATGAATATGCCGCATACCACAATTGTATTAAGCAGCATAGTAGCCTTGACCAAAGATTCAAGCAGCTACCTAGTAGGACTAGGTACATAGGTACCTACTTTGGCAAACATGGTTGATGCAGTTTCCAGTTCCTAAGTCCCAATTCCACTTTTGAATTCTAATATTCCTGCAGATTGGGCTACCTATTCTGTAGCATACTGGTCACTGGTCAGTCTTGCTTCAATTTCTTATCTTGTCAGTTGTCACCTACAACAAAGCAAACAAGTTCTAACTGCACGCAGTCCAGAAAATACTTCAAATGTTTGTACACATCACTTCCATTCACACTCAAAACTTTTTTACTACCTCCTGGAGAGTTCATTTTCATCAAACCAGCAAGATAATAGTATATTGAAAGGGTAACTCGCTGCTACCATTATGTGCATAGTAACGGTACGTGGTTAATATGAACTTATTCGCCAGCGAAGAGTATTATTACCATGTAAATATCAATATTACTCTCGCGATCCAGAACATCACGAAAACTCTTTCCTCCTGGGTATCGTGACTCGGGTACAGATAGTCGTTTCATGCGTGGATCTTGTTTACCTTCGTGAAGATGATATTTGAAATGGAAACAATCAGCCAATCAGAAACGAGATCGGCCGTTTGCGGTTTGAAGGCCGCGCGCATCTGTCAGTTTTCGGCCGTTGGTCTCCGAGAGCGGATGTGAGCAGTGTCGGTGCCGCGCGGCGTGGCCGTTGGTGATTGTGCTTGTGTGTTGTTCATCGCCTATAGAGCCTCTGTGGACATTTTATTGTAAGTACCGATGTGCTAGAGCATTGCGTGCCGTTGAGTGGTGCTAATTTGACCTGGTTAACAGGACCCCGTGCACGGCCACGTGGCCTAGTGTTGTGAGTACGTACATTAATTTTGTTGTGATGCTACAAGTTTATGCATTTTGTTGGTGACTTTGAAAAAGCCTTGCACTGTAGTGATCCAGTCAGGGGCGGAGAATTGTCATAATCTCAGGGGGTGCTTTTCTAGCATCTGGCGAATGGAAGCTTCGAAAGCTTGCGTAGAAAAACATGTGTAGGTACGTTTTCCAAGCAGCATCACACTCCTCGCGGCTTACGCAAAGCAGTTTGTGTCTCAGACGTAAATTAAGCACCCCTGGAGCACTATTGCACGGTGACTTTTGAATTTCAGGGGGTGCTCGAGCACCCCCAAAACCCCTAATTCTCCACCCCTGGATCCAGTCTCATTATCTCACGCAGACGGGCGACCACCCAGGAACGCCGTCGCTCACTTCAAATATTGTGCGCTCTGCCTAATCCAATATGAGGGCGCTGAATGTCTTGTATTCATATTCAAAATGCATTCAAGTTGTATCGTGGTGTTTATTTACCGCTTGTGCATTGCTGAACGCTTTGTATAAATTTGTATGAATAAGTGAAGAGTCTCACAATGTTCATGGTTGGTGTGCCCCTCGTATTGTTTGTACGGAAGCCAAATATTGCTCTTGAAGCATTTTTTTTTTAGTTGGTGAGCTCCGGTTAACAGAAGCTTCGTGAAGCTTCTGAAGGAAGCGTCTGTGGGTCTGTTACCATCCTCTGGGGGGTTTACACTAAAGGAAAGAGTAAACATTACCATGTGACAAAGGGTAGGCCATAAGAATATACTCTCTGTAGGAGGGTAAAGCACAGAGTAGATGATGCGTTACTCCCTAAAAAAGGGTTCCGTTAAAGATTTACCCTTTCAAAGAGTGTAACCCAAAAAATGTTACACTCTAGACAAGAGTAAATCAAAGGAGTTTACCATTCAGAAGATGGTAAAAAACGTCTGTGTGTCATGTTACCCCTCCCTGGCGAGTTTACTCTTCATGAAAGAGTAAAATTTACCATCTGGAAGGTGGTAAAAAACGTCTGTGTGTCAAGCTACCATGCTATGGCGGGTTTACCCTTCAGGAAATGGTAAAAAAGTTTTCAGTGCAGTTTGCTGTACACACCCAACAATATTTTGGGCTGTAGAAATCAAATACCAATAACATATGAGGTAAGTATGACTGAAATCCATTTATAATGGACACAAATCCAATTGAAGCAAGGCTGACCAGTTGCAAATCTTACCTGCCTTTTCAAAGACATTGACATACCAATTACCAAAGTCACTGTGCCCACCGGAAATCGCAGTTCATGTCTGATACCCATGGCCTTGGTTTGATATTTATATATATTCCCGACCGGGGCTGGGAAAATGCGTTTTATTCACCGAGGTTTTTGTGCGGAGGACCGAGTGCCGGTAGGCACGAGGTCCGTAGCCAAAAACCGAGGTGAATAAAACTGCATTTTCACAGCCCAAGGTTGGGAAGAGATTTACCACATGCCGTACCGGCGCAACAGTTAATATCATATTCAATTGATTTTTTACACTTTAATCTTAATATTGTGTTAATATTATATCAGTAAATGTTAATATTTATAGTCACCGTGATTATTTTTTTGTGTTTTTCATTATTGGGCTGAGTTGAGTATGAAAGATGAAATTCCTACTTCCCCCTTATTTAGGGTTTGAAAAAGCTGAGGATGAAGATGGTGAAGCGCCAGAAGTTAGAATAAAGATATGGAGTCCAGCAGGAGTGAGGAAACCGTGAGGAAAACTGAAAATTGGGTGAAACGCTGAATCAAACGCGTCTTGGATCCCAGCTGGAACAATATCAAATGTTTCATTGTGGCACGTTAAGATGCTTCATGCATTTAAATTGTTCGTTTTTTGCGTGCATTATGTAGAAATACCTGATGATTATTCCAACCATGTTCTGCACCAATAAATACATTGGCATTGGAACGATAACCTTGTTTAGTTGAATTACGTTGACAGCAAAAGTAAGTAAACACGCAGCCACTTACTTTTGCTGTTGCTGTTAGTGAACACACAATCCGTAAATATCTTCTTTGGATTTGGTTCTTCCGCTCAGAATATTCAGTAAAACTTTGTCTGGGAAAATCAAAAAGCCCTAGGGCCGAATCGTTTCCCAAATACCTTCAACATTAGCCGAGGCGGGCCGAAGTCATTTCCCAAATGCACGTGCTAATGTTAAAGGGATATCTCGGCATGTGGTAAAATGCATTTCATAACTCAATCAGCTTTGAAATTATTTCTATCTGTATGAAATGAATCTAAGGCATTCTCCAGAAGCCGTGATGTTGAACAGATTTTTAGCCAACTGGCGCCGCATGGTGGCGCTAGCAGAGCGTATAACACTAGCGCTCTACTAGCGCCATCACACGGCAAAAGCTGGCAAATAACTGAGTCAATACCAATGCCATTCTCCAAGGCCAATGATTCCGTGTTGATATGAAAACGGCGCATTTGAGCGTCATATATGCTCAGCCTTACGCACGCTAATCTACTGCATAAAGGTAACAATTTTGGAACACGATCGGGAAGAGGACAAAGTCTCCACTCTAGCACATACTAAACGCCTAATGACATTGATACAAAGACCCCGAATGCATTGACGAGTAAATGTGCATCAGGAACGGATTTTTCTACTTGTTCATCATAGTGATACGTTTGTAATACGCAATTACTCTGCTCATGGATCCCAGCTCAAAGACGCTAAGATCAAAATCAGGTCAGTCCCAGAAACTTTGGTTTTTATTCTTTATCTAAGTACTAACAACAAATTGTAGTTTGTTTTCTACACTAATGAATTGGCACTAAGTCATGATCGCATCCTTGCGGTACTTTAATGCCATTTCGATTTTGCAGTACTTTAACGCCAACAAAATTTTGCAGTGTTTTAACGCGTGCTTTATCTTGCCATTGGTGTCGACATTTCTGGCGGACCTTACAGTTTTATGTTTCTCTATTTTGATTTTGATTTTCTGGTTTGGGACGTTATATAGTTGATATTTGAAGGACTTATGTATTCCATTCTAAAAACGAATATCTTTTACTAAGAATATTAGCAAAGGTATCAGTATATTTATCTTGTTCCATATTTGATGTTAGGTTCTGACTGATGAAGTCACTGCTCCATGGATCTCCAGTTCACATCATTTTTAGCAGCTGTAGTAAATGGGGCTTAGGTGAGCATGAAATTCATTGTTCTTCTTACACCTTATATTATTAAATATGACCTGAATCTGGTTCTAAAATACAAACTGTGAAGCGAAGTGAAATGACCATGGCATGAGTGTTTTACTTTGCAACACAAGGTTGCTCAATTGGAAAGAAAATATTTTCTTCTTGCACAGTACACAATTTTCCAAATGAATTTCGGGAACGGGTCCATCTGGTTCCAATGCTGACCTAGACCAGGTCTGACCGGTTCTGGAAATGTGCCAGTCAGACTGGGTCCGGGTCCGGGTCCTAAAATTTTCCAGTTTTGCCACCTCTAGTACCTAGGTACCAACTGCCAAATGCTTTTGGCTCAGTAGGCGCCTGTGCCTGAGCCTCTGAGGCTCTTGTAAGTCTGAAATATGGAGTTAAGTGATGGCTAAAGCTGAGGGGGTGATCTAGCATTGATTATTAGGGTGTTGATGGTGACTTGTAAACGACTCAAATTTTTTTTGAGTCGATTCTTTGTTTGAGTCTGAAAATTTGAATCGATTCATCAAATGACTCATGATGTTAAATTTAATTGATTCGAATCAACTCATGACTCATCAAGTTCCTCGATGAAGTGATTCGAATCAACTCATGACTCATCGAAAAACGGTTTGATTCTGAGTCGATTCACGAATCAACTCAGAGTCGTTTACAAGTCTGGTGCCGATCTTCTTTGACATCTGAAAAGGCGACGCCGCTACCTTTCACAAGAGGGAACATAGACAATCACTTACTACGCAACGACACGACAGCACCGGCAGCGCAGAATATCGTACCAACCGGAGGCCAAAGGCAACGTTGGCTTTCAGTTCGTTGTCAGCAATCAATTGAGCCGCAACAGAAGGAACGAGAAGTTACAAAGAAACCCATTGTCCCTCATCCAAGAAGTGGTCTCCGCAAAGGAAATGCAAACAATGAACGCCCGAAGACACTCGTCGTCAGGGTATCTTACGCTCAGAGGCCAAGTCCAGTTACAAGTAAAAAAAAAAAACGTTTCATTCCGTTCTAGCAATGACAATCCGTTCCAAGAGGGAAAAGTTGTCACAGTAGGCATTGCAATCACTTACAATGTGTCGAAGCGCGGTGTTTCCCGTGAGACGTTTAGTTGGCACAAACAGTCTCGTCTGCAGTCCTTGCAGTTTGTGTTGAATACACAACCATGTTGCAAAACATCGCTTGCCCGTAGCTCGATCTTAGTTAAGTGCGGTTGGATGGACTTCGCTCAGGCGGTGTTAGGTCGCCACCACCCGGGCCGAGCTGTGCCCGGGTAGGGCGGTCAGTCAGTGTGTAGGATGGACTGACGGTGTGAGGGTGTGCTAGTACAGAAACGACTTCAAGCTATTTCGGCCATCATGGCGAACCTCGATTTGAAACTTATCCCGGAGTATGATGGCACTAGTGACTTTGTGGGTTGGTATGCGATGGTAGAACTGGTGTGTGGCCTGCAAAAACCGGCAGTGGAATTGGTCGTGGTGGTGCCATTGAGACTAACAGGGTGTGTCTCGGCTGTTTATCGCCAACTGAGTGATACGCAGAGAACAACTGAGTGGACACAGACAAAGTGTGAGCTTTGCAACGTGCGTTTGCAGTTGACAAGTTCAAATCTACGAAGAATTGCGAGATCGCCAGCTACTGGAGGCCAAAGGCAACGTTGGCTTTCAGTTCGTTGTCAGCAATCAATTGAGTCGCAACAGAAGGAACGAGAAGTTACCAAAGAGACCCATTGTCCCTCATCCAAGAAGTGGACTCCGCAAAGGACCTGCAAACAATGAACGCCCGAAGACACTCGTCGTCAGGGTACCTCGCACTCTGCGCTGCTCCACACAGAAAAGCCAGGCATGGGCACATCCTCAGCCAGAGGCCAAGCCCGGTTCCATGTAAAAAAGGGTTTATTCCGTTCTAGCAATGACGATCCCTTCTAAGAGGAAAAGGTGGTCACAGTAGGCATTTGAGTCACTTACTACGCTACGACGAGAAAGCACCGGCAGCGCTATATGTCGTGCCAGCCAGAGGCCAAAGGCAACGTTGGCTTTCAGTTTCAGTTTCAACGTCCCGCAACGTCCCCGGGCGTTGCGGGACACCAAATTGGGCACGCCGGAGACGGAACTCCCTGAAACAGAGTTCCTTTAAGTTAGGGCCATGCTCTAAAACATTCTTTAGCGCAGGCTGATACTGAAGTACGGGGGTCAGGGCGGTGAGCTCAGTGAAATTGACCAGTCGATGGTGTCAGAGTTCCCGGAGTGAGCGAGGCATCCGCTGACGGATCGGGGACATCAGTGGGGCACCAGCGCCGCAGTCCATGCCCTCATGTTGTTTTAGTATTCTGTCGTTTTCACGAATACTTCTGTTAATGCTGTTAACGATCTGAAGTGGCATGGTTTCGTTTTCCACTCTATGAATGTGACGTTAGTGATTTAGATGTTGTATTTCTGTGTCCCTACTCCCAGGATGAAGGAACAAACGCAGCGACAGGAAGTTTCCACACTGGTGGCCAGTCGCCGGCTCCCCGATCCGGTGACACGGGCCACTGAGCCGTCGCCAGCAACCGCTGAATTGCTGCGCTCCCCGCCAGTCGTCCAGGAACCAGCGATGGCCATCACTGAGCTGGACACAGCCCTCCGGCGCTGGGCCATCCGAGCCGCAGTTCGTACCCTCCCCCGCGTAGTCACGCTCGTGGCAGGCGGTAATAACCTCGCCAGGAGGGACTGCCGCGTCCGGAACTGGCTCGCCAGCCTTCATGAACTGACGCTCGGTCTCCTGGCGGCCGGCGTCATTCGTGTGTATGTGCTGCCCAACCATTTTTCCTGGGGTCTATCTACCCGATCGGCGATCGCGGTAGTCGTGGATTGCCGCGCCCCGGGGCGTCGTGCTGTCCCTTGGGGGCAACGACATGGTATATACAGGCACGACCCAGATAGTGGTCGACCCCCAGGAAACTATCAGGAAAATCATCGACTCAGTAGCGGTAGTAATACTATGCTATGCTATATTATGTTATGCTATGCTATGCTATGCCATGATATGCTATGTATGTATGCATGTATGTATGCGGTAATGTATATGCTTCCTTTCCGTAATCCCGCGGCGCCAGCTGACGCAGATGGTATAGTCAATAAGGAAATGGCACGCTTTTGCTTTAAGCAGACATTCAGGCGGCTGCGTGACCTACTCCGGAACCCGGTAACGGGGCAACCGGCAGATACCGGCGGGGCGCGGGCTGTCCACATCGTGGCAATAGGAGACAGCCACACCACGCCTCCCTCTGAAGACAACGCCGCTGGTCTGAAGCCTATTTGGGAACACATCCATCCGGGGCGCGGGGATGGGGAGCCCCTCGCTGGGCACTGGATCGCGACAATGGAGCGCCTTCACGGTGAGCGCCCCGCCCCGCGTCCCGGGGCGCCGTGCTGTCTCTTGGGGGCAACGATATGGTCTATTCAGGCACGACCCAGATAGTGGTCGACCCCCAGGAAACTATCAGGAAAATAATCGACTCAGTAGCGGTAGTAATACTGTGCTATGCTATATTATGTTATGCTATGCTATGCTATGGCATGATATGCTATGTATGTATGCATGTATGTATGCGGTAATGTATATGCTTCCTTTCCGTAATCCTGCGGCGCCAGCTGACGCAGATGGTATAGTCAATAAGGAAATGGCACGCTTTTGCTTTAAGCAGACATTCAGGCGGCTGCGTGACCTACTCCGGAACCCGGTAACGGGGCAACCGGCAGATACCGGCGGGGCGCCGGCTGTCCACATCGTGGCAATAGGAGACAGCCACACCACGCCTCCCTCTGAAGACAACGCCGCTGGTCTGAAGCCTATTTGGGAACACATCCATCCGGGGCGCGGGGATGGGGAGCCCCTCGCTGGGCACTGGATCGCGACAATGGAGCGCCTTCACGGTGAGCGCCCCGCCCCGCGTCCCGGGGCGCCGTGCTGTCTCTTGGGGGCAACGATATGGTCTATTCAGGCACGACCCAGATAGTGGTCGACCCCCAGGAAACTATCAGGAAAATAATCGACTCAGTAGCGGTAGTAATACTGTGCTATGCTATATTATGTTATGCTATGCTATGCTATGCCATGATATGCTATGTATGTATGCATGTATGTATGCGGTAATGTATATGCTTCCTTTCCGTAATCCCGCGGCGCCAGCTGACGCAGATGGTATAGTCAATAAGGAAATGGCACGCTTTTGTTTTAAGCAGACATTCAGGCGGCTGCGTGACCTACTCCGGAACCCGGTAACGGGGCAACCGGCAGATACCGGCGGGGCGCCGGCTGTCCACATCGTGGCAATAGGAGACAGCCACACCACGCCTCCCTCTGAAGACAACGCCGCTGGTCTGAAGCCTATTTGGGAACACATACACCCGGGGCGCGGGGATGGGCAGCCCCTCGCTGGGCACTGGATCGCGACAATGGAGCGCCTTCACGGTGAGCGCCCCCCACCCTGCGCCCCGGGGCGTTCTGTTCTCCGTGGGGGACAACGATATGGTGTATTCAGGCACGACCCAGATAGTGGTCGACCCCCAGGGAACTATCAGGAAAATCATCGACTCAGTGCGCTGGCTTGTCGCTGGTCTCGTCGCCTTCGACACCTCCGGCGCAGTGATATGCTTACTTTCCGTAACCCCACGGTGCCACCTGACGCAGATGGTCTGAGTCAAGGAGAGGATAGCACGGGGCAGTGTGTAACTATCTGAACGATTTTCTCCGGCAGAGAGGACGCCCATGCGCGTCTCCCCACTTCCCGCACGGAGATACTAGGCGTTGAGGTGAATACGGCCACTATGACTTTCGCGATGCCGGAACGGAAACTTCGGCCACCATGACATTCGCCATGCCGGAATGAAAACGTTGTGGCAGGGATGGATTCGGTGACGGGGGTGGCAGCCTAGCGAGGGGACGTTACACTGCCAGCGAGGAACCAGCCAAGACATCAGCCAACCGGGGAAGAAGAGTGTCGCCGGCCGCGCAGACGGGCCATGACCCCAAAAGCTCTTTGTCAGCAGCCCCGATTCGGTCAGACCGTCCGCCACTCTCCTTTCCAACTCGCCGGCGGCGTTTATTGCCGAGCGGAGAGGGTGAGCCAGCGCCGGAGGCTGCCCTTGGCTACCCCACTACAGTGCTTGAGAACCGACGAGCTGATCCAGATTACTGAGTACTACAGAGCTTTCATGTAGGTATGGCAACCACCGTGCGGGAGGCTGCCCGCGCTCAGTCAGGAGTCAAGGGACAGGCGTTTCTGCGCTGCTTCTGTGCCAAAAGGTGCTTGGCGAGGTACAAATGTGTGCGGGCTAAGGTGGCATGCAACAGCCGATGTCACCACAGCAAAACGTGTAACAACGTCTGAATGTGCGAGTGTAAAGCTAGCATTAGAAATACAGGTGTGCTCAAGGCTCAAACGGTGAACTACACAAGAAAAAAGGCAGGACATTAATTCTGGAAAGTGATATTTGCGAGCAAGAACGGAGTGGGCGGCGCGGTAGACGGGCGACCCCACGGCCCACCCTGCTCCTCAGTGTTCTTCGTTTCTCTCCGCTTATTTTATACTTCTGCCAGTGATTTTTACTATCGAAGCGCTCGCAAACTTGAAGTGCATATCATGGAAGTGTTATTTGAACAGAAGTCGCAAGTATTAACGAGAAAATCACCGAAAAGCAGGGATGCGGAGCCGTGGAAATTTCAGACGGCTCCGGCTCCGGCTCCGGCTCCGGAGAAAAAAATCGGCTCCGGCTCCGGCTCCGGCTCCGGGTGAAATGTTATGGCGGCTCCGGCTCCGGCTCCGGCTCCGAGTAAAATGGTCCGGCTCCGGCGGCTCCGGCTCCGGCGGCTCCGGCTCCGACTCAGTACATCCCCTACGCAATCAATTAAAGGGACCCTCCCACCTTAACATTAGATTTGAGTTGAGATAGCCAAAATGGGGTCCCTGGCTCACAATTACCGGTTTCGGCACTCACAACATCGAGAAATGCCTTAAATCGGAAATATTGAATTTCAAAATTGCAGCATTTTGATTCAGAGGGGCTAATGCTTAGGAATACCCCTCTGAATGTGTGACGTCAGCGCAGATATCTAACGATTTTTAAATGTTTGACTAAAACGTTTTGTAGCACGCGGTGGTATATGATTATGCTATTTGCGCACAACATCTGCCGCAAACGCCGCATTTCTAAAATAAAGTCGCTAGAAACAGCGGAGATCCCAAAAAAAGTAAACAAAAGTAAAAGTCTAATATCTTGAAAACTGGTGAATATTTTTCGGTGAAATTTGATAGATATTCGTTTTCGCTCTTTCTGAACCGAGCGACATCACTTTCATGCCAATTCATAAACTTTTTTGAAGGTGGGAGGGTCCCTTTAAATACGGGTGGAAGAAAAATTGGATTGGTTATACGCGTTACTCTTTGCCATGACCGGCTCACCGCGTCCCCGCGCAAACGCACCTCGGAGAGAACTGGCAGAACAAAGGGCTAGGAAGCGATGGCATTGGAAACGCAGTCGCCGCAAATCGGAGTTCAGTGAACCATCGTAAGCTGACACCCGTCTCGGCTGCATTGGGGGGTGGGGGGTGTGTGGGATGAGACGGTGCTGGGAGTCGCAGTCCACTGCACTGGTTTGAAAACAATGGCCGTCACCTGATGACTGGTCCTCATGTTCTGGGGATGCAGTAGACGTGGGGGGGGGGGGGAGAGCAAACAGGAAGTTGTTTGCGTACTGTGGAATACTGGGGATATTCGGATTTTTTTCATTCACTTGATGGCCCATGACGTAAGTACCATATGTTTTACTGCCTTGTACTGTCAAACCGAACTAGGTCAATTATTTTTTCCTCTTCAAAAAATAAAAAGGAGCCGGAGTCGCCCCCTTTTTTGGCGGCTCCGGCTCCGGCTCCGGCTCCGGGCTATATTGTTTCACGGCTCCGGCTCCGGCTCCGGCTCCGGGCAAAATATGCCGGCTCCGGCGGCTCCGGCTCCGACTCCGGCTCCGGCTCCGCATCCCTGCCGAAAAGCGTAAGCAACATCTCTAGCTGTGCCTACCGTGCCGGCCGCGAGCTTGGGCCCACCATCAACTAAATATCTGAGTAAGCTTAAGATACTAGTCCAGTGATATATATTTCCAGTGTTGTGTTGGTGATAAATGTTTTTTTTTCCAAATAACAAACACCATACGGAAGTTCTGCTCGATTTTTCAAGAACTACTTTCTCGCCCACGAATGCTACCAAGACGACGCGGAGGAGTTCAACTCCTCCCCTTTCGTAACCATGACAACGGAACTGGACGGCCGAGCTCCCCTCTCTCGGGGCCGCTCGAGGGCTCACCGTCCGGCTAAAGTCAACAGTGCCGGACGGTGGGACGGTCGCCGCGGGGCACGTCCCCGGCGGCCGGCCGGGCGGGGGTGCCGAGGCGGGTGCCCCGTCTGACCACGCACCAAACCCGCCACTACTACAACAACAGACGGAGACTAATCATCAATATAAACATACCAACATAACGCTGGAACTACAACATTCGGTCTCTTCTCCCAAAACTACGAGATGTTCGACAAGAGCTCACCCGGAGAAACGCCGACATTCTATGCTTCACCAAAACAAACATGAAAAGTGGCACGCCCGACCGTCTTGTCAGCCTCCCCGGCTATAATATCTTCAGACGGGATCGGATTGCCGGGCGTAAGAAATCTGGTGGAGGAGTCGCCGTCTTCATCAGAGTCGATACAGGCAACCAGAGTACAATCTCGTCTATCTACCTGCTCAAAATCACACGCCGAAACCTTGTGGATTAATGTCAAACTCAACAAAAAAACAATTAATCATCTTGGGCGTTATATATCGGCCCCCTTCCTCCAAAGCATCGCAGACCAACAGCGACTTCGACCACAACGTCAAATCAAGGGAGTTAGCGCCAGGTGATCAGGAAAGTCATAATCGCCAAAGAGCTATAAAAAGCGCGATGAAGGGTGAGTTGAACGACAGTTACGCGACAAAGGATACGTTGTGGGTAATACACAATAAGATGGACCAACAGCAGCGGCCAATTGCCACATGATGATTGTTAAGCGGCTAAGAGTGTCCTCCCTCCTCGCCAGCAGAAACCAAGGCTTTTTACTTTTGGACTGTGCTGTGCAGTGTGCAAGCTGTGCTGGTTTTGGGACGTAAATATATCGCGCACCGGGCGCCGGGCCGCAGAGCGGTGACGTCACGGCTGACCCGGGCCGGGTCAGGGCGCCAGCCGGCGGGCAGTGGTGACCGGAGTGCGATGCCGGGCGGTGGTCGGCTGGGGTGTCGCGACGGGTGCCGCCGTCGCTGCTGACGGCAGCGACACGGCTGATGTAAGACCCGGCGGACTGCTAATGCATCTACATATAAGACTGCTGGTGTGTCATCTAACACTGGTGACGTCCTTCAGTCGGCCAGTGTTAGTTAGAAAAGCCAAAAGTTCTTTGAGAACCGCGGCGACGGCGCACTTCAAGAGCGCCGTTCACCAGAAACAGAGTGAGGAGACTGCCAAGCGCCGAGAAACGTCAATGAAACGGGCCGAGGAGTGAAATAAGGACATTCCCTTCGCACAGGCTACTTTGGACTAGAGCGAAGCCCGCCGGATGGAATGTCTGAAGAGCTGCTATGTCTTCAAAAGCAGAACAGAGTCAAGGTCGGTGATATTAATCACTCGCCATCCTTTGCTCGGAAACTTCGCAGTGCCGTCGTAGACGCCCTGCACAATGCGCATCAAACTCCGCGATTTTGTCCAGTCGCCATTGTGTGTGGCCTTATTTGCAGATACGGTTACGGTGGCAAAACGAACTGAGAACTTCACAGCAGTCTTACAGTTGTGTGAGACGCACCAAAGAACGCTATAACACAGTCCTTATTATATTTTTGCCGGTGGTTTTGTAGTCTGGACCATTCGGGTGATGGCCTGGCCAGAGAGCTGGCCAACTCACGACGCCGGTGTGGTACATCCCGACCAACTTTCAGCTATCTGTACCGACGGTCAGCACCATATAACTGGCGTTCCAGCGAAGCTGAAGACCATCATGGCGAGCTCCGACAATTCGCAGAGCATCGCCCCACGTGTACCAGCGTTGTGGGACCAGCCCACCTCCTGGAGCTCTTCCACAAAGACGCGCGGAAGGCCCATGCATGGGTGGATGAGACAATCAGCCACATGTCGTCTGTGACGAAGCGCAATCCCTACGGAAACAGATTTGAAGACCTTCAAGAAGCTTGTTAAGCCCGCCCGTTGTATGCCCTGCCGGACTGGCTGACGCATAGTGGCAGCTCTACTCGCATAGTGATAAATGCGCGTTTTTCTTGCGAAATAAAGTTATCGATGTAAGTTATTGATACTCCGTGTCGCCCGATCAGATATAGTTTAGCGTTATTTGTGATATGGTTTTGTGTACTACTATTTCGATTAACTGCTTCAAGATGCAGGATAGTGAAATGTTTCCATTAGTAACGTGGACCGCTAAGCGGATTAGCGGAGGCGGGCCCTTTTCTCTGCTAGCTTCCGTTGTGGACGGACGTATGCTACGCGTGTGGATCGCAGACGCTACGTGAGTAGAAATGGCATTTGCGACTGTCCAGTTCGATGGGGGCCCTAAGCCACCAATGATGGTTTTTCCCAGGGCAAGATCACTGAGAATGTACTGGCATACATTGCGGGATACCTTGTATCCAAGACGGAGGCAGACCAAACGTAGTTTGCGTTTTGTGCCGCGTTGTGCGCTGGACGAGTCATTGTGACTAAGGACAGAGAAAGTCTCATTGGCTTAAAAAGCTTCACTGGTACGCACAGCATCGAGGTTGGCAGCCTGAAGGCGTCATCAGAAGAGCTGTTTCGGGTGATGACGGTTGCCTACAGATGAGTCGCAGGTGGCGAGCGCCATCCTTGGTCAAGATGTGCTCCGTCGTCTCGTAGAGTGCATCGCCAGTACCCCCGATTACGCCGGTCCGCGGGAGTCGATGTGCGCAAAACGCCGCCTTCGACAGATGACGGAAACATTTGTCCACATGTAGCTTTACGCTCGCTGAAAGGGTGTCACGGCCGCGGCCGGACTTGGTGTGAATGGGCTGAACCGAAAGCTGATGAAAGTCTCTTCGCGTGTGTATGCGTCAAGGCCTGGCCGTGGTAATGTCCATTGTGTATGCACATCAGAGAAGTGTTTGACGTGATGTCACCTTGGTGCTCGGCTACGGTAGTTAGCATTTTAGGACGCGTTTGTGTCGGTATCAGTTTTCTGCTTGTCACATTGGTACTGGCCGAGTTGCTTCCATGGCCAGCCCCCGCCTAGCTGCACCGACTCCGTTCGCGACCGCCCATCTCCGAGGCGTGGTACGGGACAACGTGATGGAAGTACCTACTGCAGGCGCCTTCAGCCAGCGCGGCGGTGGCCGCTGCTACGGTCGAGGCGCCTGCGGCTGCGGTGGCCGGCCAAGGAGCTTCTGTCGCGTCGGCGTCAGCGGTGCCACCGGCACCTGAAGCAACAGGTACCGGGGATCGACGTCCGTGGAGGGTAGCGACAAGCTGTGTTTTGGCGTAACGCCATCACTATCTTCGGAAGCGGGTGATCTTTCGTTCGGCGTGTCGTCTGCTCTTCGCCAAAAGATCATAGAACATGAATTTGTCAATCTTGATCAACTTACATCTGCTGCTAGTTCTCATAATGATCCGGCCACGAACTTTGCGGTGGTGAACGGTCGTATACAGATGCCCTCCGTCTCGAAGGCCATTCGACTTTCTCTGCCTGGTGCACGGCTTTGCTGCATTTTTCTCGGCATTTTACCTTACTGCGCACCCGTGCGATGCTGTGGGCCTGTTTATACACATGCGGTAGGTTGGCCATTTATATGGGCATGTTCAGTGCTATGCTTGGGCTGCCACTAGCGCCGACGAAGCATTTCGGCACCGGAAGATATCCGGATTTGAAAATTCGCAAATAAATAGAAAACCAAGTTAAAGTGTCTTGAAATGTTATCGATAACCTCAAGGTGAGCATTGTGAATGCTGTGCAATAGTTTTCTCGAAGATCGGTTCGTTGAAATTCATAAAAATCCTAAGGTGCTGTGACTACTACAGCCCAGAATGGCACATGCGGTATACGTAAATGATCAGGGTGATGTTAACAGGGTGAGTTCTGGAAAATGCATCTGTGCAGTGACAGAAGTGAGGAAAGACAGACACCATGGCTACGAACTGTTAGTAGCAATGTGGAGGGAGAGGCAGCCAGCAGTTCAGCCTGACTAAAGCTGAGGACGATGTGGGCTGCCGATCAACAGGGCTGCTGTTGGGTGTGTATTATAATCATTGCACTTTTTACTTTTATCCAATAGTTGTAATTGAGTTTCATTCCTGATTCTGTGTTTATCAGTAGTTGCAGCTTAGTTCAGTTCTGTAGAGGTGAAGAATGGGTATCTCTAGTGCTGAGTCCCCAGAGACCGACCCAAATGCTGTTCAAGAAGTACAAGAAGTTGAAGTAAAGGTGTCTGCCAGAAAAAGGAATGCTTCATCTCAGCCACCAAATCATCACTCGATGCAGATTTGTATCATTAATTTCTTGCATATATGTAGTCTGTGAGTATCAGTGCAGTATAGGGTGTCCCAAAAAATGTACCTCATTTGAAATTAAGATATCTCAGTGTATGAGCTAACAATGATCCTAAATTTGGTACCATATGAAAGCTCATTCCATACCATTTTGTTTGATATGAACTATTTTACTGTACGTTACGTGACAGCCGAGTGATAACGAAAGAGCAAAACCTATGCAATTTCGCCCTTCAACTATTTCCACGGGCGTTTCTGGGCAGAAGCTTTCAATTGTTTTGCCGATATTTTGCCGCTGTGTGATATTTTCAGCAACTCAGAAAAAAACACAAAAATCATTAGAAATATTAAAACTATAGGTTTCATTCATGCATTGCTAACATAACAAAAACACACATCGCATCACATTAATGGATGTGATAGTGGTTTTCAACCCATTCCTAACTTCCATAGAACCTATGGCATTGCACTCTAACAGTGAGTGCAATTACTATTCCTGTCTAATGTGTATGTCAAGTCAGTGTACTTAACTTGAGAAATGACTTAAAATGAAAGTGTATCCTTAGAGACACGACAACTCCTACCAGTAGGAAAACTCCTGTTCCAAAGTACATGATGAGTGTCATTAGTTTTCGGAAGGTGGCAGTGGTGTTTGGGTTGTCTGTGGGTGCAGCCTGGGGATATGGCAACGATGTGGCTGTTGGCCTTCTGATGATGTTGGATGCGAAGGTCAGACTTCCAAGCAGAGAAAATCTGGAAGACACGATGCATTGCTTTGAAGCCATGGGAGTAAGTGGTGTCATAGGCGCAGTGGATGGATGTCACATTCCGATCAATCGACCGCTAGTAAGCGAGCACGCCTTTGTCAACAGGAAAGTGTAGCATTCGATTGCTTTAATGGCGGTGGCTGACGACAACGAAAGTTCGTAGACAGCTGTGTAGGCTGGACCGGTTCTGTCCATGATTCACACATCTTCAACAACTTAGGAAAAATTGGCTCACATTCCAGCTGACTCTTATATCGCACGCGGTAACGGCGGAGCGGTTACTGCGCGTTGAGGGGAAGACGGACGCGACAACACGGCAGGGAGGGGGAGCCCTCCCCCTGCCTCTCCCCTGGGAGAGGCAGGGGCGAGGCGAGGGGTGAACAAGAAGACGGCAAAGGTAGACGGCCAGTCGCCCGCACAGACCAGAGGGGGCAGGTTGGCAGGCGCCGAGCATCGGATCGGCACACATCGTTTTTTTTTGCCCATTAACTTTTATCTCTGATCCTTCTTCCCGCGTTGTAATCCTACACCGTGACCCCTACCGGGGGCGGGGATCGCTCCCGGCCAGGAGGGCATGGGTGGAGAACCTGCCCCGGCCACCCCGGCCGTGGCCGGGGTAACCTTCAGCCGACCCCGGCGCGGCCGGGGTAACTTTTTCCACTTTTGTAAATCCTAAAAGCTGTCTCCATACGAAAAAAAACTGCCATCTATAAAAGCTTCTCGCATTATTCTTATCTACCTTGAAAAGTTCTTGAAAATTACTTTATTTTCATTTTGGAGCTTCTATGTTTTAAAGTCTTTTCCTCGCGGAGCCCGACATGTTTCATCACACAGAAGTAAATCATATTTAAGGGCCATTATCGTAAGATGGCACTGTAATAACATCACAAGACAGGACGAGGGTAATATCAGTGAGATAGAAGGACGAGCTGCTGGGGCTCAAGGCTCCCCCAACTTCCTGCGCCAGGGTGGTGGCCTTATCGTAACACGTTGAGTCGAGAGGTGGGCTTTTCACGCTCCTTCTACTCGTAACTCGGTTACTGGGCTACGAGGCGAGAAGCGGAACGACGTTTGAAAGAGCGACAAACGTGATCAGAGAAATCAGGTCATGTTTTAGGCAAGCTCAATAATAAAATCACCATAGATCATCAAAAGCCGAATTTCTCTGATTTTAGCGTTCTCCGACAACTTTTCTCACAGTTCATGAACATAACGGAGCTTAAACACTGCAAACAAAGCATTCGATTACTCGTTTAAGGCTCGGTCGCGAATAATATTTCAGGTGCGAGCTCAAATCAATAAAGGGTCATGCAAAACGGTCAATTTTGACATTTTGTTTTGTGTGGGAAGGTTGCAACTTCCACGGAATAAGCTTTGCAAAGGGCATGATGGCATTTTTAGCACGATCATCCAGCAAATTTGACCTGATGACCTGACCTAGCACTAGTGACATGCGTCCGGAATTTTAAGGCGTGTTGCAAAATTGTTACAATTACGAAATCTTCCGCACCTGCGTACAGCAGTTTTCCCTAAAAACGTACAAACGGCAGACATCCATTATTCTATGCCACAGAATAGGGGTTTGTTGATAACCGTTGACAAATATTTTAGCATCATCGTCTTTCTGACTTTCGGTCGCCGGCCGGGGTAACTTTTTCCAACATTCTCCACCCGTGCAGGAGGGGGAGGCCTGGGGGAGGACCCCGTCACCGGGGGGAGATCGGTCAGATATCAGCCAAATAAGGTACGGTAAAAATAGTAAGTGTACGCAGAAGGGGCGCGAGTCCGACCACTTCCTCAACCTAGGCGATTCGCCATTCCAGTTGCAGACCTATCAAGGGGCGCGAGTCCGACCACTTCCTCAACCTAGGCGATTCGCCATTCCAGTTGCAGACCTATCTCATGACGCCTTTTCGAGGAAATCAGATGCGCAATCAAGGACAGAATCAGCCAGACGCAGCAAAGAAACGCCACCACAATATGTAACGAAGTAACTTCCCTGTCCTATCAATTAGCCTCCTTGTCGATCGCCCAGCTTTACTTCCTAATATGGCAATCCTTTCCTGATTGGCCCCGGGATATGACGTACATGTGTGACGTGTAACATTGTGTGCCGGCCGAGCCGTGGCCGGGCCGGAGCGGGCAGAGCCCCCGGACACTCGACTGTTGGGCCTTGTCACTTGCGGCCACACTTTGACTAACCTCCTTTGGCTAAAGTCAATAAAAGCCGAAAGGAACGTCATCTTTTATAACAACACAACGCGAGAATCCAGGTTTTATTTTTACTATCACGAGCGCAGAGGTTACACAATAGGACTATGTCGAGTGCATGAGTTGTTGTCGAGCATGCCTTTGGTTTGCTTAAAGGGTGGTTCAGGAGACGTACGTAGAGACGAAATCAATCCAAAACGCGGTAG
The DNA here is from genome assembly GCF_019059575.1 of Amphibalanus amphitrite. Taxonomy (NCBI): domain Eukaryota; kingdom Metazoa; phylum Arthropoda; class Thecostraca; order Balanomorpha; family Balanidae; genus Amphibalanus; species Amphibalanus amphitrite. The sequence goes on from NW_024881677.1 coordinate 380,699, forward strand.
CCGCCCCTGACAACAGTCGCTTGCATTCTCCACAACATCTGTCTGGAGCAAGGTGACGAATGGGGAGGTGTGCGAGATGAGGCGGGTGCCGTCGTTGTCGACGAGGGAGACGTCGACAACGACGGCACCCGCGTCAACGACGAGGGAGACGCTGTTGCTGTTGCCGCTGACCCCATGGCGGGTAGAGATTGCACAGAAAAGTGAGAGTGCCATCGGCGCGGCGGTGCCTCCCGTGTGGCGGCCGACGCGTCAGTCGCCACTGATGACTCGGGCGTTCGAGGACTTTGTGAAAGGAGGAGTGTTGGCCAGGGGCGAACCAGTGCGTGCTACCCGCTGTTTGCGGTGATCCCGTCACCGGAGGGCGATCGGTAAGATATCAGCCAAATAAGATATGGTAAGAATAGGAACGCAGACGCAGAATGGCGCGAGTCCGTGCGCTTCCTCAACAACGCGTCAACGGCGTAGCGGTTAATGACCGTCTTATCGGCCGCCGCTGATAAGACCCGTTGAGGGCTCCAGCCGCGACCACGGCGGCACCGAGCCCGGGGGACGGGCACGCGCAAACAGGACGGGCGGGCAATAACAGGGAGGAGCTCAGTCGGGGAGCGGCCACGACCGCGAGAGGAGAGGAGTGACGCTGCGACACAGGGACCTACTCCACATTTTCTGGCCAGGACACCACCATGTCAGGTGAGCAGGATCATGACATGGGTGCGGGCAGGGGGTACGCGGCGGTAGGGAGGCCGCGGGCGCCGGGGGGGGAGGGAGGCGGCGGGCGCCTGGGGGGGGGGCAAGGCAAGTGGCGGCTGGGGCCGAGTTGCAAGGTAATGGCCGGGCCCGGCTCATCCTAGACTTGTCCGCGCCGCGAGGGGACGCAGTGAACGAACTTATTAACCCAGACCAGTGCACCGTGCGGTACGCCAGCCTCGATGAGCTCGCGCGGCTCATATTCGCCCATGGCGGCGCCGGGACCAGGCTGTTCAAGGCTGATGTCCGCGCCGCCTTCAAACTTATTCCGGTCCGGCCGGACCAGCACGCGGCTTTAGGCTTCTGCTGGCAGGGCCAGTATTACTATCAAATCGCGTTGCCGTTCGGCTGTAGAGTGTCCCCAAGGCTGTTCAACGAGTTCGCCGAATTGTTACGGGATTTGGTGCGTGTCATGTCTGGAAATAACGCGGTGCTGAGCTACCTCGATGATTTTTTCGGTGTGGAGCCGGCGGCCGAGTCCGCGACGGGACGCACAACTTCGAGTTTTTTTTTTCCAATAATGGCTGTGTTTTTCAAGGGGATTGCGGCCATTAGTTTTGTCAGCCACCATATCCTATGACAGTTGTATCATTGTAGGAATAATCCAGCTCGTATGTTCCAGTTCAGGTGAACCACTCTCAGCGCCTGAGAAGCCATGGATAATTTGTGAAGAGAGTGGTCGCATCATAGCAGCCCACTGTGACTGCATGGCCGGCCTGGGAGAGAGCTGCAGCCACGCTGCCTGCCTGCCTGATGAGTGATGTGGGCAGTGGAGGCTGGTGTGAAGCGTAGAAGTTCACTCACAGTGACTGGTAAGGAGGTCTATTGGGTGCTGCCAGGACCTCTGATGAAAGTGGAGCCAGCACGAGTCAAAGACATGGCGTTTACTAACAATCCAAGACCAAATGCTTCAGCTAGCCACCATCAGAAAATCGACCCATCATCAGATGACAAAGTGGCAGGTTTTTGGAGGCTTTGTCAAAAGGTAAAACCAAGCCAGCAGTCTTGTCTCTGGTAGAGCCCTCTTCCGACGGCCAGGCTTCTACCGCCGACTGCCTGCTGCCGCCGGCTGCCTACGAGATTACTCTCGAGGCCGGAGACGAGTACATGACGTATGGTATGCTCTTCTACTCGTTTCATTCGATAAATTATTACACACTATAAGAGAAAGATGAACAGATAGACCGGGCGTGATCATCGGCGCGGTACCGATGAGGTCCTCCGGGGCTTTGTGCCCCGGAGGACCCGGCGGGAAGACCCGGTTCTCCCCGCCGATCTGGGGCGGTTGGCCAGCCCACCGAGCGCCCCTGCCACCGAGCGCCAGCGGAGCGCCTCGCCCTCCCACGACGACTGGATGCCGGAGGAGGAGGAGGCCCGCGCCGCAGACTCGCCGGAAATGTTCCCTGAAAGCTGTAAGATGCTATTAAAAATTTAAAGGTAGTGTGCCAGCTTTCCTGGACCGTATGGAGTTAATGGCCCAGATAAGGAGAACCGGATTTTTAGAACTTATCCATACCTTCAAAACTCATGGAAACGTCTTAAATTCTTCAAATTTTGAGTACCCCAGTGCGAAATTCGCCCCGACGGGTTGTCGGTCGTACCCCAACCACATTTCACACCACTATGAACAATAAATGCACACACTGAAATCGCTATTACCGATATGCTCATCCAATCAAGTTTCGATAAACCCGTTCATCATCATCTCCTGCGGTTTCGAACACGCCTGTTAGGTGGTGCGGTAGACCGCGCCCAAAGCCAGGGCCCCGGTAACGTGAGGTAGCCGAGTCGGGGCAGCGTGCGCTGACCCAAGCCGGGGCCGCGCGTCCTCCCGGTGTCATGTGATAGCCCGGGGCTGCCCGCGGGGATGCGGTAGACCGCGCCCAAAGCTGCGGCCCCGGCTTGGGTCAGCGCACGCTGCCCCGACTCGGCTACCTCACGTTACCGGGGCCCTGGCTTTGGGCGCGGCTTCTGCTCATACTTTGTGGTGCGGTGGCGGTGCGTCGGGCCGCGCGCTCTGACTTCGGCCAAGAAAAATGCGTCAGCTGATCATTGTCATTTCTGCCACTTGCGTGTGGTGAAATGGGGTCATAACTTAAGAGACGGCTTTTTCATACCAATTATTTTACATAAAATCATACTTCAAACCATAAATAATGTTTGACAGCCAAATAAAAGAAACAACACCAATACAGCCTTACAGTTTTAGGCTCGACATTGTGTTGTCTACGATTAGACAGCTGATACCTAACTCATTCCCGTACGTCGTAACTCTATAATGACCTTTGCTTATTGTCACATGTGCGCCGCATTCGCGATTGTTGCCGACGCCTGTTTGCAGCTCAGCCCACTACAGTTGTTATACATATCGAAAAACCGATAAACTTTTAGGCGAAAAAGGCACTATTCCAGGCCCATTTTTGATTTTTTTTTTGCGATATTAGGTAAAAACAGAAGCTTCTTATCCTAGGAAAAATAAAATGGGAAATCTTTCAAAGGTGGCATACTACCTTTAAGCGTTTATAGTATTTGATGGATGTTGGCATTTTTATCCTTGATTTCTTTTTCATCACTCTTATCTTAACACCCATTATTTTTACTTAGATACAACTATCAACTTTTTATTGGATCCTATTTTCGTTCGACTATAGGCGTATGCATCTTTTCGCCTTCATAAGAGACATTTCCAGCTTGGCGCGTGTTGTGATACGGGCCCGTACCCCCTCCGTTTGTGATACGGGCCCGTCCGGCGTCCACGTGTTCGTCCCGGTCCGTTCGCGGTCACCAGCCGGTCGGCCGCCGCCGCGCCCCGGGTCAGGCCGCGGGCGGTCGGCAGCGAAGTTGATGTCGGGTGTTTTCGTCTGTTCCGCCGGCCAGTCGGTTTTGGGCGGCGGAACTGGGTGTGTCTCTTGAAGTGGTCAAGTCTGGTACAATATAGTCGAGAGAACTGGAGTGTCACGACGGAGGACGTCAGAGCGGCGGGAGCTGAGGATACAACAGCGTGCTCGCCAGATTTTCTTCCAAGCTGGAGGGAAGATGTGAGTCGTTGTGATTTACTTACCTTGTTTGTGTTCACAGGAGAGGCTACTGCTGTGAACCAGCCGTTTGTACGCCGTCCAGCTGTCTCACGTGCTCGGGGCCGCAACCGAGTGCAGCAAGAGAACGCCACGGCACGAGACCGAAACCGCGACAGGATTCCCCGCAATCTCGGCTCGTGTCGTGGCGACACGCTGCATCTGAATCTGCCGCGGCACATTCGCGGCTCTCACCCCGAGGTATGTGCCTGTGCTGTCTTCTCAATAATAAATCATGTTTTCAACTATCGCTGAACAGAGCTTGAGTGCCATTTGTCGTGCAATTAATTCACTGTGGTCCACTTACGAAGTAGCTTTTCCAATAGCTGAACTAGTAACTCGGTACTTTCTGCATGTGCAGACCGCCGACCAAGCTGTGGCCGAGGCCCGGCGGATGAGGCAGGCCTACCTGCGGCGGACCCTGACCCCTGAGCCGAGGCGGGCCCGGTATGTGTGTCCCGTTGGCCGGAGCACCGCCAGCCCGTGCGGAGCGCAGGTGCACGTGCCACCTGGCCATCCACTTCGCTCGGGACTCTGAGGAGGTACGTGCTGACTGGGCTGTCGTTTTCATCGCTATTTTTGCCAATTATTGTCAACAAAGGAAGATAATGACTTGGCTACAAAAGTCTCACATCATCACAAAGATGAAAAGCTACAAGTTAGATACAAGTCATTAACATGCCAAATGAATAATTCACAAAAAGCAGCGCTGGCGTGCTGTCGAGCACCTACTTCGACAACACACTTTTGCTCACATTGGGAGGTTCATCGAGCATAAGCTGGGTGAAATACAAGCCTAACTGTCGTTTTACAGTTCCAGGCAGCCCTGCACGCCAGCCGTGTCAGAGCGGACCCAGACGCTCACCCGGCGCTGGGGTTGGCCTGGCTCACCAGTCAGTTTGCCCTTTTCTGGGGAGCCTGCGCGGCGGCGCGTGCGGACCGGACAAGGTCCGCCGGCACATCCGTGCGGTAAGCTGCTATATCCAATTCACGCTTAAGCACTAGTGCTTTGAAAGTCAAATAGTTTCAGACGCAAACAGTCTTAAACTGAGCGAGTGATAGCAGACTACGTCCAGGAACGTGTCATGCCCGAGCATATAAACAAAAGATGCTTTTAATGCTGACCCATTCATTGGCAGGTCGAGATGCTGGTGCCGGTGACCCTGCCGGACCTGCCCTCCCAGAGCGTCACCCCGCAGAGGGTGGTGCTCGCCCTCAGCTCCGACGAGCTGGCCTGCGAGGGCAGCGACGGCTGGCTGGCCGCCCAGGTGGACGACCAGCAGCGCACCGCCTCCAGCCTCAAGGACGTCCGCCGCTTCCGGCGATTTCTGGGATGGATTGATATATCCCTGGAGCGGTTTGACCTCGAACACGAGCGACCAAGGATGACGGTAAGCAACTAAAACTTTGTGCTACTAAGTAATTGGTAATTTATTGAGTAGTTTAAATCGATCAAATGTTGGCTATAAATTAAAGCCATCATTCGCTCTAGCATCATCATTTCACTTGCTTGCATGTCTAACGCATTTGGTATTTTCACAGGCGATCAGCATCCCGCTGGGGAACTGGAAGGCGGTACTCCGCACCCGGCGCTGAGAGATCCAGCGCCACCAGCGCCGCCAGCAGCAGGCGGTCATCACCATGGAGGAGCAAAACCGATTACTGGAGGTACAGTTATCCGTAATGGCCAAGGACATGTTGAATGCAAGGCCCGTGCGCAGTCACTGTCCAACTGACAGGAGCTGCTTGATGTTTCACAGTCCGAGCACGTCACCAACGTCCTGGAGAGGACGCCCGAGGCCGACGTGGTCTACAAGGAGGCCAAGGAGTCCCGTGACGTCCCGATGACCGTCCTGCTGGTGTGGCGCGCCGGCTGGCCGTCCCACGTGACCGGCGTCACCGTTCAAAACATGCGCGAGGCAAAGGTTTGTCTAAACTCTTAAAGGGAGCTAATGAGCTTTCTTTTTTCTTAAATAAAAATTACTCGACATCTATACTATTTCTACTGTAGTTTCTATAAAATATGAAAATTTCCTAGCACATTTTCGTATGTGAAAAAGGTTTTTATTTTTGCAAAAAAGAAGCAGTACTTGCAGTACTTGTAACACCCACCGAAATGCGTTGTCCTTCTCTATAAAAAAGTCGCAGTATATGGCGCTTTTGTTTCAAACAGTGACGCTTGGGTTTTTGTTTATGTTATCGCCTTGTCGTTGCTTGGTTGTAAGGATTCTAATTTGAATTAGAGTTAATTCGGTTTAGAATTAATTAGATTCTAATTCGGGGGTACATAGTGCCTACTCTCTTTGTTTCCAAGTATTACTTTGCGCCACAAATGAACGGCAAGCGCCAGAAACGCAGCCAAATCTTGCGATTGCGACTACGAAATTCATTATTTTGGCCTCAGAGCCTGAAGCGAAAAATACAAGCATATTTATTTCAAAAAGACTTCAGGTTTGTCGAACGGTGTTATGAGAATTTTGATAACAGTACTGCATAAGTTTTTCAGTGATGCCGCAAAAGTGTTGTATCTATCTTCTTTTATTGTGCAGTCGGCGGGACCGATTCAAAATTGAGTCGTTGCTACTAAAATAGCAGCATATGGCGACAGATGATGAACAGGAAAAATAGTTGCGTAAATTTAGACATAAACCACCCCCAAACCATGAATATCTTTTGAAGGCACTATAGACGACCATTAACTAACTAGATGTGATGAAGATCAAATGTAATGAATACGCTCATTTTACAAAATTACATGCAAGTACCAAAAAGTGATGTAAGTACTTATTCAACGGTCATTTTCAGCGCTCCCCGCTAACGTGACTTCAAGTTGAGATATTTGCGGCAAGGTACCGAATTGAGCAAAATGGTTTTAATTTACATTATAACTTGTTGTGTTTTGTCAGAAAATGGTCCTAACTCAGATTTTGTGGAAAAAGGTCATAATCTCCCTTTAAAGGATAAATTGCCTATATGGAATCGAAGTGAAATGGTAAAGAAAATAGATGCTGAACGTAACAAGTGGTTATGTTTACTCATAAACAGTTGTGCTTGATGCTTTTTGGTGGTTGAACATGCGTGACCTTCCCGAGTCGTCTGTTGATTGTACGCGTTTTTCGTTTACAGCTCGCTACCATCGAGAAGACGAGAAGAACTCTATAATGACCTTTGCTTATTGTCACATGTGCGCCGCATTCACGATTGTTGCCGACGCCTGTTTGCAGGTCAGCCCACTACAGTTGTTATACATATCGAAAAACCGATAAACTTTTAGGCGAAAAAAAAACACTATTTTAGGCCCATTTTTGATTTTTTTTTTGCGATATTAGGTAAAAACAGAAGCTTCTTATTCTAGGAAAAACAAAATGGGAAATCATTGGAAGGTGGCACACTACCTTTAATGTTTTCGCGTTTGTGGCTACCTGTTTGTATTTTCATGTTTGTGGCTGTCTCATGTGTCACTGCTGAGCCACTACTTGCTATGTTTGTGTGTACGTTCGTTGTGAGAATACACCTGTGATTAAGTCTTTTTGTGCAAAAACTGATTACATTTTGTTCCCGTTAGACTTAATGTTTCATTCTCTATCTAAAAACGTCCCTTACTATGCCTCAAACGCAGTTCAAGATCCCCATCTCGCTCACGGACACGTCCACTGCGACCTAAGTAGGAGGAGAAGCGGCCGACATCATCCGCCGCTGCCTGCTGCTGGTATGGGACGAGGCAGGTATGGCCCACAGGCGTGCCATAGAGGCCGTGGACCGCACGCTGAGAGATTTAAGGGGCACCGACCAGCCGTTCGGCGGTCTGCTGACCCTGTTTGCCACCTGGGTAAGCGCCCTCGTGAATAAACGCTAACGAACGCTTTCATCCGATGCCTTTATTCACTGGTGATGCCGCGTTCCAGCCGTCAACACGCATGATGACCCCCTTCAAAAACAACCAAATTCGTGTGCAGCGCGGTGGTCAACTAACACCGCAACAAAAAAAGCACTACAACCAGATGCTGTCGGGAGCTCGAGTGTGTGTACAGCACGCGTTCGGTGTCGTGAAAAGCTGGTTCCACCGATTCACACTAGTGGAGAAAAGTCTCAACTCGTCATGCTCATAACAGCTGCTGAACGAGCTGCACCATGCCGAGGCAGGTGAAAAGGAGAAGCTCATGGACGAGACGTTTGCGGCCAGGCGAGAGGCAATCATAAAGGGGACGCCACTTCTGCATATTATTTTGGACAATCCGGGACTCTTCGCCGACGGAGGACTAAGTTTGATGGCTTATTTATACATTTACTGATACTCGATTTAGAACTACGGTTTCCATTTGGTTTATCAAATTCAATATTGCATGACCTGACCTGCGTCATTCAAGTTGCCCGTACTATATAAAACACAAAACAAAATAGAAAGTGTTAGGTATAGTGTGTGTATTATTATGTCCAATTGTATATGGGTGTCTGAAGTCGTCTATCAGTTGCACTGCTTGAGTGCTGGTTGCCTATTTTGTTTTGAACGCCCAGGCCTACAGCTCAGCTCTTAACACGCGCACTGCAGGGGGGGGGGGTTGTTTTCAACCCCCCTCTGGTTTTTTCGCTGTAGGTAACTCAAAAACCAGTGAAGCTACAACTTTGAAACTTTGTATAGCTGTTCATCAAACAATTTTACATCACCTCTGAAAAAATTAGTGTTAGGTCATGCAAGATCAGGTCACCAGGTCACGATAAGTGACCTCACCTCATAAAAAGTTTGACGCTGTGCTACATCCACACCATTTGGCTGAATGCTATGAAACTTTCAGAAACATATTAGGAGACCATAAGGAACATTTTTTATATTTCGACATTTTTATTTCTGTGACCTTAGGTCAGGACACTTTTTGGGGCCCGGCATGCAATTTCGGACATAACTCGAGGAGTATGGGACATAGAAACGTCATTCTTTCACCATCCCGCTTATTTTATCAAGAGCGTCGATCAAGATGCAACTTGACCTAGTTTGGTCAATGTTTGACCTAACATGACCTCGATCTCAGGTCAAATATCGAAGTAGGTGCATCAGGGTCAAGTGAGGTATCATTGAAATCGTCACGATGAGAGGAGCACATATTCGATATGCAGAATAGCATACATTGAGTAGATAAGGAGATATTCGCGATAAACCAGCTGTTAAGTCGTCTTTTCTGAGTACCTATATTTCGGCTGGCACGCTATGAAACTTTTTGCTCCGTCTGATTATTCAGTAGATTGATGGGTAAAATGATTCCAGCTAGGTTTTAGCGCACACTAGTTGACATTTGGCTGATCCGTACGGAGCCGGGCGAGCGGGTCGGGCGAGCGCCTTTGTTTCCGTCCGTGCGGTACCCATTTATTGGGTTGTCTGCGTTGTCTCGGTGTCGCGGGCGGCGCACTGTAGACCGGCAGCCCGAAAAAGCGCTAGAAATTCCCCCAAACTGACTGTCCGCAATATGAACAAAACAGGTATCACTTAAACCCAAATTGATCGAAGAATACTATTCCGATGCCAGTTTTCCCTAAGGTCAAAATTGAGGTCGTGAGTTGTCAAACACAAGACAATTTAGACTCTCTAGTGGCCACCACATTTACCGATTTTCATGATGATCTTTAGTGGTATATTATTAGCTGACCAATCGTCTTTTTGAACTAAATTTCCTGTCAGACTAGTTCAGGGCACGGTTGTTCACTGTGCCAACATCATTCTTACACATTGCATCGCTTTTCTGCAAGATAAGCTAGTTTTTTTTTTTTGCAAGCAGCTGCAAGACGTAAATAAAAATCATATCTAATTTTTTAATTAGACTTTTATAAAAATGTGATTTCGAGCAGCTAAAAATGAACATTTTATACTAGCCTCTGATACTCATCTTTCGTTCCATATAGGTGCTTTGCTGCTTTTCCCTGCTACTTTTCGAGATATGCGCCAGTAAACCACATCATGTAGGGGCAATTGTCACCTCGCCGCTCTACTGAAGGCCCGGCGCTCTTTAAAGCGCTGGAAGTTGTGAAAAACAACCGCGTATAATCTGAATAAAATATATGTCGCTGAGCTCAAAATTGATCAACGCACACAATGCTGTTAAAAATTTTGGGCCAAACTCAAAAGTTCAGTCATTATTAAAGGTAGTGCGCCACCTTCCAATGATTTCCCATTTTATTTTTCCTAGGATAAGAAGCTTCTGTTTTTACCTAATATCGCAAAAAAAAATCAAAAATGGGACCGAAATAGTGCTTTTTTCGCCTAAACGTTTATCGGTTTTTCGATACGTATAACAACTGTAGTGGGCTGACCTGCAAACAGGCGTCGGCAACAATCGCGAATGCGGCGCACATTTGACAATAAGCAAAGGTCATTATAGAGTTACGACGTACGGGAATGAGTTATCAGCTGTCTAATCGTAGACAACACAATGTCGAATTTGAACTGTAAGCCTGTATTGGTATTGTTTCTTTAATTTGGCTGTCAAACATTAATTTATGGTTTGAAATATGATTTTATGTAAAATAATTGATATGAAACAGCCGTCTCTAAAGTTATGACCCCATCTCACCACATGAAAGTGGCAGAAATGACAATGATCAGCTCACGCATTTTTCTTGGCCGAAATCAGAGCGCGCGGCCCGACGCACCACCACCGCACCCAAAGCCAGGGCCCCGGTAACGTGAGGTAGCCGAGTCGGGGCAGTGTGCGCTGACCCAAGCCGGGGCCGCGGCTTTGGGTGCGGTCTACCGCATCCCCGGGCAGCCCCGGGCTATCACATGACACCGGGAGGACGCGCGGCCCCGGCTTGGGTCAGCGCACGCTGCCCCGACTCGGCTACCTCACGTTACCGGGGCCCTGGCATTGGGCGCGGTCTACCGCACCACCTAACAGGCGTGTTCGAAACCGCAGGAGATGATGATGAACGGGTTTATCGAAACTTGATTGGATGAGCCTATCGGTAATAGCGATTTCAGTGTGTGCATTTATTGCTCATAGTGGTGTGAAATGTGGTTGGGGTACGACCGACAACCCGTCGGGGCGAATTTCGCACTGGGGTACTCAAAATTTGAAGAATTTAAGACGTTTCCATGAGTTTTGAAGGTATGGATAAGTTCTAAAAATCCGGTTCTCCTTATCTGGGCCATTAAGTCCATACGGTCCAGGAAAGCTGGCACACTACCTTTAACCCCCAAACACAAGTCATTGATAATGAACAACAACTTGCTCTTTAGTTAGACTTCTTGAGAAATGTTATTTCGAGCCGCTGAAAATGACCATGCCATACAAACCACTAATCATCTTTCTGTCATGCCCTACTCGCAATTTTTTGCTAATGCCTGCTACTCTTCGAGGTCACGTGACCTCACCATTAAAAGTAAATGGGGAAATAAGGAAACTGTTGTTTTTGCACATGAAATGATCTCAAACTGTCTCAAGCACACGGAATCGTGATTTCATGCACTCCTTGCAAGATCAGATGCTTTACTTTTGCATTTTTGACCTTCCGTGACGTCATTTATGACGTCACTACGGTCATAGGAGTTTCTCGTCAATAACTCATGATCAAATTGAGCCAGCGACTCGGGAAAGCCACCAATGGACTCGGAAAGACCTCCCGAATCGAATGCTAAGCAATACGACTTCCTTCGATTAAGTTCGTGGCCTGATGGGCTCTGACCTGACCTTGACTGGAGGTCAACACCTTAAGTTGACCTCACCCGGACAAAAAGTATACCATTCGACGCGCCTGAGCCAGGCGAACACGATAGTGCCAAAATCGCTGCTCTGCGACCATTTTTTTGCGAAATTATTTACCGAAAACCAAACCCTACTGTAACGTAAACGAACATTGGCACCGTGATGTTATAATTTGCGTTCAATTTTCAGTACAAATTTCATCCTGAAACATAATACAAAATTAAAAACACTGTACATATTCTCGCTTATAACAAATACTTTCGATCGAATACACGGCGTTTAGGTAGGCGTACAATAGCAAACAAATCCGAATAAGGAAAATAGATGCAAACATATATGAAACGTATAAATGGTACTTACTACGGTGCGCGTAGTCCTGGTCATAATCATGATAAGTACAAATTACCAACTATCAAGATAAAAAGAAATCAAGGATAAACATAAATAAGATATGAGATCATGACATGTTCAAATTTCAAATTAACTATGCCTCAAGGCCCTCTAACCCTATGCCTGGTTAAACGATTATTCAAATAAATCGCGTCCCGAATTTTAAGCATGATACAAAAAGACCACAGTATTTCCGCCGTACATATCGCCGTTGCCTTTCTGGCGATACACTCCCCGCCCCTATCTTGAGTCAGCTTCGATGAGGAGGACGAGCCGATGGACTGACCGTTTTATAGGCTTGCCTTGTAAACGTCAAAGACCAGTGGTCGAATCTCTCTCGTCATGTCTTCTTTCCAGACGAAAGACGACACAACCCCTGACGAACCAGTCCCCAACCCCAAGGAGCAGAAAACACGCGTGTTCTCTAATTCCAACAAGAACCGCAAACCCAAGCCAAGGACAAACTCCACCAAGCCAAAGGTCAGTGCTGGCCCCAAAGCCGCACCTCCAGCTGGCCCCCCCAAACCACAACATCTTAGTGGTAAAGGAACCTCGCTGGCCAACGACCCTCTCTGGCAGGAGGCTTTTGTTCTCGAGGGCGACAAAGGATATGTGCAGGTACCGAAAGAGCGCAACTTCCAGGTGACAGCCGAAGGATTCCACGACATCGTAGCAGCAGTGTACACTGCACTGTCTATGGTGGATGGACACTTCCGCAAAACCATCCCTGAGAGCGCCTTCCACTACCACGCCATAATACTTCTCCACGCCCGCCTGGCTGAGCTCGGCAAACGACACCCCGAAAGCACCACCAACGAAGACTTCCGCTTCGTAGAATTGATGAAGGAGTACGGACCGGTCCCCGAACCGATCGAAGCGTATCTCCGATCAATTGGTGATCTCCCGGATGTGGCCGGAGTCGAGTACAAGTTGAAGCTCCCCCCAAAGCCGAACCCCCAAGCTCATGGACCAAGCACAGGCTTCTACTCACGTGTGAGCGCTGAGACGCACAACACATGGGAGCCAGTGCCTGCACCAGGAGTAGCGGCAATGCGTATGTGCCAAGACATGGCTTTCACGCAACACCCGAATCGCGAGATCGGCGCACTATGGGATCTGCCCGTCGACCTCAGACCAGCAGCCCAGCCAGATCACGCACCGGGTATGCCCACGGGGAATCTACTCGGATGGCAACCAGCCACCCTGCTCTCAAACGAGCAGCGGACCTCTCTGTCACAGTGTGGTATCACACCTACTGAAGCCGGTACCAGCGGCACCTACGCCCTGAACCTACAAGTGCTCAGCATGGTGTCATCCGCGCTGGCCCGTGCTACCGGCGTATACCGTTGCGCCGAAGCCGCAGTGCACAACAGTGCAAACGGCTCATCACACAGGCCACCTTCTGTGAAGTCGAGGACGCGACCGGAGGCTTTCAGCGGCGCATGCAGTACACCTCCAGCGGCCTACGATCATGCACAGCCTACCAAGCTGATGCGAGGATCTCGGTCGCATCACGAAACTGCTGCTTCCGCGTGAAGCGACGAACTGGATCGGACGGAACCAACCGCTGGGCCTGCTACGAGTATGGCCAGTACGCGCACGTTCCACAGACGTGGGTTGACAACATGAACGCAACGCCCCGCCCCGCTTCCAGCTCCCAAGGAGCCGGTGCCTCGGCCCCAAACACAAAGCCCGGACGCTGTGTGGCTTGCATGCAGGAGATGCACGGCCAGGGCTACAAAGCCAAGAAGTCAAAGCTGGCAAAGCACACTACGTGTGATAAGTGCGGTGTGCCTGCCTGCAAGCAGCACAGCGCCAAAGTGTGCCACACCTGCCTGTAGTCAGCGCCGGGTGCTGCCGGACGTAGTGTCATCTCAATGAACGGTGATCTCAGATAAATACAGAGATGTGAATTATCACAAAGTGTTTCTATTGTCGGCCCAGCCGGCTGGGACAACTACCCAGTACGAGGGATGTCAGTGGCGAATCCCGCTTGACTCTCCAAAGCCTCTCCCTCTCCGACTACGACATCTCAGGACTTCACCGGCTCCGAGGGCACCACACCACAAATGGTGACCCCGACGTGATTCTACGAGATTCTGACAGCTCCGCCCCGGCAAGAATAGGTTCTCCCCGAACCTGGCCTCCCCATCGCCTCGGCAAGAATGGACTCGTAATTGCCCGGCGGACTGACTGTGTGTGTGTGTGGCACTCGGGCCCGCGAGACCCGCCAGTGATTGCGCCGCGAGCGCACCAGTGACCGCACAGCGAGTGCGCTCCAGTGACAGCGCAGCGAGCGCTCTGTGATCGCGCCGCGGGCGCCTCAGTGGCTGCACAGCGAGTGCGCTCCAGTGACAGCGCAGCGAGCGCTCTGTGATCGCGCAGCGAGCGCCTCAGTGGCTGCACAGCGAGTGCGCTCCAGTGACAGCGCAGCGAGCGCTCTGTGATCGCGCAGCGAGCGCCTCAGTGGCTGCACAGCGAGTGCGCGACGAGCGTTCACCTCCGCCACCATGCCCGACACTGCAGACTCGTGTCCGTCCGCAACGTTTCGCCTGCCCGCCTTCTCGCCGGAGGAAGCGGAACTCTGGCTGGTGCAGGTAGACTGCGCATTCGACGTCGCAAACATCACTGACAATGCGACCAAGTTCAAGCTGCTGGTAGCGAACCTACCGGTGCACGTAGCCTCCCAGGTACGTGACGTAGTGACGGCCACGCCGCCGTCCTTCACGGACCTGGTGACGGCGCTGCGGTCTCGGCTGGCGCAGTCTCGCGCGTCTCGCCTAGAGACCCTGCTCCGGGACCAGCAGCTAGGCGACCAGAAGCCCACCCAGCTGCTGCCTAACATGCAGCACATGCTGGGTAATTCAAGAGATGACACCGGCCTCCTGCAGACGCTCTTCCTCCAGCGCCTGCCGCAGACCACGCGCGCTGCCCTGGCCCTCCTGCCAGAATCGACCGGAATCGACGACCTCGCCAGCGCCGCAGACCGATTCCAGGAGGCGTCGCAAGGCGCCGTGGTGGCCGCCGCTGTCGCCCCGCCGGCCAGCCACTCCTGTAACTGCCAGCAGTCGGCAGGGACGGATCTCACAGCTGCCGTGGCCGCTCTCACCGCCACCGTCGCGCGGATGGAGGCATCGTACACGCTATCGTTTGGTACCCAAATTATATAGTTTTGTCAATCCAAAGCTCGAAGATGTTGACGTGAAGCAAGGCGACTGTTTCTGCGTTTGTTCGCCGAAGTTAAGCTTTTGAGAGTTGTCTGACTTTGTTGTACATTTTCAACGTTTTCAAAAGTAAAGAGAATAAAAGTTTCCGTCGTTAAAGATGCTCTTATCACTTTTGAACACGATAGTGGCCAAATGATAACGTTTAAAAATAGTCGATATTTTGCGTCCTGGCCAGTTTTTGGCCAGAGTTAAAACACGGTGCCGCGCACCGCGCGCTATCCGCCGCCACGGCGCGCGCTGACCAGCTCGCCGTCGCTCTGCAGCGCGCAGAGCAGGAGCGCGACCGGGCCCAGCGCTATCTCGGCCAAGCTGCAGAGGAGTTGGCAGCGGTGGTGGAGGCGAGCGCCGTCGAGCACGCCTCCGCTGAGCGACGGCTTCGCGCCGCTCAAGCTGAGCTGGAAGAGGAGATCAGCGCCCGGCACGCGGCAGTGGCGGCCTGCGACGCAGCCGAGCAGCGGGCGGCCGCCGCTGAACATCAGCTGGAAGCGGCGGCTGAGCAGCTGACGGTGGCGGAGGAGCGGTCGGCCGTTGCTGAAAGCCATCGGGAAGTGGCGGCTGCGCAGCTGGCGATGGCGGAGGAGCGGACGGCCACCGCTGCACAGCGAATGACAGCCGCCGAGGAGATGCTTGCAGTCAGTGAACGGCAGCGGGCAGCAGCAGTTCACCAGGCGGCCTCCTCAGCTGCGCGGGCCTCTGCCGCTGAGCAGCGACTGGAGGCAGTGGTTCGGCAGCTGGCAGCGGCCGAGGAACGGGCGGCTACTGCTGAGACACAGCGGGCGGCAGCAGACCGGCTACCGTTGCTGGCCGCTGAGCGAGCCTTGACCGCCGAGCAGCAGCTCGAAGCGATGGCTCGGCAGCAAGCGGCAACAGAGGAGAGGGCGGTCGCAGCTGAAGAACGGTCGGCGGCGTTCGAGCAGCGGGCCGTTGACGCTGAGCGGCTGCTGACGACAAACTCGCCTTTTACCAACGATCCGACTGCGTCGCTGTTTGGCTGCTCTCTCCAGTGGCCGTGTGAACGCCCGTGTGCGGGCGGATGCGGAGGTTGTTTTACGCCGCCTCGCTTGACGTGCTTGACGCCTCAATAAATGTCACTTGTCTGTTCGTTGTTTTGTTGCCATCTACACGCGCCTGACGTCAGTTAGCATTAAACGTTGGTCAGCAGCGGTGCAGGGTCGGGAGAGCGTTGGTCAGCAGCGGTGGCTCTCGCGGGAGGTCGCCGTCACTAAGGTCAGGTAGTCTGAGCGTAGCTGACTCTTTCGTCTGTGTGATTGAATTTGCGGTGTGCGTCGTTTGGCGAATGGGCGCCGGCCATCTGTGCTTTGTGTGTCTTCCGGCACAGGGGCTATTTTGGTCGGAGGGTCAGCTCCTGGAAACGGTGCCCTTTTGTAACTGCGCGTGAGGAATTCGGCGTCCCGGCGACCGAACTCGCGTGAGCGTGGGATCGGGTATCCGTTTGCGAACCTTGCTAATGGTTTCGGCCCTCATGGGCAGGTCCGTGCCTGTTTAGGAATGTGCTGTCGCGGGACCGCCGGCGGACTGCCGGCGGCGGTCGGTCTTGTCAGCGCCCCGGCCGGCCGTCAGGCGCGGCGGCCGGCCGGGGGCACTTGCGGTTGTACAGTCGCCGAGGACGAACGGCTCCGCTGTGTTCAGTGCTAAGGTGTGAAGTGAATACAGGGACTTAGCAAGAACCGAATGCTGTCTGGAAAGTGATGTCCGTCGGCGGCGTGCAGCAGGAGTCGTTGGTGCTGGTGAAGCCTCCTATTCCTGCCTCTCCGCCTCTGTCACTTTAACTTCATTTTTTCCAGGCGACCCATCGGTCGTTAGTCTTGCAGTAGCACCGCCTCCCTCGGAGGTAGGAACTGCCACCCTATTCCTTCCCGCTCGTCTCCAGGCGACCCATCGGTCGTTAGCCTTGCAGTAGCACCGCCTCCCTCGGAGGTAGGAACTGCCACCCTGTTCCTCCCCACTCAATGCCGGGCGACCCATCGGTCGTTAGCCCTGCAGTAGCACTGCCTCCCACCGGAGGTAAGAATTGCCACCCTCACCTTCCTAGCTACCTGTGCTTCATCAGCCCTGAACGAACTCCTTGAGTGTGGGCGGAGCGTGCACAGTCTGAAACCAGAGGAACCCGAGAACCGCCGCCACTTGACCTATTTCGGTCAGGTCATGACCTTGACCTAAGGTCAACTTTTGAACTTGACCTTTCGAGGTCATATTATATACCATTCGATGCGCCTTGACGAGCTAAGAACGATGGTGTGTGAATTATTTCTCTATCTCTTTGGGAAGAAAAGTTATTGCAGAAAAAGCATTTCCGGAAAATTTGCAATATTGATCTGACATTACATGACCTCTATAGGCTGAACCATTGACCTTAGGTCAAATCTGAGGACAGCTTAGCGAAAGAGCGTTTCAACAGCTATCGAATGCTTTTTTTCGCAACTTTCTAGCTCATCTAGTTCCCGTGAGAAAGCGGGAAATATGGAGGGATGTCGAGATCGCTAAAAAATCGCAACATTTTGAGTTTGGTGACCTATGATGACCTCGTTTTTTACCTGTCCCAAAAATGATCTTAGTATTTCTTGTAGATCTCATCTCAACCTATCCAACGCCGTTTACCGCTTGTCGCTACGTTGCGCCGTTTTCGAGATCTCAGGGGGGGTTGTTTTCAACCCCCCCCCCCCTGCAGTTCGTGTTCGGCTCAGACCCGCTGCAGTGCGCGTGTTAAGGTTTTACTTAACGTTTCATGTTCTTGCGTTGTTAGCGGCACTGTCTTTTGTCATTTATGATTACATACAGATTATGCTTTTTGAGCGCGTGCTCGTAATCGTTTTATGTTGCCCTGTTGCTGCCCATTTCGGCTTTTCAGCTTCAGTTTTTAGAACGCGTACTCATGAGTATACGTTAACGTTTTCGGCTACTGCCTTTGGAAGGCGTACTCATGATATTTGGAGTACCTATATTTCTCGATGCGCCCAAAGACCCGAACTGACGAACAAATATCTATGCATGATCGTTTCGTGTTGTCAGCACGCACACGTATACAGAGTAAGGAGCCGTGCGATGCGATGGACGAGCCCTCGGAGGTAGGAGAGGCCAAGGCCAACTTCTCAGGCTCGGATGTCGAGGCTGTTGAGGGTGGAGAGTTGGTTGAGCAGGGTCCCGAGGAGGGTCCCAACCAGCCAGGCCCATCACGCGATGGGCCAGAACCTCCTGCTCCTAGGGGTTCTCGCGAACCGGACTCTTCTTCGGTAGGTCAGGTCGAGGACGCCCAGGCCCAGAGATCAGACGCGGACCACGAGGACCTGATTGGCAGGAGGACCCGGCCGTCCTTCCCTGCCCTTGTGGTCTGTCCGTCCAGCGGACTCGATTCGAACGACATGTACAGTCTGTCTTAAAAGTACCGCGCAAAGTGACGGTGGATCCATCGAGCCTGACTGAGGAAGGGCCTGCTAAATTTGGGTCACCGAAGCAATTGACATCCTCGTCCATTCCCTAGGTCAATTGGTCGGTAACTTTCAAATTAAAGCAGGCCCTTTCTCGGTCAGGCTTGATGGATCCACCGTCACTTTGCGCGGTACTTTTAAGACAGACTGTACAGGAGTGCAGTATGCAGCCGTGCCCGATCGCCGGTAAAAAGGGCTCTTTCGGTGACGTCATCGCTTTGGTCCGGGCGGGCTCCGACCGGCGCGTCTCCTGCTTCGGCGGCAAGCACATAAAGGCAAGCGACAGGGACGTAAGCGTGGCCAAGGCCCTCGCTCGCCACTTTTCCTCGCACCACCGGGACATGACCGCCGGGGAGCGCATCGACAAGCGGCGCGCTATTTTCGCTCAGAATAACGTTCTGGTGGGCCAGAACGTGCAGATTGCCATGCGGGCGGGCCATCCTCTGCACCCCTCAGCCTACGATGCTGTCGAGGCCGATCAAAGGCGGCACAGCTCGAGCCTGGCGCAGGCCACAGCGGCCAGTGCCAAGGAGTCGCGCGAGGAGCACCTGCTGCGCAGCTCTCTGCTCCTCCACCCGCAGCCCATGGTGCTGTTCTCCGTCGATGCCACATTCAAAGAGGTGTGCGAGCAGTCGAAGTCGACGATGAACGCACTACATTCTTTCGAACGTGCCCTGGATGTCGAGTTTGTCGAATGGCGGCTGCTCGCGGCCGTCACAGAAAATCGCCGAAAGATGCGCCGAGTCATGCGCGACCGCTATAACGTGTCCGCTGCCTCTGGCGCTCTGACCACCAATGCCGTCACAATGTTCCTTAATTTCATCAAAGGACATCTGGCCGAGATGACAGATGGCCAGGATTGGCAGCCACTGCTGGACATGACGGGTGACATGGTCACAAGCCTCGTAAAAAGAGTGTCGTCATCTGCTCACAAAAGCACATGGCAAGACCCAGGCCAAACACCAGGCGGAGGAGCGACTTGATCATCCGACACGTAAACGTATCGAGAGGGAGGTCCTCAAGACTCGAGTCGAGTCAGCGACCCGCTCCCAGACTCGGCCAAGGAGCGCCTGTCAGAGGCCGTCTGGTGGCGGCAGGCGATTTATGTGGCTATGTCGGTAAACCAGGGCCACCGAACCGGTGTTTACCAAAAGACGTTCGAAGGTGTCGCAGACGTGCATACTGTCATATATGTCACATGTCGTTTATGTTCTTATACGTTGACTGTTTTTCACAACTTATATGATAACAGGGCTTGATGTAAAATGTATTTTCGTCTGGACAGTGAGTTACGGGAAAAGTGCTGATTTTGTCGCAGTTTCATGCTACGTAAGGCTGCCTCGTCAGCAGGGTACTCCACCCTAGATGAGGTTGAGAGACGGCGCGTGGCAAACCACATGACTCACCGTCCTGAGACGGCCTTTAAGGCCTATGCAGTAAAAAACCGCTAAAGCGAGGCACACGCTAGCGTGAAACTGATGAAAGAGGTGATGTGCGGGACCGAGGAATACGAGTCTACGACTGTTCCGCCCCGGCTCTAATCTCCTTCCATTCCCTGCTCACCGTCGAGAACTGCACTGCTCCAGCCATGACCGTAACACCTCTGAGTGAGACGTGGTCAGTCGTTCACGCCCCATTGGAGATGGAAGAGACCGGGTGGCTGTGTCTGATGACTCGACAACTTCATGTGGACTACTGGGGTTACTCGGCGCAGAACATGGTCCTGGATGAGGCGTGGCCAATCGATCTGACCGGCAAACAGTGTGCAGACCTCGTCGGGACAAAAGCTGACGGTAAAAGGCTCAGCGGGTGGTACACACTGAAAAGGCTCTGGCCAAGGCCCTCGCTCGCCACTTTTCCTCGCACCACCGGGACATGACCGCCAGGGAGCGCATCGACAAGCGGCGCGCTATTTTCGCTCAGAATAACGTTCTGGTGGGTCAGAACGCGCAGATTGCCATGCGGGTGGGGGTGGGCATTCCTCTGCACCCCTCGGCCTACGATGATATCGAGGCCGAGCAAAGGCGGCACGGCTCGAGCCTGGCGCAGGCCACAGCGGCCAGTGACCTAAATATGACTTATGTACCATGTACAAGCTAGGTTCTCCTTGAGTACCTTCAGTATACATTTAGGAGTAATGTGACCAAAATGCATCCCGCTATGGCATGTTTGGCGGCCGCCAGAGCCGAAAATGTAGACATGCTCCATATGCCAATAATTTTGACTTTGACCTGACCTGTGACGTCATCGGTGACCCCGAGGTCAACAAAATTGGGTTTCGTTCGACAGTTTATCCGGGGCTATCAAACGCCGTTTGAATTTTGAAAATCGGACCAGTAGTTCCGGAGATAGGAGGGGGGCTTTAACCCTATTAGTGGCAGGGGGGGTTGTTTTTATCCACCCCTCAGGTTTTTCGGGAATATCTCCGAAACCGCTGAAGTTACGATGCTGAAATTTTCTGACTTTTCCTAAAACTAAATTGGGCACATTCCCTGAAAATTTCAAGTCCATACCTTTACCAGGGGCGGCTCCAGAGCACTGGGAATTGGGAGGTCCTATTCGTGAAGCGAGTCATTTGGGGCGAAGATCACGATGCTGATGTATTATAACTGTATACACCAGTTTTACGAACATTGAATGAAAGGCATCATGTGATAACATATACAAAGTTATTGTGCATCCTCTTTTGACACGTTTTTGCTATAATAGGCGGATCCAGGCGTCCAAAAAGGGGGGTTATGTTTTACCTCCCAGCATAGGTGCCCTGACACCGCCTATGCATGACCAATACAATTGTAGTCGTTTTCTCATAAGAAAATTGTAACATAACAAGACCATTGCCACTCTTTTTAGAAACAGTACCAACAAAAACCTTATTTACTATACTTTTTGTGTACCCCCAAGCTCAGTTATCTGTATCCGCCTATGATTTTTGAAAATGCATATTTTTAGGATCCATGGGAATTCCTGGTTCATTCTCTATCGATCGGCAAAAGTTGCGTTAAGAATGACCACGTTTCCATGGGCACACTGATCCGGATCAGTAAAAATGGATTAGCTAATCCAGTATAGTTAAACAGCATATGAAAATGAAAATAAGGGATTAACTGGTTATATAAGCCTAATCCACTTTGAATTATATCTTGTAACGAATAGTTCGAGAAATATAATATGGTTTAAGTTTGCTGATCCGGATCAGTGATGCCCATGGAAACGGGGTAATTGGCTCAGAAACCTGGCCGTGATAAACAGTCTAAAATGTATCTGGAATTTGCCCGTTTTTACCCCCCTCTACCCCCCCCCCCCTATTGACATTTTTTTAATTTTCATTTTTTTTTTTAGAAATGTAGATCACGTTGAGCGAAATCGAATGCCGTTTGAATTTTGAAAATCGGCCCGTTAGATCTCGAGATATCAAGGGGGGTCGTAAACAGCCCCCCCTGCCACTAATAGGGGTAGCCAGGAGCCTGCCACTAATAGGGTTAAATAGCCCCCCCCCCCCAGTCAGTCGCGTTATGGAATATACCCCAGTCAGGCGCGGGTTAACCATCGGGTCAACCATGAATTTGACCTTCAGAAAGAAGTACCTATAACATCGGACTACATTTGCGAGAGGAACACGATTATTCAAACAGCGACGCCGGAATAGCCGCACATTATAGGAGCCTCAATGGCGCCAAAAGCCCGATTTTATTTCAAAGAAAATATCATTTTCTCAAAAAGTAAGCAACGTAGAACGTTAAGAAATTGGTTTACGTGTTCCTGGACTGTCATCGGAAATTTTCGCATAGATAACTCCGCATTTTCGAAGGTGGTTGGTACTGTGCCTTTAAGCACATCTTTAAGCACATCAAGTTGTACATTTTTTAGGTCGAGGAAAAGGTCGACTTCTTTTACTTTTTATGTAAAGGTGTGGCTGTCCCTTTTCCCGAGAGAGACACTTTCTGGTGTGTTTATCGAATACGTGATCATGATAATGATGACTATAATAATAATGATGATCGGCTTCGCAATCGCACCTATGTTGAAACGAGTTAAAAAGACGTATGAACATGTGCTATTATCGAGTGGTTCAACAATCTAATAACTGTCTTTCTTCCAGCAATGGGAAGGTGTAAATGCCCAAGGTGCCACACGAAAGTCGGCGGCAACCAGAAAATATGCAGGTCTTGTGGTCACGATCTTGTCGCCGCATGGGCCACAAAAAAGTTGGAGGATCGAAGAAGGAAGCGCGAGGCTGGAAGCCGGATACAAGATAAAGACCTTCATAAAGTTGTATGCCAGATGAAAAGCCAGGTAGGTATGATGAGATCGAGACGTGCCAGTTATTTGCCATTGACTTACCGAATAGGATAATTGGTCAATTAGCCCTCGCTAGACCTAACGAGTTTCTACCTAAGCCACCGCCGGGGGCGGCACTGCCCCAGCACCCCTTCGCTCCTTATAATTGAGCTGAAACTTGGGAGGATTAACGCTATTAGACTCAACGAATAGCACATGATTGTAAGTTCTTGTTCAAGCAAGTTTTGAAAGAAGTGCAATAATGTTGTTCACTTATTCAGTGATAAAACATTTGCTATTTTACATCTTCCAGATGTATAAGCTACTTACTTCCTCTGCAGAGGCTAGAAGGTGAGGACGGCCCCAACTGAGCACGGGAACAGCAATCTAGTATGTAGGTACTATATATGTGGAAATATGCCCTTGCTCGACTCTTCAGAGTGCAGTGAGAGGGGCGCCACCTGCCGAGATGGTAGAGCTGCAGCTATACATCCTGCTGCAGCACCTGGCCGTCCGCTGAGCCGAGGCGGACCGTCTCCCGGGGACAGCAGCTAATCTCCGCCAGCACCTACCGGCCCTTCGTCACCGTCAGCGGCCAACCGGCCTAGCTCGGCTAACCGGCCGAGGAGCACCTGCTGCGCAGCTCTCTGCTCCTCCACCCGCAGCCCATGGCGCTGTTCTCCGTCGATGCCACATTCAAAGAGGTGTGCGAGCCGTCGAAGTTGACGATGAACGCACTACATTCTTTCGAACGTGCCCTGGATGTCGAGTTTGTCGACTGGCGGCAGCTCGTGGCCGTCACAGAAAATCGCCGAAAGATGCGCCGAGTCATGCGCGACCGCTATAACGTGTCCGCTGCCTCTGGCGCTCTGACCACCAATGCTGTCAGAATGTTCCTTAATTTCATCAAAGGACATCTGGCCGAGATGACAGATGGCCAGGATTGGCAGCCACTGCTGGACATGACGGGTGACATGGTCACAAGCCTCGTAAAAGAGTGCCGTCATCTGCTCACAAAAGCACATGGCAAGACCCAGGCCAAACACCGGGCGGAGGAGCGACTTGATCATCCGACACGTAAACGTATCGAGAGGGAGGTCCTCAAGACTCGAGTCGAGTCAGCGACCCGCTCCCAGACTCGGCCAAGGAGCGCCTGTCAGAGGCCGTCTGGTGGCGGCAGGCGATTTATGTGGCTATGTCGGTAAACCAGGGCCACCGAACCGGTGTTTACCAAAAGACGTTCGAAGGTGTTGCAGACGTGCATACTGTCATGTATGTCACATGTCGTTTATGTTCTTATACGTTGACTGTTTTTCACAACTTATATGATAACAGGGCTTGATGTAAAATGTATTTTCGTCTGGACAGCGAGTTGCGGGGAAAAGTGCTGATTTTGTACCGCAGTTTTAGGAGTCGGTTATTTGACTGGATTTTTGTGTTACTTTTTCGTTCCGATTCCTTTATGTCACAGTGTTTGGCTTTAAAATATTTAACTTCTTTATCATTTGCTTAACAAAGTTCGTAACAGACGTTTCATTTTTTCTAAGTCGACCATTAGAGTCCGAAAAGAATACATCATCACTAACATTATTGTAAACAAACAGATAGAGGAGGACTTGGCTGTGTTCCAAGGCCCTCTTCAGATTCACCTGATGGTTTTCGTACCCTTGCACAGTGGCTTTGTAGGAAGTGTGAAATCCCTTGTCAAGTTGTCAGTGACTTATATCAAATTAAAAAAGCATGTTAACTGAAAACAATCATAAGTAACCAACCAAGGAGGCTAACATTGAAGAGGCCCTGAGCAATATCAAGTCAGGGAATGTTAATGGATGAACGCAAGCTGATCTTGCTCAAATATCAGCAAGATAAAGTAAAATCAAAAGAGCTTATTAGCTGACTTCTAAAATATTACAGGAGATCAATACTGAAGAGCACACCGAATGCTGTGTGTTATAACTACCCGCCCGATGTGTGACCAGTATTCGCCACTTCCAGCGGGCGCGGGACGGATACAGCAATGACGGCAGTCGCCTACGGGCTCTGAGTACGAGTGGACGCGTTATCGCCTGCCGCTAATACATTCGATATATCATAACATGGCGCGGTCGGAAGGTGATGAATCACACATTGAGCGGGCTCTCCACCCTACTGCTTCCTGCCCTCTTCCCGTCATCCTACCCATGAGATGACATAGACGAAATATGCTCAATGTTCGGCGTCAAAAAGTTTGGCCCCACGATGCTCCGTAAGGCTGCCTCGTCAGCAGCGTACTCCACCCTAGATGAGGTTGAGCGACGGCGCGTGGCAAACCACATGACTCACCGTCCTGAGACGGCCTTTAAGGCCTATGCAGCAAAAAAAAAAACAAAAAAAAACGCAAAAGTGAGGCACACGCTAGCGTGAAACTTATGAAAGAGGTGATGTACGGGACCGAGGAATAAGAGTCTACGACTGTTTCGCCTCGGCTCTAATCTCCTCCCATTCCCTGCTCACCGTCGAGAACCGCACTGCTCCAGCCATGACCGAAACACCTCTGAGTGAGACGTGGTCAGTCGTTCACGCCCCATTGGAGGTGGAAGTGACCGGGTGGCTGTGTCTGATGACTCGACAACTGCATGTGGACTACTGGGGTTACTCGGCGCAGACCATGGTCCTGGATGAGGCGTGGCCAATCGATCTGACCGGCAAACAGTGTGCGGACCTCGTCGGGACAAAAGCTGACGGTAAAAGGCTCAGCGGGTGGCAGACACTGAAAAAGGCTCTGCGAACTGGCCGGCGTCCAAGACCGAAAGACCATAACAGCAACCAATATGCGGAAATACTTGCGACGATAGCTCAGGTAAAGAATCTACGCGAGAACGAGATGGATATAGTCGCCAGCCACTTGGGGCATCATCTGGCGGTCCATCGTCGCTAGATGTACAATGTACATAGAGGTGGTCAGATTGCCATGCGGGCGGCCATTCACCTGCGTCCCTCGGCCTACGATGATGTCGAGACCGAGCAAAGGCGGCACGGCTCGAGCCTGGCGCAGGCCACAGCGGCCAGTGCCAAGGAGTCGCGCGAGGAGCACCTGCTGCGCAGCTCTCTGCTCCTCCACTCGCAGCCCATGGCGCTGTTCTCCGTCGATGCCACATTCAAAGAGGTGTGCGAGCCGTCAAAGTCGACGATGAACGCACTACATTCTTTCGAACGTGCCCTGGATGTCGAGTTTGTCGAATGGCGGCTGCTCGTGGCCGTCACAGAAAATCGCCGAAAGATGCGCCGAGTCATGCGCGACCGCTATGACGTGCCCGCTGCCTCTGGCGCTCTGACCACCAATGCCGTCACAATGTTCCTTAATTTCATCAAAGGACATCTGGCCGAGATGACAGATGGCCAGGATTGGCAGCCACTGCTGGACATGACGGGTGACATGGTCACAAGCCTCGTAAAAAGAGTGTCGTCATCTGCTCACAAAAGCACATGGCAAGACCCAGGCCAAACACCAGGCGGAGGAGCGACTTGATCATCCGACACGTAAACGTATCGAGAGGGAGGTCCTCAAGACTCGAGTCGAGTCAGCGACCCGCTCCCAGACTCGGCCAAGGAGCGCCTGTCAGAGGCCGTCTGGTGGCGGCAGGCGATTTATGTGGCTATGTCGGTAAACCAGGGCCACCGAACCGGTGTTTACCAAAAGACGTTCGAAGGTGTTGCAGACGTGCATACTGTCATGTATGTCACATGTCGTTTATGTTCTTATACGTTGACTGTTTTTCACAACGTATATGATAACAGGGCTTGATGTAAAATGTATTTTCGTCTGGACAGCGAGTTGCGGGGAAAAGTGCTGATTTTGTCGCCGTTTTAGGAGTCGGTTATTTGACTGGATTTTTGTGTTACTTTTTCGTTCCGATTCCTTTACCGTAAACTGGGGTGGCTTTGAACTTCCGGGTGACTTTGAACGCCGTTCACTTCTTAGAGGGAATCGTAAATATCATAAAAATGTGAATTATAAATGCAGCCATGTTTTTTTACAGATAAGAATGCACATTTTTGAAAATGTACATGACATATTGGAATATATGTACCTTAGTACATAGGAGTAAAAAATCAAAAACTAACTCAATGTTTTTAGCTTTTTGAGATATACTCGTAAACTTCCATATGGCATGGACTAGTCATTATGGTCATGGAATGGAATGGCATATTTTTGCCATCCTCGATGGTTGGCCTACATTGCCCCATCATAATTTTTTACCTTGCTTGAGCATGGCCAATGCTGTGAAGGGATTTGTAAAAACATAACATTTTTGGAATTTTGCTGGGGTGACTTTGAACGTGTTCAATGTAGCCCCGGTGACATGCATGCCTGACTTGTTGTTCAAAAGACTTGTTGTTCAAAGTAGCCCTACCAAAATACACTGCATACATTGTAACAGTGATCGTAACAGGGTGTAACATTGTAACACCCTGTTACATTGTAACAGGGTGTAACAGAGATCGACCAGCTGGTGTGCAAGCTAAGCCAGCCTGACATGTACAGGAGGGGCAGGCTCCACTTCAAGAGTGAGGAGCTCTCACCATATAAACTGATGCTGGGGTAAACTCATGACTGACGTGTTCTGACGCTAACAGGTGTACCTAGTGTTAAGTGTTAGACGTTAGTATTAAGGTGTTAAGTCGGGTATCAAGGATACTCTGTACTCAGGTGTTCTCAAGTGTATTTCATGCACAGACCTAGTCGAGTGCATGCATTACACTTGAGTTGAGTTGAATCGAGTGATTTCATATCCTGTGAGTGTTGCTCCACAGTGCCTGTGCAAGTGTTAAGGTGAGTAAGTAAGGTGTTTGCCATGAAAGATGCTTCTTTTTACTCACTGTCTGTGTGCTAATTTCTGTGAATATAGTGTTTAATTCATCAGCAGAGGCTGTTACAAGAAGTTGTGTTTTTTGCTTGATGAGCTCGCCTTGTTTTGACTACTACCCCCAGAAGGACTCTTGCAGGTATAAATTGTTTTTGGCCTCTTTTTTAAAAAGCATCAGGGTGTTCAAAGCCACCCCAACCGGCACGAGAAATTGCACACCTAATGAGATAAATGATGAAAAACACAGACTGTTCAAAGTCACCCCATTGCGTGGTGACTTTGAACACCAGACATTTTTTTAAAAAATAGGGAAATGGCTATACCTAATTTTTTGTTGACACCATGGATGGATAAGGCCAGACTCAGCCCACAAAATAGTCCATGTTTCACATTTCTATCTACAGTAGTTTTCAAGATATTCACTGATAAGTCTCAAAACTGTCCAAAGTCGCCCCGTTTTACGGTATGTCACAGTGTTTGGCTTTTAAATATTTAACTTCTTAATCATTTGCTTAACAAAGACAATGAGCGGGCTCTCTACCCTACTGCTTCGACAAGCAGAGGTATCTGCGGCACGGGAAGAGCGGCTGACCGTGGTGGTCGAGAGGTTACTGACTGCCTCCCCGTCGGGCGCCGCCGCAGCATCTGCGCCAGCCACAATGCGTCAAATGGTATGTCTCAAGCTGTGGTTGGTTTTAGGAACGCAGTGGTATTGTCAGCCATATAAACATTGCGAAAAAACGATGGGCAGTCCAAATCTGCCCAAAAATAGCATATGGTGGAATCGGAAATGTCAACGAGCAAAGGCTATAAGAAAAATACACTCCACAAAGACAAAAAGACACTTTTCAGAAACTTCAAAAATGCATTTGTGATAGGCATGCTCAGCTCTACCCAGCTGCACAAAAGGAATGCGCAAAAATCATTTACGCAGAAAAGAAGGTTGTGTGGGAAAAATGTGCATCAAAATGCAACAGATCCATCCCAATGCACTGGGCGAGCTGTGGTCCAGTGTGCGCTCCTTCACCACTCGAAAAACTCAGCTCAGATGCTTCCCACAGCGGCTCTCCAACGGTGTTTTCGTGGATCACTGTCACCAACGGATTCGCAAAACATTTCGCTGACGTATCTGCCTCCAACATTTACCCTTCAAATGTACACCGGAGCTGAACAGAGAAAACAGTGCAATTCGACTTCTCTTTAACAAACTCCGAATCGTACAACACTCCGCTCACCCTCTACGAACTTAAACTATCCTTATACGAGGCGGGAAATAAAACATCGGTTGGCCCAGACGGTGTAGGTGTATGTAAGGCGAAAAGATGGCGTGGAAGGCTAAATCGGTCGAGTGAATGGTGTATTCTGTAAAGTGATTTTATTTCCGCAGGTCGAGGTGAACGGCGTTCTGTTAGGCAATGGACTGGGATTCAGAACACCGCGAAAAGATTTTACACGTTTGTTAGTAATGGGCTGACGATCATCCATGACGGATATCTACCAGAGATTGGAGAATACAAGATCCTGTATGGACAGCGCTCTTTGGCGGAGGTGGAGATATGCCGGCACCAAAATAACATTGAATTTCACCCATATCGAGATCCATATCCTGATTATTCAAACTCGATTAAATAGTTAGTGTAAGAGTGTTCTGGAGAGTTCCACTGATCCGTCACAGCAACACCTCAGCAGCCGGACAGACAAAACTCAGACCCACAGACGAAACGCAGAGTCGAACACCCACAAATAAATCAACTCAGGCCCTGCGCCGATAGTGATCGGCCTCCAGAACCACAAAAATAAAGAAAGGGGTTCCAGATTTGCAGCTCTCGCAGAATGCAGATTTGCTACGACTTCCAGCCTTCAGTGTTAGACAGCTTGGTGAAAGGAAGAGACAGCGAAGGCGGAGTCGGTGAAGGCGTACCCCGTTCGCATGTTAGTACAAGATTGTGGGGATATTTCTCATCAGCAGCCTGTGATTTGCCTTTGGACAATTATTCCGGAACAACCATACCACTACCAAAGTACCTAACAGCACAGCCAGACACCTGCGCAATCTCCAGCCCACCCCTTTGACGGCGGCAGCGCCGTCTCTCCTCGGCGAGCGAGTTTCGGAGACAACTCCACTCGCCGCCTCCCACCACTCCCTCTAACACCATCGGTACTCACTCAGCGCAGCTCCGGCTCCGGCTCCGGCTCCGGCTCCGGGCCTCCTCAGGGGTGCTGTCGCCGGTACTCCCACAGTAGCAGCGCACCGGCCACGTGCACGTTCAGCGACCGCACCACGCCACACTGCGGGATCTCCACACAGACATCCAGCAGGTGGATCACCTCCACCGGGATGCCCTCCCGCTCGTTGCCGAGCACCAGCGCGGTCCGCTCCGGGAACTGGTAGGCGGTGACGGGCACGCTGTTGGAGGTCTGCTCCACACCGACGAGGGTGTATCCGGCTGAGCGCAGCTGGGAGAGGTACTCGGCCAGCTGGTGGGGCTTCACCTCCGTCAGTGGCACCCAGCGCTCGGCGGACACGCTCAGACTCTGGAACTGCTTGTCGGCGGTCAGCTGCAGGCTGGAGATGACCATCCGGGCGGCGCCGAGCACCTCGCACGTGCGACAGAGACCGCCCAGGTTGGGCGCCCGGTCCACCAGCGCTGCCACCAGCACGGGCCCGTTGCTGGCCGGTCGCCGACTCCGGCGCACCGCCGACACCTCGGACGGCTCGGGGAGCAGCTGGCGCCACGGAGTCGGTTTGCGCTGCACCTCGCCGCCGCCGCCGGTACTGGACGGGTCCCCGTCGACCGCGCCGGCCACCTCACCTGGCGGGGAAGGGGGGGGGGGGAGTGATAAGCGACGTAACGTGGGGTTGTGACGCTCATTCTTTCACGACTGGTGGTCATGTATGACATGACTCATGTCATACTCACACTTAGTTTTGTGATAAAAGTCTGCCGCCAGTCAGCACACTTGTAGTGAGCACAAACAGCGTATGTAATGTATGCAACTACATCAATATTCAAAGGAATGAGCAAACATAAGGTGTGCCTCTGTCTTTCGCTTCCACGGAGGCGTTCCGTGTATATGTATATTTGAGCCGCGGCTTGTTCGAAATTGACAAACACTATTCGTTAGAATTGTCTTTCCTCTATTGAGAGACAACCGGAGCAGCTCAAGTAATCTGCTGGGTCATGCATGTCAAACAGTAAACATACACCTTGACCTTTTTACTTGCAAATCTTTCGTCATGCCCTCTCGGCTCATATTCATCTCGTCTCATATTCATCAAAACACATATTCAAGCGGCCCAATCGATGCCACCGATCTGCGGGTGCACCATAGTCAGCAGTCACAACCATGTCCATGACACGGACATTATCTAAGCTGCAGCTGACCCGGACCTGAGTCAGACGGGAATCACTGAGATCCGGTGACGGAGAATAGAGCACAAAGAAGTGTAATTGAATTCCACCCACCGACAAATCCGCCATTCAATCGGCAAAGAACTGTATATACATGCCGCAGCCCGTACCTGCTCCGTTCGGTCCACTTTGATACCAAGGTCCTAGTTACTCCTTCCGACACTGCTCGATAAACCGCACAGTCCGTACCGGTCCGCCGCCGCACACCGAATGCCCGGCCGGCCGCGCCGACCACAGACGGCCGGCTCCGCCAATGCCCCGCGCCCGCGGCCGGGTCGCACGGGCGAGCCCAGTGCGGACAAACCAGAGGCGCGCCACAGCGCAGGGGCGGCTCCAGTCCGGGCTTATCAGAGGCGTGCCTCAGCGAAGTCGCGC
Source organism: Amphibalanus amphitrite (assembly GCF_019059575.1). Lineage (NCBI taxonomy): Eukaryota > Metazoa > Arthropoda > Thecostraca > Balanomorpha > Balanidae > Amphibalanus > Amphibalanus amphitrite. The sequence continues at coordinate 412,190 of NW_024881677.1, forward strand.
GACGCTGTGTAACTACGCTCTAAACCAACTTCTCTAAAGTACCGCGCCTCCCTGCTCTGTTAGTCGTGAGTCTGACCTATCTGTGCAGGGCGTCGTCTTTAACTTGCCGTAACTGCAAGCTCGATCCATTGCTCTAACCTAGCCTACCCACGGGTACCGTCCTGAGATCCAGCTAAACCATTCCTGCTGGCTCTATCCGCCATCCTACCCTGCCGTACCTGCAAGCTAAATCCACTGCTCTATCCTAACCCTCCCGCAGCCGCCGTCTGGAACTCCTATTGTAACCACTCGTACCTGCGGGCGCCGTGCTGAGGTCCTATTGTAACTTCTCGTACCTGTGGGCGTCGTCCTGGGCGGTGTTCCACGGCCGCGCGCAGCGAGCAGCGGCGCGGTTTCCATGGAGACATCAACAAACTAGGACGCTCGCAACGCTGAAGGGTCGAACCAAATTCGTCTCAAACGCCGCACCAATACAGCAGCGCGCGGCCGTGAAACACCGCCTTGGAGTTGCCTGTGTCCTCGTTCAGTATTTTATTTCTAACAATTCGCACGCACTCATGACGCAGTCCACTGACCACTGCTCTAACCAAACTTACCCGCGGGCGCCATCCTGAGGTCCTGTTGTAACCTCGCTCAACTGCGGGCAGCGGGCGCCACACCACTGTATTCTGCCATGCCGCACCCATTGACACCGTCCACTGCTCTAACCCGACCTACCTGCAGGTGCCGTCCTGAGGTCGCCGGTGCGCGCCGTCCAGCTGGCTGGCTGGGCGTCCCTCAGACCGGGGCAGAGCCGGCTCAGACGCAGTGAACCGGCCGGTGCCTCCTCTCCATCCCCGGCCCCTTCGGTAAGGTGGTCGGGGAATAGCTCCGGAGGCACCCACTCGTCCTGTTCCACCGACGCCAGCCGCGGTAGAGAACAGTAGATCGCCTGAGATAAGAACAAGCGGGGAAACGCTGAGTTAGAGCTGTGAATACTGGCTAAAATACCAGTAGCATATGATCAGCTCTGCGGAGTCGGAGTCGGGGGTTGGAGTCGGTCGGAGTCGACAGTTCTGCCCGGAGTCGGAGTCGGAGTTGGTTTTTGAAAGCCGGAGTCCCGAGTCGGAGTCGGATTCGCCGAAAATCCATCGACTCCGCAGCCCCGCACATGAGAGAAGACGCGGTTTTTGGTTCACAAATTGGAGCAGGATGTTTCTGCAATGAGCAGGAAAGACGTCACAGCCGAACAGTGACGAATGACATCCGCAACAGCATATAAGACGAGCCCATCATCTTGGGACGCCAAAAGCAGCAATGACTCCGATTCCCGCTCTAATTTTATTAAAAGCTTGAGAGAAAGCGATGGTCCTTTTTCAGTCCAATTAAGCCCACGTGAACTTGTATGGTGTCTGGTGATCGTTAGCTCGCAGAAACACCGCCAAACTACGCTCACCTCCAGAGAGAAGTGCCGGACCGGGTCGAACACGGTGAAGTAGAAATCGTTAAGAATCAGCTGCGAGTTCTTGTTGGCGTTTCCGTACTCCAGAGACTGGGATACGCTGGCGTGAACTACCTCAAACTCGGAAAGGATGGCGGTCATAGCGCGCTTCTCCGCCAAAAGCCAGAGACGGTGCAGCGCCGCCTGAAACAGACGCAATTCATCGAGTGAACACCAGGAGTGGTAAGGTCTTAAATGTATTTCGGTTGATAAATAATCTAAAAGCACAGAAGCGACAGCTGAAGTGGTCTACATATATTCCAGATATTCCAGATATTCCAGATGGAAAACTGCCCAGTCATGGATGCCGATCCAAAACAGACTGCCGGGGGCTCAGCCCGGCGGACCCCACGCAAGCGTAGACAATACGGTACCGCCCCTCAAACGGGCCACTCGCTCAATATCCCGTCACTGTGACGCCACAGAGATGCAAACGCCGTCTAAAAAGAGATGCAAACACCAGCTTTGTTACACTCGATCGTCGTCCACCTAATCTCACCTGGGCGTAGACTCGCGTGTTGAAATGCTGAGCCATGCACCAGGGCAGAATGCGCCGGAAGCAGAGTCGCACAAACTGCTCTGCCGAGTCGCCGCTGTCTCCAGAGCCGGGGGTAGCCGCGCCCGACTGGGCCAGGTGCGTCAGGATGGCGACAAACGAGCCGATACTGCCGGTTCGACCCTCACCCGCCTGTGGTAGAGAGCAAACGGTTAAAACGATACGCTCACGTTCGTCACATGTCGTCAGGCAGCGTCGGCGACGTCGCACGCCGGCGGAGTCGCGTCGATGACTCGTACACGTCAGGCCACGTCGTATGTACAATGTACACCGGGCCGTCGCGCACCGGCGGAGCCCCGTTCCAGACTGTCGTGCCCCCGTCCCGTCTCAGCCCACGTGGGACACAACATGTGGGCATGAGAACCAGGACAGGGGCCACATGGCACACACATGTGCGCTGGCGAGGCGGACCGACCGCGTCGAGCGCCGGCCGTTTGCTCGCTAACAGACAGCATAGCAGAACAGCATCTATCGAAACATTTCAGGTAAAACAATCACATCAAACCAAGTCAGCCTCTCTAACGCCGTCCATCACCTGGGCCCTACTCATTAACCGTTTTGTCGCCACCTCACCTTGTCCATATGGTCCCAGACGTGTGCTATGAGCGGCGGCTGTTGCACGCACAGCAGCACCACCAGCCACTCCTGCAGGTACCGCACACTGGGCTGAGGGTGACAGCGCAGCAGCCGGTCGCACGTGGAGATACACAGCTTCTCACGCTCATCCTGTGAGGAGAGAGGTCGAGTCAGGTCAGGTCAGAATAGGTGCTGTTATGGAAATTCACGCAGCTATGTTTCTAGCAAGATAAAATTAAGTGGATGAGCGGTCGGTAGAACTAAAAACGAGAAAACCTGTCCCAGGTAACATAGCTTTTAACCCGCGCGGGGCTGGGGTCTCCAGCCGAACGCGCGGGGCTGGGGGGGGGGGGTAAATTTTACCCCCCCCCCCTGTTATCTCCCGAACTAATGGTCCGATTTGGAAAATTCAAACGCCAATCGAAAGCTCTCATCACGAACTATTAAAAACATGTACTTAATTTAAAGTTTGAGGTCAAGGTCAAGGTCAGGTCAAGGGTACAAATTGCAAGTTTCTACAGTATCGGCCTTGCACCGTAGTTGCCGAAGAATGGAGTCATGGACTGAGACTGATCGCCCAAAACGTGTTCTTAGGCTACCAAGACAATATTCGTTGCATACAATATCATTCAGAGGTCAAGGTCAAGGTCAGGTCAGGTCAGGTCAGGTCACCAAAAAACAAAATATAGAAAAGGGCATGTGCGACACATGTTTTACGGGTCATTTTACTCATAGAATTCAATAGGCACACTCAATAAGTGATATGGACCACCTCTGGATGAATTTCAGGTCGAGGTCAGGTCAAGGTCAGGTCAAGTGAGGTCAAATTTTGAAGTTGGTTGTTAAGGCCTAAAAAGGTATCTATATGATGCAGTTTTTCACGGCGAATCGAATGGTGCTATTTTTGTTTCCGTACGAGGTCTAGAACTTCCAAAAAAGTCATTTTTCAAAAATTTTGTGTGTCGTGACGTCATAAAATTTTGAATAACTCCCACATTTTTGAACCGATTCTTCTAAAATTTGGTATGTAGGTGCACATAGACCACTTCTCTGACATATATTCCGGTTTTTTCGATAGACTCAAAATTTTGGATTTTATAATGATTTTCCCAAAAAAATCAGTTTTTTGAAAAAATTTAGGCCAAAATCCAAAATTTTCAAAAAACCGAGATAGCCATTTGATAGACAAAGTAAAATTACGTATAACCTTTTTTGTTACGTCTTGATTCCTTTAAAAATGAAGATGTTAGCGGCGTTTGAACTTTTGCCGTTTTTGAGGCGAAAATGGCGAACATGACGTCACTAAAACGTCAATTTCTCAAAAATTTTCCGACGGATTTCGCTCAAATTTTCAGGGAACGTGTCAAATTGATGTAAGAAAAGGTACTGAAAGTTTGGCGGCGCTGCGCGCCGCCGTTTTTGAGATATCGCAAAAATTCGCGAGGGGGGGTAAAATTTACCCCCCCCCCCCAGCCCCGCGCGGGTTAAAGGCAATGCAGAATGATAAAATATCAACCATACAGCATTACGCTAAGGTAAAAGTAGTAAATCCAGGCTCCGTATTCATTATCATTCCTACCCTTCCCCTCTACCGTCACTGATTCGGTACCGAAGCAGTACCGTGCGCAGCACCAGTAGAGCCTGGTAGGCCCGCTGGCACCCCATCCCCTCCCCGCCACTAACCGGTGACAGAGCAGTGTGCACTGCACACTGCTGTGCAGTACCAGCAGCGCCTGGTAAAGCCCGGTTCCCACTGGGCCCGTCACCCGTCGAAACGGGCCCGTCGCCGTTGACGGGCCCGTTTACGGCCCGTCCCTGACGGGCTCAGTGGGAACCGGGCGGCGACGCCTCATGACGGGGCGCAACAGCTGACTGCGACGGGCCCGTCGCCGTCGGAGCCCGTTTCGGAGACATGAAAATATTCATGTTTTGGTGCGGAACGGGCCCGTTTTTCGTGTCGGTGCTTCTGTGTTCCTTCTCATTTTACGTGTGAGTATGGTATGAACGAGGTTGTAGATGACTGTAAAACATATAAAACTGATAATTTCAGTAAAATAGCGTAGAATGTCGCACATTTTGAAGAGAAATTGTCGTTAACTCCTCTGGTCTTGCGCCGCTTTGGTACTTACATATGTCGGTCTAGCCATGAGGACAATGCTCAAATTTAACAGCTCAAACAGGAGTATTATACCCCCCCCCCCCTCAGCATAATATTACATTACTGATCATCTAGCGGTTTGGATGGAAATGTGATGGTATTTTAGGTAGTCAACTTGATTGAAGTGTGGTCCTGTCTGGAAAGTATTTTGATAGTAGGTGTTTGAAATAATTAAAGCAAACCTGTCGTTGTCCAGTATGTTTCACGTGCACACTGCACCAAACCTCTCGACAAACTGACCGCTCTCCGCCGGAAGGCGGTAAGGGGGACGCGGCCGCTCGGACAGACCCCCACAGCGAGACGCGGCACCGCCGCGCCGCGTGGTCCGGGACGGCCCGCCGGACCCGGGACGGACTCCCCACAACGAGCCGCCGCCGGCCAGCCGGCCTCCCCGTTTCCCAACACTGCGCGTAGAACGAATCACGCGCGCCGTTTTTGTCACGGCAAGTGCTACCATATGGCCCGTTTCATGGCTACCATATTCAACTTGGGAAAAGCGGCCTTCAAAACGGTCGGTGACGGCGACGGGCCCGTTTCGAAGGGTGACGGGCCCAGTGGGAACCGGGCTTGAGCCCGCTAGTAGCCCCTCCCGGCCTCCCCCATCCCCTCCCCGCCACTAACCGGCGACAGAGCCGTGTGCAGTACCAGCAGCGCCTGGTAGGCCCGCTGCTGCACTCGATGACTGGCAGAGTTGCCAAAGTGTCGTCCCTCTCCGGCTCGGTCGGCGCGGCACCTCAGCTCCTCCGCCAGCTCCGCCACCGCCGCCGCCCGTCCTCTCTTCAGTAGCAGCCCCAGGGCGGCCACCCCAGCGGCGCGTACGGCCTTGTCGAGCAGATGATCGGCGGTCGACGGCGCCGCCGGGCCGCTCACGAAGCCGACAGTGTCCTGGAGCGCACGACGGTCGCGACGGTGGACAGCGCCGTGCAGGAGGGCGGCAGTCACGGTCGGGAGGTGGCGGGGCAGGCTGCTGCTGTCCGTCGACCACACAAAGTTCAGCTGTGATATGAGAGCCAGTAGTGCGGCCGGAACCGACTCCACGAGCTGTAGCAGCCGCTCGCTCATGTCTTGCACCAGGTCAGCCAGATCCGGGTTGGTGAGTGTGTCAGCAGTGAACACGAGACGTGACAGGCCCGGCAGCGAGAGCACGAACACCTCACTGCGACGGTGCTCGTGCAGGGCGGTCCAGGCGGCGGTGGCGGCCTCACGGAGCAGTTCTGGGCTACAGTCGGCCAGTAGGGTCGGCAGACAGCCGAGCAGTGGCTCCAGACCGCGCCGCGGACACACAGACAGCGCTGACACTGCGCCCGGCGCCGCCCGCCGCCGGGCTGACTCAGACATGAGGCCGGCCGAGAGCAGGGCTTCAGTGAGTCGCCAGGTGGCCTCAAAGTGGCGGGCAGCCAGCGGCGTGTCGCAGGTACCGGCGCCCGAACAGGCAGACAGTGCGGCTGGGACGGAGTCGTGGCGGGCGAGCTCTGCCAGCGGCACCAGGGAGTCACCGAGGTTAGTGCTGGTGACGGCTGACACCAGTGCACCAGCAACACCAGCGAGAGTCACTACAGCCGCATGCACCCGCAGCGGATGAGCACTGGTGGAAACACTGCACAGTCGGTGGACGACAGTCTCCACCCCCACCCTACAGCCGACCGCGGCAGCTGCGCGCAGCAACTCGGAGTAAAACTCGCAGAGTGTCAGATCCTCGGCGGTTGCTGCTGCCTCCACCTGCCGCACAATGTACTCCCCGACACAGGGTATTACCACACCGATCAGCTGTCGGACAGCAGCAGAGGGCGCCTGTTTGTCGTCAGGTTTCCCGACCAGGGCAGCCAGCAGGGCCATGTCACTGACGACAGCGTTCCGTGGTCGGTATAAGTCCGTGTGACACTCCACCAGCGCGGCGTGTAGCGGCGGAAGGACTGGGTGGTCCGCCGTCAGTGGCAGCGTAGCCTCCAGGATCCGCAACGCGCCGCCGAGCAGCCTGCCACGCACGGGGCTCCGCTCCGCCGCCAGCGCTGCCATCACCTCTACCTGGAGGGCAGCGGGTTCGGGAGCGGCCAGTCCAGCGGGCGCAGCCGTACCGTCAGCCGCCGCCGCCGCCGCCGCCACGGCACACTCTAGTACCGGCGCGTCAGTCCGGAGCCAGCCGAGCGCCACACGCAGCAGGAGGCGGCGAGAGGCCAGGCGCAGCACGGCCTCCTGAGCCGCCAGCCGCTCAGACAGAGAGCGGCACAGCGTCAGCGCCGGCGCCGCGTCCAGACACCGGCCGGCCGGCACGGCGGCGAGCGCGTGGGCCACGTGCAGCAGCGCCACAGACGACCACGACTGGCCGGCCACTGCGTCCGTTAGCGCGGCGGCCCGGCGCTCCACCGCCTCACCGCTCAGGTAGGCGCAAAGGAAAGTCCTCAGCTGGCCACCGGTCTCAGTCGGGGGCGGCATAGCGTCACACTGGTACTCACGTCCCGCCTCCGCCGGCTCCCAGGATGACAGTACAGCGTGGAGATCCACATCAGCAAACAGCGCTGCATCGTTGAGCGCCGGCACCAGTGCTGAGGTGACGAACGTTTCGATTTCGTCCACAGGAGGCAAACGGAGGGCCCGTAAAACGCCCCAGCGCACCACGAACGCGTTACCGTGGCCGAACGCGCGTCGCAGCACGCACAGACTCCAGAAGAGTGGCACCAGCTCGGTGTTGGCCAGAAGGGTATCCAGCTTGGCCATCACCGGCCGTATCAGGTGCACCTGCTTCCCCTCCAGGGTCTCCAGCAACAACGCCAGATCGTCCCAGAGTGGCGCGGCGCGGCGGGCGGCGGCAGAGCTCCACGGCAACCAGCGGCAGAGACTGTCCTCTCCGGCGGCGCGGCGCGTCTCCACGGCTCGCTGCAGCAAGTAGCGCGCCCGTTTCCTCTGCAGCGGATCGTCGGCGGTCAGCCCGGCGCCCAGCAGCGGCCAGAGCAGCCCCGGCGGCGGCGAGAGCAGGTGATCGGCCAGCGCACAGGCGGCCGCAAGACAGCGGGCCAGGTCGGCGGCGTCGGCCGGCCGCAACAGCGTCCACAGGTGGGCGGCGTGGGCGGCACGGAACTCCGGCCGCGAGAGCAGCAGCGGCCCGAGTGTGGCGACCCCGGCCAGCGCGGCGGCCGGCCGGGCGCTTCTCACCAGACCGGATAGCACGGCAGCCAGAGCCGGCAGGTGGGGCTGCAACGAAACGTCCGAGAGCGAACTGACCGCGGCGGCCGCCAGTCTGGAGACACAGCGCAGGCCCCGTGACCACGGCTCAGAGGCGTACGAACCGTCACTGGAGACAAAGACCGCCGACAGCACTGCCACAGCCCTTTCCAGCAGCTCGGTCTTGAGTTTGTCACAATCACAAACCAGCAGACACTTCTCCAGGATAGAGATGGTGCACTCTGAAATGGCCCCAGCAGTGTACTCTCCTTCGGATTCTTGGATCGTGCTCAGCACTGAAACCATCTGAGGCATGCATACTTGGGAGACTATCTTTGAGACTAGATCAGGCTTCAGGTCATGTAAATTACCTGAGTCTAGCATGTAATCCATACCTATCACCACAGCACTCTTGTCTTCATAGTTTGTCTTGTTGCTGTATTGCTCCAATAGAATGTCAAGTGACGTTGCAAATGTTTCTTCACCACATTGCCTCTGAACCAGGTGAGCCAGGGCTGTTGTGTAGTCAGCTTCCATTTCCAAAATTACTCCTGAAAAAAACCAATAGTTCTAGGTTATTTCATGAAACAAGCCAAAGCATTCGTTTGTTCTACTTATTAACCAAAGATTTGATGCAAATGTCAGCTTCGAATATGACATGAGCTAATTAATTCAAAAACTGAAACTTGACTGAAACAATCGCATGAAGCTTGTATTGATATTGAGCTCAAAAGTTTCAGCAGAAAAAAAATGCACGTGCCTGTACGTGCCACTTAAGTCACACGTGCGCTTTGGCGGAGTGAACATCTTTACCGGTGGAAATGGAAGCCCTTTACAGGATGAAAATGATGCGGAAAGAATGCCCAGGCCCTAGCCAGTGTATATCGAGAAACCACTATTCAAGCATACTTTATATTTCATTATTTATAGGTACGTCTATTTACAGGTAGTGCTTGAAACCTTCATGGCAAGGTTTCAAGCACTGGTGACACCAATAGGAGGAAGGGGAAAAGCCAAAATAGCAGCTTTACGTTTATATGGGCTCGAATTAGCGAATGCACCCTATAAAAAGCTATAAAAATATCAAAGAATCGTTCAAATAAGTCAGTGGATGTGAATTCTGTCAGCGCTGCAAACGACCCCAATGCCATTCAGTCATGGGTTCGACGCTGACTGGCAGTGGACTGTGCCATCACTCGGAAATGAGTTTGAGCGATATCATCACCGTCGCCTTAACCCTCGCATGTGTGCGGCGTTTGCCAGCTTCTAATGTGTAGGGGGGGGGGGGTCGGTTGGACCCCCCCCTTGTCGTTTGGTCCCTGATCGAGCTAGAGCTTCGCGGAAAAAACGAGCGTGTTGCCCGTGACGAGAGGAAGCCGATGATACCCAATTTTAAGGTCCTAGGTCATTGGTTGACCTTCCAGGTCAGGTCAATGACCCAAAGTCGGGAAAATCGGGACCTGTTAGAAAGTCGTAAAGTGTGGCTGCTAAGAGGTTTTTCGGGGTGCTGATCACGAATATCGTGTTAGTTTTGATCACAGATGATGTCTTAAAGCATTTAGACCAGGTCGGGTCAGGTCAGGTCAGGTCAACCATTAGGCGTCGTGACGGGTATTCGTAGTACGTGTCAACCGCCTCTGACAGCTTCGTAACATGTTACGAAGTCACCAAAACTACTTCGTAAATGTTCAAATGGTTGCTAAATTCGAATTCAGCTCCAAAAACTAGCCTAGAAACATGTAAAACTCGAAAAAGTGACCCGAGGTCACCCGAGGTCACCAAAGGTCAATGACCTGACCTGACCTTCAGGTGACCTTGACACACACGGGAGTAACATCAAATCACATGTTTGAACGTTGGAAACCACGAAAAGCTTGCAAACACGCGGCTAGTGCGAGCCGACATACGCGAAATCGCGATTCCGGCCAAACATGGTCTCGGAAAAGAGGTCACAGGTCAAAGGTCATTTGGGTCAGGGTCATGAAATTTTCAGGGTAGGTGTAAAATTGATCAATGCGAGGGTACTGAAAGTTTCGTCGCGATCGGCCGCTTTTTACGCGAGTTATTTGCGAAAAACCATGGGGGGGTCCATCCGACCCCCCCCCCCCTACACATGCGAGGGTTAAGCCCAGCTTGCAAGATGGCTACGGTCGGTGGGGTGCCGGTCATTGTAGATGGTCATCCCGGCATCAGTCGGATGAAATGTCTCGCAAGGAGTCACGTATTGGAATGGAAATTTGAGCATGTGTGGTGAGGGAGCGTGCCACATGTGCCAATCACACCGCAGCTGACAGGCGTTCAGCCCGACGACTGGGCCAACGTTACAGCAATCTCCAACGCCTTCGGCAAATGGTTACCAGTACCCGTCGCGAGTTCATGATGGACGACCGACTGTTCGTGCGTCATCGCTCCCATCTTCGACCCCGCAGCGCGCCGGCCTCTGCCCGGCCCCGGCCCCGGGTCGTCGCAGGCGACCGTTCCGCCCCCCCCCCCCCTATCTCCCTCTCTGCCGTCACCGCCGCAGCCAGCCCAGACGCCACCTGACACCGGTCTGGATCAGCTGACTGGGAAAATTACGCCCCGCGGCCGACCCGTCTGGCCGTCCCCTGGGCCCGTGCCCCGCAAAGGGCGCCTGGTTCGTCAACGTCAACGTATGTATGTATGGCCCCTGGGCCCTGACAAGACTACGCACGTCTGTCATTGGCACGTTTGCGGCTTTACGAATACGAGGCGACATATCAATGTTCACTGCTAGCATAAACATGTAGCAGTCATAACCCCCGAGCCACCAAGAAAAGTGCAAGTTACGTATAGCAGATAGCACAGGCATAGCCATTACATAGGCATTGTTTTGCAGCCCATTTTCTTGAACACTTTTCTGGTCACAATGCAGTCCATTGTGTTCCACATTTTTTTTTCTTTGACAAAACTGTGATCAGGGCTATGGAGTCAGTCAGTCATTGGAGTCAACAGTTCTGTCCAGAGTCTGAGAAGTTACGAGTATTTTTTTTCTTTTTGTAGCCAGGGTCAGAGTTGGAGTCAGTCCCTGCGACACATCAAGCGATGACTCCAGTCTCCAGACCACATGGCTGTGGAGTCAGTTCCAGTTGATTGGAGTTGACAGCCAGACTGGAAAACATCCATACACTACGCCGGACGCCCGTGAGACCCTCTTGCGCCGAAATTCGGCGCAACCGATTTTGCGCTGAAATTTCTGTGTGATTTGCGACAAAAATTAGATGCCTATTTATGCGAAAATTAAGCCCTTTTTATATAAAGCACATGTGCACATCTACCGATCAAGGCTACATGAACCAGACAGAGTGTTCCGGGGCCTTGTATGCTCTCCCATGTTTGAGCATCCGAATGAGTTTTTCATTTCCACAGAAACCCAATGCCTCAATAGTCTTAGCGCACTTTAGCTTCATGCCGTGAAACAAAGCTGGAGCCGTGAGTTCCGGGGCCACAAATTTGTGCCGATATTAATATCGGCGGAGCAACATGTGCTCTGGCACATCACCCTCTTCTCGGCACACTCTGCGCCACGGGACACCGCTTGTCTGGGCACTGCTGGCACGCCGCGGAGTGGAGACAGCCGATTCGGTGCCGTATTGGAGCGAGCGGCCCCAGTGGCCTGCCCTCATCTGGTGCACCGAAACGGCATGCTCTCGGTCCGCTCCGGGGATAGGGAGCGGCGACGTCCTCCCGACTCCCGAGGAGTGGCTTGAATAGTGATTCTGAGCAGTTCTTGCGCCATTGATGCGAGGCCGCACAGTGAACCACCCTGGTCAGCAAGTGGGCGTTTGAGGGCAGGGCGGCCGCCTGTTTTGCCAGGTCGTCCGCGCTCTCATTTCCCTCGATACCGCAGTGGGCAGGAACCCACTGCAGTATTGCTTAACGACGCTTGGCGATGTTCAACAAGGTCTTCCATACCTATCTCCACGCCGAGGGTTGAGGCCTCACCAGAGCTCTGTTCGCACCCCATTTATTTATCAGCAGGCTGCGACCATGCTGCTACTTCTTGGCTCCTCATTGGTCGAATTCAAGTGGTCTATTTGTTAGACCAATGAGAGGCCAAGCCGCGCCAGCAATAACTTCCTTATATGGGGAAAACCGACAGCACGCTGATATCAAAACAGCAAGCGAACAGGGCCCAGGGCAGCCGCTTCTCCGCTGAGTTCGAGCGGCTCACCAGTTCGAGCACGCGACAACCGGGGCGGGGATGTATCGTCGCGAAACCTCTCCAGAGCCGCCCGCGGGGCAAATCTGCTGCTAGATTGACCAGCGTACCGCATACATTCAGTGACCGTCTTTCGCCAAAAAATTATGCGACCGCCCTGCGCCGAAAAATTTGTCCGCCGCCATGCGCTGAATTCGGCGCATACGAAGTTACGCCGGACGTGCGCTTTAATTTTCGGCGCAATCCCGCCACTACGCCGGACATGTTCGGCATATTGTGTATTATTTCCAGTCTGGGTTGACAGTTCAGCCCAGAATCTCAGTTAATTTTTTAGCCAGCCAGGGTCAGGTCAGTTCGTATATAGGGTGTTCACTAAAAATGGGACAATATTCTGTGCGCTGTCAGTTGAAAGTGCGTCTGGATAGATTACTGCTTTTTAGTGCACATGAAAAATACAACATTTTTAACATATGACCCGAAAAGCCAAGAGGTTGCTGCATCTTCTGTAAGGTGACTATTCAATCCCAATTCCCAGACCAGACAATATTTCGACATAGAAACAAGAAACTTCACTCACCAGATCACAATTTGAAAATACCCAAAGCCTCAAAAATTCACGTAGATATCCGGCATATACCAAATACCAATCGAAAAGACACACCGTCTGAGTCTCACTTCTTTCAACTTCTTTTTTTCAAGGACCACGCGGAGCACGGGGAGCACGTGTTTCTCTTGGCTCTGCTTTGGCTCTGCGCCAGAATTGTTTTTCAAGGGAAAAAGGGAAACTTTTCCCTTTGGGAAAGGAAAACTCTATTCTTGAAGAATATAAATGATTTATTTTTTGTTTTTGCTTTTTTATTAATTTTTTTTTAAATTATTCTTTAACCGTTAAATAGAAAATATGAATATTTAAAATAATAGTTTTTGTAACATCATCTGACCTTAAAAATTATTTTATTCCGCATAACAAATACTTCAAAAAATACTTCAACGATTCAACGGCAAATTTTAGTGCTGCCAGATTTGCAGATTTGTTTGTGATCGTGTTGGTGGCAATGGTGGGTGATATTTATAGTCACTAGTCACCGTGGTGGGTGAGTTCCCATGGTTTCTCGCGACGTATATGCACATACCAATTGCATATAAACATTAGTAATTGACAATTATTGGTGTTTGACTCTCTGGGAATGGAAATCGTCAGATAAGATAATCGTTTTCTTCTGCATTGGGTCGAAGGTTACGACGTGTCACGATAGTTAACATTGAGGTCGGGCTATGCATATTTTTATTTATTTTGGTGTGTTGGGAGAAACAAACAAAAAATTATTGGGAGGCAGCCATGCTGGTTTGTCCTTGATTGAATCCATAAGTTGTTATGGCCCGGCCACCCTTTTTGGCTCTGAAGGACTCGAGTCTTTTCTGGGCCTGTCACGTTTCGTGAGTTGACATAATGTCATGAGTCATGACGCCATACTGTTAACGTGATGGGCAGTTCCGGCACACGATTGCTGTGGCCTTGGCATCAACATTTAGTGACGCGGTTATTAGCCTAAAAGTAAGAGTTTACGCAGTCATAGTATATTTATCAATAAAAGATGTTTCTTAATGTAATGCATTTGAAGGAAGTTTGGTTTAAGGAAAATTCGGATGTAAACCTCGAACATTTAGTTGATGACGTCAAACAATATTGCAGCAATTGTATGCCAGAATTGCCCCTTACGTCAGCAGTAATAACGTCATCACATTATGTCAGCTTGCGCAACACCCGTGGAATAGGGCCCTGATTTCTGGTTAATGATTTTGATCTGTCTGATCGTTAACGTTACTGTCTGTCTGAATGTTATCTGATCTTCACAACTGTTGAATGTTTCATCACAAAACTTTCATTACCTACCTTTGGCTGCATAAATTTGACACATTTTGACCAGAGGAAAATTTGTAGTTGTCATAGGTTGGCCAGAAATGTTGCTCAGTTGTTGTCAGGCTTGTATGATTTTGATGCAAAATTGAAACATGGGTTTATGGCAATCACTCTTGAGGTCAGCTTTTGACTTAGCACTGATTACTTTGCATGAGAGGGGATTTTCTAAACTTTGACAATTTTAGGAAATTACATCCATAGGTACAATCACAAAAATTATATTTCAAAGCTTTTAGGTAGGTACCTAAAGGTTTTTGAGTTAGAAAGGAACATATGTAATAGTCATAGTTATAAAACACACACTTATGACATACTGTTTTTTGGCCCAATATTACAGAAAAATTGACAAGTCTGCCTTTCTATTTTTATGATTTACTATTAAAATACATAAAATGTAACTTCTAGTATGTTTTAGACATTAAACACCAAAAGAGATTGTGCAATCATGATCCTCAGCAATAATAAAATTGGATGAGCACCTTTTTGTTGTGATAAATCAACCAAAATTTCATCTTTTTTGACCTGACTATAACCTCAACCTCACGATACCATATCCAGCTGAAATTAGTTTTAGACCTCCAAATTAGGTATACAGTCAAAATGGGCCATATAAAATGCACTTCACTACCTGTACAAGCCTAGTTAAAATCTCCATGACCACTTGTGACCTAAACTGATCAGGCTTTGACCTAAAACACCAAGTACAAGTTTGGTACCCACAGGGTATCATCAGCATTCAGCATACAGTTATGATGATGAGTGTTTTGGAATTGATGTGACTTGGCGGCAGCCAGAGCCAGATGTGTAAAAATGTGTAGTTCCTAACTGTTGATAATTCTTACTTTGTGACCTGACATGTGACATCATTGGGGACTTCAAGATAAATGAAATTACATGTCCCCCAGTCATTTTCATCATGGATTATGGAATATATACCCCAGTTATGCTAAGACTAATGGATAAGGATATAGGTACCCAAAATAACTTATGGTCCATCTTATGGTCCAAAATAACTTATGGCTTTGATTGACCTTGTGCTCCACCCATTCTTGCTGTCAGGCCAGGCGGCACCACCATGGAGATGTCGGAGGTGACGGTCAGCCTGTCGGCGGGCCAGGCGCGCCGCCTGGAACGGCTCTCTACCGACCACGGCCCCGGCTACATGGACCACCTGCTGGACGTGGTGACGCCCTTCATCGAAAACGACGGGGCGCCCACCGAGCCGCCGCCCATCGACGAGTGGATCCCCAAGATCGGCATCGACGCTGTCAACAGGAGCGTCGAAATCGATGTGGGCTCGCAGGTACGATGCCTACAGCGTGGCTCTTGATATTTTATCGTCGTTTTTACCGGTAATTTGCACGGGTTTTACCGCAAGTGAACGGTAAAAATGGAATTATGAGGTTTAAAGGTGGGCGAGTGTTGTTAATACGTTAATACTACCTGGGGATATCAGGAGAATAGGTTGATGTTTCACGAACATTAGTTAATGTCTTAGGTACGACCCCATACCCCTCCTGGCTCGCCATCAGGTGGTGGTTGTGAACCTGGCCGACTTTTACAAGAAGCGGGACGCGTCACAGCTGCTGGGGTCCCGATCGGAGTCGGTCACTCCGGCGATACCCGCCGACCCTGCCACCAGCGCCCTGCACCTGCTGGCGGCCACTGCCACACAGGAGGCCGGCGCTGGACCCAAGTGAGCCGCGGGGGACGGACTGGGTGGTGTTGTATCGAGGCTGAGTGATTGTGACAGTTCTATCCACACTGTGTGGCGGTGCCCGTATACTGACGGTGCAGTGTGTCCCTTGCTGTCCCGTATAGTGAGGGTGCCGTATGTCCCTCTGTTATCCGTCTGTCCCTGTATACTGATGGTGATGTGTGTCTGTCTCTCCCCGTATACTGAATTGATGGTGCCTTATTTCCCCACATGCTGACAGTGCCGCCCTCTGCCCCAGGCTCACCCGTGTCCTCTGTCAGGCCGTGTGTCCGTCGTCCCCCTATACTGACGTTACCGCCCTCTGCGCCAGGTTCACCTGCGTGCTCTGTCACGCCGTGTGTCCCTCTGTGGCGGCGCTGCGGCTGCACGGCGCCGCCGCCCACTGCGCGCGGCTCTTCGTCTGCCGGCGCTGCGGACTCTCGTACCTGACTCAGCGCGAGCTGGACAGACACCCTTGTGAGGAGGAGCGGAGAGAGCGCCAGGAGCGGCGCAGAGAGCTGGAGGAGGAGCGCGAGCGGCTCGAGAGGCAGAAGGTGCCGCCGCTGCTGGTGCGGCCATCCAAGGTACGTGGGGGATTGAGGGCTGCGCTGGGTGCTGTCTCCAGTGAGTTGTGGTTCTGATGTGGGCGGGGATGTAGGGTTGTTAGCCTTTTGATGACTTTTACAAGGATATGAAACAACCATGTGAATGTGACGCTGCCAGAGAGTGTTTCAGCATACCTCTGCTCAGCTAACGTTTTACCGATATTTTCGTGTTCAGTCGTACCGAATATATCAGTTAAACGCTATAACATGCAAGAGATAAATATGTATAGCGATAGTAACCCTGACAATTGAGCATCCCTAGCATCAAACGATGATCCGACACGCCGCATGACCAGCCTTTCTCCTTCCTCTCGCAGAACGACCGAGTGCGCCGCCTGGAGGACACCAGTTCGGAGGACTCTGACGAGCCGGAGGAGCCGGCTCGCCGCTGGCCCAGCCCGCCTCACTCCCGGCCCGTGTCCCACCGTCCGCCGCCGGCAGCCCCGGCACCCCGGCCGCCACCGCCCAAAGCCTCCCCAGCGGCCGCCCAGGCCCGCCGGCCCGCACCGCCCAATGGTGAGCGGGAAACGCACGGGTCAGGGAGGGGGCACATGTCAATGTACAATAGCGTGTGTTTGTTCTGAGAATGTTCTACCAACTTCTACGCCGCAGTGTTATGGGTTTATGTAACGTGCGACACAGCGTCCTTGGTTTCACTTCAGTGAGGACAGTGCGCTGTTAGGGTGAATATTTTAGTGGTGTTTCTGGGTCAAATGTCTTGCCTTCCGGACAGTTCAAGTATTTGACTACTGTAGCTGATGTCACTCCACAGGCCATTGATTTGCGACAGCCTGAGTATCATTCAGTTTTCATGACGTAGGTCAATGTTTGGTACCGGGCAACACGTTCGTTTCTGATGAACGGAGGCTAAATATACATTTTCGTGTCCTTTCTCATCAAGCATATTCTGCTGCTGTGAAATATCATGATATACGCAGTTGAAGATTAAGCTGTGTGACAGAACCTTTGTAACATTTTAGCTAGCGTATTTTGAGTAGCATGTGCTAATAAGATCCGTCTGATCAATGCTTGATATCCAAATGGTGAAAAGTTTCCTCTCCCAGTGTCCATTGGATACATTCTGATGATTCTGGCCATCTTATCACGGTCTCGTCGCTGTTGTGTCGTTACAGGAAAGAAGGAGGCATACGTATGCCGTGTGTGCCACTCCAAGTTCCGCGACCCCAAGTCGGTGCTGAACCACCTCAAGCAGTTCCACCCGGAGCACGCGCGCAAGGCGTGGAATAAGTTCCAGGTGGGTCAATGACCGGCAGCGGGAGCAGCTGCCGCTGGGGTGGTCGCCGTGGGCGGAGGAATGGCAGCTGGTGGCGGGGTATTAAATAGCGAGCTCACCTGGTGCTATTGGTGTCTAGTGGGTGGGTGTTAATGCTTCAAATTGGACACGCGAGCTTGTGTCTGTAGTTCTGTACGCCTGCTGCTAATGAGGTACTGATGCAGATGCTGTTTTAATTGTTTAAATGCTGATATAGCATAGGACGTAGCCGGTATCCTTTTTGCGTCTGTCATATGATGTCGACCAACACGCTAAAACATTTAGTTAATTAAAACATTCTACTCCTGTTTTTATGAAACCCAAACTGTGGAGAAAAGGTGTGTGCAGCTCTAGAGCTCCACAAGCCAAAAGTAAAGCTCTAAGTAAAGCTCTAACACTGACCTCAATATATCCCGTGGCAGGATAACCTGAAGAACCGTCAGTCGGGCGCGGCGCCGCCCCCCGCGGCCGGCAGGGGCGCCGGCGGCGGCGACAACACGTTCGCAGTCCGCTCTGTGGCGCCGATGAAGCTGAAGCTGTCCCGCTCGGCACAGCAGCAGCGGATGCACCACGCACCACCGCAGCGCCGGCCGCACTCGCCGCCGGCCCCCAGGTAGGTACCAGGCGGGACGCAGACTGTTTGGAAGGCTGGAAGGTGAGGGTCATATTTTTCACAGTCATAAGTGGACGTGGAGGTTGTTGTGAGGATGAGTGTTTGACAGCCTCGATAAAAGGAGTTTGTGGTATGGAAACATGTTTTAGAACTTTCAGCGAACAGCTGATCGATGCCTAATTAGATCTTTGAAGTAGCTTTGACACGGGCACGCAGAGATCCCGCATAAGACACGCATCATCTTTAAGCTGATTCGAAGCATCTGCACGTGAATTGGTCTGTATGTATGACACCCAGCTGTCGTACCGTTCAGCGTCCGACTCTCACCCTTCGTCCCCCCCCCCCCCGTCCCCCTGCCGCAGCTCGGAGCCGACCGGTCCGCCGTCCCCCGGGTTCGTCACGTGTGGCGTGTGTGGCGGCACCAAGTACTACACCCACACAGCCAGCTGCAAGCTGGACGGCTCCTACGCCTGTGAACCGTGCCGTAAGTTTGTCAGCCGTCTGATGCCCCACCAGTCGGTACAGTGCCTCCTCGGGCTGGGGCGGTGCCATATTCCGGCCGTGGCGCCGCGACACTCTGCCGAGGCGCGCTGTCGCGCCTGCTGGCTCAAAAAGTGCCTGCTGGCGTTCAACATGACGCCGGAGCGACACAACAAACTGCGGCACCTGCTACCGCCGAGCATCGCGCGAGATGTGCCCGAGGCGGCGCACAAGCCTTTCCAGCAGACGGGGCGCTGTGAGCTGGACGAGCCGTAACCGGGTGTGAGACGGCTGTGTAGGGAGTTGGATATCCCGTACCGCAGAAACTAGAGACGATAGCGGGAGGACATGGTGACAAGAAGTCCGAGATGGGCATGCTTTGCATGGAATCTGAGATGAGACTTTGAATGAGCGCTTGCTGATACGTGTTTCGGAACGTGTGATGCTCACAACCCAAACTGTCAGTCTGCACGCGTAAATCACCTCAGCGATGCAGACAGTTTCAGGGTTAGTCGTTCGCCAGAGGGCTGACTCCACCGGCTGTGGGACTTGACATGACGTCGCCTCGCAGCTCAGACGTTACGTTTCGGATCCCAGTGATGTCTCCCCCTGTGTGACGCTGTTCGGCACAAACTGTGTGACCTGTAGCGTGGCGCCGGCGCTACATCCGATAGTGTCTCTCAAAGGACGGATCCGCTCGGTCCGTGTGTGTTTCGGGTGTATCTTGGTGCCTCCGTTCGGCTGTACGCGAGTGAGTTCACTGCTGGTCGAGTTACTGGTTTAATGAAAGCTCAGAAGTTGTCGGTTGATGTTCCGTCTCGAGTCTCTCAGCTGCTCTTTCACGTACCTTGGTAGTGTTCGTTCACAGGCGGGAGTGAGGGGCGTTATGTTTGACGTGCGGTCGAGTTCAGGGTTGGTCAAATGTTCCCGTTTTCATGTAACTTGAATGATGTTTGAAAAATAAATATACCTGTTTGCAGGTTTGCTCCGTGCGACTGTTATGTGGAGGACTACCGAGTACCGACAGTCACTGGTACGTTCTTTTTTCCAGCATAACAAAACGTCTTTCGCGTGGGTAGGTGATCCTTTTATTATTTTCCCTATCATCATTCATTTATCTTCGCTGCACTTTCTGATACGTACAGCGGCATCTCATGATACTGATGCAACGTACTGATGAATTCAGCACCTTCCTGACTGCAAAGTATTGCAATGGATACTGTGATTGCCATGGGTACGGTGTACGCTGAATCACATGTACCTGTACCACATTCACACACACTCTCATTCATAATATCACACTGCGCCTGTAATGCAAACAACACTGCGGCACGCCCTCGCAAACGGACTAAAGGACCGTGCTCAGCTGATATATGAGTAGGATATGTATCACAGAACAGCATAGGCACGACATTTCGATTAGCGATGGTGCTCAACTGAAGATCACACGTCGGAGTATCAAAACTGATCCACAATATCGCAATTTAGCGACATTTCTATAAACAAACGTCTAAATTAGAACTACTGCGCAGAAATATCAATATACAGTGCACATCAGTTGCAAATCTCACGATTCTACGACAAAAAAGTACCTAAAATAAACGGTGCTCTCAAACTTGTGGGCGCAGACGGATTGTGATCACCCCTGCCCTCATCAGTCATCAGTCTCATTTGACTGATACTATTGTCCCCTTTTGCCCTCACCCATAGTAGGTCACGGACCGCAGTGACAGTAGTGACACGTCTGAACGGCATCGCCAGCTGCCGCTTCCCTGTTCGATAGCGTCACCTCGGCACCGATAGCTCTTATCCGCCCCTCTTACCGCCCCCCCCCCCCCCTTCCGTCTCCGAATTTGTTTCTACCTATCTCCCCAAACAACAACATCCTTCACTCCATCATTGAATGGCTTCCCTTGGTGACTATCAGCCTATCGCCAGCTCAGCTCTGCCGACGGTTCGCCGTCTTTACCCCTATTTCAGGCCTTGATTACATCGGTCGCAGTAGCCAGTAACCACTACCAACTGACCTTCTATCCTTGCCTTCATCCCTTTAAATCCCCTAAACTTTAGCCCCTCGTCCATTTCTCTCCTAATACTGGCCATCGGCTCCTCACCCCTGCCTGCAGAAACTGCCGCCCTCTGCCACCTTCCCCTCCACGTCTACCTCCGGCCGCCCCTCTTCCCGCCCTGTTTGCCCGGCGGACCCTTGTTGCTGGAGATGGACGAACACTTGGGGATGTGCCGCTCGGCCGCCGCCTCGTTAAAGCGTCGCTCGCAGTGCGGACACTGCACGTAGTCGGGGTTTTCGGAGGGCGGCGGAGGCGGAAGGTCGGCCAGACTTCCGCCGGCGTCTACATGCGCCTGCGCCATCTTCGCCGCTCGGATGTTGGCGACGAATTCTTCGTGCTGCTTCCGCCAGTCCACCTTCTTTGGCGACTGTCGGTAGCGATTCTAGTGTTAGAGAAAACGGTAGCAAAGGTCAACGGCTATCGGAATAAAACGTCATGTGACGTCAACACAGAAATGTTAAAGAGATCACAAAGCGGTTATTCGGAACTTAGCTGGCTCACGTGACGTTTAAACGGTATATAAACACGTAATACAAACAACGACGTCTGTAGGTAATGTACCTATAACTGGCCCTCCCGTTTACCTGCCGCCAGCCGGCCACGGCAGGCCGTAACGGCCGTATACTTATAATCCTGTTCATAGATGGCGTTAGCAGTGAACGCCTGCAAGGGCAGGCTGTACCGCATTACACTATTACATACCGAGGGCCCTTGAGCCTCGCTGGGCGACTCTCTGCGAGTAATAAATGCTCTGAGGCCAGTTTTACCAACAGAAAAATAGCCACCTGCCATAATTTTTTGTCTAAGGACCGCTTCACATACGGAGCGTAAACGGTAAAGCCCTATCCGCTTACGTGCCCATCGCGTTTACGCTCCGTATGGAAGCGATCCTTAGACCAAAAATTCCGGCAGCCGGCTATTTTCTGTTGGTAAAACTGGCCTCTGTATAAGAAATAATTTTACTCATATATCATTTTCTTTCTTTTCTCACATTACAGGTAAAGCTCACCTTCTGCTGTTTGTCGCCGCCCTGTTTAATTTTCTTCAGATACTGCTCCGACTCCGTGCCCGATACCCGCATCTTGACCGGGTCGAACACCTTCCGTTTCTTGGCGTGGCTCTTCTCGCAGATCTCCTGGTGCTTCTCCAGCCGGTCTTTGGCGAACGAGCGCGTGCAGATGGGGCACTGGGCCATGTTGGGGTCGGTCGGTGGCGGCCGCGGGGCGTCAGACGGCTGGAACGGAATACAGACGGGTCAGATGGAATACAGGCCGGGACAGACGGCTGGGACGGAATACAGGCCGGGTCAGACGGGTGGGACGGAATACAGGCCGGGTCAGATGGAATACAGGCCGGGTCAGACGGCTGGGACGGAATACAGGCCGAGTCAGACGGCTGTATTGTAATACATTCCGGGTTTGACGGCTGGAACGGAATGCAGGCCTGGTCAAATATATGTGATGAGGTTTCCCTGTAATGATGTGCTGGTGCCTGGTTGAGGAGCAGAAGGCGAACACATGAATAATTCATCGTGCAACATATTCATGAATCGACATTATGCAAGCAAGTATCACTGGCAAGTACGGTATCTGATCAGGCGATGCTATTGTTTTATCGCTATTTCTAGAGGTGAAATGGTTTTACATTTTATGCATGATTATATAAACTGAAGGGCGGCCCAGCTTTTATATGTGTCGGAACAAACTCCGTTTTCAGGAATTTCCTGGAAGGGGCTGTATGTAAACACAGACAGTCTCCTTACCTATGTTGACCAGCAGACGTTCATAATGAACTTTTAATGCGTTTGACGTTACCTAAGCCGTATTCATTCATGCACACCTTACCGTCCTGTCTGAAATTTGGCACGCCATACGTCACTCTCCAAATCCCGGTAGCGGACTGACACCGTTCCGCGAATAGCATGACTCACCCAGACGGAGGAGCGTCAGTCACGCGATAAACCCCCTCCCTCCCTCCCCGGAGTACGGGGCAAACAGTACGATAACGGGGATCGCGTCACATTTCAGCCAATAGCCAGACGCCACTATAATCTCTGACCAATTTTTTACGATGCAATACGATTTCATACGATCGCATTCATTATGAACTGCTGCAGGGTAGCCTGACTAAAATGACCATATACTATTTTGGTGAGAAATATTGTAGGTTTGTGTTATGCTTAACTGCATTTACGTTGCAAGTGTTTTAGCGAACGTCACAGGGTTCACGTTTGCTGTCATTATGCGTGCATTTCGAAACTTTTTAAAGGTCATGAGACGAATAATGGCAGGGAATTTCCTCCCGCTAAGGATTTCCTTAAATGCCCTGATGAGCTGGCGTATCTACTTATACAGCATGCAACCGGAAATCGGAGCTGTAACCTACTTTGCGATGACATGCAACCCTCGTTTTCCATTAATTAACAAACTGTAAGTGAGAAATTTTATTGGAAGAATCGCTTGGTCAGATTCTTTTAACATAAGGTAATTATCCCACAAAAAGTGTAGAATTATGGTACATCAATTATATATATTGTTGCAAAAAAAAAAATAAAGGAAGGTAGGATAACCACAAGCACTTGATGATATACGTGTAAATCGACAATAAGTAAACGCGGCTGATGAGTGTCTGTGTTCTTAGCGCAGGTATTCACGAGCGTAGTAGCATAAGAAGATGAAATTAAGCACACCGACAAACGCCCAAGGTCACTTACTATAGCGGTACCCAACTTTGCTGTTACCCATGGCCGTCCCGGCGTCAGGACGGTCAGCGGTCATCCATACCTTGACCGATGGTCTCCGGTCACCCGTACCTTGACCGATGGTCTCCGGTCACCCGTACCTTGACCGATGGTCTCCGGTCACCCATACCTTGACCGATGGTCTCCGGTCACCCGTACCTTGACCGATGGTCTCCGGTCACCCGTACCTTGACCGATGGTCTCCGGTCACCCATACCTTGACCGATGGTCTCCGGTCACCCATTCCTTGACCGATGGTCTCCGGTCACCCGTACCTTGACCGATGACCGCCGTGACCCGCCATTGACCGAGGGTCGTCGGGAGCCGCCTCCCTTTCCTCCTCTCGATGGTGAGAGCGTCTGTCGCGCGGGCTTGGCCGCCGCCGCCGCCTTCGGGGGCGCCGGCGACTTTGATTTACTCTGAAAACACGCCCGTGTGTGGTCAGGTCATGCAAGTGTTAACGGGTACCAATTGAAAACTTATTCTTGGACAATAGAACAAGCGTCATTTAAAGACGTTGAGAAGATATTTGCAGTGCACTTTTAAGCTGTCAGTTTCAATCGACCAGCACACCTTACTGTTATATCTAATCGATACGCATAATTTTCCACGCGTGTCTTTTCATCGAAAAGCAATGAAGCTCACAAACATTTCAGTAAAGCAAACACTCATAAACTGAATGATAGTCACACCATAAACACGCGTCACTGCAATTCAACTTGAGTAACTGTAAAACAAACAAATTCCTCAAACACACGGCACACGCACACGCAGCATTCCGCGACGGCAGAGCAAACAAAACGGTCAGTGTCAAGTATCTGCACGCACGTCAGGTCGCGGTCGCCACAGCACACCACGCTGCACACGCCAGTCGGTGCGGGCTAGGTCAGGTCACAGGTCAGGTCACAGGTCAGGTCACAGGTCACACAAGCCGTACCGATCCGGAGCCCATGTCCGCTGGATGAGCGGCGATGTTGGCGCAGCTGTGGTCGGCTCCCTGTCTGAGGGTCGGCGCCCCACACACGGCACGCGCAGACGCTATGGAAACGGCGCCAAACAGCTCCGGCGCGCCAATACGGGCCTTTGGGTGGCAGCGGGCCGGGTCGGGGTGGGCGCAGGTGCCCCCCCCTCCCCCTGCCCAGTCCGTGGGTATTTCCGATAATACAATTACGCGTGGCCGATAGTGAAGAAAAAGGTCCTACCATCCAGCGAAAGTCATGCTTTCTTCCGATATCTGCACTGGTATGCATCTCATAATTATTTATAAAGTTACATGTTGTAAATCCGAGTCCCTGCTTACGCTACATCTAAAACTCTCTAGAGCAATCAAGCTCTATCAGGTGCGCGTTGTCTACACCAGGCCGGTTGTCGCTATCAGGCGACACTTTGTCGTGTAATTGTCTTTGAAGGTAAGTAATTACAATAAATCGCGATCCCAGCTGCCGTCAATGAGATAGTAATTAGTAATACGCTTATATACGAACATAATGCATGCTTTCAGTTCAGCATAATGCTTATCAACGGCCTTTTCGGTCAACAAAAAGGACGCATGCCTATAATTCCGAGTCGAGTAACGTCTCTAACAGCAATTTCTTATGACTATCACGGCCTACCCAATCGTTATACCCACTTCGCTATAGGTACACGCGTTTACTAGCATGACGGACACCAACCCTGTGATAATTGAGCCAATCAGCGACCAGCGTGCACAGCGTGACGTAATGTCAGCCTGTGTGACGTCACACCACTTGCGGCTCGAATCGTTATACGGTGAGTTTTCTGTGTGCACACGCCCGTACCCCGTGTTTGGACGGTGCAGGCCTGGAAACCATTCTAGGAATACTCAGTATGGCGCCAAAGGTCAGCCAACCTGGTTGGAAAAACGACCGGTCGAGGTCGACTGGGCTATTATAAAGAGGGAGGGTGTACTCGTAGGTATGTATTGTGTACCTATATGTTTGCACCACAAATTTCCGGTCGTGTTCAAACAGCAAAGATCTAAGTTTATGACAATTTCAGCTTAATATATCTTGCTCGAGGAAAATAAATAAGAGCTTGTATGAAGAGACCCAAGCCACCCATCGTAAAAAAGAGAAAATAAAATGTTGCTCGTGCGACCTTATATCAATCACCCATTCGTACAGATTCAGTTAACCACCTGTCAGCGCTGATGCGAGGGCGTGCGGTCACAGCAGCGACGCTTCGCCAGCGGCGGAGACCGGTCTGAACGCTGTTTGTCAGCCTGTTATTCCATCGGCCTGTAGTTAACTGCAGGGAGCAATATCCACGCACCGGTGATCCCTGAAATATTAACGGACACCGCCAATGATCGCTGGGGCTGGCGGACGTTGCCACGGTTTCTAAGATCGATCCGGCCGATGTTAGCACTTAGCAGGGTTATTGTCGTTCGTTTACTGTTCGCTGGCATTGTTACGGCGGCACGGGGACAGTGACACATGAGTTCAAGGTCTTAGATTCGATTTCGATCTGTAATGAATTTTCAAGCCAACAAGGTGGCTATTGACGATCCATCAGGCGCTTTGGAGAAGAGACTCTAATTGTTTACACCTTACTCTTTTAACAGCTCTCTAAAACGTTATAGCCGTCATTTACGGTGGTGACAAGACTTGCATTAGGCGGCACGGCATTAGCAGTTCTATACCACATAACACTTTCGCAGGGACAATTTAATGTTCCCTGAGTGCGGAAGCATAACCCTGAAGTCGACGCTGCAGCGGTACGGAATGGCGTCTGAACCGGGTGCCCTCCAATGCAGCAGTGGTCTTTGTAGGCTACTGCGCCTTGACTTCTGCTTAGGAATGGAAGTTATTGATTTTGTGGAAGTAGTTTGCTGGATATGTAGGTGTTTTGAATTGTGTTGTGGTTGCACTTTAAAGCCCAAAGGTTATCAAAAGGGAGCCTTCTGAGCACTAGGAAAATAATTCTAGTGTACTAGAGGCTAGAGAACACCAAAAATATTACGATTCAAGTGCTGTAACGATGCTTTCTAAGTTATTGCGGTAGTATGTAGGCAGCGGCACTATCCCATCCATCATAATGCTAAGCAAACACCTGGATCGATGTGTTTCCAGCGCCTCGCCATGGCTCAGTTGAATGGCTGAGTTAGACTCGAAGTGGGGAACCGGAGTCCGAGTCGGGTATGGCGTTGCAATTACGAGACCGGGGTGGTATGGTATGGCAAACACATAAGAGATAGGAACCTAGAAACTAGGCTGAGGCAAGTACTCATATAGACTCGTAGACGTGTCGCACATCCAACCACCAAGTAAAAACTCACCGAAGAAATAAACGTAAAAAGGCTATCGTAAAACCCTTAACAATGCGCCTAACTCCCGGCGCCCAAAATCTGCTTTCCCGGTCCTGTGGCACAGTTGAGAGTACTGAGTAACCTTTGCCTGAGCCGACCAGTGCACCTGTGGGAGCCGGTTTCGAGCCATTTTAACGCCCGTTATTTTCTCCGGAAGGAGTAGTCGTCTTACAACTAAAAAGCCAGTTGAGCCGCTTCGACACGTTGAACGCTCGACACTTACCCCGCGTTCGATGTCTCTCGGGCGACGAAGATTCTACGCCGTCCGGCCAATCACGTTCCATAACCGCAGCTGAGCCCCCGCTGACCTTGAACGGGAGTGGCCGGACGACGTAGAATCTTCGTGGTCCGAGAAACATCGAACGCGGGGTTAATTAACTTCTGTCAGGAATACGGAATTTCCAGATCGGGTGATAGGGTCATAATATACGCGACAAGTTTCTACGCAATAAGCTCTGCCTAGCGTGGGTTCTGAGCCTCTGCGGCCTGGTAAATCGGTCGGGCATGGAGACATTTAAAAATGTTTTGTTGAAACAGCTAGCTAATTTCTGGGCAATGCTGCGTAGCGCGCAATAATCTGCTCCGTTTCCTTTCAGTGCCTGGTGGCTTTAAAGCGGTTCTCAGGCGCAAATGCTGGCTGCACTGTCACGCCGAGCGACCGGCCGGCCGGTCGGTTGCATTGCAGCACACCACGGCACACCATGCGTCACACGGATGTTACGTCCTCACCCTGCGCGGCGCGCGTGCCTTCAGACCGGCCGGCTCCTTCGTGGTGTCCTTGATCTTGTCGAGCAGCTCGCCCTCTCGGCGACGCAGCTCGTCGTTTATTCGATTGCGATCCTCCTGTCTGCGCGGCGGCTTCTTTTTGGCGCGCCCTACTGAGCTGCTGCGTGCGGCCGGCTTGGTCGCACGCTTCTGCGGGGCCTCGATGGCGCCCTGGCTCTTGGTCCGGCGCAGCGGAGCGCCGCGCCCCTTGGTTCGACTTACCGTCTGCTGCTGAGGCGGTGAACGGTCGGCGCGCTTGCCCGCGCCGCTGCGCGCCGGCGGTGTCCGCTTCTGCCGGCCGCCGGTCGGAGGTGAGCTCTTACTGATGGGCTCCAGCGGGTAGCTCTTGTCCCACCCCACTGGCGAGTTTTGTGCTGAGGTGCCGCCCATGCGGCGAGCCTGGAACATGGCCCGTACTTTGCCAGGTCCCAGGGAACTGTTCATGCTGAGCGAGGCAGACAGACTGCTCATCTGCGAGCGCTGACTGCAGGCGCTCTCCGCGCCCGGCGACCGTGGCGCCGCCGAGTGGCGCTCTGGGGAACTGCTGGTGCTGCCAGCCGTCGTTGGAGGTGAGGGTGACTCTGGCGCCGCCTGTTGGTGGCCTGAGTATTCAGAAGTTTCCCCGACTGCCGCCGAGGCCGAAGTTTCGGCCGGCTCTGGTGAGGAAGACCCAGGTGAAGGAGCGCGTTCTGTCTGTCTCCTCGGTTGAGAAGTAGACCTCTGTGGATAGGAGAACACTGCTGAGGCACACTGGGGACACTGTGGAGAAGAGGATATTGCTGGATGTTGTTGAATGATAGATCACGACAGCTGGTAGAATGTTGACAGCTTATGTCCTTAGCACATATGATTAACCCGCGCCGGGCCGGTGCTCTGAGATTCCGCGCCGGGCCGGGGGGTGTCTGAACACCCCCCCTTCTAACTCGGCTCCTGGGCCACGTAGCGACACGCGGTAAGCGGCAATCGAAAGCACGTCCAAAATAAGGACGAAAACACTTCGGTCATTTTTTGGGTCAGGTCAAAGGTCAGGTCACCAGAGGTCACCAAAGGTCAAATGTCCACTATTTCAACATTTTGGAAACTGCCAACGGCCATCTCGGGAACCGATAGAGCTACAGCGCCGCGGAAAAGCGTATTCGATAGCCCTTTTACAGACCTTTCTG
Organism: Amphibalanus amphitrite; assembly: GCF_019059575.1. Taxonomy (NCBI): domain Eukaryota; kingdom Metazoa; phylum Arthropoda; class Thecostraca; order Balanomorpha; family Balanidae; genus Amphibalanus; species Amphibalanus amphitrite. The sequence goes on from NW_024881677.1 coordinate 440,952, forward strand.
AGTAATGTTCTCAAATTTGACCTCAGGTCTACGGTTTAGCCTCCAGAGGGCAAAAACTCCAAAAATAGCCGTTTTTACGAAAAAACGTTTTTTTCGGCAATAACTTTTGACTCAAAAAAGACACGACATTACTTTTGCCACCATCGTGTTCCTCTCGTCGAGACGCGTCGAATGAACTATAATTTGACCTTGAAAGGTCAATTTGAAAATTTGACCTCAGGTGCAAGGTCATGACCTGACCAGAAAAGGCCATGTTCATATCCGTCAAGCCGAACACATCTAAGAGCGTTTTCAGCGCTCTAGCACGTCTCTATCAGAAGTTATTAGCGAAAAACTGTTAGTTTCTGTTCGTGACCTGAGATGACCTCGGGGACATAACGAGGGGTCACAGTTGCCATTTTCCGGTTCAGTGTGTCCATTTTACCTACATCTCGATGTTTGAGAGTGTCTAGAATATAGCGTTCGTGCAAAACAGACGCTTTTCAATTTTCTCCCATTGACTTATAATGGAGAGGTCGCAAAATTGACCTGACCTTAGGTCACCGATATCAAAATTCCGGGATATCAATTTCATAGATAATGTTGCTCTTATCAATCGCTGAAAGTTTCAAGGCAATCGATCAATCGGTGTAGCTATGACGAGCATTCTTATTTTTTCTGAGGTGAGGTCACCTGGCGTGACCTGGTGACCTGACCTAAGGTGACCTGGATCTGAAATTTACACAACATGTGCGGAAAAGATGCACGAACAGGTGTGCCAAAAACGCGCCGCCGTTTTTGAGATATCTGCGAAACACCGCAGGAGGGTGTTCAAACACCCCCCCCCCCAGCCCGGCGCGGGTTAAATCAAAACAGATGCAGGGAAGAGAACGTTACATTATTATCAGGCATCCTATTCTCAGGATACTAGACACTAACTGCGCCAGTATCATTGCTCTTCTTTTTTAGGGGGGCTGCCGGTCATCCATCCAAGCGTCCGGCGCAGAAAACAGGGCAGTTACAGAATTCTTACTAGAACAGCAGGCGGGATTGTTCTCACAGTCCTTCCGGGGTGACTTCTGAACATGCTTTGCGACCTGTCTCACAGGGACATGATTCGTTCAAGACCGGGCTGAGTCGTTGAGGCCCACTAGTTGGAAGACGCAGCCCAAGGGCTTATCATTATCCTATCACCCCTTAAGCCTGAAAGGGTCTAAGTTAATCGACCAGAAAGGGCTGAACGAGCAAAGAAAAAACACAGTGTATATAAATAAAAAACAAGCAGCAATAAGAGTAACAACAGTAAAGGGTGTCCAAAATCGTACCTATAACCAGGTTCACACAGTAGGTATGTGGGCAAATGGATAAGTTTGATGTCCAAGAAGCGTTTCACTCGAATTTTGAATGTTATGGCTCTCTGTGTTCTGGACCGGTTCAAGAGCGTGCTTTGGATGAAAGTGTGCCATCACGAACAACGTGGTGATTCAAATGAATAAGACAGCTTCAAGTGAGGTCACTCGGGCACAAAGGTAACTAGATCGTCATCAGGGGCGACAGTCATCAGGGGCGCTTTTACTGGGCAAGAGCTTCTTATAAATCAGCGTAAGTACAATTTACGTCTTAAATTTACAATGGAGCGCAGCTGATAACAGCCGCCAACTGTCAGCCGAGCTTCTACATACGCACAGGGATTGAACTTGGAATTGGACTAATTTCTTATTGTTAGCTACAATGCAGGCAAGCTTTAGATGTGTGTTTACTAATATGAGGGTTTTTAAAATATTACATGCTTGGACTTTGGAAAGAACTTTGCATTGACTGTTTCTGTGTTAGTTGGTAGGGGCATTTCAGACAGCAGCTTTGACAGTATTCACTCGTGATCTGTCCTGTCGGCCTGGTGGTCGCCTTTGTGGTCTATTTCTCTCGCGAGTACTCGAAGTAATTTCTATGAGTGCTTTAGCGATTAGTATGCATGATTGTTATGCTAGTGTGCAAAGTGCTAATGTGACCTTCTTGCCACTTTCTCACCGCGCGATCAAGGCCGGTCGCCATCAACCGCTCGCTCACCTGAATTTCTCTCTCCCACTTCCTCCAAATCCCCTCACTACACCAAACACACCACCGGCACTCGTCTCCACTCCTCTCGGTCGGTACTGGCCGGCGACTGACCCAAGCACCGCGCACTGCTGCCCTGGGCGACGTATCGACACCGACTCGCCGTGGCACTGGCGAGTCGCGGTCGGCGCGGCGACCGGTCAGTTGGCGGGGTACGCAATCGATGACGCACCGGGCCAGACAACCGGGTCAGGGGTGCCGGGGGAGACGCGCAGGGGTGTGAGGGGAGATGAGATGATACACTGATAGGTGTTGTAAGGAGGTGTGTTGGAATTCAAAATATATTTTTTTTTCGATTGATGTGCATTCCGTCCAATTTGAAGCTGATTTGTGATTTACTTGTTTTGGGGGAGTTTTGTTAACCTTACTGCCCTTTGCAGTTCACTTTTTTCGAAAAGATGAAGACCATGTGGATATCTTTAAAGATCTAAGCAGCCCAGTGCTGACCGTCGGCAGCCTTTCGTCGACTTTCACAAAATATTGGAGATTATAATTATCGACAGCTACAATCATCGATGTGAATATTGTTGCGCGGGTATCGCTCACAAAAATGTTCAAATACTGGCAGCATGAATGCACCAAAAATTAAATTCGAGGATGTGGGTCCTTGAACAATTTGGCTCTGGCACACACATCGCCATCGTAAAGTTATTTTTCCCTTAAAACATCCAAATAAACGTTTTCGTTTAAATGTATAAACCGCTTGTAGTAGAAAAAAGGCCCGAACCACGTTCGAAATGCAACAAGGACGAGGACTGGCATATTCTGATCAATAGAAGGTCGGTAGGCATTTGCTTGCAGCCTGCAGTGGGCGCCTGGTCGATAACAATTAACGCTCGATCACCGCCGTCCGCCGCTATGTAGCGAAAGGCCACAGACGGTATGCATTCTGTCGCTTGAATTGTGCTCATCCACATTTTTACGGAAGATGCGTGTTGCAAACTTATCACTCTGTAAATGGTGTATTCAAGCTGACAACAGCTTCCAATAGCTATAATTGGATCGGTTCCCTATGGTGAGGAGTTCGCTATCACGCGATAAGGTGATTTCGGATTCGCGAGTGGATAGTAAAACGGTAGCTAGCCCACGTCTGGAGACACAGAAACACGACGATTCAGCTTTTGTTTATTGGTCGTGCTGTTTTTTAATTCTAAGATTAGTTGGAATCACTTTGCAATGTTTGTTGATGAGTTCAATCTCAGAAATATGATGTCGTCGAAAGCAACAGATAATCTCTCCTCAAGAAAGCACACCTTGCCTTCATCAGAGAATCAAGCACACGTGTCCAGTCAGCAAGGACACGTGCCGCGGCACGACCATGGGCCTAGTCACGCGGCGCACAGCTATACGGTCATTTTCGTGCCTGGTAGCGCTGGCACAGGCATGTGACGGCAGTAATTGCTGGACGAGTGCACACCCGACGCGGTCAATAGAGGCGGGCCGACCAAGGCCGTGGTATTACACGGCTGATCAGACCGGCTGATGGATGAGATTAGGTCATGTGGTGACGGGATCGGTGGTTAGCGATGGAAGGTTACTGACATCTAATGAAAAATGGCGATGATATTAATCATGTGATCAATGCTTCAAAATTACCATAAAATACATACTTTCGTTGACATATTTCCATGCAGTTTATCGTTTGGACTGTATAACCATCATACATTGTGTAGCTGTAACTGTATGCAATTACTTCATTCCTAAAATAAGACAGCCGACATTACGCGTAGCTTGGTATCATATCACAAACATCCTGCATTTTTTGTGTTTCGTCCTTGCAGAACCATTACAGTAATGTCACAACTGAAGAGCACGCGTAATTCGTTGTGAGCCCTTTAGTCTCACCTGTTTAGCGCTTAGTCGACTGGGTCCTCGTGACGCCACAGGCTGGGGAATGCCACTTGTTCGTCGGGAGACAGTTGCCATCGCTCACTGTCCTGTGGAAAAACGGCATCACGACTCACGAGCTGATAAAATACACTTCCTCGGCGCGGCACCACATGGCCAAAGCGAGGCGCGGCAGCAGCTGGGACGTTAGACTGTCCCGCAACGCACGCCTGTGCTGCGGTACAGTCTACATTCCAGGCATTCGGGTGGCGGAGGGCCCGAACCCTTCGCCGTCGACGTGCCTGCTATTTCTGTATCTATAGCCGTCGTGCAAAAACATAGCATGAATTGGAGGTTTGTTAGTGGCGTTTGTCATACATTGCGTGCCGGAAGCCCGTTCTACGCGTAGGTACCGGATCTTTATAACATTTTTGGGAAGGATTGCATTTCACCGCATTCGCATCGATATTGCAGGCAATCCGGTTAATTACGCGAGAGCTTTCCTCATGATAATGCATTGTGAATAGAGCGCTACTTTACTCAAAAGTAAAAGAACACTTCTTTAGTTCTTTTGCTTCAACTGCTGCAAACAAGTCCCCAAACAAATGCAAGTACAGTTCACAGCGAAATTAACTTTTGATTATACGCATGTAATAAATCGCGTACGCGCGGCAGTCACTGCCACAAACACACTCACACAAACACACACACACATACACACAGAGAACAAAGGAGCATTATCAAAAGGCAGCGCCCGGCAGCCACGACCTCACTACTCCCCTCGACCTGTCAGCGTCGGCGGGCGGCAGAACGCCATTCTCTGTTTACCACATACCTGTCGACCACCGGGTCCAACGGACGACGCCAGAGCGGCACGGCGCGATCGTTACCTGTCTGACGTCACTGGTTGGTTGGCCCGGGTCGTAACGGCAGCGACGGGCACCGCGGCACACCCGGTAACCGCCAGTAACCGGCACAAATCGATCCGATTGCTGGGCGACTGTAGGCCGCCACCCGCCCGACGGACGCCCAAAGACAACTGGGGCACGGCCGGCTAGGTGCGCCCCCACCGCCAGGGGACGCCACCGCACTGACACGTGACTAATGGGATTCCAGGCACATCCAGGGAACGGACAGCTGGCCCACGAGCGCCGCTTGTCACGTGATAAAGAGGATGAGACAGCTAGCGTGCCAAAACTGGAGTTTGTTAGAATACGAAGTTATAATCTGGGACACATACTAACGTCTCCGATTCACCGTCACCTATTGTTATGTTTTAACTGCTTAATTGGCCTGTGGCGTGGGGCAATCAACAGCTCAATAGATAATAGTCACTAGTTCAGGGAACGGGATACTTTTGCGGCAATCTTATTTGGCAAAATTACAAAACACTTCTCCCGAGTTCCGATCATGCATCTTCCCTGTGCCGAAGATAGTAAGGTAGTGAACGCCCTTCTGGATCAAACCAAGATCAAACTAACAAGTCCCGGTTTCTCCAGTGTGTATTCAGACATTGGAAAAATACAGCGACGCACTTGGAAGACATAAGCTCGGGTACACAGACACGGCAGCAGGGGCCACTGTCGGCTGCACTGACATCGTGGCAATGAAGCACAAAGATGCAGCTCAGAGTGAAACGCAAACGCACTGAAACACGGATGCTCTTACCTAAGCAGACTTTTCAGCATTTGTTTTTGAGCGATCATTAGCATAAATAAAGACATAAATATACAGGAGCATGAGATATGCATTGTAAGCACCTAACTGGCACGTTACAATGCGGTTAAATTCACAACGTTCATTTCGTCATCATTGTCTGAAAGGATGACGCAAAGACCAACGAAATTGACGTATATAGATATTGTATATATAATTGACGTATATAGACGTATATAGACGTATATATAATTGACGTATATAGTATATAGACGATATATCGCTTACAATTGCAACATTACGATACTCTAATTATGTTGTGCTTGCAGCGATTCAGAATCAGCAGGGTTATAATTCATCTCGCTGAGTTTGTGGACCTGAAAAAAACATTACTGGTGTTAAAGCCAGGAAATATGAATATCGTTCTCACTTCTTGCACATAAAGTAGTAATAGGGGCTGACAGACATAGACTTATCAAGTGACCATCACTCTGCTCTATATATGCATTCTCTGCTGATTTGAGCTGCACACCTACGTACTTCAAGAGCTCCTTAAAATAATTGCAAGACACAGGAGTCGATGGGTTTACTTATTCCGGATTTAATTTCCATTCACTAACATTGAACGTAACTTCATTAGAAACTGCCATTTTGTATTAAAACCTATCGACGACAAGCAATCCTGCGTGAGTACCGTGCGTGGTGCTCTTACCATCTGCGGCGCCCTGAAATTCGTCCATGATATCCAGCGTGTCCGCCTCGGCGGTGGGGACAGTCTCAGTCCGTCTGGAGGACGAAAAGTCGATAGGTGGCAGCACCGGCAACCACGGCTCCGACTTCAACAGCACTGGAACGACACCGTTTTCTGAGCACATGCGCCACACATCTAGAAACATTCATGGTGTGGACTGTGAATACTATATATGTTTTTTTTTTTCGACAGCTGTGTCAAAAATACCTGTCATCCATGCCAAAAATAGATAATGTAAGACAATCGAGGTGACAGAAAACAAAGAGGAACCAGTAAGTTTACAAAACTTATTGGTTCAGTATTTATGGCGTATAAAGAAATAAGTAAGCAAAACACAGGAGACATCAAGCCAACGGACGGCCAATCTACCCACCTTCTCCGGTGATGTGGCCACTGAGGACCCGATCCGCCCAGTGCAGGACCGGCTTGGCGCTGCCCGGGCCGGTATACTTCACCACTTGACCCGAGGTCAGGTTCACGGCCACCAGCGCCCTGGATGAGGTCAGCTGGTACTGCTGTCGGGCTTGCCGGCCTACGGGGCTGGAGCTGGCGGGAAAAAGGACATGTGCTGGTTAGAGAGGGTAAGCGTAGGTGACGCCACCGATCCAGCGCTGAGGGTGGTTGAATAGATGCTGTAAGAGATTGTGTAGGCTTGCATTGATAGTCAGACCTTAGTAATTCGTGGAATTTCAAACATGGCCCACCATTGGATCATGGATGGGTCCTATTCGGAAGCAAACAATTTCAACCGCCTGTCTTGTCACTGAGTGGTTTTGAATACACACCATCGACAATGAGATTGTGCACCGCCCAATCTTTAGGGGCATCTTTACATCATGAAACATTGAAGTTTACAATCAAGCTTCTAAGCCACAGCGTCGTATTGTCCAGACAACTACCGTATTGATCTGTGTCTGACTAGACCCATTAGGTTCCCACCAGAATCCCTCTACACGTAGCGCCCCCTCCCACCTGCTGATCCAGAAGCAGTGGGGTACTGTCAGAGCCAGCTGTCCGACTGCCTCTGTCAGACGGTCCTCGACAGTCGTAACCGGGCAGCTGCCGTCACTACAGAAGAGCAGGAACGTCCACCGCGACGGCGGCAACAGGTGGAGGGTCTCCTCGTCCAGTTCCGGCTGTGGAGAGGCAGAGGGGGAGAGGAAAAGAGAGGGAGAAGGGGAAGAGGGTGAGAGGCAATTGATTTCTGCACATCATCCTGGTTTAGAAAGTTCCAGTAAACCTGTTATACACATTGCACAACTTTCAGCTCGTTTCATCTATGCATCGTTTCCAGTTGACTTTATTAGTTTTTACACTAAATCTTGGCTGAAGCTATTCCATCTCATTTTATTTTAGAAACGATAATACAGTTACCGACTAACACGATAATTCAAAACGATTTTGCGGCACAGTACGCAACCAATTAGAACAAAGTATTGCTCACCATGACGGGCACGCAGTGAGCGATGGCTAGCTCCAGTTTTTCTAGGTCTATTTCCAGTTTTGTCTGGAACGGGTCGTTCCTTTTGATGCAGAGTGGTGAAGACTTACCGAACCTGGAACGCCAAAAATATACGAACATTTTCGCGACGTTTGTACACTTTATCATTCAGTCCAACTGCATATGATCCTATCCTTCCCTTTGATGTGGAAATAGCCGTCCAGTAGTCATGAATGGATCTATGAATGCCAGGCATCTGATGACCGAAGTGATGAACTAGTTATATCAGTTTTGCCAGCAAGCAAACAATAAGAAAAGAATAAAATAAAGCAAAATGAAACAAAATCAAAATGAAATTAATCCATCAATGATATAAAGCAAAAAAGCTGGTAGATGAAATGAGCCCAACGAGGCTTGAGCTGCTGTTTATAAGTGTCATACTCACATATCCTGCATTACCGAGCCCTCCACCTGGGCTAGCAGCGCCTCCCCCCTCAGCGGGCCTGTGAGAGCGGAGGGAGGGTGCTGGCTGGCGGCTATCAGCAGCACGCCATCAGTGCCATCTAGCGGTGACCCGGTGAGTTGGCCGTCCATCCAGCGTTCCAGAGTGGCGCTGCTGACCGGCAGAGGCACCGGCGCCGCGCCGCTGCCGAAACAAACAATGGTGTGAACAACACTGGCACTATGTCTCCGAACTGAGAGAAGATATGAGAGAACTCCAAAACAAATTTCCTCTCGTTGTTACACATCGTTCTTATCATGATTATGCGTCATTAATAAACTCAAGCATAGCGAAAAGTGAAAACGGTTTCTTCGTAAGCTGTCTCTTTTTGTTGAAAAATCTGCCCTTCTCCGTGCTCCTGAAGGACTGACAGACTCTCAAGCTGCCAGACTGGAAAAACATGCATACAGGGTGTCCCATAAGTTCGTTCTCACCTAAATTTTACGTTTATAGGCTCTCTTGCTTAAAGGCACGCTAAAATTGGTTCGTAACTGATCTTACGTGGTTGCCATGGCTGGTAGCAATATGCTCCACAGTAACTAATTTCTGTAGACAAAATCGTTTTTGCTAGAGAGCCCGCTTCCTACAGAGACGGCTAACGCCGCAACATTAAGGTCTCCGATACGGGTACGTCTCGGTATTTAGTCAGCACGTGACCATTCTCCACGATTGAGGGTGATTGAGGCCTACCAGTCTGTAGCCAATGTCCATCGCTAACTGGACGCACAGTCAGCAAGTGGCGCCGATGATTTGTCGGGAGTCAATCACTGCAAGTTTATTCTCTTTCCAGTCAGCCCTCAGGAGTGAGCCATGTGGCCAAAACTGTGTGGCGCCAAAGTGGCCATCAAAAAGGTCAAAGGGCTAGAAAGTTGGTAAGCAGACTTTTCAGGATGGATTACCAGCTGTCTAAGAGTATTCTTTCGGGGTACATAACTCAAGGGTACTTAAGCTTTGCTTACCGGAGGGCTTAAAACAGTCAAAAACGTCTTAAAATGGCCAAACATGAGTTTCGTTATGCCTGAGGCTAAAAAACTAGAGGGCTGAGGACATCAATCAGGTCATCTGGACTAACAAGTCCACGTTCGAGATGAAACACCCGTCCAAACCCGAAAACAACCCCATAAGGGCGAAGGAGGAGGCCTCCGTTCCGTCCCGTTATGTTCATATGCAAAAGGCCAGGGTCACGGTATTGTGAGGTTATAGGCGTCCAGACGCTGACCAGGTTCCGATTGGTACTCCAGAAACAGTTTTGGGAAGCAGAATGCTTTCCCAAGAACATCTAGGAGGAGTTTCAGCCTTCAAGCTGAGCTCGAACCGCGAGTATGAACACATTTATAGAGGAGAAAATGGCATCCGGAAGGTCGTAGGCCCAGCTTCAGGCAAGACAGTGCATCAGTGCACAGGTCAAGCAAAGCTTAAAAGCAGTGCAAGGTGACTGTGACAGGCGTTTGTGGCAAGATCACATGCCAGGCAACTCATCGGATCAAAATTTCATAAAAATTCGTTGGTTATACTGAACTTGAGGCTCGTCGAAGCGAAGCGCTGTTCCAGCCTCGAGGAGCTCACGGCGCACGTCAATTCAGTCTGGGCTAACTTCAAGCCTGCTAAGCAGCCAAACCTGCCAGTTGGCATGCCGCAGCATGTATTCATGTGTTTGCCTATTAACTGGGGAGCACAATGAGGGGTCATAAATATATCAAAACGCAATGTACTCTGTTTCACATGCAAATATAATGTGAGAACGAACTTATGGGACACCCTGTAGATTGACTGACTGACTGACTGGCTGACTGACTGACTGACTGACTGACTGACTGACTGACTGACTGACTGACTGACTGACTGACTGACTGACTGACTGACTGACTGACTGGCTGACTGACTGACTGACTGACTGACTGACTAACTGACTGACTGACTGACTCAGACTGACCTGCTGAGGAGCCTGGTGACCGCCGCCGCGGTCAGACTCCCATTGACCCGTCTCCGATGGCCTCCCGCCAGGACCAGCACAGTAGGGTGGGAGCGCACCCCGACCCGGTCACAGAGCTCCGACCAGTCGAGGCAGCTGAGACGGCCCAGGTGACGGCGTAGATCAGCCGGCAGGGTGGTCAGTTTCCGGAGCAGACACCGACTCACCGGGTCCCCTGCGGCCGAGGAGCCGAGCGGTGGGAGGGGACGAAATGCACAACAAATAGACGACGATGTGCATAACGCCGTGGGTGGGGGACGATATGCGTAACAAATGACGACGATGTGCATAACGCGGTGGGTGGGGATAAGGGAAAGATATGCGTAAGGGAGGGACCCGTACATTTTTCAGTACACATTAGCCATAGGGAAAGTCGATTATCCATTAAGCAAATCGATCTGAATGACATCGATAAGGTCAATTAGACCCGGTTCCAGATCATTCACATTCATATATACTTTCCGTTTAAGAAATAAAGTCCGTTGGCGCTGGAAGGGGGCCAGTCATTGAAAGCGGCGTAACTGTCTCACGGAGTTAATGTTCTCAGCGATGCCGTTTACGTTAGAGTTGATAAGCTTATGGCTGATGCCAGTATTTCCTGCACACAAGAATTTGGCTAGGTGGGCGGTACACATTTTTTTTTTAGTGAAGGTCCGAAATCGCTTTACATTTTTCTGAATCATAGCGGCATTTTCATATTCTACAGGTTTGACTTGTATATCCCTAACATCTACCTATCAATCAGCACAAAAAACATGCATGCCGTAATGTCCGCCGTACCGCTTTGGTCATAGTGCAGCCCCTTCTAGGAGATGAAAAAACATTCCAGCAGCAGAGTTTCCTTGCTTCATTTACGCAGCGAAGACTTTCCATTATAAAATATCATAAAATTTAATATTGAAATCACTGATGGGACCATCCACTAGCCTTTTTGAGCTGCCAGCTGAATTGAGATGAAAGTACCTCGCATGTACATATACGCCACTCGGGTTATTCGCAGGGTCTTAGACGACACTATTCAGGGAACCGAGTGCAGGACAGACAGGGTGTCAGGGCACCGTGTCGCCAGACAGCCATCGCTGAACGTCTGACGGCGGAATTCAATTTGGTTATGCAGCTGACTGCAGACTGTGGCGCCATCACCGGGACAGCTTTCCAAGGAACGCGGCCGAGTCACATGCCTGAGGTGTGCCACTACCGCGCATCGCTGCGGTCTCAGAGACGGCTTACAGCGCACATTTGGGTAGAGCGAGGTGGGCAGAAAACCATGGGAAGTCCCCCAGAAGACCGGGGCCATGCGGCGGACGCATGACCGGCAGTGTGCCCAGGATTTGTATTGGAAGTAGCAATGATTGAAGCGCATCGCACGGAAACAATTGCACCCCACGTGTGTTTCCATAGAAATATACTATATTTGCTCGACATTTCCTCACCAAAGGTCAGTGTTCAATCAGAATCTTATCCTCCGAAGGACCAATCACATAAGCAAAAATTGATTTCGCCGTGAATAGATGTCAGTAGCTGAGCAACGATGGTCGTCAGGGAACATGGCTCAACAAAGGAGCGTGCTTCAAGTAGCTGCACAGATTGCATCCACAAAGTCAGCTTAGGCAGTTCGCTGAATGCATTAACCCTCGCCCGTAAACGGCGATCTGCCACCTTCGCCCATGCAGGGGGGGGGGTTGGTGCGACCCCCCCTTGGCGTTTGAAAACGGAGCGTCGTAGAGCTTAGCGGAAAAGACCAAAGGATTGCTCTCGCCAAGATCTCGCGATTGGTGGTATATTTTTTGGTCCTAGGTCAACATTTGACCTACTTTTGACCGGTCAAAGGTCAAATTTTCGGAAAAATAGACTTTTTTCAACTTTCGGCGGCGATTGCGGCAAAACGGTGGGAGATATCGACTTGAAACCTTCTTTATCGTGTTCCTTGATCAATTCTCTATCGTTTGGTATGTATTTCGTTTCCCTAGCTCTAAAAATGGCGCGTTGGGAGCGCCGGAAGTCGGCAAGGTCACAGTCGGCGGCAGAAATTCGAAAAATCAAAATTTAAATTTTTGAAATCTGATTGTATTTTTGGATTTGGGAGGTCCATTTGCTCCCTATAGAAGCTAATATTGCTGCATATTCCCATTGAGGTGACAAGAATTAGCAAAATAGTGGTTCGGGCGCTTTTCAAAAATAGTACCGGACGCTGTTCCTCTTGTGACGTCATAGCTCCGTGACCTGACCTGACCCGGTCAAGTTTCTTATACCATATGATAGCCAATACTTGCCCCAACATGCATGGGAAGTTTCATCACGATCCATCAACCGATCTCCGTAGCACCGGCAGGAAACCTCGGGCGTTGGCACTCAGTTTGTGAAAATCCGGCCGGAGGCTGTTCCCTTTGTGACGTCATAACTCCGTGACCTGACATGACCCGGTCAAATTTTTTTTATCAAAAGATGCGCAAGGTTTGCCCCATAAGGTACCCAAAATTTGGCGGCGCTGCGCGCCGCCGTTTTTGCACTATTTCCGAAAAACCTCAGGGGGGGGTTGCACCAACCCCCCTACATGGGCGAGGGTTAACGTAATGCACACCACCTCCTTCTTTAGATCTGGAGTAAATAGCAAACATCAATGTAAGAATAGACAAAATACTTCATGGTAGACTATGGGTACATTTTCCTTTGAGCTTTTCCAGCAGCGTAGGTACACTAGCTAGATGAAGGGCATGCCAAAAATATCCTCAAGCAGTAACTACTAGATGCCGGCAGCGCTCGTGCGTTGCCTTGGGCCAGAATTGGAGGATCCCAATGAAATGTGCATTATTTTGGAGGCCTTGCCTGGGACTACCATTGAACCGATTTTGAGGTTGATAGCTTAAAATTTCTTTGAGCCAGAGGACCTCACGTCAAAACGGTTTTCCGACCCCAGCACGTGCAGCCTGCACCCCTCGCAGACGGTGACCCCCCTGGAAACTGGTTCAAGGTGTTACCGATGTGTCCCGCCAGTATGGCTTTGCCCGTGACCTCGGGTTGACCTGTAGCCTTGACAAAAAAATTCGTGTCACCGAAACTTTGAAGCGGAATAGCATGTGCCACGAAGCACCGAGCGAACCGAGGCCAGCACCAAAAGTTTACCTCGCCGGAGACGAATCAAACGGTCCCACTTTCGTCCCGATCGGTCCACCCATTTTGACTCCAGGTCCAAAAAAGCTTGGACAAACTCACTCACATACTCACATACTCACTCACTGACAAACAGGTTCAGCCGAACTTTTTTTCAGCGACCCACCAATGGGAATTTCCGGATGCAAAAGCATGCTATCGCATGCTTTTGATCCTCCAATTCTGGATAACTACTACAGCGTGATCATCTGCTAAAAGCTGTGTCTCTGATGTAAGAAATTAGAATGTTTCATTCTGTCTCAATATCCATATTCGTTTTCAAAAGTACGATTTGGCGATATAGATGACTTGAGATCGGGAAAGTGCATGCACGTTAATTGGCTAAAGCCATATCTCATTCACACCGCTCGTGGGCAGCAGGATCACGTGATTTCAAACTCCGAATATTTTGTGACGTGGTCAACCTTATTTGAAATGCCTTTTTATCCTCAAGTCATAATCATGGTATAGTGTTTTAAAACGACTGCATCGAAGTTCGAACGCTTTCCGTTGCTGGTACTTACGTTGCAGTTATTGCGTAAGTTATTACGTAGTTATTACTGCAATATTCGGCGCCGGATTGCAACATCTCACATCATCTTTATACCGGTAGCAATCACTCACAGGGCAGGTAGGCGACCAGCACGGCAAACTCGTCAGAGCGGGAGAGAGTGTTGAACTCTTCATCTCCGATCTCCCGGACCGGACTAAAGTCGTCCTCGTCAGTTAGCAGGAGCTCCAATTCGTCATCCTGCTTCAGCACGGCTGAAAAACATAACGGAACTCAATATAAGTCGCGCGATGTTGGTGCATTTTCGATACCAGTGAAGTAGTACTTAACTGTGGTGTAGGTATCTTGGCATATGCGCACCTAGTGGGTGCATTTTTGTGTAGCTATAAAGAGCACGTGCGCTGCTTCAATGTTGTTTCAGAGGTAACCTCTTTCAACTTACGGCGACACATATAAAGAGAAATAAATGCACAGATACGCCACCATCGGGATTCGAGCAGCTGGGTTCGGAGATTTCGCAGGGACGCAGCTATCAAACAAAGAAGGAACGACAGCCTAAAATAAACCAAGTCCAATATCCTTTCAATCAAAATTGACGTAGACAGACTCCTGACTCAATTGACAGATTCTTATTGCGCTACATTGCGCTACAGAGTCTCAATTTGTCACGAGAGCTTTCAATTCTTCTATAGCTAACACCACTAGAACTCCGGGTAATGCTGTAAGTCTGGACTGTGTCGGAGCGGCACTGTTGCTGAGCGCGTGATTGGACCGTTTCGCCGGGAGCGCACGCTGTTGCTGACCGGGGACGTTGTCCGTGCGCAGCTGGAGGTCGTCCCACTCGGTCTCGGCGCGCTGCTGCCGCTCCACCTGCTTCAGGTACTTGATCAACTGGCTCTGGATGAATCCTACGGCGTCATCGTACTCGTTCAGCACGGCCGACGCTGTCTCCTGTAGTACATGAAAATGGAGTGATGGTCAACTTCGGTCACCCAGTGTAGAAAGCATAACGTAATTGGCATTGCGGTATAACGCACAGTGCAGATGGTATGGTGTCTCGGCAGTTGGCAATGAACGTCTCCATAAATGCGTGACTCACCATTCCCCTGGTAATGAAGGCCAATGAGGGAAGGTAGAGGTGTTCCCTGTCCAGGCCGAACTCAGCTAGTGATTCCGCCGGCCAGCTGTCCCTGTCAAAGGAGGCGATTTATCAGCAAATAAAACATTTCATTGTAAAGTTAAGTATAGTTTTGCCACTAAAAATCAAATGCTGTGTTTCTTTTCCATGTAGCTAAATCGCATTTTTTCAGCATAATCTTTTAGCCTCTAGCGCACGCCTAATTTTTAACCACACATGAAGTATTGCATTCGATACATACAGGTATACGTGCTCATTGTTTACTCACAGGTCGAGTATAACGAATCCGACTGAGCCGCGGAACAGGGTGCCGAGTGCTGGTGCGGCGGCGGTCACCCGGCCCAGGCTGGTCACGTCGGTCAGCAGCAGTGTCACGTGCGTCCGCCGCAGGTCGAACGGCAGCTCACGGGCCGACACGGCACCGGCCGCCTTCACCTATCAGTAGCAGGAAGTGACTGAAATCAAGCGGTACTTCCTGAGAGCATCATAAGCGGAAGGTAAGTACGACGCTCATAGAATTGGTATGCAAGACATAACACGCATGTTTCGTTCTGGGAATAATTAAACCCACGGTGTTCTTCTTAGCCATTATATAACACAGTTCGGTCTAGTTCCAACCTCCGGCGCAGCGTCGTGCCAATCTCGTCTGTTCTGGACACCTTATGGGCGCCATATTTCTCTGGGCTATTTCCGAGCCCCGGCCGGTGCCGCCTCTCGGCCTGTGTGTGGGCGAGAGACAGGGCCGCCGCCACTATCCCGCCGGTATGAGACGGCAGCTGTGAGCGCGGGCTCAGGTGCAGCCGGATTTAACGCCGCCGGTTGGCGATGGCTCTGGCCTGCCGGTGAGCCCAACACGCAGTTGAACGGCGTCCCTGAGAGGATGGAAAAGGCTGAGGCTCTAGTTGAGAGATGTCGTGATCAACTGCAGCCTCACGTTGCTCGAGAGAGAATGACACGCGACTCCGATACTTAGCACTACGATATTCTGGTCTCCGATATAAAACAGTTTTACATTTGTTGTCTACATCTACATGAGTGAGGAAATGCGCAATAAAAATGAACTTTTCCTTTAACATCGGCAACAAAGCCGTTCGCATTATACATTTATGAGTTCTTCACTCCTGTATCTGCAGTATAATTGATCACATATGTCCGTTCACTCGTGCTGATGCGCTACGCTTCAATTCGTCGGTATATAATTACTGCCCCGTGTGATAGCACGTGTCTCACCCCTTTGTCAAGGAAATCATATTCTTACTTTTGCTATGCGATTCCTGGAACTACTTTATTTGTCACGGTGTCACTTGCACCGTATAGACAGTGTCTCCAGACTGTTTCATGTGTCTCGGCTGCCTTTGCCTTTGAAGACGCGTAAATATTGCATCCGCGCCCTTCCAAAAAGGTGAAGATCAGTAGGTGCGGTGTGAGGGCCTCTCTGAAAAGTTTAGCGAGCGTAGGCTGGCAGGCAGACACCGCGCCAATATTGTTAAACAGAAGAGCAGACAGCCAGTCATGTTGCCCGCTTAGGAAGCCATGTGACCCGCCTGTAACCAGTGTCTGCCGACCAACGGGCTCAGTCGTGCTAACACGGAACCGACTCGGTCGGCTACAAAATGTCATACAATTGAGTAAATGCGGATACATAATGCGCCATGCTAACTTCCACATCTGTTCTCACGACGGAACAATCAAACCGGAATGATTTCTACTCAAAGTCCGAACTGATTTCTGAACCTGCTGGAAACCTAACTGTCTGAAGGTGGGCCTTGGGGTGACCTGTGGCTCTCACCCATCCGGGGCGGGTGCTGGCTCTGAGGAAGTGTCTCAGCTCCTCGGCGCTCAGCTCCCAGTGGAACCCGGCGGCGTGGCAGCGGCCGGGGGTGCCGAGCGGCTCCCCGTCGCCGCCACCTCCACACAGCAGCATCCACAGGCGCGGGCTGAGCAGCTCGGTCTGATCTGGACAGAGGGAAGATGGACCCACTCAGCTAGGAAGGAACCGAAGACAAACGAAAACGTGTTCGGAATTAAGTTATACGACTAAATCATGTTCAACTATTCGCCATCCTTGACGAAATCTTTAGAGTCCAGATAAGTCAATTTTCCACGCATGGATAAACAATTTAAAACACATAAATTGTGTCTGATATGGCGACTGATGACTGTTTCTCTACCTTCCAAACTCTGGTACAGCGGTGGTGGAAGGTCGACGACTGCCTCCTCTGATGACGTCATAACAAACTGTAGCCGATTGGTGACGTCATCGGTGGTCTCCTCTGCGGTGTTTTCGTCCAGCGCTGCCTCCAGCAGCAGCCGGTGCTCTGGAAACAAAATAAACATTCACTAGTCCAGCAACAAGTGGTCCGGTTAGTGAGAAGAAGTGTATGAAAAAATATTCGGTACAAGAGCAAATAAGGTTATAGAAAAGTTTCTCTCGCTAGGAACTTTGAGATCTAATTAATGTTACACAACATCCAGTTGTTGAGTGCAGTCACTCGTCTCAAAATGGATGGTGTTGCTGCGCTGAGCTCCGGATGCGTACAGGTTCACTATGACAGCTGCGAGCTTCTTTTGATGGCACATTATTATGCAGGGTCGGACAAGGTCAAATTTGGTATGTATTCAGCGTGTAGCGTGAGGTGCATGGTTAGTCGCAAAGCAAATTCAGTCCCCTACGTGCCGGGCTTAAAGTGTGAATAATGAACTTTTCCCAGAATCGGAAAGCTTGTTTTTCCTTTGGCAGATTCGGCGACAGGGTGCTGAAACTAAGCGACAGCCTTTCCAGCTAGTCTACATACGAGTGCATATTTCACCGTCGTTGAGGGTCGCGAGGAACTTGAAATGCAGCGGACGGTTTTATTTTGGTGCGTTGAAAGTCTTTGTTCTATGCTTTGGAAAAGACGGCGTCGCACAGACACTGAATTGTGTGGGTCTGTACATAGTTTCCGGTGAAGTTTGAATTGTTAGTCCCTTGAGCATTGCACCATCCTGCACAATATGGGTGAATGTCATAGTGGTTCTATTCCTCGCCACTCAGAGTGGGCGGGGGGGGGGGGAGGGGCGTGTGGTGGAACACACGCTTCATTATTACACAGATGGATGAAGGGAGTTGAAAGCGGGTGGGTGAGAACTGGGAATAGAATTGTTGTAAATGTCCGTAACACAAAACTGAACTGTCAACCGGCTCATAAGCTATCGGCGAAGTAGAGAGACACCGCATCTCGATTTCCTATCGTTAAAAAGGAAAAATAGGTCTGCATAGGTATGCACAGGGACTAAGGCAATAGAAAGAACTAACACAAAATGAAGCAAACTCCTCTTCTAGCGAAGCAGCAAAGACTAAGTGCCCACGGAAACTTTGAACAATAATTTATGTAAATAAACCTCAATGTTCCTTCAGTCACAAACTACGTCGTACTTCTGAGAAGTGATTCCCGCCCACGTTCTATGTCAGCGGTCAAGGTCACCAAAGAACGACAGTCTGAACGACGTCTGAGGAGCAGAGATGACCACCTTCTGCGCTGTGGAGCTGGCTCTCTGAAAAAGATACCAATCCTATCCTATCCCCAGCGAAACGTTCAATCGTTACATCAGCCATCCGCGACGAGTATCTTTGCTGATACGAAACTAGAGAAGGTAAAACTGATGCCGTAGGATTAATAAGCTAATAAAAACAAACCATCAAAGACTTGGGTGTTGGTTGCAGGGCACGTTTTCTATTACCCTCAGGTGTATTGCGCAATATTTCTTTTTTAACTGGCTCGTACTTATACCTGATGTGTTTGCTCTCATTACTTTGACAAAAGGTCAATGAATGGGAATGGGTAATTATACCATTGAGTGGACTGACTGCTTACTTTTGCGGAGCGAGGCAACCCTCGTGAGACAGCACTTTGCCCTCCACCGATACTTTATACCGAATGCAGGATTACATGGCTGAGCGGCACTGGAAGGAATCAGACGGCCTAGTGAAATACCGAGCTTGTGCAGTCAAGACCGCTTGTGAGGCAGCACCCTTGGTGACCGATTCCTGCACTATGAACCTACGTAGCGTTGCCTAACGCCTATGTTTTACATTGCTCGTATTATTTTTAGTGCTTGTGCTCGTCCTAGAAACAACGAAATATGTAGAGCTCGCAGTGAGGATTATGCAGTCAGCTTTCTAAATCTGTCAAATTTGATTCCAGAAGCTTGTTATCTCATAAAAAGTTGGCTTGGCAGATGCCGAATGTTTTGAAAACATTGCCCTCACCATTACTTTCCCGATGCACTGGATTTAACTCGGTAGATTATGTGGCAGACAGCGCCGGGTGATGCTTTAATTTGTCATCCCGCAGTTAAAAATGACTTAAGTTTAGGTATTGCTGGAAATGCTGAAGAGGACATGAGCGTGCTGTAATTGACCTCATCCAAAGTAACATATTATTACAAGAACGTATAAACATATTCATTTACAAGCAAAATGATAGAGATGTCGAGCAATTACGTAAAGACCAGAAAGGTTGCTAGACGGCTGGTAATTGGTATGTCAACTCGCGCTGCATTCATCGACTTGTATTGGTGAACTGACCTGACCCTCGCCCGAGAGTGCTCACTGCTCAGCTCAGCTCAGCTCAGCTCAGCTCAGCGGATAGCACGGCGGGCGGCACATCAGCCCTGAGGGGATTAATGCGGCAGGTCGGAGCGGCGCAATCAATCACGGCTCGCCGCTCGGTACCTCGGGCGCTCGGCTCTCTCCGGTCCGGGGGCAGACGATACGTGATGCAGGGCTCGGCACTGCCGTGTGGGCGGAGAGCCGGCCGTTAACGGTCGTTCGGGCACGGCCCGACCTGACCACAGCGCTGTCCGCCCGATTGGAGACGCACCGCAGCAAGTCGCAGCGGCTCCGCGAAACCTGCCGCACGTCAGGTCCGGCTCCGTGTTCCCGGAATGGGCTCAGAAGTCAGCGGAGTTGCTGGTAGAAATTAATGTAAGGCTTTACGGGCGTTCCTGCGGCCAGAGCCGAAACTAAAAAAGCATAAAGAAACAAGAAAAGAAATTAAAAGGAAAGCGAGGCTGAAATTCAGTTATCGTCAACGGCAGCCACTTTTCCAAAAAAATTACTTAACCCTCGCGGGCCCGGGGGGCGTTTTTTGCCCCCCCCCCTGGCGAATATTTGCGATAGCTCCCGAACGCTTAGGGATAGGAAAGCGAAACTTTCAGTACCTTTTCTCCCATCAATTTGACATCTTCTGAAGTAAAAAATTTGGACCTAGCCCCCTTGATGACGTCACAAGGTCCATTTTTCTAGACCCCTGCACGGCAAACTTCGGCGTCACAGACGCAAACTTCAAATAGCTGCTAAAATAGACTTTTAGAGATAAAGACAAATTACGAGCACGGTTGTGTAGCGTTTGACCTAGAGAAAAATAGAAAAATAGTTTGGTGACCTGAGGTCAGAGGTCAGGTCAACGACCCCGAAATGTGGTTTTAGTTTTTCGCAAATAACTTCGACAAAAATGGTCCTAGAGCTACGGCAGTGGTGCCATCGCATTCGCCTTGTCAAGCCGCGTCGAATGATATATATTTTGTTCGGAAAAGGTCAAGTTTTATGTTGACCTCATGTGACCTCGAATGACCTCTGGTTGACCTTGACACATGAAAAGTCGTTAATGATGGATTTGTACCCGCTGATCACGAATCTGGCATCTATTTTCCTCTAAGCCTTCATTTAGAGCTTCCGGATGGCAAAATTGTCTTATTTATTATTACTAACTTGAATTAGTGAAATAGCCTCTAGCAGGGATACTCTTCAGTGACCTTGACCTTTGAGCAGCCTTGTATCGTAAGAGGAACCACAAATAGGGAGATGATAAGCCTCAAAACATCTCAAAACATCTTGAAAGTTAGCACGCAAGATGTGCGAAAAAGTGCCAAGTTTGAGGTCAGTTTTGAGTGTGATCTTGACCTTGACCTTTGATTTTGAGCACATTTTCGGAATCCTCAGATTCTCGTCTTTCGTTTGACACCCAATTTTGCCGGTTTAATGCCGCCTGCCGTCCTCTAGAAGGCTTACTTTGAGATCACTACACATGTGCCGGTTTTTGTCTTTGACCTTGACCTCTGACCTTGAAAATTGACCTGAGGTCAAAAATTTTAGGTGCTTTAGAATTGTCTCGTAAGGACCTTTCGTTTGGTATCGCTTTTGTTTCCGTAGCTCCCTTATTTACGGACTTAGACAGGGGGGGCGAAACCCCCCCCCCCGGGCTGCGGTGGTTGGGATTACCCCCCGGGCCCGGCCGGGTTAATGATGAAAATCAAATAGTGCTTGAGCACTGAATAATAATTTATAATTGCATTTCAGTAGTTAAATACAATTTTGCTCCTAAAATAGCTAATATAAGCAATAAGCAACGGAGCGTTATCAACAGCGAATGGATACAATTCAGCTTGCTAATTTTAATTCTTAATGACGTCTCGCAAACTACATCACCGTGTTTCTAATGAATTGATATAACCTTCAATCACCGAGTGTGTTGACGTCCATTGATCAAAAGTACATATAGTTAGCTTTTGTCCTATCCCGCGCTCTGACTGACGATCACAATAATCAGAAATTGACCTGAGTATTACAAGAAACACGGAGCAAAAACAACGCTGCAAGAGCCGCCCCGGGACAGGCATGGATTCAGCTATCCGAGGAGAGTCAGACTAGACAACACGCCTCTCAGTTGTTCTAAGGAATTACGTTTTGATAACTTTGCTCGGCAACTGGGCTGATCCGGGAGATCAGTGCTGCAGCGAGACTGCGCCAGGTCTGAGCGGGGGCGGCAGCGGGGGCGGCGGCGGGGGCGACCCTGGTCGATAGGGCCGCAGCGGTGACTCGGTGAGGACTCACACCGCTCGACGGTGAGCAAAGGTAAGGCGAGGTAAGTCAGGTGAGTGGAGTCGGGTTATACCCCGGGTGAAACTAGCTGGAAACCATGAGGCTGACAGCGGCCCATGAGTACCATCATTACAAGTTACAACACCCATGCAGCTCTATGGCGCGGAACGGCACGGCTGAGCGAGAAGACCAGTCGCCATGGCGGCGAGCGCACAGTGATGCAAATGGGGTTCACGAGTGGCCATAAATACGAAAAAGGCCCAAAATTCAAGTTCACCTAATCGAATAAATCGTAATATGGTCAGTCAGGCAAATGTTTGGGGTGTCTGAAAAAGTATGATTTTAATGTTTTTGTCAAACCGGCCTCGTGTAGGATTGTCAGGAGTCGAGACATTTTCGATGTCGTAAAATGACTGTCAGGTACTTGAAATTCAAGTGCCGCTAGCGTGCGTTCATGTCATACAAACTGCAAAAATTATACATGAAAATGATCCCCGAAACCTGCTGCTTCTGATGCCATGTCATAAAAAGCCGTATCTATTTTGGTTTGGCGGTGAGCTAACTATTTGTAATCATGTTGCAACCGCAGTTTTTTACAAAAAATATTTGCTTTCAATTCACGTACAGCACTTCACACAGTGTGTGCCCGTTAGTGCACCATATCATAGCATTCCCTAATCATTTCTGAGTCGCATCGTGAAAGAATTAAGGCGCTAGCGCAGGGCTGACCGGCGCTACAGAAGTTTTCGTCCGGCACGGTCGGGTGCCGCGGCGCAGCGGGCAGCCCGGGCGGCCGCGCCGCCGCTCCCCCCGGACGCCGCGCGGCGGCACCCACCCGCCCACTGCGCGCCCACTGCGGCACCCGACCGCCCGGACAAAAACCTCTGTAGCGCCGGTCAGCCCTGTGCTAGCGCCTTTATTCTTTCACGATGCGACTCAGAAACGATTAGGGAAGGCTATGGTATGGTGGACTAACGGGCACACACTGTGTTAAGTGCTGTAGGTGAAACGAAAGCATTTTTTTCTTAGTTAAAAACTGCGATTGCAGCATGATGATAAATAGTCAGATTACCGCCAAAGCGAATGAGATACGGCTTATTGTGACCCGGCATTAGAAGCACAAAGCTTTGGGGATTATTCCCATGCATAATTTTTTCAATTTGTACGAAATGAACGCAAACCAGCGGCGTTTGAACTTGCGAGTGTCTGACCGTCATTTTACGACCTAGAAAATGTCACGACTTCTAACGATTATACACGAGTCCGGTTTTGACAAAAACATGAAAACCATGTGATTTCAGATGCCCCAAACATTTGTCTACTCGGCCATATCGCAATTAACTCGATTTGGTAAACTTGACTTTTGGGTATTTATGGCCACTCGTGAACCCCATTTGCATCACTGTGGAGCGGTGCGGTAGTGCAGTGGTGGGCACAACGACCGATGACACGCGCTACATGTCTCTCTGCGTGCCGTGCGGTCATCCCTCCCGCGCTAATGGGTGCTCGACGGACTGCGTGACAAGCCGCGGCCGAGCGAGCCGGTAGTGTCAAAGGTCATTACCTCTGACCCCGGACACGACGGAGTAGTCGCCCGGACGACGACCCACCGCGGAACAGAGCCCTAGCCTCTCAGACCACCCTGCACTTGGAGCCACTTACCAGTTGCCCGGGGGTTAGTTCGGCCGGCTGCGCAGCACCGGTCATGGGGACGGCCGGAGACGGCGTTCATCGGAGACGGCGGCGGTGACTGCCGAGTCCGCCGCCGGTGTCATATCACCATCTCGGTTGTACCGTAGAACGCAGAGATTTATTGCCGCTCCCTGTATTCGGCTTATGACGTTTTTGCCCTCATTATTGCGAAACTGTGTTTATTGTTAGTATGAATAAAATAATTGAAAATAACGGATTGTTATTAATGTAGGAGCCGACTCATATCGCCTAAGACACGTCCAGCAGGCTGGGAAGGCCTGAATGCGGTAGGAAATGATGCACCTCATATAAGCGTGGAGGGGACAGCTCGAAGTTAATGAACTTTATCAAAAGCAGAACCAAAGGCTGCAAGAATGAAATAATTTTAGATTAAAGTCATTTAGGACAAGAAATATCTTTAAAAGTAGTGTGCCAGCTTTCCTGGACCGTATGGAGTTTATGGCCCAGATAAGGAGAACCGGATTTTTAGAACTTATCCATACCTTCAAAACTCATGGAAACGTCTCAAATTCTTCAAATTTTGAGTACCCCAGTGCGAAATTCGCCCCGACGGGTTGTCGGTCGTACCCCAACCACATTTCACACCACTATGAACACACTGAATGAACGCGCGTCCTCCCGGTGTCATGTGATAGCCCGGGGCTGCCCGCGGGGATGCGGTATACAGCGCCCAAAGCCGCGGCCCCGGCTTGGGTCAGCGCACGCTGCCCCGACTCGGCTACCTCACGTTACTGGGGCACTGGCTTTGGGCGCGGCTTCTGCTCATACTTTGTGGTGCGGTGGTGGTGCGTCGGGCCGCGCTCTGACTTCGGCCAAGAAAAATGCGTCCGCTGATCATTGTCATTTCTGCCACTTTCATGTGGTGAGATGGGGTCATAACTTTAGAGACGGCTGTTTCACATCAATTATTTTACATAAAATAATATTTCAAACCATAAATTAATGTTCGACAGCCAAATTAAAGAAACAATACCAATACAGGCTTACAGTTTAATTTCGACATTGTGTTGTCTACGATTAGACAGCTGATAACTCATTCCCGTACGTCGTAACTCTATAATGACCTTTGCTTATTGTCACAACTCACATGTGCGCCGCATTCGTGATTGTTGCCGACGCCTGTTTGCAGGTCAGCCCACTACAGTTGTTATACATATCGAAAAACCGATAAACTTTTAGGCGAAAAAAGCACTATTTTAGGCCCATTTTTGATTTTTTTGCGATATTAGGTAAAAACAGAAGCTTCTTATCCTAGGAAAAATAAAATGGGAAATCATTCGAAGGTGGCACACTACCTTTAACACATAATGTAAAAAAAAACTGTTTACTGGCGTTTACCTCCATTTAACCCGCGCCCTCGTGGGGTCTGTTTATAACGCGACCTGGTGGGTGGGGGCTATTTTTTGCCCCCCCCCCTCGTATCTCCGAAACTACTTGACGGATCCGCAAAATTCAAACGGCGTTTGAAATGCCTGTCAAATTTGTCGAAAGAAACCAAATTTCATTGACCTCGGGGTCACCGATGACGTCACAGGTCAGGTCAAAGATGACATGTTTCACCGTTCACGGGTCATCTAGGGAATGCGCTATAACACCGAAGAAAACGCATTTTGTCGAGAATCAGCGATAGGGCGTCAGTTGCCTAGTACATATGTTGCTATAAGAGGTCACTGACGATACCAGGTCAGGTCACAGGTCAGGTCACCAAGGGTCACAGGTCAGGTCACATGAGCCTAACTTTAGGTACTAAGGTTGTGCGATGCATGTTTTATGGCCAATTTTTCATTTCCAACTCAATGGTGCTGGTTATAAGACTATCAGGTACGGCTTAGGTCACTTTCTGGTGAAGGTCAGGTCAAGGTCAGGTCAAGAAAGTTCAAATTTTAAAGTTGATAGTTTTGCATAAAATGGGTATTGATTCGATGCAGCTCGTCACGGGGAGTCTAATGGTGGTCTTTTTTTGCGCTATGGGGTCTAGAATTGCTAAAAATTGAGCTTCAAAATTTGACGTCATCAATTTTGAACAGATTTTTTTCGCTATAACTTCGCCAAAAAAAGAGATATCAATCTCAAATTTGGTATGTGGATAAAAGGCGGTAAGGACTATCACATATATTCCGGTTTTTGCGAAATTCTATTTTTTTTTTGATTTTTCGGCTATTATATTCAAAAACTCTATTTTTTGATTTTTGAGGGTCAAAATCCAAAAATTTCAAAAATCCGAGATAGCAGTTTTGTAGTCCTGTCAATTCTACAGCTTCTGCTCTTGAGTAGTAATGAGGTCACGTGATTCTGCTATCCCCTTGCAACGATGCCAACATTTTCTTCCACTAACGATCTCTCTCCGAACAGATATTGTTGCCCATTAGTTGATCGCGGCACATCTGGACAGACGCGCGTTCCGCCAAACTCACCTGACGCGCCCAGAGAGGGGAAGTAAGCGGTGAGAATGTTGCATCGTCCTCGGCATCTGGTCTGAAGTTCAGCCAGCTCCTGGGCTGTGTTCAGCACGGCTACCCGCTCCGCCAGCCATAGACTGCGAGAAAAGACATCATTGAGTGCTTGTAAGAACATTTCAACCACAAAATGCAGAAGATCGCGTTAGTTTGGAGCAGTGCTAAAGTGCCGCGTACTCAGGCGTACACTCGGAACCGAGTGTAAAAGAACACACAATATATGTGGAAACGATAACAATAATCAGAAACGCACAATAACACAAACACACAATAGTCAGAAACGGCGGGCACCTGGCGGGTAACTGACTGACGGCAGGATCAGAGCTCAGCGACAGCGGTCGGAGAGAGAGAGAGAGAGAGAGAGAGAGAGAGAGAGAGAGAGAGAGAGAGAGAGAGAGAGAGAGAGAGAGAGAGAGAGAGAGAGAGAGAGAAAGAGAGAGAGAGAGAGAGAGAGAGAGGAGAGAGAGAGAGAGAGAGAGAGAGAGAGAGAGAGAGAGAGAGAGAGAGAGAGAGAGAGAGAGAGAGAGAGAGAGAGAGAGAGAGTACTGAGCGCATAGTTCAGCAGTTGGGCAGTGAACACGCCTTTAAAATCCTTAGAGAGGCTTCGGAGTTTACTGTGCAAACATCATGGGATTCCCGAAGGCCCCACGGAATAGTTAAACTGACTTCGAATATTTTTTTAATTCGTGACGGAATATTTCAGTCCAAATTATAGGCACTGAAAAACGTGGAATAGATCGTCTTTATAGGCGACAGGTAACTCAACAATGCCAGCATTTATAAATAGCTCAAGCAGGAAATAAGAAAACCCATGATTACCTGGCCCGACCAAAGAAGTAGTACCTAATTGATTGGTTGGTGCACCCATAAAGCTGGTCCTATTCGTGTCATGGATCGACCTTCGGGAATCGGGATCTACGTGAGACGCACCTAATTGTTTCCTAAGATAACAACGAGCGAGATAAGGTTTACCGAGGAAAATAACCAGAGTGACCTCTCTAGTTACCGGTAATCTCCCAACCACCGCAGCCGGCAACATCTTACAATACGCCCCCACGCTGCTAACCTACATATGTAAATCCAAGCAAAAGGTTATTACTTTTTTTATAGCTGTGGCATTTCAAGAGCTATTTCCGCCACTGCCAAAGCTCCCAGATATGCTAGTGTCGGTACTGATTCTCGAGTTTCAGCACGGCGGAGGAGGTCTCCTTACTGGAGGCTGGTAGCGATGGCGGCGTCCAGGGGGCTGGGACCGGTCAGAGAGAGCGTCACACGCGGGTGGCCCTGTCGGAACGCGTGCACGGCTCGGTTCACCAGGTGCCGCCGACAAAACTGGCCCGTCTCGCCGGTACAGGACACCTGAGAAAGGTGAGAACAGTGAGGGAACTGTCGTCCGCTTCCTGAATTACTACTCAAAATTGAAATAATTGTCAGCTTAATGTTTGAATCGTGACATGCTTCGTAATTATTGAATAGAACGGCTAAGCTTGAGTTAACCAGTCTAGCCCGAGGCTTTTTACTGTCAATAATTTTTCCAATAGCCACAAAGCCGCTTTACCCTTGCAGGCTGAGTCCTTTAATAAATAAGGAAGATCTGTTGCTCTGCTGTAGGCATATTGCTAGAAGAACAGAACATCAAAATTGGCCGCATTTAGCCACTCCTTGACAGGGAATAAGCTAGTCGTTAGTACTGTCGCCTGCCCTTACCTTGCACAGTCTGATGTCAACCTCCGGCCTGCGCCTGAAGTACTTGCTGAGCTTTTTCAGCAGCTGGTGTCCCGTATCAGCAGAGTGGTGCTCTGTAGGTGGGGACGAGATCGTTCCTCGTGAAATCGTTCAGCCGTGCGAACGTCAAATCTTTCCTTAAGGATTTACATTTATTTGCGTGGGTTTTGACTTTTGAACACTTTACTTTCCTAAGAACAACTTAAACTTTGCTCGCAAAACTTCGCATTATCGTTATCTGCGCTACGGAAAGTGTATTACCATTTTAAAATCCGTTTTGATTCTTACTACGGGAAGTGTAAAATCATCTGATATAATAAGTTTATACGGTCATTAATTTTGATAAATTAAGTCCGTCCAAGCGTGATTTATTTTCCTACCCGAGTCGTAGAAGTAGGTGACGACTACGGTGTCCGAAGTGATGCCGTCGGGCAGACTGCCGTAGTCGAGGTCTTCTATCAGTTCTCCAGCATCGCCAGCGCTCCGGACGGAGGCGGATCGCTCTCCACTGACCCGTGACGTCAGCAGACAGAGCAGGGTTACCAGACATCGGGAGATCATGTTGCCTGCTGTAGAGCCAGAGCACCGGTCAAACGTCAAACGGTCATATTTTGTGCGATGGGAGCATGCATTGAGAACATCGATCCAATCATGATTCATTGATTAAGTTGAAAATGAACTTCGGAGTGTCACTCAACAGTTTAAAGGTTTGGCGTCTAGATACTGGAAAGTTGAATAATTTAATGTGTGCTATCATTAAATCAGCTTTTAACAAAAAATGTTCATACAACTGGCCCTGCAAGACGGATTTTTATTGAATATTACGTAGAGAGTGGTATCAGATTCGGTTCATGAATAAGCTGTCGCTAACATTTTCACACATTTGTTTATGCGCTGGCTGCATATATGTAGGCTGTAACGTAAGAACGCATTGCAACAGCACATCAGTTCTGTTCTGCGCAACAAGTGCCAACACCAGTTGGACCGTGTTTTGGCCGAGGTGGGTACTCCGTTGCAAGCCAAAGCAGCAAGACGGGGGTAGAGGTGGGGATGCAGTGAGGTCACCAATCAGGGTCACTTTATCACTCAGTAACTACTCACCTTTACCACCAGGTGACTCTGTACCCCATGGGATATCAGCTCCGCGCCGCACCACGTCGCCGCCGCGCCGCACCACGCCGCCTCCACTCAGCCAACGCCGCCCCCAATCGTGGCGCCACCAGCAGCTCATCGATTCGCTCCGCAGCGCTGCCATATGCTGCACAGCGCTGCCAGCTGGTTCTGGGGCGGACCGTGAGATATATGAGGGATACATTTGGCAGCGCGGGCATCCTTAGGCTCCAGCTGCTGTGCATTTATGATATTGTCCGAGTCAGCAAATTGATAAGGTAAAAGAAAATCAGAGAACAATTCACGTGAGCTGAGAGCTCACGTGATCATTAAGGAACCACTGAGATATAAGGGATATAGATAGGTACCTACTAATAAGCAGCATTAGCTGCAATTTGTGCACTACTAATTGCTTTGCAAACAAAATAGACATTTGATATGTGTTGCATGCATCCGGTATAGAAGTTTGATAATTGATACCGGAAACCCTACACTACGTTCCATATCATTGCGTATATCGGAACTTGAGGGTGCAATTGAATGATATTTGAGTAAGTACATATCTACCCACAAAATAGTGTAAGGAGAAAGGCCTACACAATATTTCAAAAGACGAGCCTCTAGACGGCGAATTACCTACATTTACGACAATTTACTATAACAAAGTTGTCTTCTCTTTAACAGCAATGCTTGCTTCACTTTTTATCAAATTCCACAGTCGAGGTCCGAGCTTTATTACATTTGTTTTAGACCTTCAAAAAGGGACAGCAAATATTTACACCCATATGTGTTTTCTGGCTCTTCTTTCATTGTTCAGGTTGGCACAAAATTACGGTTTGATTACTGTAATTAATTATGCATCATTATTCTCATAAATTATTTTAACAGTAAAAAGTTTAGGCTGAAATGGAACCTAGAATGTATTTTCATGCTGTTATGATAAAATAGCTATATAAACGATAATATTGGCAATATGATGTGCATTATGCATCGGATGCATGTTGAAGCCTTGTATCGCTTCTTTTGAGCACGTAAGTCCAATTTATATTCCGAATCATCACTCGCCATCAGTCCGAGTCAGTCTTGATTAAGAGCCGTCTTTAGCGCTTAAAGAAAATAAAGTTTTTACAAGTTTGATAAGAGACTAAAATATAATGTCTGCAGCATGCGGTCTCATGTCGATAATTATCGGCTAGCTGCACGGATCGCCCACCCGTCCGTAACTTCCCGTCCGTAATATTCCCCCCCCCCCTCGCTCGGTAACCCCTCCCCAGTTCGGTGACTGCCACCTGGCTCAGTGACTGTCCCTCCTGCCCCCCCCCCGCTCGGTTTTACCCCTCAGTGATCACCCTCGCTCGCCCTCCTCTCCGCTCGGTTGGTGACCTATCTCGCACGGTGACCGGGTCTCTAGACGTCAGCTGAGCTTCCGAGCTGGGCGCGACACTCCCACAGGTATTTCAAAACTAAGTAGTCATGCACTTACAAACTTAGACTGGCATTGTTACGCGCCTGAACTCATAACAGAAGGAATTGCTATACTAAACAATCTTTTGCTATTGCTCTGCGCTTGTGAAAGATGTGATAGAATGAATAAAAATGGTGCTACTTCGAACTTAAAACTACAATGTTCTCGTTAGTTTAGCCTTTTAAATGCTGCTTTTGATGATTAACGGGCATAGTCGACATGTGGGTTACACTGTGCGAGCATGTTTGTGGTGCAATCGAAACGAACTCGCAGAAGTCTTGAAGCTTTGTTTACTGCTGCAGAAAAAACAAGCTGTGCATCATAATATATTTCATACACTTCAAAATATACGAGATGTTTGCTTGTCATTTACGCATTGACGTTTTGTCAGATCCGGGCGAAGTAAAGTATACATGTATAGGTACGAGTATAGTATCATCGTATACATATATGGATCATACGCAAGTCAAAAGTTTAACCTGCGGAAACAATGTAAGCGCCCTTTACACGGCCTTTAACTAGACGGAACAAAAGCGTGATCCATTCGTGTGATCAGCCCACACAACACACGACACTAAATACGGTACGCTGTACATACGTACGCACACACAGTAAACCAGTCACCAGAGGTCCACCTCTATACGTGATCATATAAGGCGGCACTCGACACCGGGGAACGTCCAGCATGACGCTTCTTTGGTCTGAGGTTCTGGACGCATACACTATAACAACAGAAATAATCGGTTCAAGAGTTGTCAGGAAAATGGAAATAATGTAGTGACGGCGGCTTGTCTCCTAGTCTCTCTCCTCAGACTTGACCTACACAAAGATTTAGTAGTGATTACATCACAATTAAAACCCCTCTTTCTTAGACTAGCATCCATTCTTGGCATTTCTCAACAATACGCGTAGCAGAGAGAGAGAGAGAATCTGCTATGATATTCAGGTACAAACACCGACCTGTTTCATCGGCTAGCTGGAAAACAGAGTCATCTAATGATAATAACACAAATACATCCCACTTGACTACTAAAATCTTCTGAAAGCAAGTAGCTCCAGCCACGCTATTAAAGATAGGTAGGTGCCTCAGCAAGCCAAAAATATAAATAATCTGAGGTTGTCAAAGTGTGGAAGTCACAGGATTACAAAAATACACTGCTTATGTCACTCATATCACATGCTCCGCGCGGGATCACCGCCGCTCGAGAACAAACAAGTGCAGGTCAGGCCGCGCTAAACCCCCGACACCAGCTGGTGCGCTGCGCCAGAGGTCGATTATGTATAGTCCAGCCACATTTGGCTACGTAGCTCCTACTCGAGCTCTCGAATGTGCTGACCAACAGGGAAGCTCTGCTTCAGAGGTGCACACGCGCGGGATAAACAGTGGGACTGGCTCCAGCAAAAGCGACCTGCTACTAATAACGCAGTCAGCGAAGTCTTTCATCTGCGTCTTTCTTAGGTCTTCGGGGAGGCTTTTTGCTGGCTGTCGCGTTCCAAGGATTGATTCCTCTTATGGCACCGCCACGCTGCTTTGTTGCGCGTTTCACCGTGGCTGAAAATTCCATCGGCCGGTGTTGAGCGCCGACGCCTTTGACATCTTCTGGACGTCAGCCCTTACGTCTTCACCGTCCTCAGGTCCTCCAGTTCCCGGGTGAACTGGTCCGAGACGAACCGCTTCGACTTCTTCGCCGTCTTTTTCGGCAGCTGCAACACAAGAAAGCAAGATGTCAGTGTTGTCATTTGTCTTCTAGCACTGAAAGACGCGATATTAATTTATCCTAGAACAGAGATTACTGCTAACAGTATATGAGCGACCGATAAAAGGCCTTTCTCCTGAGTCGACTTATACCGCTACATTACACTGTTGTGCTGTCAGTGCATCATCCCAGCCATTCACCAGGCTCCATTTTTATAACGTCACTGACGGCGGTTTTATGACGTCATTGACGTTCGGCCCGGTCCGGTCGTCGGTCTGACATTGAGCGACAATTTCAGACTGATCCACGAACGATATATGCCGAAGACGTGCGTCAAACGATATCTGCTGACGTCAGACGTGCCCAGTCTGGAACCCTGTCAAATATCAGAGCTTCAAAGAAGACTAAGTGCGCTCCGGAAATGTATGGTTTTGTGGTTATTGTTTGCTTCTGAATGTGGTCATAAAACGATGTTTTACAATGTGTTTACTTTTGTCTAACACACATAAGAGCGTGGCTATGTTATGAAAAATATTTACAAAACATATATAGTTGAGATAGAACATGCCATAAAGATTAGCTTGATAAACGTTTGATGGCTGATGTTTAGGTAAAAGCTTTTGTTGTTTGGTGTTTTAAAATTAGTTTGCTAGCTAGTAATTGCCGCGGCAACACATTCATGGGTTAAGATAATGCGCAGCTTTTGCGTTATTCCTCCATTGATATGCGATTTTGCATGTCTTACGAGTCGCTATTCAACGCCTGCCGGATACCAATGCATTCTTAATGAAACAGCATTTGGAATACAAGCCATTAATCAATAGGGCTGTGCCTGTTTGCATTGTTTGCATTCCATTGCATTATCGCCGGATACCCGGGCACTGATGAATGCAGTGTTACACCGCACTGCCAAACGGATCCTACACCTCCTCTCTCTCTCTCTCTCTCTCTCTCTCTCTCTCTCTCTCTCTCTCTCTCTCTCTCTCTCTCTCTCTCTCTCTCTCTCTCTCTCTCTCTCTCTCTCTGTGTGTGTCTCTGTACACCACCACAGGCGCACACTGATGTAGCCCGCCTGCTCTATCGACCCCTGGCCCGCCCGTCTGTCCGCGGCCCGCCAGCCTTGACCGGAAAACGTCCCGATGGCGCGCATCGACAACAAGGATCGATGCATACTGGATAGCCAGGTGGCGTCATTTGTTCCAGATGGTCCCGGCGGCACACACCTTGCATAGGGAATGACGGTGGTGCTCTTAGGGAAATGGCACGCGTGCGCCGTATGGAACCTGTTGCATGTCGCACCGCATTCAGGAGTGCGAATATATTCGCACATACGAACTATAGTTCGTATCGTTCAAAGACCGCCCACATGAGAGCCGCGATTGCATCAATCCTCCCTGCAGTGCTTTAATATATGTCCGGCGCCTGCACTCCCACGCTAGCTATGTAGAAATTCAAAGTTCATTGACCTCCCAAATGTGTTCTGTATTGTTGCACCTCGGTAATGGGTTTCACCTTTGATTTGATGAGAGTCTCGATTTGATGTGGCATGCTGGGATAATGCTCCGTTCATGGGTCAGGTATCCGGGATTGGTTTCCGTCTGGGTCAGTGACGCGCACGGTGCTGATTGCTGTGATGAGTCTTTAGCTGAATATGTCATAGGGTAAAAGTCCGGCTGCAGCATGCATAGATCACAATGTAATGTTCATATTGCACCACAGATGTGAAAACATGAATGTGCTTTTCGCTTATGGAATATGGAAGGCATGCATTGTGAATTATAAACTCCACCGTTAGTAACTTGTCGCAACAGACGATGAAGTGCGAAAGCACGCCTGGCTGCCCGGCTGCACTCTGACTCAGGTGCCTTGTTTCCGTTTTTGTCGGGCCATTTTTCAGTGTCGGCCGCGTGGGCAGGGCGGTGAGCGCGGACCGCGGCGGCTCTCGAGCGGTCGGCGCGGCGATCGGGGCCGGCAGCGGCGCGTGGGAGGCACCCGGTCGATACGTGGCCGCTAAAAATACTCGCCGCTAGATTCATCTGACGCTGGCCGGCGCCGCGGCGCCACTCTTACCCATTGAGGCCGCCTCCCGGGACCCACCCCGGCGCCGCGGACAGCCGGCGGTGAGGACGTCATCAGCACAGAGAGGAAGCAGGTCGTGCGCAGCTCAGCGCTGACTGATGAGGAATTCGTGGGAAGAAAGCTGGGAAGGATGCACAGCAAGTAACGAAGGTCTATAACTAGACATGCGAATGAGTTTTGTTGCGTCTAATATCGTCCGTCCAAAAGCCGACCATATGGTGACCAGCCCACCCCCCTCCCCAAGCCGGACACGGTGGGCTAGGGAAGCGGGGGCGGGGGTGGGGGTGGGGGGGGGGGACAGGATAAGTGTGTCACCGCGGGGTCAGATTCCACGGCCTCCGGCTATCACCTGCAGAGGCCTCGCTCGTCCGGGACCGATCTGACGGGGGGGGGGGGGTACGCCCCCGGGAGCCCGCTGTGACGCAGTGGACCCCACAGACCTGATTACGAACGGCACTCGCTCACCAGCCGGCACCGGCCTGACACGGGGGGGGGGCAGGGCGGGGGCGGACGGCACAAGGTAAAGGAGGAGCCCGGGCGGGGGCGGCGACACCCGATCGACATTCGCCAAAGGGCGGTATGCCACAGTGGAGCGTCGCTAACAAACTGGGCACGTGTCCCAAATGTCAGCGCTGGAGGGCCGGCACAAGTGGGCGACGGGCTGTGAAGTGAGGCGATGACGGGAGATAGGGCTGTCGGAATTTATTATCCCTTTCGAAGTTAACGCTGAAATGCTGAAGGCTACTGCACCTGACTACCAATAAGGAAACGTTGGACTACGAATATGCGTACTGTGGCCGGCTGTATGGGTTGCCTGGTTGAACATATTTAATACGAAACAACTTCCATTTCAAAGATTAATGTCTGGCTTTTTGTTTGAAATGGTGCGTTTTAAAAAATGCGACATAATAACTGGTGATGGAATAACTTGACCTTGACAAGTCTCTTATTCCTAAATTTTGGTAACCATATGTCTGTGCCTATAAGGAAAATAAGAGCAATTTCCTGTATCACTCTTATAAAGCCACAGTTAAAAGCACTTAATCATAAGAAAACGGAACTGCTGCAAATACATAGGTACGCTGACTCCGACTAGGACATTTAGAAAAGTAGGTAGGTACAATCTTAACATTATTTCATTTTCGCCGAGGCTATGCCAATCATATCAAATATACATATCGTAGCTTACGAGTATGCATTAGATATATGCGCATCACCGCCACATCAACCATTGAAATATGTCGTTACACCCTGCATCAAGTTTGTTTTCGAGGAAGACGGAGTTATTTCATTCCTTCAACTGCGTCCAACATGGCAATGCAATAACTATTTCGCGGGAGGCTGACCTGGTGACGGTGACAATTTTGGTCTTGGTCCCCACTTTGTAGCAGTGCAGTTCAAGCAAGCCAGTCCGGCTCCGCGGCGAGACTGACTGGCGGGTAGGCTGTGCCGCACGGCAGGCGGGCACTGCGGTACAGTCTACCCAGCCAGAAGTCGGATCGGCGGCGGCGGCTCCGAGGAAACGGCAAACGGCGACTGATAGGCCTGGTCGCCGTAATGTATGTGTCGAATGCCGATAAATATCTCAGTGTGATGTTACGATAACATGGTTGTTGTCCAATGTCTCATCAAAATGACACAAGAAATGAGGAAAAGAACCGTTAAATGATCACTGTGATCGGATGAGTATGATTTTTTGTTCGAATCACTGCACCATCCTGATAATTATTTAATAATTTCGAGACAAGTAAAGGACATCGGAATACGAAAATGCGA
This sequence comes from Amphibalanus amphitrite, assembly GCF_019059575.1. Lineage (NCBI taxonomy): Eukaryota > Metazoa > Arthropoda > Thecostraca > Balanomorpha > Balanidae > Amphibalanus > Amphibalanus amphitrite. The sequence goes on from NW_024881677.1 coordinate 476,877, forward strand.
ATTCTACTGTATATAGGCACAGTGATCAGGTAAGCTAAGTTCAATCACTTGTTGAATGATTATAAAAAAGCATGAGTATTAATTGATCGCATGTGTCACAAACAGATTGTGCAAAGTTAAAAAACCAAGCCACTTAGAACACTAAATACGAAAATGTTAGTACTTAGTACCTACGTGTTTTCCTCCTGACCATAATACTGTTTAAAGTAATTTGTCTGCCTGCTGCCGTTACCAGCTCGTGGTCTAAGCATCACCTTTTCTTCTCCAGTGACCCGCGTATGTTCCCCCATAATGTGTGTACTGCCTGCTCCCGTCATTGAAGTGCCATTCCCGCGTGTCCGCCTGCGAGTCTGCTGTAACTCAAAACGCAAAACCATTATTTCAAATGGCGCAGCGGACTATCACGAGTCCGCAAACGTGGAACGCAATATTGCATTGATGAGGTCATACATTGAAGCAACTAATGATAGGCACCTTCACTATAATTAATGAAAATGTGCGGCCACCGCCCGAACAGGAGCCTTTGATGGTTAGTGGTTACCCAACGCATTGTTAATTTGAAAAAGGATAAATCCCGGAATCAATGATAAGGCGATGACAGGAGGTTCTCATTATTTTACCCAGGCTGCTACTTTACTAAACCTATCATGCATTCCTTTGTGCATGTTTGGCTACATGAGTAATGAGTATGTGTGTTTCAAAGGTTTGACATATTATACGCGTTGCATACCACCTACACAGTGCACACACCGCACATGCCTACGCGGTACTAGATTAACCCGCGCCCCACTGGGGGGGGGCTATTTATAGCCCCCCTCCCGTTTTTCTGCAATAACTTCCAAACCGCTTGACGAATCGACGCCAAACTTTCAGTACCTTCGGCTGCATCAATTTGACACCTTGTGTCAAAATTTGAACTTCGTAGCTACCATAGGTCGGCCGGAAATGACGTCAGAGTGACGTCATGTTCGTCCGATTTCGACGCAAAACATTGAACCACGGCAGTCGCTCCCAAGAGCTCAGTTTTTAAGCTAGATCCAATTTCTTTGCACGAAAGAACTCAGAATTGACCGTACTATCAAACTGCTATCTCGGATTTTCAAAATTTTGAAAATTTCGAAAATTTTATATAATAATATTCAAAATTTATATTTTTATATTTTTTCAAAAAGTTTTTGACTTTTCGAAAAAACCGGAATATATGTGACAGAACGCATGATTATGACTAACTCTAGCAAGTTTTAGCTAAATATCTTCAAAAATGGCCAAGTTATACGCATTATTGCAAAAAATTCACAATTATTAATTTTTCAAATCAATTTTTCAGTACGTATTTGGCATCGTACACCAATATAAATGGCACCATCGTGTTCCTGAGCTCAAACTGCATCCAATAGACACCTTTTTTGTTGAAAAATTTCAACTTAAAAATTTGACCTTTTTTGACCTGAAAGTGACCTGACCTAAGCTAATTTCGACTCAAAATGACCTTGAATGACACAGACGACATCAAATTCGAAATCTATGGCCTAAATGGACCATAAAACATGTGTCACGTGACCGACGTATGATATAATATTTTCGTGACCTGTGATGACCTGACCCTGACCTGAAAATCAAAGTACAAGTTTGGTACCCTCAAGGTATCTAGAGCATCTGTTCACGAGTGTGGAAACCAAAAATGAGCCTGATCTGACTTGTAAGACGGCGGCCAGAGCCCAAAATGTGAACAAGCCAAAGTGCTAATAATTTTTACTTTGACCTGACCTGTGACGTCATCGGTGACCTCGAGGTCAATGAAATTAGGTTTCGCTCGACAGTTTTTCCGGGGCTATCAGACGCCGTTTGAATTTTGACGATCGGCCCGGTAGTTTCGGAGTTAGGAGGGGGGGCTATGAATAGCCCCCCCCCCCCCCCCCCCCAGTAGGGCGTGTTATACACAGACCCCAGTGGGGCGCGGGTTAATGAAGAGCCAACCTTACTGTAGCGCGCAGGAGCAGACAATAGAAAGCCAGACTAAGACGTATGACATGCACACGATAAAAATTCCGCACTACCATGACCCAATAGGCGTTTGTTCCTTTTCTGAGAGTAGTTGGAAGGAATGAAAAACGTGCCGTTATTGCTACATTTTGTGAAATGGCTGAAATAAATGAGCTGTGAATATAAAACTCAACTCCTTGCCCATATTGAAACAAGAAAATAAGGGTGGCATATTTATGCTGACTCACCCTTTTCAGGGCGTCCTCCATGACGAGGAACCTCTTGATGGTCTCGTAGGCGGTCTCCGAGTCTGTGAGTGGTGCGGCGGTCGGCTCGGCGGCGGCTGCCCGCAGCTGGTCCGCCAGTGGCGCCTCTGCACTCTCCGACCGAGAGCTGTCCCCTGAGCCGGGTTCCACCGCCGGGGCAGGGGTGGATGGAGACCGGACAGGGTGGTCGGGGGTCTGAGGAGCGGACTGGGATGGGTGCCGGAGACCCTCGGAGTGGATCGTCTTCCTCAGCTCTTCGATTTGTTTGACGAGATTAGCGGCGGCGTCGTCAGTATTCTCGCTTTCGTCATCTGCAACGTTGCCACCATCAGCGTCGTCATCGTTGTCGTCATCGTCATCGTCGTCGTCATCGTCGCTCTCCTCCTCATCGTCTTCCTCTGCGGGCTGTTCGGCGCGCGTTTCGGAGGCCGCGGTGTCCTTCTTGGTCATGGCCCGGCTGGGTCCAGAGGGCAGCAGCGGCTCGTCAACCACCTCGCCAATGTAGTCGCCGTACTCTCCGCCGAGATCTTCACTATCGTAAGGGGAGGCGAGTCCGAGCGCCTCGTACCAGTCGGCGTCCTCCACCGGCGGCGGCAGGTCGTAGCCGAGCGGCCCGTAGTCATCTCCCTCAGCCGGCAGCAGCTCACCGGTCAGCAGACCCAGCAGCTGGGAGCGCTCCTCGCCCGTCAGCTGATCGGGGAACATCTCCGCGCCCCCGACCAGCTGCTCAGCGGCCAGCGGACCGTCCAGCTCGGCTACCAGAGACTCCGGCAGGTACGGGTTCGAATCCCGGTACGGGTAGGCGGCGTTTTGTTCGGCGAATAGTGAGTCGGAGAAGGGGTAGACGGGCCCGATGTCGGAGTACAGAGGCTGGGGCTCGTGGTACAGGGGGTTCGGGACGGGAACGGGATTGGCGGTGATACCTGCGCTCAGCACCAGCAGTGCCGAGACGGCCTTCGTCGCTGAAAACGGCGGGACAGCGCGACATGCATCAAAGCAGTGTCGAAAACATTTCAAACCAAGCAATCGTACTTTTAACAATTGTTTCTTTTGCACATCGTGGGCAAAAACGAATGGCCGTTTTGAGCATAAATAAAATGCCGATTTAACGTGCGCGGATTTTTCAGATTGAATTTACAACTTATTAAAAGAACATATCCTTCGGTAACAAAAATCAGAAAGCATTAATAAAGCATATTTTTGGTAAACTATTAAAAACTTCTCTTAAATTTATTTACCTAACAAGTCAAGCACTCTGGACTCACCTGATGAGGCCATGTCGTGTTCGGGTCGTCTACTGCTCTCCTGTCGTCGAATATCCACCATCTGCCCGTGGAACCGTGTCTACCTCCCTATATAGCCGACAGGACGGCATCCTCCCACACGGGTATGAATGGAGCGCGTGTGTAACCAATGACGACCGAGCTCTCTCGTCGGCCGACTGTAACGCCGCCTGCCATTGGCCGTGGCAATATTGACGTCGGAGGTAGCGTTGCTAAGAAACCGCTCCGGTGTATGTGTGTATGCCGATCGGGAGTGAGTTTTATAGGTGTTTTACCGGTGTCCGGCCGACGGACTGGGCCAAGTAAAACCGACAGAGCGCGGTCAGATTAATAAGGCTGGGGCGTTCAGACGAGACCAATCGGGCGCCGAATCGGCCCCGCGCCGACAGTGGGCCGCTCTGAGCTCAGCTGATTGTCCACTGTCCAGCGGGGGTGTGGAGGTGAGGTCAAGCTGCGCTCAATAGATGACCGTTTGACACACGCTCACTTCTAGTTCTGACAAAGCACGGGTGGTGCGCTACGCTTATGGATAAAGCAATTTACGTTCAAAGATGTATTTTAGGTTGCAAAACAGCGCAAGCAGGCTTAACCCTATTAGTGGCAGGCTCCTGGCTACCCCTATTAGTGGCAGGGGGGGGGGCTGTTTACGACCCCCCCTTGATATCTCGAGATCTAACGGGCCGATTTTCAAAATTCAAACGGCATTCGATTTCGCTCAACGAGATCTACATTTCTGAAAAAATAAAATTAAAAAATGTCAATAGGGGGGTAGAGGGGGGTAAAAACGGGCAAATTGCAGATACATTTTAGACTGTTTATCACGGCCAGGTTTCTGAACCAATCTTAACGCAACTTTTGCCGATCGATAGAGAATGAACCAGGAATTCACATGGATCCTAAAAATATGCATTTTAAAAAATCATAGGCGGATACAGATCATTGAGATTGGGGGTACACAAAAAGTATAGTAAATAAGGTTTTTGTTGGTACTGTTTCTAAAAAGGGTGGCAATGGTCTTGTTATGTTACAATTTTCTTATGAGAGAACGACTAAAATTGTATTGGTCATGCATAGGCGGTGTCAGGGCACCTATGTTGGGAGGTAAAAAATAACCCCCCTTTTTGGACGCCTGGATCCGCCTATTATAGCAAAAACGTGTCAAAAGAGGATGCACAATAACTTTGTATATGTTATCACATGATACCTTTCATTCACTGTTCGTAAAACTGGTGCAGCATCGTGATCTTTGCCCAAATGACTCGCTTCACGAATAGGACCCCCCAATTCCCAGTGCTCTGGAGCCGCCCCTGGTAAAGTTATGAACTTGAAATTTTCAGGGAATGTGCCCAATTTAGTTTTAGGAAAAGTCAGAAAATTTCAGCATCGTAGCTTCAGCGGTTTCGGAGATATTCCCGAAAAACCTGAGGGGTGGATAAAAACACCCCCCTGCCACTAATAGGGTTAACCCGCGCCCCGTTGGGCTCTGCCGAGCAACGCGCCCCGTTGGGGGGGGGCCATTTTGGCCCCCCCCTAAGATCTCGAGAACCACGCAACGTAGCGACAAGCGGCAAACGGTGTTGGATAGCCCTATCAGGGAACTACCTTGTGACCCAATTTTATTGACCTAGGTCAAACCGATGACGTCACAGGTCAGGTCAAAGGTCCAATTTTCACCGTTTACAGGCATTTCAAGAAATGCGTTGTAAAATCGAGTGAAATGCATTTCATTGAAAATCATCGATGGGGAAATGTTCTTCAAACACATATTTTGCTAGTTGAGGTCACTGATACCAGGTCAGGTCACTGAGGTCAGGTCACTGGGGGGTCACAATATAAAAGTGTCGTGTGATACATGTTTTATGGTCCATTTTACATGACAAATGCGATTATGTGGGTCAGGCAACCTTTGGGGCCAGCTTAGGTCACGTTTTGGTCAAGGTCAGGTCAAGGTCAGGTCAAGGTCAGGTCAAATAAGGTCAAATTTCAAAGTTGATATTTTTGCATAAAATGGGTATCGAATCGATGCAGCTCGTCACGGGGAGTTAAATGGTGGTCTTTGTTTTGCCGTACGAGGTCTAGAATCGCTAAAAATTGAGTTCAAAAATTTGACGTCATCATTTTTGAACAGTTTTTTCGCTATAACTTGGCCAAAAAACGAGATATCGATCTGAAATTTGGTATGTATATAGAAGAGCGCAGGGACTATCACATATATTCCGGTTTTTTCGAAATTCAGAAAAAAATTGGATTTTTTTTTTTAGTTATTCTAAAAAAATCAATTTTTTGAAATTTTTTGGCTCAAAAACCCAAAATTTAGAAAATCCGAGATAGCAGTTTTGTAGCGCCGCTTTTTGTCTATTAGACCATATAAAGAGCTTTGAAATTGCTTGATAACTGTAGATTTGGTGAGCGTTTCAAGATTGCATGTTTTTTGCTCATTTTTGCTCGAACATGACCTCAGTTTGACCTCAATAACTCCTGACCTAAGGTGACCTAAGACTTGAAATTTAGTGTGAAGGTGTCAAATTGATGCCCGGAAAGGTACTGAAAATTTGGCGGCGCTGCGCGCCGCCGTTTTCTTGCTATTCAGGAAAAACCACAGGGGGGGCCAAAATGCCCCCCCCCAACGGGGCGAGGGTTAACCAGGGATGAGGTCATTGCAAGGATTAGTGACACTGTCCAATGGAACAATGTCCATTCATTCCAGCACGGTCTCTTGGGTCAGGAGTATCCCTACTGGGTAGCAAGGTAACCACAGGTAACCTCGGGTAACCCGTGGGACGGTGGTTGCCCACATTGCTCCAACAGACGGTAAATAACTTTTGAAAATACCCATCTCCAATTTTAGTGTTTTCTGAACCAAAATTTTGCGAGGAATCCGATGGTGTGGTCCCCGAAATCTGAAAATTTTCATTTTGGAGATAGCACCTATTTTTTGAAAAGTAAATATTCGTCATGCACAAAAGTCAAATAAATTGAAAATATAATGAGTGAATATTTATATTAACACTAGAATGTATCGAACATGAATTAGTGATATATTTTAGATGAGCTGATACTATATCTGCGCATACATGTACATAAACTAGTACATTAACCCTCGCCGGCCGAGAAGGGGTGGGGCGGATGCCGCCTCATAGGGTTTTTTTCGCGATAGCTCAAAACACGCTGATGGAAAACAGCTGAAACTTGGCATACCTAATATTTTATTCAAGCTGGATCTTTTGACACCAACTGCGTTTTCAGGTCAGGTCAGGTCACTGACCTATGACGTCATAAATGAACCTCTGCACGGTCCTCAGAAGTTGCAACTTTGCAACGCCCTCAGTGCCAGAGGAACTTTCACAGGAAGATGAAACTTACAGGACGTGGTATCCTTTAGAGGTCTCACAAATTGTATATCTCAGATTTTTCCCAAATGTCACATGAGGTCAGTTCGGTCACGTGACCTCACCATAATAAGTCAATGGAGGGAAATATGAAAACTGTTATTTTGGCGCCAGAAATTGTCTAAAAACTGTCCCAAGCACATGCAATCGTGGTTTCATGCCTTTTTTGTAAGGTCCGATCATGAATTACCACGATTTCATGTGCTTGGGATAGTTTTAGATCATTTCCGGCGCCAAAATAACAGTTTCAATATTTCCTCCATTGACTTATAATGGTGAGGTCACGTGACCGACCTGACCTCATGTGACATTTAGGTTAAATCCGAGATAAACAAGTTGTGAGACCTCAGAAGGATACTACGTCCTGTAACTTTCATCTTCCTGTGAAAGTTCTTCTGGCACTGAGGGCGTTGCAAAGTTGCAACTTCTGAGGACCGTGCAGAGGTTCATTTATGACGTCATAGGTCAGTGACCTGACCTGACCTGAAAACGCAGTTGAGGTCAAAAGATCCAGTTTGAATAAAAGATTAGGTATACCAAGTTTCAGCTGTCTACCCTAAGCGAGTTTTAAGCTATCGCGAAAAGCCCTATGAGGCGGCACCCGCCTCACCCCTTCTCGGCCGACGAGGGTTAACCCGCGCCGGGCCGGTGCTCTGAGATTCCGCGCCGGGCCGCGGGGGTGTCTGAACACCCCCCCCTTCTAACTCGGCTCCTGGGCCACGTAGCGACATGCGGTAAGCGGCAATCGAAAGAACGTCAAAAATAAGGACGAAAACACTTCGGTCATTTTTTGGGTCAGGTCAAAGGTCAGGTCACCAGAGGTTACCAAAGGTAAAATGTTGACTATTTCAACATTTTGGAAACTGCCAACGGCTATCTCGGGAACCGATAGAGCTACAGCGCCGCAAAAAAGCGCATTCGATAGCCCTTTTACAGACCTTTCTGAGTAATGTTCTCAGATTTGACCTCAGGTCAACGGTTTAGCCTCCAGAGGGCAAAAACTCCAAAAATAGCCGTTTTTACGAAAAACGTTTTTTCGGCAATAACTTTTGACTCAAAAGAGGTATGACATTACTTTTGCCAGCATCGTGTTTCTCTCGTCGAGATGCGTCGAATGAACTATAATTTGACCTTGAAAGGTCAACTTGAAAATTTGACCTCAGGTCAAGGTCATGACCTGACCGGAAAAGGTCATGTTGCATATCAGTCGATCCGCAACGTCGAGCCGAACACATCTAAGGCGTTTTCAGCGCTCTAGCACGCCTCTATCAGAAGTTATCATCGAAAAACTGTTAGATTCTGTTCGTGACCTGAGATGACCTCGGGGGCATAACGAGGGGTTACAGTTGCCATTTTCTGGTTCAGTGTGTCTATTTTACCTACATCTCGATGTTTGAGAGTGTCTAGAATAGCGTTCGTGCAAAACAGACGCTTTTCAAGTTTCTCCCATTGACTTATAATGGAGAGGCCGCAAAATTGACCTGACCTTAGGTCACCGATATCAAAATTCCGAGATATAGGTACATTTGATAGATAGTGTTGCTCTAATCAATCGCTGAAAGTTTCAAGGCAATCGTTCTGTCGGTGTAGCTATGACGAGCATTCTTATTTTTTTCTGAGGTGAGGTCACTTGGCGTGACCTGGTGACCTGACCTAAGGTGACCTGGGTCTGACATTTTCACAACATGTGCGAAAAAGATGTACGAACAGGTGTGCAAAAAACAGCGGCGCTCCGCGCCGCCGTTTTTGAGATATCTGCGAAAAACCGCAAGGGGGGTGTTCAAACACCCCCCCCCCCGGCCCGGCGCGGGTTAAAGGGACACTCCCACCTTAACATTAGTTTTGAGTTGAGATAGCCAAATTGGTGGCCATGGCCTGCAAATACCGGTTTGGGCACTCACAACATCGACAAATGCTTTAATTCGGAGATATGGAATTTCAAACTTGCAGTTTTCGGATTCTAAGGGGCTAGTGCATTGGTATGCCCCCTTAGAATTTGTGACGTCAGCGGAGATCTAACGATTTTTAAATCTTTTACTAAAACGTTTGGTAGCACGCGATGGTATATGCTGCTTTGCGCGCAACAAATGCCGCACTTTCAAATAAAGTCGCTAGGAACAGCGGAGATCCCAAAAAGTAAACAAAAGTAAAAGTCTAATATCTTGAAAACCGGTGAATATTTTTCGATGAAATTTGGTAGATATTCGTTTTCGCTCTTTCTGAACCGAGCGACATCACTTTCGTGCCAATTCATTAACTTTTTTGAAGGTGGGAGGGTCCCTTTAATGCACTAGTTCATGTACATGTATGCGCAGATATAGTATCATCTCAGCTAAAATATATCTCTAATTCATGTTCAACACACTCTAGTGTTGTTACAAAAATTAACTCATTATATTTTCAATTTATTTGACCTATTATGCCTGACGAATATTTATTTTTCAAAAAATAGGTGCTATCTCCAAAATGGAAATTTTTCAGATCTCGGGGACCACACCATCGGATTCCTCGCAAAATTTTGGCCCAGAAAACACTAAAATTGGAGATGGGTATTTTCAAAAGTTATTTACCGTCTTTTGGGGCAATGTGTGCCGTCAGACGGAGTTCTATGATATATGATATGAGATGTCTGATATGATATCACGGTATATCACGGGGTCCATGGGGTTCAGATATCTCTGTCGGCCGTCGCGTCGATCAGCGCCAAGCGGCCCTGATGGACGCTGACGGCGCCGTAGTTACGTGACCCGCCGCTAGTGGAGCTGGTGGCGGGTCAGTCTGACCCGCCCCAGCAGTGCGTGCTCGCCCTTCGCGCAGCTCGGGCGCTCCCCGGTCGCCGGTATTAGAGGCGGTGTGGGACTCCGTGTCCAGTGATGGAAGAGCTGAGTACGGCTATCCGTGCCCTGTCAGACAGGTTCACTGTGATTGAGGCGTCAGTGAGTGCAATCAACGACCGCCTTGAAGAGCCCAACGCCGGTCGTCGGCACGTGGCTCAGCCAGAACAGGCTATTGAGCCGACTGAACCCGTGAGTACAGAGGGGTTCGATTTTGGATCCTACAGTGATCTCCAGGCAGAACTAAAGACTGTTCGTGAAGGAGTGGCCAAGATCAAGTTACCGCAGGACTTGGTCGTTGGAGATTCCCGCGCCGGCGTGGGGAAGAACGACCTGCCGCGTTTTCAAGTGATTCAAAGGTGCGCGAGGTTCCAGGAAACCGTTCTTAAGGTTTTGTCAACCGCTTCTGCTACGGATCCTGTGATAAACCAACTCACTATAGTCGCGTTAGCCCAAACCCGTTACTTACAAGAAGAATATACCAACTTGCTTGTCTCAAATCAGTTCGACGATACGACCGCTCAGCTTTTCAAGACTCTGCAACAAAACCCGGCGGCTTTCCCGCCGGGCGCGGTGGAAAACCTTCAGCGGGCGGTGACGATCGCCGGGGCGCGGCAGCAGTCACGCCAGGTCAGTCACGTGCCCGACCGTGCCCGCTGGCGCGGTCCGCCGCCGGCGGCCGCGCGGTTCGGCGCGGGCCCAGCGTCGGCTGATTGGAGGAGCCGCGGTCGACCCGGCCCGGGCTACCCGCAGCCGTCACGTGACCTGTCCCGGCCCGGTCAGCTGCAGCACGGAGCGGGGCCGGGGCCGCACGCCGCTGAGTGACGGGAACCATGGTGCTTCGGCCGGCGGCCTGGTCGGATATCGGCGCGTCTGATGTGGTAATCGAATGGGTAACGGATGGGGTTCCCATACCGTTTTCAAGTGAGCCTGAACCAAAAGTATTTTCTAATCCAAGGTTCACTGATACTGAAGTTGATTTTTTGAACAATGAACTCATTAACCTGGAATCTAGAGGTGTCGTTCAGAGAGTGTCAGAGACGCCTCACTGCGTGTCCCCACTAAAGGTTGTGCCGAAACCTAGTGGGAAGTTCAGACTGATATGTGACCTCAGGTATGTGAACTCACACTGTGATACACCACGATTTTCGTCTGAAGGTATCGATGTTTTACCCGAAATAGTACGTGATGCTGAGCAGGCTGTAACTTTAGATTTACGTGACGGATTTTTTCATTTTCAGATCGAGCCACAATATCGCAAGTATTTAGGGTTTCAGTACGGTGGTTCTTGGTGGGTGTGGTGCTGCTTACCTTTTGGGTTACAATGCTCTCCGTTTTATTTTCACAAATGTATTCGTGCCGTTGTTAAATATTTGCGTGATGTCAAATCATTGTCACTCATGGCCTATGTTGACGATTTTTATTTATGCTCCACAAAAGCAAGCATTGATCGAGACCTTGGTGTGTTGTTAGAGACGCTCAGTACCTTAGGTCTCGCTGTGAATTTTGAAAAGTCACATCTCACGCCCTCGGAGTCGGTAACTTATTTAGGCTTTGAAATTCGCTGTGCTACCGCTTTGAGCCCTCCTGTGATTACGGTTCCTAAGTGTAAAGTTCGAAAGTTGAAGCAAGACATTTCGAGGGCGCTGAAGCGTAGTTTCATTTCGGCTCGTTTGCTAGCTCGGATCGCTGGCCGGTGCATCAGCATGCTGGCGGCAGTCTTTCCGGCAAAGCTGAAATTGAGGAATGTGTACCGTCTCCTCAATTCCAGGTCATCCTGGGAGGCTCGGCTCCTGTGGTCGCCAGGAGCGAGAGAGGACCTGTCGTGGTGGGTGTCCTCCCTCGACGGCTGGAACGGCAGGCTGCTGGTGCCGCCGGCTGTCTGCGAGCTGCAGCTCTTCACCGACGCGTCGGGCTCCGGCTGGGGGGCCGTTCTCTCCACGCCCAGCTGTCAGCTGGCGTCCGGATTCTGGGATCAGCTGGTGAGCAGACAGTCAGCGAATTATCGAGAGCTATTAGCGGTTTATTTTGCTCTTCGCTCGTTCCGTTTTTCGATAGTTGGAAAAACAGTAGAAGTTCTGTCGGACAATGTTACTACAGTCGCTCATATAAACAAATTCGGTTCATCCAATGTTAGCTTAGACAGCATCGCACAGAACATCTGGTCGTTTGCTTTTGACAATAACGTTTCGCTGGTAGCGCATCACATTGCAGGTGTCTCGAACACGGGCCCCGACACCCTGTCTCGTATGTCGGCGCGTCATGAGTGGGTGTTGCACCCGTCCATCTTTCGACAGCTGGACCGGATGTTCGGGCCGCACACGGTGGACCGCTTCGCGGCGGTTGGCACGGCCCTGTTGCCTACCTACAACAGTCGGTTCGCGGACCCATGCTCGTCAGGAGTGGACGCGCTGGGGCAGACGGACTGGGGCGCCGAGAACAATTGGGTAAACCCGCCGTTTCGCCTGATCCCGAGGGTTCTCGACGTCATCGAGGCGCAACGTGCCGACGCGACGCTGATCGCGCCGATGTGGCCAGGCCAGCCGTGGATGGCACGCCTCCGACGGCTGTGCACGGCACCGCCGATCCGGCTGCCGCCGGTGACACGTTCGTGTCTCCCTCTATCGGAGCAGCAGCGGATCGAGCCACATCAGAACCGCAGGTGGACGCTGTGCGCCTGGAGAATCTCTGGTGCACACGGCTAGAGGCACGAGGATGGTCGCGAGCCGCTAGCAACTATTTACGGGTGAGCTTGGCGAGCAGCACACTCGCAACGTATGACCGATACATTCGTGATTTCTTTGTTTTCTGCGGTGCTCGTGGAGTATCGTTTCCGCCAGATGATTCCGCTGTGCTGGCTGATTTCTTCATGCACCGGTGCGGGTCGTCGGACCGGCCGCACTCCACCGTTCGGTGTGTTTCTGCGGCCATTTCAGCTTTGTATGAAGCGTTCGGAGCGGATAACCCTGCTAGGGATCCGTTCATTGTGAGTCTCCTGCAGGCCATCGTTAAAGGGACACTCCCACCTTAACATCAGTTTTGAGTTGAGATAGCCAAATTGGTGGCCATGGCCTGCAAATACCGGTTTGGGCACTCACAACATCGACAAATGCTTTAATTCGGAGATATGGAATTTCAAACTTGCAGTTTTCGGATTCTAAGGGGCTAGTGCATTGGTATGCCCCCTTAGAATTTGTGACGTCAGCGGAGATTAACGATTTTTAAATCTTTTACTAAAACGTTTGGTAGCTCGCGGTGGTATATGATGCTTTGCGCGCAACAAATGCCGCACTTTCAAATAAAGTCGCTAGGAACAGCGGAGATCCCAAAAAGTAAACAAAAGTAAAAGTCTAATATCTTGAAAACCGGTGAATATTTTTCGATGAAATTTGGTAGATATTCGTTTTCGCTCTTTCTGAACCGAGCGACATCACTTTCGTGCCAATTCATTAACTTTTTTGAAGGTGGGAGGGTCCCTTTAAAGGGGGCACGCGCGCCCCGATGGTTCGATCTGCAATCATGGATGTTTCGGCGTTTGTCCGCATGTTTCAGTCTTGGCCAGACAGTGCAGAACTGTCTACCAAACAGCTACGGCTGAAAACCATTACTTTGTTATCGCTAGCTTTAATGCTGAGGCCGTCTGACGTCGCGCCACTGGCTAAGAGGTACGAGTCCAGTACCGGTGTTATCTCTGATTTTGTTATGTCAACGGACCAATTTCAGTTTAACGCGGACGGTTCTCTCGGTGTGACCTTTCTCGGCGTCAAAAATGACAACCAGCGTACGGGCTTCCAAGTTACTTTGCCCCCCAGTCCTGATAGCAAGCTAAATCCTGTGGAAGCACTCAGGATTTATCTGGCTCGTACGGAATCGGTGCGTTGTCCGACTACTAAACCGGCGTTTTTAACTTTCGTTAGGCCTTTCAAGGCGATATCTGCTAGCACAGTCGCTGAAGTTCTGCAACAGGCCATCACTGCCGCCGAAAAGTTTGGCCTGCCGACTGGCCATCGGCCGAAAGATTTTCGGCCGACAGGGGCTACTCGGGCGGTTCAATTAGGCTTTGACACTGATGATGTACAACGTCTTGGCCGCTGGAAAACACGGTCAGTCTTTTTGGAGCATTACGTGCACAACGCGATTCAAAGCTCGTACACGGAGCAAATGCTCAAGTGATCGTGTCAGTCTGATCAGTCGTGTGTGTGTTCGTCCTTCTAGAGCCAGGCACTTGTGCGATTCGTTCACGTTTTCCTTTTGTTTCTCTCTCTCTCTCCAGTGTTTATTGCGTTGTTTGTTATAATACATGTAAGGCGGGGGGCATTCCACGTCAAATCAAACACCGAAATCCGTCATCCCCTTCGATTTTTCTGAAAATTTGTAGGCAGACTGGGCATGGTTCAAAACTGAGTTACGTATAATATTTTCGAAATTTGATAACGTATCGCTGAGATATAGGTCATCGAATATAGCGAAAAATGCCACATATCAATTCTTTAAATGGCTATAACTCTGGTTCCTTTTCTGGTATCAAAATGATATTAACAGGGTTTGATAGGCAATTGATAAGGCTTTGAATTTTAAATATAAGATTTAATTGAAGTGACCTTGAAATGCATTTGACCTTGAATTAAAACAGAAAAATTTAAATAGCAAAAAACACGTCACCTTCGATTTGGGTAATTTTTACATATTATGTCCGTCACAATGTTCCTAACCATCTGTGAAAAAATTGGAGTGGGCCATTCATAACTTCGCGGCAAACGCCGTTTTCATGCATCAACATCACGCAACCGCGCGTGACCTTGAAAGACAGAGTCAAGACATGCTTGCTTGTGTACACTTTCTGAAATGAATGATTGCTGATTAGTGATATCCCAAACTCTGCGAGAATGGAAATGCATAGTCATCGTAGTCAAGCATTCACGTTCCATAGTAAAAGTGTCTCAGGCAAACGGTATTTTGCGGTGAATTTTGAGCCGTGTGGAAATGCATCATGAAGTAAATTCAACGAAAACATTATCACGCAACGATATCTTCACGTCTTTTGATCTTCACTATACGAAAGAACATACATTTTTTAGTATGTATGGGGAATTTCTAGTTAATCCAATAATAAATATGGCAGTTAGAGAGGCCTGCTAAGAGTAACATGTCGCCGGCTGAGGCGGGCTCGGCCGATGCGGGAAACGCAGCAATCACAATTTTGTGTTTACACGTTCATATTTCAATTGTTTACCACCCGATTTTCAAAATTCTTTCACCATAAGATTGCCTGTACATTTCTTAGTCTTCTCCCAAAATTTGACGCGAATCGAACGTAATCAGCGGTAGGGAGCGCGATGTAAAGACGGAACCGTTCCGTTCCGTCCCGGCACAGTCTACAATTCAGGCGGCGCGTAGCGGTCGGCGCCGGCTGCCGAGTCGCCGTGTCGCTGCGGCGACAGGATGTTCACTTTACACACCGCTATTACTAGAACAGTTGTGAACCGATTTTCTTATTGCTTGTACGATGAGATGTCCAATTCAATTTTTAACAGGTAGCCATAATTAATTTCGCATTAATCTTTTGAGATATTGGCGAAAAACAGGAGGGGTGGGCGAAATTCGCTCTTCCCCCTCCACTGCGCGTGCTAACATACGTTTGCATATGTGCAATTTTCTTCAAAACTTATGAATGGCCCACTCTAATTTTTTCACAGGTTGTTAAGAATATGGTAGGCAATAAAATATATGAAAATGAGCCAAATCGAAGGTGACGTGTTTTTTGCTATTTCAATAATTGTGCTTAAGAACAGAGTTAAGCAAATTTCAAGGTCATACATTTAAGTACAGGGTGTCCCAGAATTGATGGCGGTCTTCGAAAAGTTCGTTGACCTTAAGTTGAATATTTTGCAGTGATGTATTTTTCAAAAAATCATGTGCAGTGGCATGCGTGCTTATTGTTGCACGTGCTGACTTACTTTCTAGCATATAAAAACTCGTCGATATGTCTCTATCAAGCATTTCTAAAAATCAATGTCGCAAAGCCCTGAAGAGGTGTCCAGCATGCGCCGGGAGCACTCTTTGGCAGTGCGCTCCCGGGCCGTCGGCATGGTTATCGGCGGCATGAAGCCAGGGCAAGTTGCTCAAGACCTGGAGATTCCAAAACGGTCGCTGGAACGCTGGCTTGCCCTTCACCGTGCTGGCAAAGGGCTTGAGAACCAGGAAGGACGTGGTCGCAAGTCCACCATCACACGCATCGCCAAAATCGTCATCGCGAAGTCCGCCTTCAAGCGGGGGCATTCAACCAGAAAACTGTCCAACAAGCTTTCACAGCGAGGTCATCCGGTATCAAAGTCCTCTGTACACCGTTATTTGAGGACCTGTCTTGGTCTCAAGCCTCTCAAGCCGCAACTGCAGCCTAAGCTGTCCCCGGAACAGAGGCGCCGCCGTCTGGAGTTCGCCAAACAGCACTCCAGCTGGACCATTGACGACTGGAGACGGGTCATTTTCAGCGACGAGTCGCCCTACCAGCTACACCACCCACCCAACCGCCAAAACGACCGAGTTTGGGCCCATGGCTCTTTTAACGTCATCCCAACGGAAACTGTCAAGCATCCGACCAAGGTCATGGTGTGGGGCGCGATGAGCTTCCGGGGGCTGTCTGATCTGCACGTGGTCCCCCGCGGCCAGACTGTCACCGCCAGCTACTACCAGGACAACATCCTCGAGACGGCCCTGAAGTCCGCGTTGAGCAGAACCCGTGAGAACGGCCCTCCGACAAAGGTCAAACTCCACCCTGACATGTCCAAGGTCATCTTCCAGCAAGACGGCGCCCCGGCTCACACCGCCGGCACGAGCCAGCAGTGGTGCGAGGAGCACCTCCCGGACTTCTGGCGGAAGGAGGTGTGGCCACCCAACAGCCCGGACCTGTCTCCTATCGAAAACCTCTGGGCCATCGTCCAGAACAAGATGGACGAGATACCAGCTGCGACCTCCAGGGACGGCCTGGTAGACAGCCTCAAGCTTGCCTGGAGGAAGATCCCGCGCGAGACGCTGGACAACCTGATCAGTGGCATGCCAGAGCGCATGCAGGCGTGTGTGAAGGAGAGGGGCGGATGCATTGGTAAATAAACCGTGTCACCATGCCGACTGGTTTTTGCCACAGGGGCGATTATTTAGACCGCCATCAATTTTGGGACACCCTGTAGGTGCAATTCTAAACAAATGCTTAAGAAATTACCTAAACAGTATGGTTTATTTCATTCAAATCAAACAAGTACAACCAAAGTTATGGTCGTTCAAAAATATAAAGATGCAACATTTTGTAAAAATTTGATGCCCTATATTTAGAAGACCTGTGGTCAGAATGTGCAAAAAACATCAATGTAATGTCCGGGGCCACACAGGAACTCGCTCACAAATTTATAATGAAATCGCTGATGGTAAGGTGCAAAACAGCCGATTTTTGTTCGATTTGACGTGGAATGCCCCGCGGGTCACAGTAACGTTGGTTTTATGAAACCGTAGTTACGTGACCCGCCGCTAGTGGAGCTGGTGGCGGGTCAGTCTGACCCGCCCCAGCAGTGCGTGCTCGCCCTTGCCGTGGTTGGTTGCTGGCTAATGTCGGTTGAAGGTTGATGCAAATGTTGAGGTGACGGGATCTGTGGAGCGTCCGGGCAGCGGAGAGTCTAGCATGTACGCTGTATTGCGTTGTTTGTTATAATACATGTAAGGCGGGTCACAGTAACGTTGGTTTTATGAAAACTGAGATAAGCCTCCCCTGGCAGCCATTTTTTATCTACCGCATGTCCGGGATGGACAGAATCGGCGGCATTCCATCAGCACACTGGAACACACGGTAAACGCTCATATTATGTAAGCTAACGCATCATTTCATGGACGGCTTAGGAGTTAGGAACCGGGGAGGTAGGTGAGTGCTAGGAAGGTCCACATACTTGTACACTCAATACACGATCTTCATGGCTAAGGACTGTTTGATTCGTAACAGATTGACTGTAAGTTGTAACGTGACACTGAAAATCCTATCTGCACCCCTCCAATTTGTGATGTTCCTGTATTCATTTGTTAGCTTTTCGCACTTCCAGTTAAATAGCAGGGCGGAACCATTCTAATACCGACAAATACAGCTACAAGCCAGCGCTTACATCAAGGATGAAAGACATCCTAGCTACTAGCCAGCGCAGATCCGAGAGGAATTAAAAAGCTTAACCTTGCCTATTAGTAGTGACTGGTTGATGGCTTCAGAAACGTACAATATTGCGCACATTTCGTGTGCATAACAGCGATTACCAATTATAGGCACCTAGGTATACATTAACGACTTAACACGTAACAATTTTATTCCATAGTACGGGACGGAACCTTAATTAACCCTCGCCGGCACAGGGGGGGGGGGAGGTTGATGCAACCCCCCCTAAGGTTTTTCGCGAATAACTCGCGTAAGAAGCGGCCGATCGCGACGAAACTTTCAGTACCCTCGCATTGATCAATTTTACACCTACCCTGAAAATTTCATGACCCTGACCCCAATGACCTTTGACCTGTGACCTCTTTTCTGTGACCATGTTTGGCCGAAATCGCGGTTCGGCGCATGTCGGCTCGCATTATCCGCGCGTTTGCAAGCTTTTCGTGGTTTCAAACGTTCAAACATGTGATTTGATGTTGCTCCCATGCATTAGGGTGGGTGTCAAGGTCACCTGAAGGTCAGGTCAGGTCATTGACCTTTGGTGACCTCGGGTGACCTCGGTTCACTTTTTCGAGTTTTACATGTTTCTAGGCTAGTTTTTGGAGCTGAATTAGAATCTAGCAACCATTTGAACATTTACGAAGTAGTTTTGGTGCCTTCGTAACATGTTACGAAGCTGTCCGAGGCGGTTGACACGTATTACGAATACCCGTCACAACCCCTACCGGTTGACCTGACCTGACCTGACCCGATCGATCTGGTATAATGCTTAAAGACATCATCTATGATCAAAACTAACACGATATTCGTGATCAGCACCCCGGAAAACCACATAGCAGCCACACTTTACGACTTTCTAACAGGTCCCGATTTTCCCGGTTTTCGGGTCATTGACCTGACCTGGAAGGTCACCCGATGACCTAGGACCTTAAAATTTGGTATCATCGGCTTCCTCTCGTGACGGGCAACACGCTCGTTTTTTTTCCGCGAAGCTCTAGCTCGATCAGGGGCCAAATGCGAGGGGGGGTCGTACCAACCAACCCCCCCCCCCCCTTGTGCCGTCGAAGGACTCAAAATGGCCTGTGCCGGCGAGGGTTAATGGCTTCTGTGTCTATATATGCCCTCACTGTGTCAGACATAAAAACTGAAGTGTGCTTATTAACTTTCATTACCGTGTAGGCATGTAATAAATACATAAGCGCTAGGGTGGTCCTTATTTTCGAAAATCGTATTTGGATATCTTGCGCCCCTTCAATCGGTGCCGTTTAACGAAAAAACATGTCTGTCAAAATTTCAGATCCCTACTTCATTATTTACTGGTAGCTCAACACTCGTTCGTTCGTCCATGTTGGCTCAATGTCCGTTTCGTCGATCAATGTTCGTTCCCTCTTCCTCAGGTGTAACGATTGTCACGCAAACTTCTGGGTAAATGGTGTCCCCCAGTGATGAACCCCTTGGCTCCAAGTTCCCAGTAGCGGCGGAACACCTTCAATTAGGGGGGGGGGGGCACTGCCGACTTTTGGTCCCATTCTTTCTCTGCAACGCCCATAGCGCTTATGTTAAAATGATAAAATTAAAGGGGGTACGGTGCTCCGGTGAACCCCCCCCCTCCCCCCACCGCCTATGCAATCTCCCATCCCGCGGCCAATCTCTCGCCTACTTCCTCCACCGCCACCACATCCTCTAGGAAACGGTCCGGGAAGCGGCCAACCGGACGTTAGAGAAAGTAGAGGAGTTCTGGGCCAGGGCTAGGATTCCCACTCAGCACAAGGGGTGAGCGTTCAAAATAGCGCCTTCCTTCTCGCCCAACGTGAGCCAGAGAGACGGGATAGAATGACAGAGGCAGGCATGGCGCTCCATTCCCAAGAAAAGAGGAAGAGGAGGAGGGATGACGCCGAAGAGAGGAGGAGGAGCAAGGCGTCGGAGTAGGCGCGGGCGGCAGCCGACCAAGTGGAGCTGGAAAGCATAACCTCGAGTAGCTCCGAATCGTCACCACTTCGCGGAGCCGTGAGACCTGGCCCCAGCATGGGTACAGGCACTCTGTCATCCCGAAAGCGTGGTCGAACCACGGTCATCACGCCGCAACTTTCCGCTTACGTCTAACGTCTGACGTGTGTGTGTGTGTGGGTGGGGAGGGGGGTCGGTTGGACCCCTCTGCCGTTTGGCTCCAGATCGCGCTAGAGCTTTGCGCAAAAAAAAAACGAGCGTGTTGCCCGTGACGAGCGGAAGCCGATGATATCCAATTTAAGGTCCTAGGTCATTGGTTGACCTTCCCGGTCAGGTCAATGACCCAATGGTCAGGAAAATCGGGACCTACAAGAGCTTCGTACAGCGAAGCTATCATGTTTTTTTGGGGTGCTGATCACGAATTTCATGCTAGTTTTGATCACATATGATGTCTTCATGCATTTAGACCAGGTCGGGTCAGGTCAGGTCAGGTCAACCATTACGCGTCCTGCCGGCTACCCATAGTAGGTCTCAACTACCACTGATCGCGTCGTAACACGTTACAAAGGCACTAAAACTACTTCGTAAATGTTCAAATGGATGCTAAATTCGAAATCAGTCCGAAAAACTGCCCTAGAAACATGTATAACTCGGAAAAGTGACACGAGGTCATCATAGGTCAATGACCTGACCTGACGTTCAGGTGACCTTGACACCCACCGTAATGCATGGGACGAACATCATTTCACATGTTTGGACGTTTATAATCGCAAAAAGACTAGAAACGCGCGGATAATGAGAGCTGACATACGCTGAATCGCGACTCCGGCCAAACATGGTCTCGAAAGATAGGTCACAGGTCAAAGGTCATTTGGGTCAGGGTCATGAAATTTTCAGAGTAAGTATAAAATTAATCAACTCGAGGGCACTGAAAGTTTCGTCGTGATCGGCCGCTTTTCCGTGAGTTATTCGCGAAAACCCATGGGGGTCCATCCGACCCCCTACACATACGAGGGTTAATATGCATTGAGCCACCAAAAAGCATCCGCCGATTTCGCTCTTTTTGCTCTTTTTCCACGTTTCTAGACAAATGGCATCATTTCAGGGGGCGCAAACGCGAAAAAATACAAATTAAAATTTTGTATGGAAATAAGGACCACCCTAATAAGCGCGTTATGGTATTCATCTAACTACACCTTATGCAAAAATTGAACGCGGGCTGAAAGATACCTGAGCTCTGCCAAGCGTGTGTCGAGCGGCCTGTGACTTATGGTACATACCTACTGCGGAACTATGGTGACATTACATTATTTGATTTGAACGGATACGCATTTGATTTGAACGGTAACTTAACGTTAACCTCAGTATAAAATATAGCGCTTGCATCTAAATGAAATCATTAGATCGCCTATAACGAATCATCGTGGCGGCTGCACGGACGATGAGGACGCACGAAGGGTCGTCTGCCTCAGTCGGCAGTGTGCGGCCGCTATTAGTGGCACTGGCCACTGAGGCGCCCAGCCTCAATAGCCTCTCACGATGTGCTGACGGGGCGGGCCGATATGGTGCCAGCGCCAAATCCGGCACCGATGACGTCACCGGCCACAGGTCAATAGTCGAACCATACGCCGCCGGGCCGCCGGGGCTCAGATTACTACTGCGTGGCATTGGATTAAAATACAGGCGCTAACAAAGGAAAAACACACGAACAATATAGCTGGTGAATGGTGATACAATTTCAGATCCGGATATATAGAGTATCAAAATTACAGTTCAACTTTCGAAACAAGTCAGGCCAGCCTGTCAATGAAAGAAGCAAATGCATTTCTCGTATATTTTCATGTTAAGCTATTTTGGTGACTTCCATGATACCGTTATTTTTCCATATATCGATACATTTTATTTGTACGGACACAATAACATTTGATGGGTACCTACCCGTATCGTCAAACCACAACGACCTCGCTAATTTTCGATTAAATGCTCTAACACAGGGTCTGTCCTCATAGATGTTCATCCCCCTTTAAACTCTGCTGTATCATTATCCTCCATAGCCAATCATAGCAATGACGCGGAGCTATTCTTGAACCCTGCCCGGACCTATGTTCTTGCCTACCGTAATGCGTCATTGCTGGATCAAGTTCACTATTTGGCCGACCGAATCGCGGAACTGGTAGCGCAAAAAAACCCTCACGCGAGCGCCCACCGAATGAACGTAGCGCAGTGTTGTGTCGGCCGACCGTCGACATTTATACCGCGGCTCTGCAGCGCTGGCACTGCACGACCCCGCTCAGCGACCGCAGTGCGCTCTCGGACTGGTCATTATTGGGAACATAACGCGGTCATTACGACTCAGTCGGCCACCATCGGCGACCGAGAGGCGGCGGTCGGCGGGCTCTCAGACCACGGACCGCCGGAAACGGTGCGGGGGCGGCCTGACGGGGCCGACCGGGGACACTGCCGGGTCGCACTGCCGGCGCCGCGACAGGCTGACACCATCCCCGGGCAGACTGTCACCCGTGACAGGCGAGACAGCAGCGGCGACCCAGACGGGTTAACCCGCCCCGCCGCGACCCAAACCGGTAAACAACGCCCACGCTCAGCCGTCAGATATCATTAGGGCGTCTCAATTAGACGTGAAGTGATTGATCAATCGCCATTGCGGCGTCAAAACGATTTAAGGTAATAAATGACCACACGATATCAGTCTGCAGGATATTGCCTATTGTTGACAGTCCCGTTTCATAAGTCATCCTGCTGTCTTTCTGGAAGAAACACAAGCACAGTTTCAAACACAATTTTACGAGGTTGTCAGGACAACATCGTAGACGCCTGAAATCTGTAGGAGTTTGTGACGCCGGTACCCCTAGCCCCATCTGTCTCATCTTAACCCGCGCCGGGCCGGGGGGGGGGGTGTTTGAACACCCCCCCTTGTGGTTTTTCGCAGATATCTCAAAAACGGCGGCGCTCCGCGCCGCCGTTTTTGGCACACCTGTTCGTGCATCTTTTCCGCACATGTTGTGAAAATTTCAGACCCAGGTCACCTTAGGTCAGGTCACCAGATCACGCCAAGTGACCTCACCTCAGAAAAAATAAGAATGCTCGTCATAGCTACACCGACTGAACGATTGCCTTGAAACTTTCAGCGATTGATTAGAGCAACACTATCTATAAAATGTATATCTCGGAATTTTGATATCGGTGACCTAAGGTCAGGTCAATTTTGCGGCCTCTCCATTATAAGTCAATGGGAGAAAATTGAAAAGCGTCTGTTTTGCACGAACGCTATTCTAGACACTCTCCAACATCGAGATGTAGGTAAAATAGACACACTGAACCAGAAAATGGCAACTGTAACCCCTCGTTATGTCCCCGAGGTCATCTCAGGTCACGAATAGAATCTAACAGTTTTTCGATGATAACTTCTGATAGAGGCGTGCTAGAGCGCTGAAAACGCCTTAGATGTGTTTGGCTCGACGTTGCGGATCGACTGATATGCAACATGACCTTTTCCGGTCAGGTCATGACCTTGACCTGAGGTCAAATTTTCAAGTTGACCTTTCAAGGTCAAATTATAGTTCAATCGACGCGTCTCGACGAGAGGAACACGATGCTGGCAAAAGTAATGTCATAGCTCTTTTGAGTCAAAAGTTATTGCCGAAAAAACGTTTTTCGTAAAAACGGCTATTTTTGGAGTTTTTGCCCTCTGGAGGCTAAACCGTTGACCTGAGGTGAAATCTGAGAACATTACTCAGAAAGGTCTGTAAAAGGGCTATCAAATGCGCTTTTCCGCGGCGCTGTAGCTCTATCGGTTCCCGAGATAGCCGTTGGCAGTTTCCAAAATGTTGAAATAGTCAACATTTTACCTTTGATGACCTCTGGTGACCTGACCTTTGACCTGACCCAAAAAATGACCGAAGTGTTTTCGTCCTTATTTTTGACGTTCTTTCGATTACCGCTTACCGCGTGTCGCTACGTGGCCCAGGAGCCGAGTTAGAAGGGGGGGGGGGTGTTCAGACACCCCCCCGCGGCCCGGCGCGGAATCTCAGAGCACCGGCCCGGCGCGGGTTAACCGTCTGTCACAGCAGTACCCCAGCCTCATCGACCCATCTTAGACAGTCTGTCGCGCCGGTAGTCCAATCCGCGCGTCACTGACACTGATACCGCTGATCGAGTCAAACAGGGGGCTAAACATAGCACCGCGCAGAGCGTGCCAGGGATGCAGAGCGGACGGATTTGATGCGAGCGGCGGATGGGACAATATGGTGCCGTGTTTACCCAGTAAAAGCGCCGTAGAAAGGCGAGATGAGCGATATCATTATCCTCAGAAAATATCAGCGTTTGGATTCAGAGCCTAATTAGAGAAAGTAAAAGCAACATGCAGAGCCCCCCGTGGATAAAAGAGGCAGCAGAAACATACTTCCGGTAGCTAATGAGCACCATCAAAGCTACCCACGGGTGGACGAGCGAGGAAAGCTACTTTCGTCTCCCTTAGCCGTTCTTAGAAGGCGTGATCATGGCATGATCTGGCCCTTGCCTGTCCCCACGGGCTGATGGCATGTCTCGCCCGCGTGGACGGGGCATGACAGACTCTCGACAACTCCGGCCCCGGGCGGCGCTTGAAACGCGTCATCCCGCCGGCAAGCGTCCGCCCAACTCTGTCCACCGTAAATAACTGCCACCACGCACCGGCGGCCGCCGCTTCTGGGAGCGCGCCGCGCGCCGTCAGACAAGTTCGCCGACTCCAGCCGGCGTGGGCTCGGAATGGACTCGGTCACGCGGGGAGTTGGCGTCTCGCTCGGCGGATCCGAGGGCGTACAGAGTCGTGTCGGGGGACAAGTTGGCGGTTCTGGCGTCAGTGAACACCGCCGCGTTGGCAAACTCGGTCGGCCGAGCGGCGTCCTAGAAGCGGTGCGCCGCCAGGTGGGACACAATTTGTCTTCGTGTCACACGATCCAGACGTCGCGGAAAACCCGGAATTACATTGCTCTCAGACGTTGGAGCAGACCATTCCGTTGACTGAAAATGAATAGAGAGAAGCTCGACGGAGGGATAGTCGTTACAGTTCTCGGTCGTTTATTTACACGAGCATCAAAGAACAAGGGCAGACAGAACACTCGTTGATTATAAACACGATGCAATAGCCACCACACAAATGGTTTGTACAATGAACGTCTGGAACGAGACACAGGTATTCCACGCGGAAGATAGTCCGACCCTCGTCCCACCCACACTGCTGCGGGCGGCAAATCGACGCGCCCAAACACCGCTATCAGCGGACGCTCGTGCCGGGGCTGGCTGACGTCACAGGTCGGCCGCAGAGCCCAGGATCCGTGGCGCCGAGCAGGGGGAGGTAATCCAGCCAGTGCATTACAACGCCCACCGAACGCCCGCCAGAACAACAGATGGGAGCTCAGACGGCGGCCAAATTATGCCGAGAAGCTTCGCCATTATTCATGAAAGATCAAAATTCACGAATGCAGCACAGAATGTGAAATAATTTCCGTGTTTGAAAGATAAGCCATCATGAGAAACATTGTTTGTTTATACACTTAATAAGTCATAAAGGAATAAATTTTATCGAATGTAGGTAAGTACCACAATTATGAGACGTAGCCTTCCGTAAACACGCCCGAGCCCTTGGCATCTTTCACAGTCTAAGCACACGATTCACCAGTCTTCCGCGCTGTTGACGCAGATCACTTGCCTTTGCTCTTCTTGCGATCATGGATGCTGTACTTATCGTACGTTTTGGTGGGGTCGAACGGCTCCCATCGACTCGCCGGGAAGATGTGCTTGTTACGCTCGTACCAGGAGCGCATCAGCACTTTTCCTGCGTGGGATTCGTCTTTTTCCACCCGCGAATCGGCCAGCATTCGGATGTCGTCGTGGACGTCAAAGTTGAACAGCGGCCCCGACTTGCCGCGAGCCTGAGGAGACCAAAAGAGAATGTGAGAGCGGAATTAACGGTCCAGACATGGTGGGTTATTGTATTTGTGTTCAATTAGTGAAGCCTTTATACCTGACAACCACAAAAGGGCAGGGCGGCGGCATGGATTATTTTCCAACAAAGCAAATAAATCATCATCAGCGATAGGCTTGTAACGGTACCCTCAGCAATAAGATAGCAGCCGTGCAAGTTTTCCCTCTGGTGGCTGTTTGCCTAACTAGTGTTCTCTGCAATGTGCAATCACGGCGCCACCTGTTGCACTAACTACCGCTGCAAAAGGTGGCTCACAGAACCCGGTGACAAAATGGCTCAATGTGTAATCAAAATCACTGCCCCAACTAGAATCGTAGAGTGAAATCTTGCAAGCGCAGCGTTCCCAAGACGTTCCATTATCAAATTAGTAAGCCTAATGCCTGGAAGTATTGACGGCTGTTTAAGCCCGGAAATAAGGAAGAATAAAAATGAAAAACATATGTCTTGAACTTTGGAAAATACGGAAGAAGAGATCAACTGCGCACGATATAACCCAGTAATAAATTTAGCGTGCTGTTCCATAAACCTCTAAACAGCAATAAGCAACTTAATCAAATTATCAGAAACAAAATGACGGGAATAATCAAATTATCAGAAACAAAATGACGGGAATCACCAACAAAGAAAAAGCGACGATCGACGAGAGGCCGGAGGTTAAGGGCCAGCGGTCGGGGGTCAGCGGTCGAGGGACAGCGGTCGAGGGTGAGCGGTCGAGGGTCGAAGAGCGAAGAGAGCACCGAGCTTCGACAGTGGTGGAGGGTCAGCGGTCGAGGGTCTCACCTTGGTCACGATAAAGTCGTAGAAGGTGTAGTGGTGCGGGATGATGAGGTCCTCCTTGACGTACATCAGCTGGTCGCCGGACACAGCTCGCAGCTCCGTAAACTCCTTACGCAGCATCTCCAGACATCGCGACAGGAACTGGTAGATGGAGTTACCTGCGAATAAAACAGCGATATCACACATTGACCATGGGCTATCAAACAAATATAGCTCGTATGTATGCACGGCCATGCACACAAACGTTGTTCACTGATCATTTGTGACACATAGGCGCGACAGGCTATAACAGTAAAACGATAAAATTATGTCTCAGTGATGATTAACAACCCCATTTGCGGCGGCGATGCCGGCTGATAGATTCCTCCCCATTCTCATCCACTAGATTCGTCAACCGATTGGTGGTCAGGGTCACCTATCAGCCAAACAAGCTATAAAAGGTCCACGTCCGTACCGCTATGGCCATCAGCCACACCGGCAGCGACCTATACCATCAGCTGCACCGGTGAGGGAGACCGCTAAGGTAACATTCCACCATTCCTCCATTCTGCCAGTAGTGGCAGCGGGCCGCTCACAGCAGCAGCGGGTGGTTCACAGCGGCCGCGCCCGGTCCGAGCGGCCAATTAGCGGAGTTTGAATCCCCCACACCCCCTTCTAACCCGTCAGGTGGGTCTGCAGACGCACCGCCCTGCTGGGAGCGGACACTGAGGCACCAGTGGGAGCGCCAATCACATTGAACACTCAGGGGGGGATTAGCACACGCACGTAACACTTCTGCGAATTGTAACAAAGCCCTCTAAGTGACCTCGATCATTTGCAAGCGACGCGCGGAACTCGCCGGCTATTTTCGGCTACAGAGTAATGAGACGAACATTCCGTCATTGAGTTTTATCATGATGGCAGGCCGGGGAGAGAACGTCCCGACGGCGGCCAAGGTCACTGCCGGCTCCTCGCTTCGGTCACTGGGTCGGTGGTAGCCTTTCCGGGGCCGGGGAGAGCAGCTGGGTCGTATCACACCGCGGCACCCTGTCCACGGCGGACAGACGTGTCCCTGTTTCTCCGAACATCTGATATGCCTGAATGTCTCAGCTGAGCTGTCCTTCGAGCTAGCATCGCGGAAGGGGAAGGAGACGGGGACGACACTTATCAACTGAGAGTCCGCGGCGCGTGGCCCGGCAGGTGTCGGTTCGTCTGTTCGTACACCGCACGTCGCACGGTTTTCACAGGAGCGGCGCCGCCGTCTGCTCCAGAGACCGGATTGTCAGAGGTCGGTGACTCCGAACGAAGCAGGTTGTTCACACTATCCGCTCCGGACTCCCGGCGTCCGGACTCGTTAAGCCGCTCGACTCTGGGCGGTCCGCTCAGTCTTCTCAATTTCCCCATTTCCTAGGTGGCTGGTTGTGGACGGTCTTTAGAAAGGGATCAGCGATTCTGCGAGGCGTTGCCATAAATGGAGAAAGTGGGTTTGAAACTACTTCCACAGTAGGTGAGGACAGGCCGGAGCTGAGTGAACTGGCTGTGGGAACAACATGGAACAGGTAACACTAAAAACGCTCCTCTCAGTCCGACGAACCCAGTGAACTCAATGAGAAAGTCTGTGTTCTTAGTTTACCGAGTGCTGACAGGGGAGGCGGAAAGGCCCACCTCCGTTTCCAGGAAGAGGCCTCAAATGAAGAGACGTACAGATGACTCTAGCCCTGGCATCCCCTGTTCACCGCAATGCCGCAAACACCGCGTGGTCGCTAAAGAAAAGTAAGCTGCAAAGGCAGATATGTTTGTATAATATTGTGTCTATGCCTACAAATTTTAGTGCAGTTATCCGATTCGACACAAATACTGAATATTGCACAGAGAAAAGCAAAATTGATTAGGAATATGTATATTCATGCTTTAATCATGCAATGCGCTCAAGCCTCAAACGTAAAGTAGGTACCGTAAAGGCTATTTGAGACAGTGAGGGTATTTGAGACAGTATTTAAAGTCGCTATAAAATGAAGATCGTTTGATTTTTTGTGATATTTTTGCTCAGGGAGATGTGGAATCGAGCAGTAAATCGCCTGTGCAAAAATTAAGCATAAATTTCAAACGGTTTTTATTTTATAACAATTTTAAATACTGTCTCAAATAGCCTCACTGTCTCAAATAGCCCCACATTACGGTAATCAACTTGTACTAACACCTGGAATGGACGCAGAAATTCTGAACATGGACGCACAGGCTTAAAGCTAACAAGTCTCATTTCAGATTCATGCTGTAAATTTCTTAGCCACACGGCCCTAAATGTCTGAACGCTCATAAATGTCACATGCCAACGAAAGGTACCACTCAATTCCAAGAAAAACGTGATCCCGACGCATCCAATGAGGAAACATTTCAATATAGCATAAGCCGCATTACTTAATACTTAACTACTTAACTACTATTACTTAACTAGCTACGAAATAGACCCTTTGCACTTTTGTTTTTTAAGCTGGTCAAAGTATGAGTGGTGATGAAATGCTTTTTAGTTTAGATGAGCGGGTGAAGCCTTTAGATTAGGCATATATTGCACCTACATAGCCGAGCTCCTGATGGAATGAGAGCAGTGAGCACTTATAGTCGCGATGAATATATGGGAGGTAGGGTAAATATTTCGAGTTTCATTTTCACGCTAAAACCTTCTTATCCGTCGGTATACAGAATACCAAGTAAATCAATCAAATACCATTAAAGGGACTATCCCACCCTCTAAAATGTTGTCAAAACCAGTTAAATTGTGCCCGACTTTATAGATTGGATGACCATGAACACGGTTCTGGCATTTATTTTTCATTAAACATCTTAGGCTTCCCATATTCCAAACACAAACTTTCAAATATGTGACATCACAGCCCAAAATTACCTCCTTCCCCAGGCCACATTACTGTCATAAAACTGATTCTTTTTACTCTGTAGGCACCACAACAAAGTTCAGACCAAGTTTTAAGCGATTTTTCAACGAACAAACCCATTTAAATCAGGATGACTAAACGAGGTGACGTCACACTAACGGTCGCTCCATGTTGAAGATAGGGCCTTGCACAAGGCCCATTTTCAAATGAAGGGAACGAATTTCTTCAACACCAAGAGGCCGCGGGGGTTGCAACCTAGATAGATAGTAGTTTCTGAACCTCGCCGCAAACTTGGCTATCTCAACTCAAACCCCATGTTAAAGGTGGGATAGTCCCTTTAAACATGTAGGTACAATAAACATGCAACAATCTTGCAAGACCAGCTTTTTCACAGTTTAGACAACTTATTTTATGGGAGGTACATTTTATGGGAGGAATATATGGGAGGTAGGGTAAATATTTCGAGTTTCAATTTCACGCTAAAACCTTCTTATCCGTCGGTATACAGAATACCAAGTAAATCAATCAAATACCTTTAAACATGTAGGTACAATAAACATGCAACAATCTTGCAAGACCAGCTTTTTCACAGTTAAGACAACTTATTTTAGGAGGCCCGGCTTTTATGTAACTTCCAGTCAAATAATCAGGAAAATCCGGAACTTATCAAACCTGTCTGGGATCATCTAAGCGCCGAGAAAAATTAATCCTTAGGTAATCACGCTATGCGGCCACCTACCGACTGGTATTTCCTATCCGTTCCGCTGTGCTTGAAGAATGGTCAATCTCACCCAAACTGAACAGTAGCGAGTGCTGAACTTACGGCGAGTATCGATATAGCTCTAACCCAGGAAAACGAATGAGCCGATGGGGTTTGTCAAATCATGCAACTTTTTTGATCGATTTCTGATAACTGATAACTTATGCTGTTTAACAGGCACCAAGAGGTGACAAATTTGATCGATTTAACTGCTTGGACACCCTACCTATCTTCCGGTCCTGCATCTGATAGATCGATTAAGCACAAAGGAAAAAATAAAGATTCGAAACTAATGGATATCCATGCTCCGAGTCGGGGTTCCCCACAATCATGTTTTCCGTGTTGCGCCGAAAGGGGTCTCGGCACGGGAGGACACAGCAGACACGGATTAGGCACGATCAATGCTAGTCGAGTCTGTATAACAAGGCGTCGTAAATATGTACGTCGTACCCAGCAGCCCGTCTGGTCTGAGTCCGTGCATATTCTCTATCAGTCAAGGTCATCTGCGACGCTACCACCGAAGCCCCAGAATAAAATCAGGTCGAGGCCGGGCCTCTTGCAGGATCGTTTGTTTTCCGATTGCGACGCGGACCCGGTCTGTAAGGGGCGCTGAGAGTATCGTGTCCTGACGATGGACCCGGGCGTCAGCTGAACTGTGTCACGGTCACGTGCACCGTGCACACCTCACAGACGGGTCCATCGGGTAACAGATGCACGTCAATAAACAACACCGAGCCTGTGCAGTGTGTGCAGCGTGCAATGCGCAGCCGTCATTTAGCAGCGGAGATTCCCGGCACGATTGATGCATGCGGCCCGAGAGACAGGATGATTCTGAGGCCAGCCCAGACCGCCGTCTGGATAAACGGGAGGGGCAGAAATTGTATTCATTCACACATACTCTTCTTCGATTCCGAGAAACATCACGTCTAGTGGAATCGAGCATAGTGAGAATTTCAGGACAGATATCAGTAGGCGGAACTATGGTCAAGCGTACCCATTTTCGGGAACGCATTTTCGTTCCCATGTTTGGGAACGATAAACCCAAATATGGGAACGCCATGTAGGCATTATTTAAAACAAGAAAAAGAACCGCTAAATGACGTCCAAAAAATATAAAACGATCGTGAACCGCCTGATATTTGTCTCAATATTGTTGGAAAGAGTTAAATATTGTAAGGCCCATCGTATTTTCAAATCGTTCCCCTATTTCTAAAGCAGTCCATCATCCGGGCCGCGAGCCCAAATTTGGGAACGCTCTCGTACACTGGCGCTGCAAGCGTTCCTTATTATGGGAACGGCGTACCCAATATTGGGAACGATTTCACCGACGCCTTTCAGGGGCTCTTTTCATTAACCCGCGCCCCACTGGGGGGGGGGCTATTTATAGCCCCCCCCCTCCCGTTTTTCTGCAATAACTTCCAAACCGCTTGACGGATCAACGCCAAACTTTCAGTACCTTCGGCTGCATCAATTTGACACCTTGTGTCAAAATTTGAACTTCGTAGCTACCATAGGTCGGCCGGAAATGACGTCAGAGTGACGTCATGTTCATCCGATTTCGACGCAAAACATTGAACCACGGCAATCGCTCCCAAGAGCTCAGTTTTTAAGCTAGATCCAATTTCTTTGCATGAAAGGACTCAGAATTGACCGCGCTATCAAACTGCTATCTCGGATTTTCAAAGTTTCGAAAATTTTGAAAATTTTATATAATATTCAAAATTTATATTTTTAGGTACATTTTTTCAAAAAGTTTGTGACTTTTCGAAAAAAACCGGAATATATGTGACAGAACGCATGATTATGACTAACTCTAGCAAGTTTTAGCTAAATATCTTCAAAAATGGCCAAGTTATACGCATTATTGCAAAAAATTCACAATTATTAATTTTTCAAATCAATTTTTCAGTACGTATTTGACATCGTACACCAATATAAATGGCACCATCGTGTTCCTGAGCTAAAACTGCATCCAATAGACACCTTTTTTTGTTGAAAAATTTTAACTTCAAAATTTGACCTTTTTTGACCTGAAAGTGACCTGACCTAAGCTAAATTCGACTCAAAATGACCTCGAATGACACAGACGACATCAAATTCGAAATCCACGGCCTAAATGGACCATAAAACATGTGTCACCTGACCGACACATGATATAATATTTTCGTGACCTGTGATGACCTGACCCTGACCTGAAAATCAAAGTACAAGTTTGGTACCCTCAAGGTATCTAGAGCATCTGTTCACGAGTGTGGAAACCAAAAATGAGCCTGATCTGACTTGTAAGACGGCGGCCAGAGCCCAAAATGTGAACAAGCCAAAATGCTAATAATTTTTACTTTGAACTGACCTGTGACGTCATCGGTGACCTCGTGGTCAATGAAATTAGGTTTCGCTCGACAGTTTTTCCGGGGCTATCAGACGCCGTTTGAATTTCGACGATCGGCCTAGTAGTTTCGGAGTAAGGAGGGGGGGCTATGAATAGCCCCCCCCCCCCAGTAGGGCGTGTTATACACAGACCCCAGTGGGGCGCGGGTTAACAAGCATCACGTCCAACGCCGCAAATCATTGTTAACACAACAATCATCAGGCAAGACCGTCGCATGTTTCGCCCGGTCTTCTGCGCTTTTATTCCCGTTGATCTCGCAGCGGGCACGCCCCCCTCTGCAGGATTACGTAATTCACAACGCTCAGCGATGTTCAACAAGGTCTTCCATACCTATATCCACCGTCCGCGCCGAGGGTGGAGACATGTCAAGCACCTGTCTGTTTATCACCGATAGTTGACGAGCACAAGGAAGTATCCAAAAATGGGAACGCTGAATATGTTACACCCTCAAAACACCTAGTCCCAATGAAAATCTAATTTTTTCCTTTCTTAGTGAGTGTAAGTGGCAAAAGGCCTGGTAGGATGGGCACGAGGAATGATCGAAATCAGCATAAAAATTATAAATAAGCCACACAGAGCGACCTATATAAGAGAAATTCCCCCAAAACGATCATGCTTAGAAACACGGAAGACAAAAACCACGCTCATGACGCTCCTTATAAAACAACGCTAAACAGCTAGCACAGTTAGCATCCAAATAAAATATGTCTTTCCGGGCTGATTAAATACAGCTGAATAATTTTAAACCACTGAAACTGAGTTTACAACAGTAGTTCGGTAAAATCACTGACGTTCCACGCGGTCGTGCGCCCCGACACCAAAAGTCAACAATATTGCCTCGGGACTGTCCGCGTGTTCGCTTGCATATGTCAGCATCTGGTGTCGCTAGTATGAAACTTCATAACCAGGCGAAAATTATTATACTTGACCTCAAAATGTAAAAACGCTTCATTTTCCTTAAAATTGCATGTTAAATGTAGTATAACCCATGTTTTCACCATTCCGTCATTTCAAATAATCATTAAAAATATCATTCGACGGTCAATTTCCTTGTTCAACGGTCAGATTAAAGATAATTTTATAGAGACTTAGTAGATACTTAAATAAGCGTGCACTTTTTTGAGACGTGGTGCACTTTTGAGTTTTCGTGGACGAACGGCCGAAAAATTGCCTTCCATTCTCATAAATGGGAACGCCCGTTCCCATATTTGGGAACTCCGTTCCCAAAAATGGGAACGTTCCTTTATTTGGGTACTCATGACCATAGTTCCACCTACTGATATATCAGCCTTTCGCACCCTATGGCCGATCTGATCAACATCGATCAAACTAACGTCACCGACCATGAATTATTAATTAATCATGTGGAAGATGACAAGATACCTCAAACTAAATCCTGGTTTTCTGAGAATTCGTGACCATATACCCACATAGGTACACCACCAATATGTAGATGAGCACTTTGATAATACCAAGATATACCAATCCATAAAGAAAAACAGCGACAAATAATGGGCGAAACCTTCGCATATTTCATCAGCGGATCTTTCCTTCGCGGTGACAACCAGTAGGATTAGTCAAGAGAGATTAACCGCACTTACGTTATTTCATTGAAGCCTTAAAACTCCCCGATCGGTCTATTGCAGCCGATGTAAAATTAGTCATTCCCGATGGGTTTGAAAACGACGGCACTCGCCCAAACCAGTCCGATATTGCCTCCCTCTCTGATGTCAGCTCGTGCCCAGACTGTTACCTGGCAGCCCTTCCCTCCTGGCGCGTGAACTAGGGCTCATATCTCAGCTCGAATCTGCCTAGTCATTCACACTTGCCGTTGTCATAATGATTCGGCTGTGTTGCCGAAGAGTGGGCCGGGATTGCATTGGGAGAGCGACCATGTGGGGTCATTTTTGCCCAATGCTGGCGAGTCGTCGAAGCGATTACCGCAGGGATTAGGGCGGAGCCGGTGCAAACAAACACTGCTCCTGTGGCGACCGCCGGCGGACACTTATGTAATGTCCGGTCTGAGCAGAAAGACATTGCGCGCCAGGCAGCCACCATTAGCCGCCACAAAAAGAATTGCCTGCCATTATTTATCAAAATTAAATATCGTCAAGAATAATTACAAAATAAACCAGTACACTTTCAGCGGTATAGGCGAGCTGACTGGAAATTCGGAGAAAAAATTGGCAGCATAAATCTGAGAGCATGTTATTATAAAGAACCAGCATACCCTTTACATTACATCTTGGCTCGTAATCTATACCGTGAATCAGCAGCACTGGCGAATCATATTTGAGCTTTGTGTTCGGGGAATCCAATCAGTATCTAACAGGTTTCCGACGGACGGTTAAATCTAATGACAAAATTACTGTATTGAGAAGGAAGCGGTGCCAGCTATTATGTAACCCATGGTCACTGCTGCAAAGCCGCTGATTATAATCGGCAGAGTCACTCTATATAAAAATACAGACGTTCACCTGGCGGAAACTGATAATAAAAGATGAATCCGCAAACAGGAAGAAAACCTCTTTTGTCAAATTACCAAATTTCTGATGTTCTAATCCTAAAACCTCGCTCGTGCCATGCTAAACTTTCCCCGATGATGAAATGTATTATGCCATGTCGCTCCCTATCTCATTCTCATTTGGAAGTTGCAGCAAAGTTGACAGAACCCCATAACTAGTAGACGAATGAAAGCTGAAAAGTCGCAAACGCAAGATACCAGAAACACACCCAAATCGGAGGAACTCCGCGCACACTGCTACTTTACGTCTGTCTTGGATAGAATTTTATGCACGGTTTAACTGAAAACTGGACACCTTGATGAGATGACGCGGAGCGCCGACATAACTCAGTTCTAGAGAAAGAAGATTAATGGGATCAAACGCACAGGATGAGGTCTTAGAGACGAATATTTCCGTTACTTGGGCAGGGCAAGACAGAGGGTGCGATGTAGGATGACTTCGCACAAATTGACTTCACAGCTGCCTAAACGGAATGCACACCAGGAAATGAGCAGCAATTTCTACGAAGATGCTAATGAATTAGGAGTTTGTGGTCTGATATGCCTAGAGCGCAACCACCATCGCAGCCCAAACAGCAATCAACGATATACGCCACATACCCGCGGTATGTCACACAATTACGCATAACTGACCAAAAAAAAAAAAAAAAAAAAAAAAACACCAAAGAACCTCTAGCCCTCGTGACGCCCGCGACTGACCTTTCTTCATGCGCAGGCTGCGCCGGTGACCTGAGCCGTCCCAGTAGGAGAAGGTGATCTCGATTTCCTCGTTCTTGAGCGCCTCCTGCTTCTGCTCCCACTCGAGTCGCAGCTGCTCGCGGAGTTCATTCTCGTGCTCTTCTCGCTCACGATCGCGCAGAAATGACGTGTCCACGTCAGGGTTTTTACCCAGTTTTCTGGGTATTAGTTTTGGCGCCTGTGAGGACGATTTGGCCGGCACCAGAGCGTTGGAGGAGGACGGTTCGGAGGACGGTTCGGAGGACTGCGAGGACTCGTCCGCCGCGTCCTCAGCGGCCTTCACCGCTGGACGGTCTCCGTCGGACTTGTCCTCGTCCTCTTCCCCTTCCTCATCCTCTTCGTCCTCGTCAGGGTTGAAGGACAAACTCTGAATCTGGCGGCACACAGAAGCTGGGATCAGCAGAGTCGTGGCGATCTACCCCAGCCATCACCATTAGATCGTTAATCGACAGGACCTAAGACATGCCTGTCTTTCCAAATCATACAGTGCAAAAGATAAACGAGCAAGTTGCATGATGGAAAGATATGAAAAGGTTGTAAAAGACGCAATAACTGACAAAGACCACACCAAAAGCAATGAAAATGCGTCATATGACGTAACCACAATCATAGATAACAGTAGAACTGGAAAAGTAGAAAAGTAGAAAGAACAGTAGAAAGTAGAACTGTTCTACTGTTATCTATGCCACAATCTATTCACCGGTCGTACAGACTCACCTGTTTCTTTTGCCGGTCCTTTTTGGCCTGTTTGGCGTCGATGGCCTTCTGTCGCTCGCGCTCTGCCTCGCGCTGTTTTTTGGCCAGCTCCTGCTCCCTCTCCTGGACCACCTTCTCCTGACGGGCCTTCATCTCGTCCAGCGTGACCAAGCCGATGGTGGACGTCTGAGGGAGAGGGAGGTCAGCGGTCAGACGTGAGTCAGCGGTTAGAAAGTAGGGAGTAGGGTTCGACGGCAGGGGTTAGAGTTAGACGGCAGGTCAGCGGCAATACGATACAAGTGAGAGGTCAGACGATAAAGGTCAGCGGTTAGACAACAGGAGGTAGAGGCCAGACGACAGGTCAGCAGGTCAGTGATAGGACATGGGTCACCAATAACGCCAGAAGGCAGGTCATTTATCTAGCGATTGGCCAGGGTCAGACGACTCCATTGACCATCCGAATCCGACGGCAGAGGTCACCAGTCCGGCGTTAAGGTGCCAAACGGTGGTCAGAGTGAGTGCTCTACAAGGTCCAAGGAGAGCGTGCAACAGTAAGGCGAATAAGTGGAAAAGGTCACCAGGGGCGGGTGATGCAGACATCACATCAGGATTTAATAGATACGATAAAAAATGGCAGCTCTGGGTAAAGCATCTCGAGAGGAAAAAAAGCCGGAAGGAAGGTTCAGCAGGATGGTATTACCTTTTAGCCACGACAAAGCTCAAATGCCACACTGGTCAAGCGGATCATATATTGAGCAGTCTGTAATGAATAATAAGCCGATGTAGGCCGAACAGTTGTCAGCGAGCGAGTGGGACGGATGTTATGAAAAGATCAGACTTACTTATAGGCAATCACATCAAACTGTATATTACGACACGGCGGAACACCGCCGGAAAATCACAAAATGTTAAAGGGACTATCCAACCTTCTAAAATGTTGTTAAAACCAGTTAAATTGTGCCCGACTTTATAGATTGGATGACCAGGAACACGGTTCTGGCATTTATTTTTCATTAAACATCTTAGGCTTCCCATATTCCAAACACAAACTTTCAAATATGTGACGTCACAGCCCAAAATTACCTCCTTTCCCAGGCCACATTACTGTCATAAAGCTGATTCTTTTTACTCTGTAGGCACCACAACAAAGTTCAGACCAAGTTTTAAGCGATTTTTCAACGAACAACCCCGTTTAAATCAGAATGACTAAACGAGGTGACGTCACACTAACGGTCGCTCCATGTTGAAGATAGGGCCTTGTACAAGGCCCATTTTCAAATGAAGGGAACGAATTTCTTCAACACCAAGAGGCCGCGGGGATTGCAACCTAGATAGATAGTGGTTTCTGAACCTCGCCGCAAACTTGGCTATCTCAACTCAAACCCCATGTTAAAGGTGGGATAGTCCCTTTAAAGGCCCTGGCAAACCATAAAAGATGCCGATGCTACTATTGACATTTCAGAAAGTCAATGAAGAAACGGGATATGAGAGAAAGGTATCCGACGTTGCGCAAGAGATATCATTTGACAGCAGGAAACGTCCAACTCGCTTAGCGATAACGTCAAGACTGAACGCTTTACAATGAGTTCAACGACTTCCGCTATGGGGATGGGGAGTGGGTGTGAAAGTCGGCGTGCGAACCGAGTAATATCACTTTAAACTGGTCTGTCGGTGTGAGCCATCGCTTCCCAGCCAGGTGCACCGACAGTTTGAACTGCGTCATCGATAGCAAAGATTACACACTACCTCCGACTGGCACCCTTCCCCCACGCACCGCTGTCAGTCCTTGTGAAACCGCCGAAATCTGGACAAGACCGCTTAGTGAAGCCGGCGCATAGCCGCACGCGCGCAGGGGTGTCTAAGAGCCCCCCCCTCTCCCCACTATACAGTGGAATTACGCCGCATTGCGGTAGGACTGCGTTACGCCCGTCGGGCCGGTCGGGCGGGCCGCTGGCTCACTGGCCCGCACGGGGGCCGCTCGGCAGCGGCGAGTCGCCGGCGGCAGCGGCAGACAGGGCTCTGAGTCAGGCCCGGGCGGACGCGCCGCGCGACGCCGCTCGCCGAGACACGAGTGCGACACGAGAGAGGAACCAGTGAGGCACGCGGACCGAACGAGAGAGGACGGTACGAGAGAGCAGCCGGGTCATAACGAGACTGATGAAGTAGTGTGACTAACGTGCGGCAGTTCAGCAGAGCGTGTTGTGTGTGAGACATTTGGTGAATCAGAGGACAGTGAACGGACGGTGGTACGCAAATCTTCCCCGCTGCAGCCACCGGCGGTGGCCGGCACGACGTTTTCTGTGACCTGTGACCCGCACCAGCCGCCACCATGATCGAGGGAGCCGTGATGTGGACCAGTCTGGAGACGGCCGAGCTGATGGCGCTCTGGCGGCGCACCGAGACACAGCAGATGTTCCGCAGCTCGGGTCGCAACCTGGCCATCTGGGAGCGACTCGCCGAGGAGCTGCTGGAGCGCGGCTTCTACCGGACGGCGCACCAGTGCCGCGCCAAGCTGCACAACATGGTCTGCCTCTACCGAAAGGTGGAGCGCGGCGAGCTGCCCCGCGCGCGCTGCCGCCACTACGATACGCTGCGAGGGGTGCTCAGCGCCGGCTCGCGTGAGGAGCTGGAGCGCTTCAACGCGCCGTGGGAGGAACGCTGTCGCCGAGAGCGGCTGCTGCGTGAGCAGGAGCTCAGTCAGCTCAACAAGCTGCCGGCAGGAGACCGACACAGTCCAGGGCAGACTCAACTGAGTCCAGGACAGACTCAGCTGAGTCCAGGACAGACCCAACTGAGTCCCGGACAGACCCAGCTGAGTCCGGGACAGACCCAGCTGAGTCCCGGGCAAACCCAGCTGAGTCCAGACCATCCACAGCTCAGCCCGGCCACGGCAGGTTCCCGCTCAGCCTCCTCCCCACTCGGCAGTGCCTCCAGTACCGGTCGGCGTCCGCCTCCCACCCTGGTGCCGCTCGCCGATCAGGGAAAGGCACAGCGGAGACAGCTGCCCGAGCTGCTGCCGCTGAGCGCGCTGTCCCCGGATCGTGCGCAGGTACGACCATCTCTGTCCCCGGGCTTCGAGCAGCAGCAAACCGTGATTTCGCCGGGCTCCGTGCTGCCGAGAACCGCAGCTCGGAAGGACAGCCGGACTAATGAGAGCGTGTCCAGCCAACGGACAGCTTGCTCAGCTGAAAACGAGGTCAGCAGTCAACAGCTCGACCTTCCAACCGATCTGTCAGTGAGAAACGTTTCCAGAGACGCGACTTCTGGTGTCAAACGAAAAGCTGAGGAAGATCTATCACTTGCAAAGAGACTGCCCGGATCGGCATTTGTCAGAGTTATTCCCGAGGCTCTGCTACGCGCTGGATTAGGCAACATCGACTTCGAAAGGCGAGATGTGTACAAAATGGGGCAAGACGCAGAGAGTGTTCGGCGACAGCGACTGGCCTCGGCGCTCGCGTTCATGCGCGAGACGGCGGCCAGTTTAAACGGCCTGCGTGTCGAGCGCTGTGAGAAAGAGGTGACTCCTGCTCCTAGCCACTGGGAGAGGCCGACAGACCTACGACTGGGTCCAGCCGACCTGAGGAAAAGAGACGACACAGAACAGAGGACCGACAGGTTCCAGGAGAGGGACGGGCGATACGGGAGAGACGACAGCGTGCCGTTCCGTACTGTCCACTCGTCGGCAGAGACAGAAGACATGCCACTGTCGCTGGTGACCACCCGGTGTTCTCGTTCACCGCCGCCGCAGCAATCGTGCCGTCTGATCATCAGCAGC
Organism: Amphibalanus amphitrite; assembly: GCF_019059575.1. NCBI lineage: Eukaryota > Metazoa > Arthropoda > Thecostraca > Balanomorpha > Balanidae > Amphibalanus > Amphibalanus amphitrite. Next base: position 517,276 of record NW_024881677.1, read on the forward strand.
TCCCGGTCACGCTCGCCGGCCTCACCCCACCGTCTTATTATCAACGACGACTCGGAAGTCGGCAGTTCAACGTCCCCACCGCCCGGCGTCCCAGCGGCACACCCAGCTATCTCTGTCGGCCACTGTCACCCCGTGTCGGTGGTACAGTGTAGCACACCCCCGCCCGCCCACTGTCAGTCGGTGGTCGGCCGACTGTGCCGCTCGCGCGCCAGCTCCTCGCCGTCCCCTCCGCGGACGATCGCCCCCGGCCCTCCCCACGCAGAGGCTCCGCTGGTCGGGCTGCAGCATCAGCGACTGATGGGTCTGCGCGGCTCACCTGAGCTGCTGAAACCACAAAAACCCACCAGCGGCTTCACAGCCTGGCAGACGGCCGAGCCATCCGTGGTCACCTGGCGGCGGGTTCATGAACTACTGTCTGACGCGACCGGCGCACAGATGGCGGCCTACCCATTTCTCGGAACCCCGGTAGCACTGGACATGAGGTGATTGAGTGGCTGCAGCGGTGCCGATTGTGTACAATAACGTCCTGAGCGCTGCCGCAATGCAGAGTGCAACGCTCGCTTGATCGTTACTGAGGCTTATCGTTACTGAAATAGAATAGAACGCCTCTCACTGAGCCGAACCCAAGCCGTGGGCGGCACCAGATTACCATTGTGGCGACCGATGTGCTGAAACCGATGTTTGCAATCTTGTCCCAAAGGCCCAAACCAATCAAGATGCCATTTCCGATACATTAACTGTATATGTTGCTACTTAGGCGATCTTTATCGTGCAGCTTTCACGGGAGAGCAGAGTGTTTGCTGAAATTTCTAATTTTAAATGTACATTCCTTGTTATGAGCTTTTTGCACGATGGCCGATGAATAAGGAATGGCTCGCTGCTGTTTATGATTTGTTGATGATTGTTATGTTCCGTGTACATGTGCATGTCAGCATGAAATACAACCTGGAAATGACGTGATGTTTTCTATAAAAAAAAAATGTAAATGCCTATGTAAATCAATGAGAAGTTAAGCCGAAGAACATCTATAAATAAAGTTCTTTTTGTACAAAAGGGCGATTCATCCACAAAAACCGACACGGATATCGCTCAGACGAGAAAACACATACCTACATTACTAGTAAAAGGGTAAAAAGGGGCCACGAAAAGCTACTGAAAACGGCTATGGCTTAAAAACTAACAACTCGGCTATAAGACCGACGAAGCACAGTGATTCGATCTTTTGTTAATTGTCTTTCAACTGAGCAAAAATAATAGATTGTGACCATCGCGTCAGTATCAAAACTGTGCGCTAGTTCGGGACTGACTGAATGCCTGACATCGAAAAAGTGTGTGCCGAGTTATAGAGAGAGCACGAAATGTCCACGATATGATAAGGAACTCTCAGGTCCATGGCCGAATAGCAGGATGGGCATAGGCGGCGGAACGGGGAGCGCACCGGGGCACCGTGCCCCCTTTGATTTTGGCATTTAACATTAGCCCTATGGGCGCTGCATGGAAAGAATGGGACCAAAAGTCGACAGTGCCCCCCCCCCTAATTGAAGGTGTTCCGCCGCTACTAAGCATGGGTGTTTTGTTCCTAGTCCAGCAAGGAATAACTCACAAAAACAATGCTTTCTAGACTCGATTCAAGACCACATAACCCTGCAAATATCTGCAGACTACTGAAGAAAACGGCTAAAGCACTCGGTAGCGACTTCGATTGAAGCAATGCCGAGTGCCGACATTCAACAGTCAGAATAATTGATTTATTGTGCTTATAGCATATACACAACAGCAACGATCCATGGATGACATCCCGAATCATACGTGGCTGTAATAACAATAAGAAAATGAAAAAAAAAACAGCAAAACGTGTAGTGTAGCCTACTGTCGCCTCATATGGCCCTTTTTTCTTCACAAAAGCCACGCTAGTCTGAATTGTTACCGCCGAGCCGGTAGCTCAGAGCGTCGCTCTCTCGGCGGCACGCGCCGGTGAGGGTGCCGCGCCCGCACCGCGGCCCCGAGGCCGGTACCGGTGCGGTCAATGCACACATATACACACAGCCGACAGCACGCCTCAGCCGCCGACAGCGAGAGAAGCGCACCAGCTCGAGAAGCACCGACCGCGCCGGCCGTGTTGTAACACCCACTTCCTGTTTGGAGACCGGTAGAGGCAGCATGTCATACCGACATGGATTTAGATAGAAAATCGGCCAAAAGCCGATTCGAACAAGATTTCGCAGCAACTGGGGAAAGCTTAAAAGCAGGACTTAGCTGGACAGACCACCTTTCTACGTGATCCATCCAGAAAGATAACCGTCAAAGTCCTCCTGTTATGATGGAAAACAATTTCTCTACAGCTATGTGGCGAGACGAGAAATGGGTGAAAAGGTAGTACGACCTGTTATATTTTTGGATTTCACCGGTGCTATATGTCCGCAAAACATGTCCTCATACGGGTTAAAGGGTTTAACATGCCAGTATCACAAAAAGTTGGTCACGAAGCCAAAGTTTATACGTTTAGATAATTGGCATTACGGTTGCCACTTCTGCGAGACATTTGTGCCTATAGGTTTAAACAGTGAAAAGATGTTAAGCACTCAGACTTCGAATCTTATAACTGAGCTACCAACCACTTCAACAGAATAAGAATCGTTGAGTTGAAAGGGCGTTAAAATATTTGTAGAGAAGAGCTGCACCGAGTGGATCATCAACAATCTTGCTTCTATACCCACGCGACTTGAGAACTAAAAAGTAAAATTTAACACGAGCTCGATAGCGGCTTCTCATCTGACTTTCAACAAAAATAGCAAGTGTTGAGTATCCATGACAGGTTGGATGATGATGTAAATAATAAACCAAATTATTACAAATGCATTCAAATATATTCAAAAAGACACACAAAGCTTTCGGTTCATGGAACCTTGATCACTGTGCAAATACTATATATGGCCTTGGTGCAAATGAGTACCTATAACAATCGCTGTAACCGTCTAAAAATTCTTTGAAATTAATCAGCCGCGTGTTTTCTTCTTCTGCTGGTCTACCACCGATTTTGCTGCCATTGACGACCATGTGATAAATCCGCTCCTACTGTTAAACGTATCACGTGTGATGATGTGGGCTGCTTCCAGGACCTTCCTTGTACCTTTCTTTATATTGTTTTCTAATATCTTCGTGCCGTCCCAGTCAGGTAAGTGGTTACACTTTTCTATATGCAGTACTATTGCATTTGATGTTCGGTGAAATTTTACATCGCTTCTGTGTTCCTTCAAACGAACTTCCACCCCTCTTCCCGTCTCCCCAACGTACGTTCTTTGGCACCCTTTGCATGGTATTTCGTAAACTACACTTTTTTCATCACTGGTATAGTGGTATCTTTTTTGGTTTCATGGTGCTTGACTAAATCTTGAGTTTTCTTTCCTGTTACTGTAGCTACTTTGATATCTGACTTTTCAAGTGTTCTTACTATGATATCAATATTTTTCGAATTTGGGACCGAAATCCATCTCTTTCTTTTGTTGGCTTTTCTTCTCGTGTCATCTTCGTGTGCTTTGTTCGCACGTTGTTCGTCTCTTCTGTTGGCATCGCCGCCGTTTGCTTGGTTCGCGCGTCGTTCGTGTCTTCTGTCGGTCTCATCTCCGTGTGCTTGGTTCGTACGTTGTTCGAGTCTTCTGTTGGTGTCATCGTTTTGCGCTTGGTTCGTTTCTTGTTCGTATCTTCTGTTTTGTTCGTTTCTTCGATTTTTGATTTTTTCGGCGTTTTCTTTTTGTTTGATTAAAAATCCTCTGGGATATTTCAGTTTTTCGAACGAAGTATAAATATGATTGAACTCCTCCTGAATGAATTCATCGCTGCAGATTCTTAGCGCTCTGAGAAAGAAACCGATAACTATTCCGCTTTTCGTCCTTTGACTGTGTGCTGAGTAAAAGTGCACATAATCCTCTTTGTTTGTCGGTTTCCTGTGGACTTTGAATTTGAAGCCTGCGGCTGATTTTACAATGCAAGTATCTAAAAACGCCATCTTTTCTTCTTGTTCTTCTTCAACTGTAAATTGGATGTTTGGATGAACAGCATTCAGTTTGTTTAGCGCTTCAGAAATGTCAGTTTCTTTCGGAATGATTGCTAGTACGTCGTCTACGTATCACAGAAGCGATGTAAAATTTCACCGAACATCAAATGCAATAGTACTGCATATAGAAAAGTGTAACCACTTACCTGACTGGGACGGCACGAAGATATTAGAAAACAATATAAAGAAAGGTACAAGGAAGGTTCTGGAAGCAGCCCACATCATCACACGTGATACGTTTAACAGTAGGAGCGGATTTATCACATGGTCGTCAATGGCAGCAAAATCGGTGGTAGACCAGCAGAAGAAGAAAACACGCGGCTGAATAATTTCAAAGAATTTTTAGACGGTTACAGCGATTGTTATAGGTACTCATTTGCACAGTGATCAAGGTTCCATGAACCGAAAGCTTTGTGTGTCTTTTTGAATATATTTGAATGCATTTGTAATAATTTGGTTTATTATTTACATCATCATCCAAAAATAGCAAGGTTTAAATCTAAATTGTGCAAAGCATCAAAAACCTCGTTTACGCTTACTGAACCACCTCACAACGCCCTGTTGCCCACTGCTACTCTTGCACTCATGCAGACGAGACTTCAAGGATCATTTTGCAACATATTTAATGCGGCAATAACTGCAATGATGATCTCGCTGAGACATTAAAGGTCATATAGTTATGTGTAGGCAGATACTGACGAGAGCTGAACGTGTCGCAAACAAAATATGCACGATTGCTAAACATATCCCCGAGATAATGTGACAAAGCAAGTAGAATGAAGGAAATATTCCCAAATCACAAAAAAATAACATAAAGCCACAATGCATCAAATTGATGCGGCTCTCCGACATAACTGGTATCGATTTTCACTTCCGTCGGTACGTTGCCGATCTTTGCCAGCACAAATGGCGATTTTGCCCCGACAATGGAGTCACATATCAGATCCATTAGACCGGCGACCCTCTGGTGTTTCACCCGGGCACCGGAAACTTCAGTCACATTTATCTACTTACTGCGGTCTCATGAAAAGCAATACCACCACGTCTACTGAGAAAACCTTACAACATTGTCACGGAGAGTCGTGCTAACAGATTTGATTGAGCTTAGGAGCATCGTAAGCGAAGCGGTTATTCGAGGCACGGTGGCTTCAGAGGTGTACCACGAACGCATTTGAAATATAATGTCTCAACAAGACTGTTATGAGAGTCTCGTAAAACAAAACAAGCTATTTGTATTCCTAAATCAGTAAATAAGCACTACTAAACGAATCAAAAGCCACACAGCAACAAGCCGCCCTGCTGAATCACATCCTCGGAAGATTCACCGGAAGAAGGCGAAACTGGGCTGCACGCGGCGGTCCCGTTCTGAGCCCGGCCCGGCTGTTTCTCGGAGCCCGGCCGGCCGGTGCGGAGCCCGGTCCCGTGTTCGTACCGACAGGACAGGTCTGGCAGCGTTTCTCCCGGCGGCGGCGGCTCGGTTCGCACTCAGACCTGATCCCACCGACCGGCCCAGAAGGAGGCGGTGCTTCTCCTCCGAGCGGGCAGTCCCCACCGCGACACAGTAGGCCGGCGATAAACCGGAGGACCGCTAGCCCGGCCGGGTGGGTGTGAACTGGTCCAACCGCGCCGTCACGCGCTCAACACCGATTTACGACCGTTAATATCTTCAGTGAGGTGGCAGGGATAGGCAAAACGGTAATAGCTCCGTGCAGTTTGCGAAACAAGACGCGTTTAGCCCCGTTCCGAGTACCTAGTAGAAATATGCGAGAGAATATATGACAGATGAGCAAGATCTCACTGAAATATAGTATCTCGACTGCGTTTTTTGATGTATTGAATATTGGCTTTTGGAAGGGTTGGAGACACGAGGCATCTGCAGGCCATCAATAAATATGTATCAAGACTCAAGTAAGCAATCACCCGAATTGGAATCATACGAGCAGGATTTTTCAGTGGTTAGTTTCAATTTTTCCGAGGATAAGCCAAACTATAGAGCCTAAAAGAGTTAACATAAAAGAAGTAGACAGAAAAGTTACTTTTAAGACGACTTTTTAACGCAAAGTAGCATGAGTTCGTCGCTCTCACCTTTTGCAATATGGCAGTAGCTTTGTGCTCAGCAAAACAAAAAGTGAATAACCGTTTTCTAGGACTGCACTGACGTAAAATGTGGGATATGATCGCAAGATACGTATCTCGGCATTGGGACACGCATTATCTGGCCTAAAAGAACAGGTTTTGAACTGCATCATCCATCTTAGCATAATTGGACAAATGGCTGAGCGCGTCCGGTTCGGAGAACCAGACGAAAGAACAGATAGATACCGGCATCTAGAAAGGACAGCGCAGGTTGGGTATCAAACATTACTTTAATGGTCTGGGTTATCAGATACATCACAGGTATTGAAATGAGGCTAATCTTGCACGGCTTGTATGTATTGTCATGTAAGTGCGACAAACAAACAAACAATGCATCAGATAAGTATTCTCACACGAGCGCACACCTTCCTTAGACAAGTTAATTCCTTCAAAAGAACTGACACCACACATGAAAACGCATGGACGCGATGTGGAATTACCAGAGGTAAAACCCGTTCCGAGTCTATGACATGATCCCTTGTATGTGCCAACGTTCATCCTATCCCGCCAGCATGTGAAAGTGCAAAGTCACCTCAAACAACAGCTGTCAGAGGGCAGAGAATAACGAAACAACCCCTCAGGACGCCGGATTTGCCATCTGCATAGGCGCACCGGCCCCGGTTTGAGGCCTGTCATGCGTGAGCGCAAACAGCCGAGCGGACGGACCGGAGTTGCCAAACGACGGTGGCTCAGCTCGGTTGCCAGTTTTGCGCTGAGTCCCCATGTCTGCGGTCAGAGCGTCGCCAGCAGACACCCGTTTGACCTGACCTGAGCGGGGTATCAGCCGAGGCGCAACTCTTACTCAAAACCGCCACCAGTACCGAGTACCAGCAGCAACAGAGGGTAAAAATATGCAGCACCGCTTGTCGCAGCCTTCAGATACATTATAACTGACGGTCTTGAGAAACGTACGAGCATCAACCTCTTGGTCCCATCGCCACCACCAACCATTGGCACAAGCATTGACCAGGCTACAGTCCCTTTAGAATTCAAACAGTGACTACATGCGGATAGCACGCGGATAACGCAGTAATGAAATGCGGCATCCCTCATCTCCACATGCCCAACAATAATCAGGCATGTCATGTGCGACATACGCCGATCGGATACCAGGGTCGGCCCCAGTATGGCGTACGGGCCAGTGCGGTGCTGCTCGAGGATCTCTCGAATGGGGCGAAGTTTGCCACCTTACGCCAGGCAGGTCACCTAACGCCAGGGCCCTGTTTCACGGTACGACGCTACATTGCGCTACGCAATATACCCTGCGCTACGCTACGCTACGATAGGTATTGTTGAGGCGTTCGAGACGAATAAGCCTCAACACTCCAGCGTTGCGCATCTGAGTTTGTTGATGTTTCCATGGAAACCCAGCACACCGATACGCGTAACGCGCTGTGGCGTCGTGCCGTGAAACAGCGCCCAGTTAGGTAGCGCCAGCGGCGGACTGTCGGTATCAGGGCGAAATAAAGTCGGCATCGACGGTGGACTAAGTCGGTATCAGGGCGGAATAAAGTCGGCATCGACAGACTTCTCGAGCAGAGTCGGAAAATTACCGGCAGCCGGCGCGATCCTCACATCTCGACCGTGACAGGGGAAGAACCGAACCACGACAGCCCAAATCTCCGGAGACGGAACACCGCCGACGGCAGAACAGAGCAGCGTGGGCGTCACGATCGCATCCATCCCGCGGCATCTATCGGACGCCAATCCTCTCCGACGTCCGGCGCGCAGCGTTAGGCGGCGGCGATGGCTCGGCGGCGCTCCCGGGGACGCCTCCATCCGGCGGTCCGGGGAGCGGACCTTGCACGGGGCGCTATTTTGGGACGTGACGACGTGCCGACCGCACTGCAGGACCGGATCGGACGACAGGAATTACCAAACCGCCGTATTAACGAGCATGGCTGCGGCTAGATACCAATCAGCTATTTTAGCCAGCTAAGGGTTCATGGGGTACAATGGATGCTTGTTAGATTCGTACGATGACATATTATCATTGGATTAATCCATAGCAAAACCGGAGGTTGCAGGCTTCAATATCTATAGTTATCGTTGAGACCTTGGCAAAAATCATATCCCAAACTAAATTGCGGTAACCATCGTTCTTACCGCGTTGATCCGCGGTGATAAAAAAAAAATCAATTAAATGCAAGGCACTATAGGGAAATTCGAGAAATAATGTCGAAACTTTTCAGCAATGGTTGCATCAATTGTTGTGGCATTACTAAGTCAAGTCTTCAGATTACAATCACTTACTGACCAATGTCGCTTAATAATTCAATTCCTGTTGCTTATTTCGCCATTCAGCAGTGTTGCAATGAATATGGGCGACGACGACACTAAAGCCCTGCATTCATCCTTGGTATTTACAAATCAACGCCTCACTTCCAAGTAAGACAGTCCAACAATGTATGCCTAGAGGATCAGAGATGAAACAAGAGGCAGCACTTTCAGCCCATGGCTTGCGCTATCGATGGTCTCCGATGGGTGTTTCATCACCCACCTTTGACGAACAGTTAAGCTACCAGCTAATTCTATCCATGTAACACTTGGCTAACTGGTGCGTCATCTCACTATAGGTGGGGTTTGATATCGCGAATTAACCAGAAAGATGCCCGATTAGGTTAACTAGCTTCCAGATGCTCATAAGCACATACCATTCACACAAAGGTGTGTAAAAAAGTAGCGTCTGTTACCCCACAACTCTTTAAAAAAAAAAAAACAGTATCGAGATGAAACAAAGACACGGGGATTTCTGGGACATTTGTCTTTCAGACGAGTGTAATTTTATCGGGCATAGTTACCATCGTGAGCCAGAGAGGTTTGCCAAAGTCCAACCGATTTGTGAGACGGTCACGGAAGAAATCCGTTGGCATCTGACGTGAGCACTGTACTCATGTACCGGATGTCTCCGTCATCCGGTACATTGGCGACAAACCGCTGGGTGTTGGATAAGGGTCGTACGCATGAAAAACGCTGCTAATGTAATTATTCCCAATGGAATTAACAGCATTCTAGTATGCAAGTGGACTTATTTGGCCTTCTCTGCCGTTTAAAACTCGACGATAATGCGCTATTTCATTCGATATGTGGAAGAATGTCTGATTAATCAATTTTGGCGTGACTCCGTTACCGCAAAGCTTTGAAATTTTCCGAAAACGTATACAAAAGGTTGGTGTTTCAAACCCTTAATGCCTTATAATTCTAGGAACTCTCTTATTTCCGAGATCATTAAAAAGAGGCATTACACTTCAGCACTACCAGGAACCGAAAACCACTCTAATCTGATAAACATCTTTTCGCCAGAGATCCCCAGCAACAGTCCGACCTTCGGCTGTCATTGAGAAGACATTCAGCGCCGGCGCACTAGCCTTGAACAATCACTGAGGAAGTGAGTCGCGCAGCCCGACCCGACTTACCTTCAGCTGCTGCTCCACAGCGTCGTAGTGCGCGGCGAACTTAGAGTCGATCGCCGCGATCTTCATCTCGTTCTCGATCTTCTTCTTTTTAAATTCGAGCTCCTCTTGCTCCCGCTCGCGCTTTTTGGCCAGCTGGAGCGCGCGGCCCCCCTCGCGTGCGGCTCCCTTGTACTGGGCCATGACGCTCGATTAGTCTGTAAAATAAAGACATGTTTTACAAACTAGGGTCAACGATAAAGAGGAAACCTTTCGACGTCCATTTCATGCTGATATTTAACGGCATTTGAAGGTGGAAAACAAAAATAGCCTAATCGTGATGCTGTGTTTTTCATAATTCGCGTTACCATAGATAACATGAATCTTGTATCTATGGTTTTACACTAGGGTGACCCGCGTGCTCCGCAACGCGAAAAGGGATATTTTCGATCGGCGGGTGTTCGGTTGTTCTTGTGACGGTTGGGTTATTTATCCATTTCGGTCGATTGCTTTTTGACGGCTAAACGTTTTGGTTTGTGGAAAAAATATCCACCGCATCGAGGTGCCCGTGTCTGATAAGCATGCTTTCCACTTCAGAATCTGTCAAATGTGCTTTATAATTTAGGCGCGTAGTTTTATGACAAATTAAAGGCGTAGATAATTTTCACTAAAAATCGTTTTGCAGAGGTTTGAAACATTAATATTTTTAAGAATACTGTTGCTTGTCATGCAAACGTGATGAATGGATCTTGGAGAGAATTGAATGCTCTTTCCAATGATAGCATTTTCAATTGTCAAACGTATCAGGTTAAGCAGCAAAATCCGTGTAATTATTTAGTGGCACATTTTGGACAAATACCATTTAATTCAGCGATTTTTTCCGCATTGTTTTTGATCAATTAGCTTTTCACAATTTTTCCATGAGAGACGGTACATTTTTATTGCTAATAGGCGCTGTTTCAACTCATTCCGTCTGACGATCACCTGAAATTAATATAAATTCCAAAATCCGTCCAAAACGTCCATTTTTCAAAAGAAAGTGTCCTACCCGGTGCACGTGGCGCGTGCCAACCCCTGCAGTCTGCACCGCACACCATTCGATAGCCCGTTCGATTCTCTACACGATGCTGTTTTCCCCGTACCGGTCGGGCCCACGGTTACCGAGATATTGCACCGGGACCGGACCCATGTCGGGCAAATTTGGCTGTTTTCGCCCGTTTTTGCCAGCCGATTAATACATGTAAAGTCTATGACGCGAATTTGCACTTTTTGGGCACACGCCACGCGCTCGCTATCGATCCGATCGAGCTGAGACCCATCAAAGGCACGTTGTCCATCCTTGTTCTATGAGTTGCGCAAACTTCAGCGCGGTAGGTGCAACGGTGTGACCTGTAACCCGCGCTACGTAGCACCATGTCGCGACCTTCGTAATACACAGAAACTACGTCACCACAAATAGTAATATAGATACCGGGTCATTCAGATACAGCATAACTTTACATACTGCATAACAGAAGTCCATTGCCATTATCAAAGCGATATATTCTAACAAGCAGCAATGAAAGAGACAAGCAAATCATACAGAACACATAAACACGCTTGTTTGTAACTACACGCGTATGTGAATGACTGATTGGTGATTTTGCTGTATGCGCTCGATAACTGTAATTCAGTGTCAGCATGGATTGCGTAATGCGTTAGCTGCGTAGGAATTCTGGATATTATCACAATTCTGCAGTGAAATTGCAAGGAGAAATAATCTGCTACAAAGACCTGTCCTAGGCTCTTCGTGGAATATTGAGCTCTACTAACTAGTTTCCGTCTTGACAAATGATCCGTTATTAAAAGTACAAACCTTCGACATACCGAGGCATCTTTCTACAGTGAGTTTGCGCGGGTGGAAGAAATTGTGGCAAACAATTTTGGCTCAACACAAAAAGGCTGAGGTATTTTAAAAATAGAAAGAACAATGATAGCCTTGAAATTCCAAAACGAGGGAATTGATATAACGCGTTGAGACTTGAGATAAGACTAGGTATGAATCGGGGAATGATTGTCGAAGATTGACTGCCGACTGCAGGGTAGGAGGTTCATGGGCAAACTCCAATTCTAGGTGGCATGTTTTGAAGACGGTTCTCTCGATAGGGCAATTGCACGCTTTCGTGTAACTAATTCAACAATATTATTCATAATATACCTATCATTCATCGCTGTGCCTTCTGCCTACCTCATTCGAACAGCAACAAAAAAGAAGTCAACGGATTACGAATTAATGGTCAATAAAACAAGATGGAAACGTTCCGATCTAGTAAAAATGCGGTGCGCAACTAAATTGCTTAAACTGTGCGGAAAAAATACTGCTGTTGATGTAAGCTGACAGAACCAAAGAGATTTAGGTAACAAAGTTCTTGCCAAAGGACAAGCGTCTATGAGAAAATACAAAAAAAAAAACTTTCGCGAGCCCCATCGAAGGATAAGAGACGCTGCCACTCATATATTTTGTGGTGCGAGGCTGCCAGCGGGAGCTAACGGCCTGTCTTTCATAACTCTTTCCGGCTAGGGAGGCATATAAGAGCTTTTTCCAGGAACCGGGACAGAGCGGCAACATGTTGACGCTTCGGTCACCGTCTCGGACTCACCAGTTATTGGCAACGCAACGCTAAGTATTACTGTAGTGTAAATACTACCCACTTTGTTTGGGTAGTTTTCGATATTATGGAAATAAACATTGGCAAATGGAGCCTCAAATAAAGTAAGAACAAGAAAAGTTATTACGTAGTATTACTATATGGCTGCATCACATCAGAAATAGTTCGGTATCTGGTAGATACTAACATGTACTACATTGGGCACAGAACAAAATGTGCTGAAAATAAAAGTTTTGAATTGCGACATGTCCACAGTGCACCTAGGTACCTAACGATTACACAGTAGGTGAGGGTTGTAATTTTAACGCGGAGGACACTGGAAGCATGTCAAATGTCGACAACGTCCATGTATCCTAGCCATACGACCGCTAGATCCCAGATATCGTATAATTTGCTGTTTCAGGTGGTTCATGGACCAGCAGTTATAATGATGTTGAAACCAGCTAGTGCAATGCGTCGGTTGCAACTGGCTGTCGCGATGCCAAGCAATAAATCATTAGCAAATGGCTCTCATGAGGTTTGCAATTACGATGGCCGTCCAAAGAAGGTGTTGATGAATGCATTAACAGTCTTTCCCGAAACGGGTGGGAGTTTGCAGCTCGGCGCGTTACAAGCCCTGTAGCGTAATACGGGCCCGCTGATGCTGCAATAACATCATTCCGCAGAGTTTCAGCTTTCACCCATGATTGAGTGGGCTTAGAGTCCTCACAACGTAAAAAATGCGTGGTGAGGCATTGTTTTGTTGTGTAGTAACGGCTCTGCCACTCGGTGACATCAAAGTAAATGTTCTGCAATAACAACACTTCGTTATAAATACAAAAAAGAAACGTTAATTCTGTTACTCTCCTCGGCCGAGAGGGGAGGGTGCCGCACCCAAAGGCGATTTTATAGCGATTGTTCGGGACGCGATATCGATAGTGAGATGAGATGACTGATGAATGCTGGCCCACTCAATCCTCGCTTCGTGCAAGATCGGAGTTCTATAGCCTTGGCAAGATCTTGAAACACCAAACGCATTTTCAGGTCAGGTTAGGTCAATGACCTATGGCGTTGTAAATTAACCTCTACGCGGTCATAAAATGTCCCAACTACGCAACATCCTCCCTCAGTGCCAGGGGATCTTTCACAGGGAGATGAAACTTATATGACTTATCTAAATCTTAATATCTTGTTTATCTTGAATTTTTCCTTAGGGTTACCTGAGGCCAGGTCGGTCATGTCACCTCACCACTATAAGTAAATGGGAAATAGGTATTGATTTTTTGTTGCCTATGCCTGAAATTATCGAGGACTATCTCAAGCAAATGGAGGCATGGATTCATGCACTCCTTGCAAGGGCTGACGCTTCACTTTTGCATCGATGGCCTTGCGTGACGTCATTTATGACGTCATTAAGGTCATACGAGTTTTTCGTCAACAACTCCCGGTCAAATTGAGCTAGCGCCTCGGGAAAGGGACCAATGGACTAGGGAAGACCTGCCAAATTGAATGGTATGCAATATGACCTCCTTCGGCACCCTCGTGATATAAGTGGCTCTGATCTGACCTTGACCTAGGGTCAACCGTGACAACTTAAGTTTACCTCACCTTCACCAAAAGTGTATCATTCGTGATTCGATGCGCATGAGCATGAAGAGCATGATGGTGCCAAAATCGCGACTCAATGACAATTTTTGGCGAAGTTACAGGTCTGTGACGAAGTGACATCACAAGCCTTCCATATACACTGTATATGGGAAGGCTTGTGATGTATATTATACAGCGCTGTACTGTATATTATACAGCGTGACGATTACGACTTAACGTTAGATCCGAGTCATTGGTAGCAAGCATGCAGGTAGGGGGAGAAGTGACGAGAACACTCATTGCCATACGTCAGCGCAGGGTCGCGACAGAACTCATCCTAAGACGCACAGCAACACAGACCACCCATCTGACAAACTGTCAGTTCTGTCGACTACTGTAGGTACTGTTGGTCAGCGGCGTAGCGGAGTGCGGGTCTTCAGCGCGGCCCGGGGAGACCGGGCGAAGCTGGCAGGTGGCAGCTGCACTACCTGAGGTGGGAGGCTATTCAACAGCACCGCGGCTCGGTACTCGAAACACTGTTTACCGGTTTCAAGTTTCGGTCGTGGTACATGGAGGAGACAGTCCTGCCGGGTGTGCCTGTCTCAAAAAGTTTGATTGAAAACAAACGGTGCATTGAGTTCCTCTGTCCCGCCGTAATGTATGTTGTGCGCGCTTGTGTCAAGTAATCTGACATATAAGTGTATTTTGGAGAGAGCCGCCAAAATTGTCACTAAGCTCCGAGACGTTGGCAAATTTACAACGCCCGATTACTTTAGCGACAAAGTTCAAAACTTTCTTGAGTCCGACAACATTTTTCTGAGTAGGAATGTGGAATGTTTTGGCTTATTGGGAGACTAATTGAGACCCTGCTCAGAGATGTCCCTCTGGAGCTCCTCTCGACGATCGCAATGCAGCGCAGCCCGAACAGAGCAGTTCAGTCCCTGAGTCCTTAGGTACCAGCCCCTGAGTCATGTAACGGCGCTCACGCTCGTTTTTCCTGTAATGGTAAGGCTCTAGCTCATTTGGTGGCAAAATGGCGAAGGGGGAGGGTGGGCCCTGTTTTGTTGCAGGAGTTAAATAATTAGAGGGCAGGGGACAAGTGTTAGGGTACCCTATGTCAGGTTATGTTATTCTGCATCTGCAGTAGTCTTCAGGCTTTTGCCCTGAATGAACCTGAGACTTTGAGTTAACCTGGACTAAACCTGAAATATTTTCTTCGCCCTCTCCTTAAAATCTCTCCTATGGGCTGGAAACTAAGTCCATTTCCACTCCCCTGATTATTCCCCTAATAGTCCCTTATTTTCCCTAATAATCATTCTTCAACATGCCTGCTTGGTACAGCCCACCGCTAAAGTAATGTAGGGTTTTACCAATCTCAACGGTGGGCTTTGACTGGCGATAGTTTAATGCGGAGTGATCGAAAAGAAGATGTCAATAGCTAAAGTTGCAGCTGCAAGGGTGACGATACATATAAGCTACATTCAAAGTTTCATTGTAGTCTGGCTAATCGTTCCTAAGCTTCAGAAGCAGAACATACCCATGACTGAAACCCCACATTACTTCTGCTGTGGACTGTACCTATGCCCCTTGCTCTGATGCAAAGACTGTTCCTTAGTTTCAGTTTTTATCTATGTTACAAAAGTGATGAGCATCATCAAAACAGACACCCATGGAAGCTGAACAAGGAACAAGCACAATCGAGGACTAGAAGACTTTGCTTCGGCACGAAGGTGATAAGCGACTGGAACTCTCTCCCCGCTAAGGTCGTCCACATCGTTAAGGCCAGGGTCTTAGAAGTATCAGGAAGAAGAACACATACAATGAAGGCCAAAATGATAAGGTTCCAATCTATTAAGCTGAGATTTGAGAATATCATTCAGTTATTGATGAAATATATTTGCTACATCAACATACCTACTGAAAATGAAATCGAAGTGAAGCTCAAATTGAAATTTAGTGTTTGCATGCCAAACCAAGCTTTACTGATATAGCCTTGGTCAATATAAGAAGAACGAACTCAGCATGCAGAGGCAAAGAAAAAGAAAACATAATAAATCCATCAAACCTGGTAAAAAACAATAAAATATAAAATAACACATCCTACCTCCACAAAAGTTTGCGCCGCTCTTGAATCACATGCGCATGTCAAGGCCCTATATACCAGGTAGGGTCGTCCGGCGATTCTACCTTTTCGTGACGTCAGCTCGTGACGTCATTTGGAGTCAAGTCTCGAAGCCCCGTTCAATCCCCATGTAAATGAGCGATTTTCGAAGCACTGTAGAATGAAGTCTGTACAAGATATATCAAACCTAAGTATCTTATCTGAAAGAGCAGACAATTTTCTGCAAGTTATCTATTACGTGTTTTTCGCTAAATCTTTTGCTTTTTTCACAAAAGCGTAAAATGTCCCCCCATGTCTCCGCAGCCTCCCTGCCGCCGGCCGTCGCGCGGTCGCGGTAGTGTAGTGGTTAGCGTGCCCGCGCAGTATTCCAAAGGTCCCGGGTTCGAATCTATGCGGTGCGGAACTTTAATTGCAATTCCAAGCTGAATATACGCACATCCATAATAAATTATTATTCGTATAGCTAAACTGTCACCAAGCTATCCATATAAATTGACTTCACCCAAAATATCGGCAAGATTCTATTAAAATATAAATTCAAATATGGCGGCTTGGACTGCCGCGTGCGTTAGGCTCCGCCCATAGCTCCGCCCACATGCGTGACGTCATTCGTGTTAGTGGACACGCAGAGAGATAGGGGACGACATGGGCCTGGCGCATGTTATGAGACAAGATTCTTATAGATAAGACACAGCTTCGAAAGATACCAACTACTAAATACAAATAATCGACTAGCGATGCTATATGGAAAGAGCGGCAGCCGGCACCTTGTGCGGCCCTCCAGCAAAAGAGTGGTTGGTTAGCCTATGTGCTTTTGGTGTAATAACTTTAAATGACAAAGACGCTCCTGTAAAATAACTCAATAGAAATGAGAAGAGGGTTCGTGCACACATTTCGGCATTGGTTTTCAACAGCCATTAGACGTATTCATCGATGCAGATCGATTATTGTGATGTTGGCAACAACCACTTCATGGAGGGCCGTACATTGATTAGGTATGGCACTAGCGGATCAGATACTTCACACAAATATCCTTGCTGTACTTTATTTTTTTCTGTTGACTACCGATTCTAAATGAGATTCACTCCCCAGTGAGGACACGTCTTCGTAGCGGAGTCTGTCCTGCGAAGCCCTTTTCCGAAAACGATAAAATAACTGCTATCACCACTTTTTCTTGAAACGGTTACCGCTCTCTGTTATTCCTACAACCCACATAGTGCATGATCGTGCACTGGCACGTGTTAGCAATAGCGCACCGGTGTATTCGTCCAACACCTAACTCCGGGCGCTTCCAGTCCCAAACCAAGAGCGTCATCATTTATCGAGGATTCCCAGTGGTGTGGAGCGAGTACTTCAGTTTCATTGCAGTGATTTTCAGGTCAAACCTTACCTACTCCATCATCAACATTGCTTATGGGAACACATCAACACTGCCACACTAATAACACGCGTCTTGTATTCATATCAACAACCACGTCAATTCCCACCACTCGTTCTGCTAAAAGTCTCAATCAAATTACAGTTACACATCACGGTACAACAACACACTGGCGGCGCATCAGTATGCGGCAGCATCTCTAGCACATGTCACCACACACCATCACTAGTTCACGGCACTAGCACTGGCGTTCACGGGCACCTCATTTAGTCCGGAGCAGCTTGGCCTCCCTGACAGCTGCCAGCTGCTCATCCTGAGCTTTGATCTCTGCTCGCCGCTCCTCCAGAAAGGCTCCGTACTCCACCGGGTCAAGGTCACGCACCACCTGAGGGCACACATGTCAGGTCAGAAGGAATAGGTGCACTGAAGGGACGCGCTGATAGGTTAAAACGATAAGCAGCAGGCAGGTCGGGCCAGATGTAGCGGTGGTCCGAGCAAGCAGGGCTCAGGTCAGTGAAGAACGAGACACACCGCCGGGACACATACTGATCACTGATCAGTGCATTCACACGCACTGATCAGTGCAATGATCACACGCTACGAGCAGATGTGCAGGTGCGGGGCGCACCAGTAGCACAGGTCCTTGTTGACCTCACTGCCACCTACCAGCGGAGCATCGAATTAAAGGTTTCAAAGAACACCGGTGAACACCGAACTGCCCACCCGTAGCGAGCGCGTTCTGGATGACATGTCGTCGATGGTAGGGATTGCAACAATCCCTGTGGCTGTACACACTACACAGGCCCAATATCACTCATCCAGCCATTCAAACTACACATAAATATAAAAAAGAGCTAGCATTAACTTGAGAAAGCAATGTGCTTACTTCACTCAATTCGTCGTAGCTGAAGGCTTCTGCGCTTGATCACACGCAAAGGCTGTTTGATGAGGTGGAATGATGATGACAAATGTATTCTTACCTGAATTCCACAGCTCCGAGCCGTCCGAATTACTAATTTGCAGATTTCTTCCAAATCGACTTCATGAAGAGGAGGATCAGTTGCTTTTATTTTGGCGATTTCGTATATGTGTTTTAACGTTACTTTCCCAGCTATGTCATGACCTGAAAGGAAAATGTCGAGTGTTGCTTCACAGTTTCAAACATGGGCACAATTCAATTGTTACAATAAAATATCCACTTCTGTAGATTTCCCCAAACACAAACAGGTGTGCAATTATATGTTCATTATCATTATATGTAACACATTACAAGAGAACCTGTATCTCCAAGTCTATTTACGAACCCCACCGACCACTATCAAGACATATCCATTCTTAGTTGCTTCAATAACCTGAACGCACAAAGACAACTATGCCCTTGGTCTAGCCACCAATATCAGTCACCCCAGTCACTGACCGGGTTTCATGGCGCCGCGCGGCGCTCCGGCCGCCTGTCGCAGCAGGAACGAGGCGGGCGGCTGGTGGATGACCAGCTCGTAGCTGCGGTCAGCGCGCACCGTGATCCGACACGGCAACGGCACGCCCGGAGTCATGTCCTTGGTGCGCTCGTTGAAGTCCTTGCAGAACGCGGCGATGTTGATGCCGCGCTGGGAGCGGGAGGGGGCCAGGGGAGGGGTACGGTAAGTGCTGTCACTGGAAACGAGTGAGATAGTTGTTATCCTTGTTACTCCTGTCGTTGATGGTCATTTGTTGGAGTGCTGCGAGCCGCACCCGAGGCCGGCTCTGGGGTTTCACACCAACACTCCGGGAAATCTTCCAGGAGCCGGCAACCAAGATCACGGAGTTTCTCCGAGGAGTGGGGCGCGCCGACACCCCCCCCCCCCGTCGACGTGCTCCCGCGGCGGGCCCCCTAGGGGGCCCACGCGTGGCGTGCAAGGAGAGAGAGGGGGAGAGAGAGCCGATGGAAAAGTTGATCGGGGGCGGAACCAGAATAAAGGCTATATAAGCGGTTTGGGACTCTGTGGAGACCCACTCCGTAAAATATTACAAGTATCCAATTCGCTTGAAATATCAAATAACACATTACACATACTTTTCAGCTCGCAGTTATTTTGTGGGTTGTTTTAAATAACGGTCAACACAGTCCCATTCCCATACAATTTTCAGACGGGGTTGTCGTATGGAATCGTAACTAGCGTTACTCATTCACTGAAATATGAATAGATAACATTTGGGATGAGAGGCACGGGGCACCACCGCCAGAGCCATAGCCACCAGTAAATTGTATCCGGAGCCGGAGAAGGCACATTTTGTCCGGAGTCTGAAACCAAGCCACCGGCACATCTTACATGAGCCGCTGCAGTCCAAAATTTCCATGGCTCTGCAGCTCTGGTGAAGGCAGAATATCAATCTGGTGCTACATCACTGACCTGTCCCAGTTGTGGTCCCAATGGAGGGCCTGCCACTGCACTTCCAGCCTTTATGTTTGTCTTCAGAGTTGGTCCATGCACCACCTTTTCCACAGCCTTCTTGATGTTCTTCAATCTGCTTGCAGCTTTTGACATATTTCTGAGGAATATAAGTTAGAGGTCATACAAGTCAAAAAAGAAATCCTATTCAAATATGTGTAATGAAGATCCTTTCATCCAGCCTGAGTAATATAAAGGACATAGGTACATGACATAATATCATATTCACTATTATCTGTCATCAGCAGCTAGATTTGCAGCACAGAAAAATCAGAACCTGGAAACATTTAATGAAACATTGCAGATAATTTCACCCATGAAAAAGACCTCAAAGGTATGATGCCAGAGGGTATGATACTACCAAGTCCAAAATATGCATGCCATTGCCAACAAAGGTCATTTTTGCATAATTTTGGAGACTCTAATTGTATGCTAGAAAAGAGGAAATACCTATGTAATAAAATATTGTCAATACTTTGAATCCAAGAATGGAATGGGCTGAAAATACATTACTTATATGATGAAAATCATGACAATAATCAGGTAGAACCTGATTTCCATGGAAACATAAATCATATAGGTGCACTGGTCTGGTAAAAGCACAAATGATTCACAGAGGAAGGCTTGTGTATCCAAAATTTGGCATATTTTTATTCAGTGTGAAACCAGTTTTACAGAGCAAAAGGTAAAAATTCAAATAATCCTGGCTAAACAAACCAAGCCTGCCCTTAAACATCAAATCCATAGCAAGCACAATTCAATTTGATTTTTTTTTTTACATTTCCTGTAGCTGCTATAGACACTTGCCCATCTCTTACTTCTTAAAAGCAAGCAAAAGGTACCTAGTAACACAAGTCAAATTAGGATGTGGAGGTCTTCAGCAGTAAAAGTTGCCTGGAATGCTGCCAGGACAACTTATCCATTGTCCACAAAGCAAGTTTGGCATGTCACACAGCATGAACTAAGGCCAGGCAACTGCCCAGTTCAATTGCCTTTTTATCAGCATGCTCAAGAGCATGCTGCTGGTTTTCCCATATAAGGAGGTTCATTGCTGACGTTTCTTGGACTGTCATTGGTGCAGGCTCACAGCCTGTTGATATAAAACTGTGAGTCTGTGGCCAATGCCAACACTGAACAGTGTCCCTGTAAACAAGCTAATGAAAATGTGAATTACTTACTTGAAAATGGAAATCTTTTCAGATTTGCTCTAAAAAATTATTAGGTAATCAGAGGTTTTAGCTTAGGTTTAGGTTTAGGTTTAGGCTTAGTCTCGTGAGCTGGTGTCAGACCAGGTCTGTTTGGTGCTCACATCATGACAAGACTTTCGGATTAGGTTGAGGAAACTGTGGCCCAGTGCAGCTTATCAAACTTATTTTTGAAACTGTTGGTTGTTGAAGATTCAACCACTTCCTTGGGTAGCTGGTTCCACAAGTTTACTACTCGGTTTGAGAAGAACTTGTCTTAAGTCTTGAAACATGTTTTGCCCTTTTCTTTACAAGCTTGAGTCCATGTCCTCTTGTTCTGTCCTGATGTGTCACCTCAAAGAACTGTTCATGGTTCACTTCTACTTTTCCAGTCAGGAGCTTGTAGGTCTCAATCATGTCACCTCTACGTATCCTCTCCTCGATACTGGGTAGTTTTAATGTACGGAGGCGATCCTCATATGACATATTTCTAATTGCCTTTACCAGTTTGCTTGAAGGTAATGCAGTAGAATCTTGATCTGCTTAATAAACCCATGTCAATGTTGGTGACATGGCAATTTGAATTCACCGAGCAGTAGCTTGTTAACAGCTCAAGTGGCCACAATAAGCAGCTGGATTTATTATCCAAGCAGATTACACTGTAGGTAGTCAAACAAATACCTACTTTTTAATTTCTAATTTTTATTGGCTGGCTGAATGGATGCAATGCAAATG
The DNA here is from genome assembly GCF_019059575.1 of Amphibalanus amphitrite. Lineage (NCBI taxonomy): Eukaryota > Metazoa > Arthropoda > Thecostraca > Balanomorpha > Balanidae > Amphibalanus > Amphibalanus amphitrite. The sequence continues at coordinate 538,920 of NW_024881677.1, forward strand.
CAATGAAACTCAAGACTGAGACTCAAACTACGAGACCTGACAATACATATAAGAAGTAATATAGTTTTACTCTAATACCTAGAGTAAAACTGTTGACCAAAGAATGATAGAAGAGTGATAGTTAAAAAAGTGTACCTAGATCAATATATTTGTCGTAAATGGCTCCTATACGGCCTTGGTAAATGGTGATCCTCCCGATCCTCCGCTCCACACACGTCTAGCATGACTGCGTGTGCTGCGTTCCCATGATTTGTGTTCTTCCATACTTCTAAATGTCTGCAACCGCAGAAAATTGCGAGCCACTGCCAATCACTTTCAAGGCTTTAGCCAAGATTCAGCAAGAGCTTTGAGAAGAGAACACTATTGCCATCCTCCATAACCACTATGCTCTGTCAAGCATCCAATACGTCATAAAAACCGGATATTTTGATTTTATTTTTTTTATCGAATGACTCAAATCCGGTTTAAAAAAGGTATCTGAATAGTCATCAAAATAAAAAAAATTAATACATAGAGGCATAGATACCTGGCGATGAATAACGATACCTTTGCCTTATCCCGTGTTTATCTAGTGACGTAATCAAACTGACCAAAATTGCATACGGAAAAATATCACTCAATTTGCAAAACCTTGGAGTGATTTTGTTTTGGGGGGAAAAAGTTGAATATTTGTTGTTTGGATATTATTTTATTTCATTTTCTCCAGTTGCTCATGCTTTACTCGAGTGACATTCCCTTGCATAATTGTAATATTGTTTTTGTCATGTCATGCTCAGGGTAACTTTTAAAGGGGGGAAACCGGGAAAGGGGAATTTCCCCCCTTCGTAAATTCCGTTCCAGTTCCCCCTCTCAAATTGTACGTGAACGGCTAGGGATTAGGGAGGGATCAGGGAAGGGGAATTTCCCCCTTTCAAATTTATTTTTGAGCTCATTTTCAATCAATTCGCTACTCATGATTCTATAATCATCATTTGATCAGACCACAGTGTATATAAATATCACAATCAGACTATAGTTATCAATCAGCATTGCTGGCGCTTTAATAATTTTCAATTTGAGGTTCCATCCAACCATTTTACGTTCAGTGCAGCGGGAACTCCAGATTTGACCCGATACCGATCGGATGGTCGGTGGGACTGTCTCCTGTCTTGTCTCTTTCGTCTCTTCGCAATCACTGACATATTGCTACACTCTACAGGCGTCGGCGTAGAAACCGGCGGGGGATGGGGGTCATGACCTCTCCGAACCAAGGGTCTTCCTTCGAACCAGGGTCCTTCAATCGGTTTTGGCCTAGCAAAAATAGTCACGTGTTAACCTCTCTCTATTTAGAAAGGTGCTACCTACTTGATGTTTGGCCAGGGTAATAGGTTGATACTACTGATTGACGTTTGCAAGGGCGCAGTCAAGTTGGGACCTCCCCCGCCGCTTACCACCAATGTAGGTACCTACATATATTTTTTAGCTAATTTATTTTTTGGCAACCTAACAATATAAAGTGGCTAGAATCTGGGGAGAGAGTAGGATTTGGGGATGGGTAAGGTTCTGCAGGCGATATCCTAGCACAAACCTAATGGCATTGGGCTCCCCTTTCAGATGCCCCTGGATCCGCCCTTGCCCCGAACTTTATTCCCCCTCTCGACTTTTCCCGTAAAAGCATAGGTGTAGCAACGTATCTCTTTGGTGAAGGATACCTTTCACCAAAGTTTCAGATTGGTGAAGGATCCTTCACCAATCTTGGACAATGCAAGGGAGGGTCTTCACCTACCTATGCTTAGAACTACTGGATTCGACGGTTGATAAAATGTCTGTTTTTTTTTAACCCGCGCCCGGCTGGGGGCCCTGGATTTCCACGCCCTGCTGGGGGGGGGGGGGGTGTTTGAACACCCCCCCTTCTAACTCGGCTCCTGGGCCACGTAGCGATACGCGGAAGGCGGCGTTCGAAAGAGCTCCAAAAATAATGACGAAATCACTTCGGTCACTTTTTTGGTCAGGTCAAAGGTCAGGTCACTAGAGGTCATTGAAGGCAAAATTTCGCCGATTTCCAGGTCGAATGTCGACAATTTCCAAGAAGCCAACGCATAGCTCGGGAACCAATAGAGCTACAGCGCCACGGAAAAGCGCATTCGATAGCCCTATTAACGCCCTTTCTGAGTAATTCGCTCAGATTTGACCTAACGTCAACGGTTTTGCCTGCAGGGGGCAAAAACTGCCAAAATAGACGATTTTTCGGGAACAGTTTTTCTGCAATAACTTTTGACTCAAGCCTTGCACGAGCTTTCTTTTACCGACATCGTGTTCCTCTTGTCAAGACGCATCGAATGAACTATAATTTGACATTGAAAGTTCAACTTAAAAATTTGACCTCTGGTCAAGGTCATGATTTGACCGGACATTGTCATGTTGCATATAGGGGGATCTGTATCGTCGAGCTGAACATATATAAGGCGTTTTCATCGCTCTAGCGTGCCTCTTTCAAAAGCTAGTCGCAAAAACTGTTAGATACCATTCGTGACCTGAGATGACCTCAGGGGCATAAACAGGGGTCACGGGTGCCGTTTTCATGTTCAGTGTGTCAAAGTTACTTGTAAATTAGTGTTTGAGAGTGTTTAGAATGACTTTCGTCCGAAAAAGACGGTTTTGAATTTTCTCCCATTGACTTATAATACCTAGAGAGGTCGCAAAATTGACCCGACCTTAGGTCACCGATATGAAAATTCCGAATTTTGTACATACTGTTGCACTTATCCATTGCTGAAAGCTTCAAAGCGATCCGTCACTTGGTGTAGCACTAGCTATGGCATACATTGAAACATTTTATGATGTGTTTATGAGGTGAGGTCACTTGTAGCGACCTTGTGACCTGACCTTGAAGGACCCTGGTCTGAAATTTTCACAAAATGTATAACATTGATAGATGATAAGGTGCCGCCGTTTTTCAGATATCCGCGAAAAACCGCAGGGGGGTGGGTGGGTGTTCAAAACCCCCCCTCCCAGCAGGGCGCGGGTTAACACACTTTGACCATTTGCCCCAGTAGTCAAAATTCCTTAGCCGAGGCCCTGATTTACATCTTGCTGTCATGGCAAGATGCACAATTCAATTTTAGGCAGGCATTGAAAATTTGACGTTAATGGGATGATAAGGGCGTAAGATATCTGCGAAAAACAATGGGTTGGCGAAATTCGCCCCCCCCCCCCCCGCTTGCACTGTGCGTGTTGGTTGGCACGGTCCTGTCCCTTTTCATAAGGTTCAGGTGGCATCCTTCACCAATATTTTTGGCGCTCCTACACCCATGCGTAAAAGTAACCCTGTGTGAATGTTAAACATTGGGATTAGGGGATAGGTAGGTGATAGGGGATTCAAGCTCATGTTTGCGAGTACTTCAAAGTGACCATCCCCCCTTAACATTAGTTTTTGAGTTGAGACAGCCAAAATGGGGTCCCTGGCTTGCACTTACCGGTTTGAGCACTCTGACTCACAAGATTGAGAAGTGCCTCAACACAAAAATATCTAATTTCAAAGTTGCAGCACTTCAATTCAGAGGGGCTAATGCATTAGAATCAGGGATGCGGAGCCGTGGAAATTTCAGACAGCTTGGGCTCCGGCTCCAGCTTCCGAGAAAAATCAGCTCTGGCTCTGGCTCGGGGTGAAATGTCATGGCGGCTCCGGCTCCGGCTCCGGGCAAAAATGTGCTGGCTCTGGCTCCGGCTCTGCACCCCTGATTAGAATGCCCCCTCTGAATGTGTGATGTCAGTGCATATCTAACCATTTTAAATATTTTACTAAAATGTTTGGTAGAAGTCGAACGCGGTCGGCGGCGGTGGTATATGCTGCTTTGCCCGCAACAAGTGCAGCACTTTCAAATAGTCACTAGGAACAGTGGAGATCCCAAAAGTAAACAAAAGTAAAAAGTATTATCTTGAAAACATGTGAATATTTTTCCATGAAATTTGGTAGATATTCGTTTTCACTCTTTCTGAACCGAGCGACATCACTTTTATGCAAATTCATTAACTTTTTGAAAATGGAGGGTCCCTTTGAGGCTAGTGACATACAACTTTTTTACCAATGCAAGCAAGCTTCCATGATATTGATTATTAGTGTATTGATTCACCAAAATATGTGACCTTCCACAGGTTGGAGGTGTGTCCCAGTTCGGACTGGTGAATGTGGACCATCTTCCGCGTGCTTCTCACTGACAGTGTCCGTCCATGCTCAATACATCCTAAACACCTGTTGGGAGCACTATGTCGCCATCCATCTCCACTACAGCCATGTTGCTCCATCAACCGTGACCATCCAGGTGTAATGTCTGCGCAGCCAGAGGGCAAGGCGGATGTCGCAGATTCAGGCCATCAATTACTGGCTGTGACACCACCAAGGGCACTGGAACTGACGAGGAACGGGAACTCACCAACAGACAGCAGTGCTAGCCAAGCCATCCAGCAGGGAGAGACTCAGGTGAAGCTATCTGTCACCTCGCCAACCCGAGCTGTCCCGCCCAATCGGGATAGTCCCAAAAGAAAGGCAACGGACGATAGAAGGCCCTGGTCTGTATCCCCGCCAAGGAGTCAGCAGCAAGCAGCACGGGACGGGAGGGGGCCATCTATCGAGCGGACATCGGGTGGCTCCAGCACACCGCCACAGAAGAGTAGTCCCAAGCGGAAACGACAACAGTCGGAATCAGCAGTAGACAATAAGATGTCTGGAAATATGTCCCATAAATTCCCGGCCGCTGAAAATCGGGACCGGGAAGCACTCCAGACTGCGGCTATGAAGCTTATGGCAGCGTTGAAAAGAGCGGGGGAACGGTCAAACGCTTCAAGTGAACTGAACGTTGCTCAGAGGACCGGACAGGGGAGTCAGCAAACGGGGCCCAAAATAAGACAGCAGGACATCGGCACACCGGGAACAGCACAGCAACAGCGTGGCGCGGATACGCATCGACTACAGAATGGTGCCCAACCGAAACAGAAACCACAAGGTATGCTTCCCTCTAGTGTTGAATCAAGTTTTAGATTGGTCTTTCAATGGTAATCAATGACGTATTACAGCTCTATCCATCCTGCAATGCCACATATCATCGACATAATTTGTCATTTACATTACATTTGTATTTAATGATGCATTGCGGAAAGACGTATTTATTTTGATTTTGTTTCTGACTGGACCCATGCATACAACGTGTGGTGTCGGAGGTAGGCGCTGCTCGTGCTCACGGCTCACATTTAAATTTAATGTCTGACCGCTAGCTGACTGTTTCCAGTGTCTGGGGAGGAGATGCTGGAGAATGTGAGGATCTGGGAGCCGGTGGCCTCTGCAGGTCGTCCTCCCCGACAACCGCCACCAGGTACGTCCTTTACGTACTGTCAGCGCCTAACTGGGCTCAAAGTATCCCTATCTACGATGAGCAGCCACTCTTGAGCATTAGTAGGAGAAGTTGTTCTTCGACTTGTCGGAGTGGTCCTTCCATCAGTGAGTCTGGCGTGTATTCCACGACCACGAGCGGTTTACGGGTGATGGAATATAACAAAGGCAGTATTCCTGTCAGTCATTCAGACTGACCTGGGCGTTATTCTGACACTTATCGCCTTTTATCGTCGCAGGCGCCGGACCTGAGTTCACGATGGTCTCGTACAACGTGCTCTCTCAGCACCTGTACGACCTCCATCCGGAGCTGTACGTGGGCGCTCAGCGCGACCAGACGGACTGGGCGGTGCGCGCGCCGCGACTCTGGGACCAGCTGACCCGGCTCGGCGCGGATGTGAGTGTGTGCTGCTGCGGCGGCGGCGGGGCGGCTGTGGATCATGGGAGGAGGGAGGGAGCGTAAGGTGGGGCGTATGGTAATTTATGGTAGCATCTCGTGGGAACATTGAATGACAGTTGCATCATTAAAGCTTCATAGTTCTGATTATACTCAAGTGACTACGGTCGCTACTTTCTTTGTCTTACTATTGTTTATTTTTAAGTGCATTTGCGCGTATTTTAGGGCTGCTGTAGGTTAACACTATGTTTGTTCTAGGTTTACTCCATGTTGTCTGGCAGTTTTGTGGAAATTTTGTCACACTTTCAGATAGTTTGTTTGCAAGAAGTGGAAGAGCGGGATTTACAGACATTTTGGATACCACGGTGTAGGCAAGAAGGTGGGTGACTTTCTGTTGAGCTTAAAACACATTTGCTATTCTTATTTCCCATATGTTGACGAGCATTTTTGTGGATCACATGTTTACAGACTACAGAGTGTTTATTTTTTTTAGTTTTTGACATCTCTTTTTCATTATAATTAGTCTGGACAATTTGATGTTACTTTCTGATCATTAGTTACTCGCCATCATACATGATAATTTATTACCAACCCTGCGATTTCCACAGCGCTCCGTCATTTCGTGTCCAGCTTACGACGTTTCTCTTTAACTATCCTCTCACGCGACCCCGTCATTCCCCCAGGGTTCAACATCATCTTCAAGAAGCGGACCGGTAAGGACAAGATGGACGGATGTGCGCTCATGTTCCGCGAGTCAGTGTTCACCCTGCAGGATGTGGCCACTGTCGAGTACATGCAGCCCGACTGCAAGGCGCTCGACAGGGATAACGTCGGCATCGTCGCTCGACTTAGGTGAGCGTGGCGAGCAACACGCCGACCGGATTGCCTAGGAGGGCTGAACGGTGGCTGGTATAATTAATACTGATGCCTTCATGAGCAGAGTGAATGCGTATTACAAACATATTCGAGTGCGATGTTCATTGTAAGTTCTGTTTGCATTTATTTCGCATTTAATGCTTGCTTGCCCATACATTTTCGTTAGCCGTCTCTGCTGCGGTAACCGTCTATATCATTGTGTCTCGCTGTCGTCTGCAGCGGCGCCGGCGGTGAGCTGGCGGTGGCCTGCACGCACCTGCTCTACAACCCGCGGCGACACGACGTCAAACTGGCCCAGGTGGCGCTGCTTCTGGCCGAACTGGACCGGCTGGCCTGGTGCGGCAGCCGCCAGACCTACCTGCCCATCCTGCTGGCGGGCGACCTCAACCTGGAGCCGCACTCGCCGGTACGGAATCGGGGGGGGGGAGGAGAGAGTGCGGGTTCTTGGTGGACAGTGGGTTGTAGACTGGGCCGAGGGTGTACTAGGGGACATTGTGTCCTGGTGGATTTTTCTTTTGCCATTTTTTGCATAGTTATCCAGAAGTTATGCTAGTTTCAATTGCTTTGCTTCTTTTGCCTATTCGAAGCATGCCTCTCGTTTCGAATGTTTTGAACTTGCTAGTGGTAAAGATGTCGCATACCATTTTACATTTGTCCTGTCCCCCGTTCCCAGGTATACCAGTTCCTCACGCGGGGCTGGCTGCAGTACGCCGGGATGTCGCGCAGGCAGCTGACGCCGTTCGGCGGTGGCGAGACCCTCCTCGGTCCTCTATTGCCGCCCCAGCTCGGCGTCACCGCCTACTGCCGGCACGTGGGTGTGCAGATGCGCCGCCTGTACGCACAGCTGTCAGAGAGCGAGCCGGAGCGACGCCGGGCCGAGCGACATATGCTGGCGGTGAGACACAGCGAGCACCGGCACGTGCCGCCACCGCTGCCGCTGCAGGAACTGACCTACGAGGCGTCGGCCGGGTTCCTGGCGCACGGTCTCCAGCTGGGGTCCGTGTACCGTCATGGACAGAGGAATAAACAGGAGGTGACTACTCAACAGCGTGAGTGGATTACGGTGGACTACATCTTCCAGAGGTGAGACTGAGGGAAGGGGACGTAAGAAACGGAGTAAGTGGGCTTCTGGCTAATGGCTGATAACTTCTAGTCTATTTGTTAGGCACTGTTATGATTTCTGCTGTTTTCGGTTTTAACATTTCTATATCTATATCGATTTTTTTCGACTGGTTTTGTAACATTTATCATTTAACATTCCTATAGTGATGCTTTGCCTGGTTGGTTTCGTAAAATTTATCGCAGCTCACATGAACCGGCTTCTTTGGCTGAGCACGTGGGTCCTGCGACCCCCTCCCGTCCACCGTTGGCTGCTCGCCAATCGATCTGTGCCCCGTGGTTTGCGACCGTTATTATTCGCTCATTTGGCTGCCCGAGTACCACCGCCTGCTGCCGGCCCCCTGCAGCGTTCCCTGACTACCCTCCCCTGACGGCGCCCCCTCTGACACACACCTCTCCCTACAGCGTGTCGCCGCCTCCGGGCTCGGCGCGGCTCGAGCTGACCTCTCGGTTCGCGCTGCCCACCGCCGCCGTGTGCCGGAAACTGCAGCCGTACCCGAGCGCCGCGCTGCCCTCCGATCACCTGCCGTTGGCTGCTCGGTTCCGACTGGTACCGCCTAGATAGAACGGAGGATCGGGGGGAAGTGACGAGCTGTGTACCTGAGCTGTGTCGATTCGGGGCGATCCGGCTGCCTTAGTGGGTCTGATGAAACTAGAATGATAATCTGGCGAACGAACTGAGAGTGACAGTGTAAATGCGTTTGTGTTTTGACTGGATGGTTAACAGTCAGCTCGGAGATGCGACTGTTAATGTGTGTTGTGCAATGTGCACTGGAAATGGTAGTGAGGATGTTTCCTACTTCTTTCAAGAGGTACTTTTCATTGGTACAAGTTTTGAAACGTCGGTGCAACAGTTTAGTGCAACTGTATGGAAGGATGTGGACTTTCGTGAAGCTCAGCGCAGTTTATGTTGTGTGTGTGCTCTGTCTTCTCCATGCCCTTCCATCCTTTCTTTGGAAGAGGGACAGACGGTTTTCGCAATTTTATAGTACCCAGAAGGTTGTCTGGTTTTAAACGTTTGCACATCAGGGCAAATGAGAGTCAACTTCAAACGACGTGTGACAGTTTCAGAATAGTTTTTCATACGTTGACTCAAGTAATTCATGATGCCTCGCAACTCATGAATACAATGTGATCTAATAACTACCCGCGTTTTGGATTTGCACAGTGGTGCTAAACCAGTCGGTGATTATTGGACTCAGTCGAAACTACGGACTTGTAAAAGTTGAAAGTGACCTCGCGTAAGGCGAAGCTCTGGCCTCTGACCTAATGCCACGTTTCGTCAGACATCGTGGCTCTTATACTTGTTTGTTTTGTTTTGTTGGGTTAGGCCCTTTCGGTCGACAAGACCATTGCAGAGCCGGAAGGATGATAGGAATTAGGGGGAGACATTGGTCTGGGCAGGCACCCTAGTGAGTCGCCGGGGCTGAGCCCGTCCAGAGGACAGGCCACCCAGCCCCAAGGCACTCACTGCACCCGGCTACGAGGTGCGCTCCCTCGGGAGCAGCGGTGCCGCTCCAAGGGAGCAGCCCGCATGAGATAAAGTTGCCTGTCCAGCCCGGAGGGGGGTTGCGGCGTGGAGGAGAAGGATTTCAGTATCCTGAGGATAGAAGCACGGAACAGTGGCTCTTATACGTTTCCTGTGTGTCCTGGTTCCTGTCGAATCTGGCTATGCAGGAAGTTTCGGTCGGTGTTCAACTGATACAGGGCGCTGTACGGTCGCCGTTTTCTAATGCTGATAAAAACCTTTACCAAGACTGGCATACCCACTTACGATTTTAGGACTGTACCCATTCCGACGAAAATCTCATCCGCAACTTCGTGATGCGTCCAGCCTGCCTAATAGACCGTAAAATAACTCGAAGCTTCAGAACGTGTTGAAAACTTCATTCCACATCGTTAAATCCTCAATGCTAGTGACACAGCATATCAACGATTTTTGTTTGAGGGAGAAGAATGACAAGTTCACAACGGTCGTAACAAACATTTCTTGTCACATTGAGCTGCATTTACCCTCGCCGGACCTATTGGTTTTCTACATACGCGCCGGCCGAGGGGATGGGGGGGGGGGGGCCGCGGGTACGACCCCCCCCCCCTTCGCCGTTTCGCCCCTGGTGGAGCTAGCGCGTCGCGGAAATAACGAGCGTGTGCGCCGTTACGAGACGCAGAGATTGATACCCGATTTTAAGGTCCTAGGTCAACCGGTGACCTCTGAGGTCAGGTCAAGTGCCCCAAGGTACGATTCAGTTTCTGATACGATTCAGTTTCTAACTTCGCAAAAACGGCCGCAGAGCCCCGATTTTGACAGCATCGTGTTCGCCTCGCTCAGGCGCGTCGAATGATATACTTTTTGTTTGGGTCAGGTCAACTTGGGGTGTTGACCTTAGGTCACGGTCAGGTCAGCGCCCCCAGGTCACGAAGCTGGTAGAAAGAGGTCATGTCGCATATCATTCGATTCGGCAGGTCTTTCTGAGTTCATTGGTGGCTTTCCCGACTCGCTAGCTCAATTTGATCGGGAGTTATTGACGAAAAACTAATATGACCTTGATGACGTCATAAATCACGTCACGCAAGGTCAACATTGCAATAGCGACGCATCTAACCTTGCAAGGAGTGCATCAAATCACGATTTTGTGTGCTTGAGATAGTTGGAGATCGTTCCCGGCACCAGAATAGCAGTTTGTATTTTCCCCCATTGACTTATAATGGTAAGGTCACGAAAATGACCTGACCTCATATGACCTGTAGGAATCCGAGACATGCAAGTTGTGAGACTCGTAATGGATACTAGATCCTGCAAGTTTTATTTCCCTGTGAAAGCTCCTCTGGCAGTGAGGGCGTTGCGAAGCTGGACATCTGAAGACCGTGCAGAGGTTCACTTATGACGTCACAGGTCAGTGACCTAACCTGACCCGAAAATGCCGTTGGTGTCAAAAGATCCGGCTTGAATCAAAGGTCAGGTGTGCCATGTTTCAGCTCTCTATCGCCAGCGTGTTCGGAGCTATCGCGAAAAAAACTATGGGGGGGAGGCGGCACCCGCCCCCCTCCCCCCTCGGCCGGCGAGGGTTAACCCGCGCCCCGTAGGGCTACCGGCGGACCCTACCACCCGTAGGGGGAGCCTTTTCGGCCCCCCCCCCCTAAGATCTCGGAAATTTACTGGTTGATTTTCAAAATTCAAACGGCGTTCGATAGCCCCACCCGGGAACTACCTTGTGACCAAATTTCATTGACCTAGGTCAAACCGATGACGTCACAGGTCAGGTCAAAGGTCGGATTTTCACCGTTCACAAGCATTTCAAGAAATGTGTTGTGAAATCGAGTAAATTGGTAATTTATTGAAAACCATCGATGGTACACTCGGGGGCAGATTGACGTTCCACCACTCCAAACCCATCGGGCGATCCCATGGCTCAGCACTGACTGCTGCCAGTGGCAGCACTGGCAGCACTGGCACTGGCAGGCAGTGCTGAGCAGTGCTGAAGGCAGGCAACACTGGCAGCAGCCAGTGCTGAGCCATGGGATCGCCCGATTGGTTTGGAGTGGTGGAACATCAATCTGCCCCCGAGTGTACATTGTTCGTCAAACACATACCTTGCTATCTGAGGTCACTGATACCAGGTCAGGTCACAGCGAGGTCAGGTCACCGGGGGTCACAATATGGAAGTGTCAATATGAAAGGGGTCCTGAAAGTTTGGTAGCGATATCTCCAGCCGTTTAGGAGATATTGACGGAAAAGGACGGGGGGGGGGGCGTTTCGGCCCCCTCCCCTTTCGGCTTTCCCAAATATCACTGATTAGTTTCCGTTTAGCGAGCTCAGTAAAGGCGAGAGAATCTCCAAGCTGACTAGCTAACAAACGGTACGCTAGATCTTGGTACGCCAAGCTGCCCTGAAGGGTGAGCAACAGCAACAGCCGATAGGTCACATGGCTCGCGACGGCTTACCAGCACGTTTGATCGGAGCTATGGTGACATGCGGTAGCGCAGCTGAGGGGGGACGGGTCAAAACTGACAGACGTAGTTCATAGACCACGAGCTATCGTTATTTCACGCCATCAAATAAGTCACGATATCATCACACCTACCAAACAGTTTTTAACTCCAAAGTAAGAGGTAATGAGATGTATTGTAACAGGGGCTCCGCCACAGGGGGGTACGCGGGGGTCCGGACCCCCTCAATAATTCCCATGGGGGGTACAGTACCCCCCAATATTCCGAATACCTGTAACCTTGTTTTGCGTTAGAATGACTAAATCATTCACAGAATGTGTTGAATAATTTAATTAGAATGTGTTGATGGTCGCAAAGCTAAGGAATTTAAGATCTAGAAATGTAGGGAAACACGAAGATGTTGTGACACACGAAGTGCTCTGCTCAACAATCGCCGACCTATATTTATGGGAGTGTCATTATTCTACCATTTTGTTATTACTATGAATGCGTTTAAGATTGCTAGGATTAACTTAGCATGCTAGAATTTGGCAATAATTTCGTGAGAGGGGTCCAGCTTGCAGGACACCTCCTAGACACAACACCCGCCCCAAAAGAGCTTCAAATCGATCTGAGAACCCTCTTCCCATGTGAGATCACCCGATAGTGTATATATGTGTGTGTGGGGGGGGGGGGGGTAAGCCGGTCTTTCGAGCACCATACTAGTCTGAGAGCCTAATGCGCTGTCTGATGGCTAACACCGCCCTTGGAGCGCGCAAAAGCGGCCTCCTTTCCTTAACCCTCGCCGGACCTATTGGTTTTCTACATACGCGCCGGCCGAGGGGGGGGGGGCGGGTACGACCCCCCCCTCGCCGTTTCGCCCCTGGTGGAGCTAGCGCGTCGCGGAAAAAACGAGCGTGTGCGCCGTTACGAGACGCAGAGATTGGTACCCGATTTTAAGGTCCTAGGCCAACCGGTGACCTCTGAGGTCAGGTCAAGTGCCCCAGGGTACGGTTCAGTTTTTGGTGAATAACTTCGCAAAAAACGGCCGCAGAGCCGCGATTTTGGCAGCATCGTGTTCGCCTCGCTCAGGTGCGTCGAATGATATACTTTTTGTTCGGGTCAGGTCAACTTAGGGCGTTGACCTCAGGTCAAGGTCAGGTCAGCACCCCCAGGTCACGAAGTTGGTCGAAAGAGGTCATGTCGCATATCATTCGATTCGGCAGGTCTTCCTGAGTCCATTGGTGGCTTTCTCGACTCGCTAGCTTAATTTGATCGGGAGTTATTGACGAAAAACTAATTTGACCTTGATGACGTCATAAATGACGTCACGAAAGGTCAACATTGCAAAAGTGACGCATCTAACCTTGCAAGGAGTGCATAAAATCACGATTCTGTGTGCTTGAGATAGTTGGAGATCCTTCCCGGCGCCAGAATAGCAGTTTTCATTTTTCCCCATTGACTTATAATGGTGAGGTCACGAAAATGACCTGACCTCATATGACCTTTAGGAAAAATCCGAGATATACAAGTTGTGAGACTCATAATGGATACTAGATCCTGCAAGTTTCATTTCCCTGTGACATCTCCTCTGGCAGTGAGGGCGTTGCGAAGTTGCGACATCTGAAGACCGTGCAGAGGTTCACTTATGACGTCATAGGTCAGTGACCTGACCTGACCCAAAAATGCGGTTGGTGTCAAAAGATGCGGCTTGGATCAAAGGTCAGGTATGCCAAGTTTTAGCTCTCTATCGCCGGCGTGTTCGGAGCTATCGCGAAAAAACCCTATGGGGGGGCGGCACCCGCCCCCCCCCTCGGCCGGCGAGGGTTAAGAACGTTGATTTGAGAGGCCGCCATGTCGGTGTCATTGAGCTCCGCTTCTCGGTTTTCGACTCCTCTTGCAAACTGAACCTTGTTTTTTTCGGTACATAAAGCAAAATCCTCCCGATAGAATTGTTAAGTTTCCTTTGAACTCTAGAAAAAAACGGCAATTTTTCATCGATTTCGGGAGCTGCAGGGGGTGGGGTGGGGGTGGGGGTGGGGGTAGGGGTGGGGGTGAATTAGCCCAAAATGCCCACCTTGGATCCGCCAGCGAGGTTTTGTGTTTTTGGTCGGACCCCCCCAATCCCAAAACCGTGGCGGAGCCCCTGTATTGTAATTTGTATAGTCAAACTCAAACAAAACGTTGAGGTGCCCGCGCCGTGCGGCACAGTATACCTACAGGGGCTTGTGAACGTTGCGGCACAGTATAACTTCAGGTGCCTCTGAGCGTTGCGGCACAGTATAGCTTCAGGCGCCTATAAGCCATGCGGCACAGTATAGCTGCAGGCGCTTACGTTACGAGCGTTGCGGCACAACGCAGCTACAGGCGCCTATAGTGAACGTTGCGGCACAGTATAACTTCAGGCGCTTCTGAGCGCTGCGGCACAGTATAGCTTCAGGCGCCTATAAGCCGTGCGGCACAGTATAGCTGCAGGCGCTTGCGTTACGAGCGTTGCGGCACCATGCAGCTACAGGCGCCTATAAGCCATGCGGCGCAGTATAACTGCAGGCGTCTCTGAACGTTGCGGCACAGTATAACTTCAGGCGCTTCTGAGCGCTGCGGAGCAGGTTAAAGGAAAAGGGCCACCTTCGTGAAATATGAAGATATCGTTGTTTTTCATTTTGACATTATTATTTTTCATTTTCTTTTTAAAACTGGTGCTAGAAGTGCACAATTCGCGAAAAAGTATTTAAAACTATTTAACATATTGGTACTATGTTGATACTCTCTACGGCACCTACTGTATGATGGCATAGCGATGACGTCACACTCAAGCCAATCAGCGTTCAGAAGACAGACTCGTCGGTTTGTGTCAGATAAGCTGATTGGTTAAAGCTGAGCTGGTTGGAGCTGATTGGTAAAAAACCAAAGCCTCGCCGCGGGTGGCTGTATTGTCGGATAAGAACGCATTCCTGGGATAAGGACGCATTCCTGGCGTATTTTCTTTTAAAATTGCCGATAACTACGAATGGAGGCCGAAATCGGCCGTAAGGAGGTAGACAGATAGGTTTTCGGACACGGGCTACAAGATGGCTATCTCAGTTTCAACCCCCATGTTAAAGGTGGCCCTTTTCCTTTAAGTCCAGGCGCTTTCAAGCGTTGTGGCACAGTATGGTGCTTCTGAGCGTTGCGGCACAGTATAGCTTCAGGCGCCTACATTTCGTCAGTGCTAGGTACAGCCATAGCTTTAGGCGCTTACACCCGACTGGATGTAATATCTGTTTGGATGAAATCCCATATGAAAAAAGGTTTCAATGTTTGTAGTCACCCAAACAGCATCGGGTACTATTGCGAACGATGATATTTGATACACTACGTTCTACGACCGCATGAAAGAAATACGCAGAGACTCGCTGCCTTATTCTCCCATGCCAGTACGTTTGCCCTCATTGGCGATTCTCCGACCCCGCTGACATTCACGCGTGACCACCGCCAGTCTCGAGCGCTACAAGCGTCACGTCAACGTCCCCGGAGGGATAATTACGCATCTGTCGCTCCTCATCTCCCCTGTGCCTCTGACGGCATCAGGTGACGCACCGGTGTATGTGAGACGCGTGAGGTCCGTCAGAGGGCAGACACGGGAGTCAGTTCCGACATAGTGGCGTGCTGTCTCAGCAGGGCTGATGGAGACGTAGACCGAAATACTAATATCATGTACATATATTGATATCAAATACATTAAGAATTAAAAGTAATAAAATGGGTATTTTATTTCATTGTATGAGCCGAAAGTGATTCAGAGACATGAAGAAAAAAGATGAAGGAAAAATACGAATATATAAAAAGAGAAGAATTTCAATGACAGAAACATGACGAAGACGGGGCCGAACGTTAAACAAGTCGGAGACAGCCAGTTGAAGTCTAGTCTGCATCGTGACCGAACTCACGCGGGCGGGGACCGTCGCATTCGTCAGGTGACACCACCGTTTGAAATATCCCCGCGGCCGACTCGTGGCGTCTTTTGTCGCCTGAGGGGAGCCGCGGGCCGGACGGCCGGTGAGGTGATCGATGTCCCTCCGGCACCGGTCCGACGTCCAGGAGCGCCAGTCCCAGCCGGACCGGGCCACGGCTGTCCTAAAGGACTCCACCGGGAGTTGTGAGGCCTGGTCAAGTGGACAGCGGCTCTGTAGGAGGTCACTTCACGCTAGAACGTGTCCTGAACTATACATGCCGGTGAACATGGTGCCCAGCTGAGTCTTTTGCATGATTCAAGAATGTGTGAGATCGTTGAGTTTTAGTTGTTTGCTGGAAATGAGCATTCCAAAGGCAGTAAAAAACCTCAACAGCATGCTCAAGAAATCCGTCATCGGCAAGATAAAAGGAATGATCCAATTCAATGTTCTTAATTGGCTCATTAATTATGTTAGATTGCCTACCAGCTAGAAAATCTTAATCATCCCTATTCCTAATCATCCGTCTGGTTACGGAAAAGCAGCGTCGCTGGCGGCACCTGTCTGCCGGAACCGGGGACAGCTGTTGGCGGCGGGGTCGCTCAGAATTGTAGATGACCTCCGTCGGCGCCAGGGCACGCTCAGCGGCAGGCGAGCGCCACCCGGCCCCCGAGAAGGATAACGCACCGAGTAATGATGTGCAGGAATAAACAGATCGGGCAGCGCGTCATCGGCGTCAGGTCATCGGTATCGATCACTCGCGGGTGAGATCGACCGTGAACGGACCATAACACGCACCTCGATAGGGAGCGATTCTTGAACGCGCAAGACGATCAAAGAAGCTTCGAGTCATGACATTTTGATGATTAAGTGTCATTTCAAATTCGTTTTATTGAGTTGCAGTTTCTATTGAAGCATATCTTAATGAAAATGGCCCAAGAACAAAATATTTCATCTGAAGAAATTTTGTGTCATAGCGCAGTTTAGGCCAGTGTTATATCCACTTTTGTTACTGAGAACTTAATCACAATGACTATAAATATTTTTAGTCCCTAGTTAAAAAAAGATGAAGCAAATTTGATGCACGTCAAGTACTGATACAAGAAGATGAAGTGCGAATGTTCAATGTACATAAATCTGATCGCAGAGCTCGACAATTTAATCGACGACAATTATTTCTTTTACCTACCCTGTGCCTACCCACATGTAGCAATGATCCAAATTCCAAATGGTGCCCGGTTGTCATTCAACTTCAGGCCTTATATATAAAGACAACACTTAAATTCTGGCGCAGCACTTACATTTGACTATTTTTTATATACCGCGTTTTTCCTCATAATACACTTTCACTCGGATCACTAGAGCTATACAAAATCACGATTCCTCCAATTTAGTGAGATGTGCAGTGACCAGCGATCAAAGCCGATCCAGGCTTCGTCTCAGTTCTCAAAGGTGGCCCCAAATGGGCAGCAGCGGCCGACTATTGTCTGACGAAGACTCATCTCTCCAGATGATCAACTGAATGGGTGACCGGGGCATTGGAAGAGGCCCATTCCCCGGCAACCATTGTACTCTCAATGGGCTCAGATCTGATGGGTGGCGTTTCATGTAGATAAAAAATAACATTTCATTGATATATCAAGCGAGGTTCTTTGCAGAGGCTAACCGTTTGATGTCAAGGACCCTGAGACCCTAGTTTTGCACGGTTAGATGTTAATTGGATGTTAACTGGCAATTACGTCGTCGTAGACTTCAAATACTGTGAATTCTACCTTGATAACTACCGTGGATAATACTCCAATCTGAACCACCCGTTGGGCACCGAATCCCATCATGTCGCATCCGTTTTATCATCGGAAGCGCATCAGCTGCGATCAGTTGCAGCACGTGCTCGGTGGGCGCGTCGGTGGCCGCGGGCGGCGTCAGCCTGCCGTAATAGTGGCGGCGGCGGCGGCGGCGGCGGCGGCGGCGGAGACCAGTTTCAGCGGCCGGCGCCGGAGGCGGAGGCGGAGGTTACGTCCGTTGCCGGAGGAACGCGGGGTGCTGGGTCAGTCAGCCAGCGCCACTGACCGTGGAGATCCTCAGTGACTGTTTATAGACTGACGGACGAGTTAGAAGTGCTGCGCGCAGACTCATGACAGCAGCGCTGCAGCCTCTACAGGCCCTGGTGATGCAGCTGCTGCTACTGCTGCTCACCGGGCCCGCATCTCATCTGGCTGACGGGTAAGTTAAGTACTGACAGGAAAGATTACCTACTGCTAGTGTTTTCAGTGAAATTGTGATCCGCTGATGGCTGTTGCACCAGAATGAGGTTATAAATGGTGATCGAGTTAATAAATTTTAGTTGTGAAGTAATTAGTTCAACTTGCTGGGTAAATTTCATTTTTTTCACATCACGACCCGAAAGTCTGGTTTGTGAGTAGGTTTCAATCACCTTTTTATTGTGAAATATAATTCTCATTACCGCATTACCGCAACGTAACTTATTAAACTAGCAAGTTTGCTAACTGATTGCACGTCACACGAATCAGCCGTGCCTATCTCTGTCAACAAAACAAACTGCGTCCAGAATCGAATCCCAGCCGGTCAGGCTCCCTGACACCTGAATGAACTACAATACTTACTTTAAAACTGCTTCACAAATGGTCCCTTGTGTGCTGTTCCGATGTGCTATGCCTGTCTAGGACAAAACGACGACTCTTACGGCCAGTTAAACCGAGAGACCGGCGTCGCATTTTCCGCTGCTGAAATGCCAGCCTTTGTTGACCTCTGTCTTTTGTGGGAACTGGGATCCTCCATTGCAGTTTAAAGTATAGTTTGGTGTGTATTGTATTTCAGCAAATACATTGCAAGTTTGTATGACGTCAGCGTCCATTGAACTCTCCGGAGGATTTTACGCAACCAAGCATGTTTTTGAACCACGAATGTACGCATCTATCGTATCAAAATGCAGCAAAATGCATAGGCAAAATGCAAAAACAACTACCTGTAGTATTTACCCGGACAAGAACTGACTCAGTGTTTACTTGTTCATGGAGCGAAAGAGAACACTGCATCCACTTTCAACTAAGTTAAGTTTGATGAATACGAATTACGAACATATCTTCATCACTCATCTCAATGCTCTGAAGTTTTGTACTTACAATCACATACAGGAAGACAATGTTTCTAGAAGCGAACTATATTTACACTAAACGATCTATCCGATGAGGCAAAAAAAAAAAAAACAGCCAGATGGTTCTAAAAGGAGAAATTACGTGACCTACACGATAAGTAGTGCGTCGCATGATCAAGAGCACCACTTATTCTTGGAACTATGAGTACAGCACGTAGGCCCTACCATGTTAACGTTTTCGCAACTGAACCAGATAAGATTGAATTACAAGCTGCAATTTTATTACAGCTTTGTCAAAATAGGTACTACCGCTATTATTCTTAGTTACCCCAGGATAAAAACATGTCCAGCGCCTGCCGATGACTTAGATAACTGACGAATGCATATTCACCGCACTTTCCTTTCTTTTGACCCGTGGTTTCTTGGCAGAGCAGCTCGTGTCGCGTCTCTGCAAGTATGTTGTCGCTACCGTGGCCGTCTGCTCGGCCGTGCTCTGTTGATCCCGCGGTGTCACCCTGTTTGGATAGCTAATTGATACCCGACCGTGACGAGGAGCGATCGCTGCTAATGTAATACCGTTTTCCCGTCTATTTTCACTGCGCACATGACGAGCGGTGGCGAGCTGCGGTAAATGCTCAGAAAAGGGCCGAGACTTGAATGGAGTCAAATAATTCGTAACAAACGATGCATTCTATTACAAACAACACGCAATGTCATAGCCTACTCTATGTATGTACAGAAGTCTATCAATGTGCATAGCAGCCGATCTTTTCACCCGAGGCACTCCTCTGAGTAATATTATTTCTTGTCGCCGCAGGTACCGGTTTCTGTCCTCTGAGCTGAACGGCACCGAGCCGTCCGAGGCGACCTCCGGCAGGATCCAGAGGCGACACGCCAACCTCGCGCTCAGCGAGAACATCTCGGCGGTGCTGGAGAACCTGCTGAAGAACTACGACAGCACCCAGCGGCCCGCCAGCGGTCTCGGTGGGTTGACGCAGTTGGGAAGCCGAGTGTGAAAATTTCAGAGTGGTGTTCGTACTTTGGTTGTTTTCTTTTATCGTGAATGGATCATGATCATATGCAAATCGACATCTGAACATATTTGTAATAGCATTTAAATCAAAACAGCTTGTCATTCTAGTTAAGTGAAAAGTTTTAGTGAATCCGTGACAATTCCCGTGTGAAGATGAGCTCCGGGCCGAGAGCCGACAGCCAAACTCTGTTAAAAGTCCCTGGTACACAGGCCAATTTTATACGACCGTGGGCAGGCTTCTATCTGTCGAAGCAGCTGACCACCTGTTGCAAAACTGCTTTCAGACAGCAGTGAGAGCCCAACGACACCGTGAAATGGCCATATGAAGAATGAAGATGAAACTTTTCTTCTTGCCTGTGGCAATTAATGGAACCTTGATCCCAATTCAGATTATTCCTATCAACGGTATAAACGGAAGCACCGATGGGAAAAGAGAGATAAAGAGATCTCTATTGGCAGACAATGTACTGTCGTGCGGTCTGGCAGGGACAATGCATGCCCATCGATATCGTTTCCAGTTTCTGTCTATGGCTTTCGGATACAATATCCGTAATGGACCCTAGTATTCTTATAGTCATGGATCCTCTAGATTGATGTCAACAAAAACTTAAAACCGATGACAACGAAGTTTTTTTTTCTTGACCGAATGCAGCCTGCCGTGAAATGCGGTTGGAATAAATTTCTTTAGATGTTCTATTTGTATGTATGTATGTATGTATGTATGTATGTATGTATGTATGTATGTATGTATGTATGTATGTATTGACGATCAAGAGCAATCCACAATCGGCGTGGCGATTACACTCCGAGTCCGAGCTGGTTGAAGATAACACAAGAAATACCTACACAAGAAAACGCACACACTTACGGATACGAAATACACAACGCGAACGCCGAACACGCACATACTTGGTGTAACCCGCACGAAGCCGCGTTCATAACTATACACACAGACTCGCATTATTTGCATTTCAGACCACAGGCGGGTATTGCCCAGGCGTCGTGCAGCTGAAGGCTGCACTCCTAAGGCTGGCCAATTGAATCCAGACTCCTCCCGTGCCTGAACTATTAGTGTGTGCCATCAAAGTGCACCGCTGCTCTTTTCTCATTGGTATGGATCGGATCTAGAGGCGGATCAATAGGGGAAATGAGCGGATTTCGGCAATCCATGAGGACCTATCTCCGGTCGGCCGCCCTACCATAAATCTGCCGCTGACCTGCGGCCGGAGGGGGTCAGTGGAGGGTGGCAGGGGGGGGGCCGAGGTCAGGCGGCGGCGGCGCACAACACCCTGCTCCATCACTGCCGTCTCCCGGCATCGCGTCACGGCGTCACCCAATCGCCATATCACCGGACGGACCAGCGCGGCGGAAACTCCGGCACGTCGACAGACGTCAGCTAGCGAGTGCAGCCGAGAGACTGAGACCGGGGAACTCGAGGGACAGGACTCTCGAGCACGTTCGTCCAGTGAATGGTCATTTCTGACCACTTGCATCATTATGACTTCTGCACAGTGGAATGAAAAGCTGGACGGTGAGTTTCTGGACCATAAGCGAGCTATATTATATGTAGAAGTATATAATGCTTCCGTCTGGGAAGCATTAGGCGCATATCTCTGATGTGCTTGCTGCCACGGCGCTTCATGATAAATTGCCTAGATAATTAATTGATAGGCTACACTCCGGAGCATTAGTAAACAAGAAACCGGCGGAGAGGCACCACCCATCCCCGCTGGTGAAGATGAGGTCGCACGGGGGCGATACTGTAATCGAGTATCGACCCTCGGCGGGATGCTGCTCCTCAGACGGAGGCGACGGCATCTCCCGGCGGCGACCTAGAGAAGATGACGTATCACCGGGGAGAGGAAGGGGGAGGGTGTCGGACGGCAGCTCAGTCTCCCATCTCCGTTCCACATACACAGGTGGCGTGGCTCCAGCAACAGGTCGGCTGCTCCAGTAAGTTTAGCTACGATTCCAATCGGCCATCGTTTTGTCCCGGCCGTGTCAAACGTCTTGTGAGCAACTGGACACCATCTTCTGTCTAATTACTATTGATTTACAGGCTCCACTATACCCAAAAGTGTACCTATAATACCCCTGAAGCGTTTCTACCGCCATCCCAGACGCCCCTACCTCCGCTCTAGGCGCCGACACAGCCGCTGGTCCAAGTCTGCCCTATGATGGATGAAACTGCATTCAATCAGCAGCCTGGGTCGCGGCAAAGTTGGACGCTTGGACGTGTTAATATCCTGCATTCGTTTGTGGTCAATCGGCCGGAAGACAAGCTGGCATGTAATCGCAGCTTTCGGGAATGGTGTCATATGTCACGATTGAATTAATTCATAGTTTTACTGGCTGGCAAAGTTTGCCTATATAGATTCGAAGGTTTTGCTAAGCGTCCTGAAATAATTCTTTGACACTTTCTCTGAGCCATCCACGCAGTCGCCACATAAAGAGAGCCTTTCAGCGTGTCGCGGTTCTGCGTCCAGAAGTCGTTATACGTCTCATCGAGCCGTCTGAGCGTTTGCTCGTTCGCCCGGTATGAGTCAGTGAAGCGCAACTGTCGGACGAAGCCTAGGGGTAGGCCGGAGAGCCATCTGCTCCTGTTTGCCACTGTTGTCCACTCCCTCCTGTTAACAGAGCGATCCGGGACCGGTCGACGCAGGGTTTCAGCGGCCGTCGGGCTGATTCAATAACTGAGCGGCTTGTGTGGTCAGCAGCCGGACAATGAATTTAGAATTTAGCTCGTTAACCAAGAAGACTGAAAGATTTCCGCATCTACCCTAATCTTAAACAATATTATGTAGGTATGATTAATTAAATAAATTACTTATAAAAATCATGAAAGGAGCAGTCTTATTTTCTTAGTCGTGATTTTCGCTCATTTTAGTATAGCTACTCTTATTTCTCCCTTTCTTGACTTCTATGCAAAGCTGCTTATTAATATTGTCCGCAGCTTGACAGCTTTGACTTAGCCTGAATAGGAGCCATCTGCATACTGGCTGTCACCGTTTAATATCAGCAGCAAGGGCTGCTAGCGTTATGAGTGGCATCTTGCTGCTATTCGCCGAGAGGGTCATTCTCCACTCCAACATTACTGCAGCATCCAAAATCATCAAGCATACGTTTTCTCAAACCTGTTTTATTTTAGAAGACGTCGAAATATGTATTATGTGTGTACTGGGTTATTAGAGTAAGCATGAAAGTTGTGAAGCATACTAATCCGAGGAATCCCTTAGACACTGATCAATAGCCAAAAATTCCGTTTTTTTCCTAGTCTTTGTGCCTCTGCCTTCCTTCTTCCTCTTCACATCTCCATGGTTTGATCTTTCATCAATTCAGTCTTCGTCTCCATGTGCTCAACGTTGTCCTGTCGTCTTTGTCTCTATATGAGTGATGGTCGTTGCTCTCTGCTATTTGTGCCTTCGGTTTCAGTTTCAGTCTTCTCGTATTTGTCTTTATCTCTCTGCCCTTATCTCCCTATTTCTACCTCCCCGTTTCAGTGTTCGTATCCGTCTCCGTCTCCATCTTTTCGTCTGTGCCTTCTCATCGCCGTAATGACGCTTCGTCTGCTCGACTCTTTCTCCGTTTATGTCCCTGTCTCCCCGTCATCGCCTCTTAATTTCCAAGTCTCCCCGCCTGGCGTCTCCGTCTCCTCGTCCCGTCTATCCGTTGTTATGTCTCCTGCTTCGTCTACCTGTCTGTTCCTTCTTCTCGTCCCCGTCTTTGTCTCTCCGTCTCTTTTACCCCATCTCAGTGTATCCATCTCTGCCTCCTCGTAACCATCTGTCCGTTTTTCTCTCTTCTCCGGCTCTCGTCTCCGTCTCTCGTCTCTCGTCTCCGTCTCCCGTCTCCATCTCCGCGTCTCCGTCTCCGCGTCTCCGTCTCCCGTCTCCGTCTCCGCGTCTCCGTCTCCCGTCTCCGTCTCCGCGTCTCCGTCTCCCGTCTCCGTCTCCGCGTCTCCGTCTGCTCATCTCTGACCCCGGTGGACGGCCTGCTCACCCGCCGCCAGAAACGTAAACGAGGCGTGAAGCGGCACCGATGGTCACGACACGACTACCTAATGAACGCCCGCCACCGCCCCCGCCCCCGCCCCCGCCCCCGCCGGCTCCCGGTGCTGCCTGACCGTATTATCAGCAATCTGTCGCGCCGCGGCGCCCGCCGATCGGCCGTCTGTGCTGCGTCTGTGCTTGATCTGCGGTCCGCCATTGACTTGCAGCGCACGTAGGGTCTGAATAAAATTGCAGGCACGGATTGTGATCGCTGATGCGGTGGACTATTAAGGTGTTCGTTTCATAACAGTAACGCAGCTGTTGTAAATGTTAAGCATATCAAATTCACCGAGTCTCGACAAAAAAAAAATGTAGCTATGCACATATTCAAGACCTAGCCATTGGCTAATCTGCCAACGACATGACAATAATTATTACTTTTATTTTTCTCTTTCTTTTCTCCATTTGTCCACTGTTGACACGACAACACGAACCTGTACCGACCCGTGATAGTATAATTACCTAGCAAAGAGCAGCGGCACGACATACGAGTATGACATCGTGATGGATTAGCATACATCACGGTGGGAAAACATTATATAGCTCACAATTACAATGAGCTGATGGCATCCATGCATATGCAAAATTGTCACTCCTTCATCAACAAAAGATGCATGTTGATGTCGGCGCCCGGCGGGATTCGAGCCAGTCGAGCCGTACGGGACAGTATACACTGCCAGGGGCGCGCCTAGTGCGACATCTATGAGCGGGAGCGTGAATCGAAGGGATAAGCGCCACGGTTTTCCGTCGTGTAAGCTCTGTCGAAACGAAAGTGTTCATGCAATAACAATGAATAAGATCCCGAACCAATAAAAAAGTCATCTGAATTATGCAGGCAGTACGAGCCGAGGAAAGAAAAAGATATTTAAGTTCCATTAAGACACGTTAATTGCGTTGCGCGCTAAAGCCTTGCGCGCTTTGAAAGTCTTACGCGTAACCGAATATACATTTCAAGGCACCAGTCTATACAAGGGCGTAAATAATCCTTTCAGAGCATCTTCTATTCTCCGAGCATCCCTGAGGGCCGCATATCTCACAATGCACAGACAGGGCCGGCTGCCCCGCGGTTCCCCGGCAGCCCCAGGGCACAAGAGGAGCCACTCTCGGGGGACAGAGAAAAGGAGGAGATACAGAGAAAGAGGGGGACACAGAGGAGGGCGGTCGTCCATTCAGCCTCCACAGAAACTGCAGGGACCGCGGGGGTGACCCGTGCGGGCGGGGGGGGGGGCTCGCTCCCCGCCGATGGCAGAACACACACAATCGATGTTGAACGATCGGTGGGACGATTACCGCCTGGTGAATGACTGGCCCCGACCCGCCAGCACGTCTCACAGCGGAACACCGGCACATCAGACTGATTTCGGTGCCATGTGATCTGTGGGAGTGTTCCAGACTCGGCGCCAGCCTGATGGAGCGGAATGTTGCCGCCCCGGGGGTGGCGTGGGTTTGTTTGTGCATTTGTGTGCAATGTGCATGTTTGTGTGTGTGTTCTTTATCTAAAGAATATGTATAATCAATGTCGTGTATTATTCCTACATCTTTCCTCGCGACTGTAAACTCACAGCGACGGAACGCATTAGTCTACACACAGAAAAATATTGACACCGTTAGCGGTGTAATTGCACAGTACATATCTGAGCACTTGAGGAAAGTTAATTTAGTCCCTTCCCCGCTTAAATTACTCGCGCTTCCAAATGAACACCAGGAAGAAGGTAATAGAACACTGTTAGGAGGGTTGGGTGTTTTACTACATGTAGCAAAACACCCAACCCTCCTAACAGTGTTCTATTACCTTCTTCCTGGTGTTCATTTGGAAGCGCGAGTAATTTAAGCGGGGAAGGGACTAAATTAACTTTCCTCAAGTGCTCAGATATGTACTGTGCAATTACACCGCTAACGGTGTTAATATTTTTCTGTGTGTACCAAAAGTTAGTCAGCTATCAAGTACAATATGTCAGGAACCAGTCACCACGGATTTGTTTCTTTTCAGGCCCAACACGCGTCCAGACCAACATCCTGATTCGGAGCATGGGGCCAATCTCGGAGCTGGATATGGTGAGACTGTTGACGACCCGTTCCCAACAAGTCTGATATTCCTGCAAGAATATAGCAACTGAATCCAGCTAACATGACATCTAACGCGACCAACTCCTCTGCTAACAAAATCTCAGCCTGTTGATGTCCGGGCTGATGATGGCATATCTTTAGTCTGATATCACTGGTCCATAGGACCATCTGAGACCATTGGTCCCGCTGCAATTACGGACCATCTGCCCCATCGATGGATGCGCCGACGTTAGTAATCCGGCGAGGCCGCTGGCTCAGCGCGGCTGGGGTGGTTGAAACCATGGGGCGAATGAAAAGGTCTGATTGGAAGGGCGCTTAGTGGCATTTCTGGTATGAATCAGGAGGATTCCTTGAAATCATTCAGGAGCAAAAAAAAAAAGAATACCTTTGTTGCCCATTATCGATCGTTTGCATTACTGCTGTAACAGTTTTATCAGTTGATTTCCTTTTTGCTGTCCGACTGAATCAAAATATGCTCGTATAAACGTTCAAATTTCGTTCCCGTTATCTATTTTCTCTGCCGTCGTCAGGAGTACTCGATGGACTGCTACTTTCGGCAAATGTGGCGCGACCAGCGGCTGACATTCAACAGCTCCATCGACCAGCTCAGTCTCAGCATCAAAATGCTCGAGGGCATCTGGAAACCGGACACCTACTTCCTGAACGGTCGCGGCAGCTATGTGCACACGATCACACGACCCAACAAACTCATTCGGCTCAGCAGCAACGGCGTCATACTCTACTCGATGCGGTGAGAGCTCGCTTACCCGTGCTTGGCTCTTTAGATTCTCCTTTATCAGCCATTGTTGTTTTGTTTAGGGCCTCTGCGGGACTCATCAAAGAGCGGACGTTTTAATCGCTCATCGGAAGCCTTTCTTTGTCGAGGTTTTGTATCCTTTGGTCGGTTGGCGCTTGACCGAGCTTATCGATGTCGTTTTTTGCTGCTGAGCTAGTCAAAAGCCGCTTAGTAGTTCGGCGTCAGCACTAAATGAAACTATTTTGGCCTGGGTGCAGGAAATGCCAGCGATTGATCTTTGGTCTTTTATAAAAACACAACCTGTTTTGTAGTAGGACTCATACACTTCGTTCTGGTAAAAGGATTACTGGAAGCAGCTTGCGATTTGTTAGCGAGATGTTGCTGTTGTTGCAATGACTCGTGAAGGCGGTAGCACCCATCATTTCCTGTATCGATCATTGACCTCTCAGTGACCTTAATGTGGATGTTTCAGACTGACCATTAAGGCCAAGTGCCCGATGCTGCTGCAACATTTCCCCATGGATAAGCAGACCTGCCCTCTCGTGATAGGAAGCTGTAAGTTTGACGGAAACAAATAAGTCTGTAAGTTTGGACTTCTGATAATGCAATTAACTCTGTATGTCGTAGTAAGTGAAGTGGGTATCAATATTAGCGTTAAATTGTCCTGCAATATGTTATCCGTAAGGTACACGCATTTCAATCCCATGCAGTCTATTTACTGATGAACATAGGAATTTGATTATTGGTCCCAATTTTTCAGATACTTAGCCCTACTCGTATGCTAAAATCCTTTTCCAAGTAAAACAATTGATCTCAATATCGCGATTGACATGCATTCAGGCATGCACCATATCGTTTTGTTTCAGACGCGTACACCAGTCACGATGTGATCTACGAATGGGACCACGAGAACGTGCGGCTGGCCCGCGGCATCTACCTGTCCCAGTTCGACCTCATCTCGTACCCGTTCCGGAATGCCACCGTACAGAGGAAGGGTGTGTAGTGTGTATACTGTATAGTGTAGCGCAGTACCCCAAACTACAGCTTTAAAAAATGCTTGCAAGCATAAACTGCAATAAATGATCCCGGAAATGTGATTGAAAGGTATCAACGAGTTCGTTCCCAGTCAAAATAAAAGGAGTAGGCACTGTAGCTGATAGGTTATTGCCCTCCAAACAAGAGTCAGACAAGAGTCCAGACAATAAGTGATGAGGAAGTTTATAACTAGTTATCTAGGATTTTGTTTTGCATATAAAATTATTCTAGCTCACATGTTTGTGATATAAGCAGCACTCAATAAAAATGTCGATTCTATACTTCCGGAATGATCACACTATAACGCTCACCGCCTGTT
Source organism: Amphibalanus amphitrite (assembly GCF_019059575.1). Lineage (NCBI taxonomy): Eukaryota > Metazoa > Arthropoda > Thecostraca > Balanomorpha > Balanidae > Amphibalanus > Amphibalanus amphitrite. Next base: position 566,911 of record NW_024881677.1, read on the forward strand.
TGCCACAGGAAGTCGCCACAAGGAGGAATATTCCATCCTCCAAGTCAACTTCAACCTGCAGCGGCACACGGGCTACTTCATGATCAACGTGTACCTGCCGTGTACTCTGATCGTGGTGCTGTCCTGGGTGTCCTTCTGGATCAACCGTGAGGCGACCGCTGACCGGGTTAGCTTAGGTGGGTCAAAACACCCGAAAAGTAACTTGTTAATTAGCGATTGTAGTTATTAGTGATTGAGCAAATGTGGTAGCTGTTGGGTCGCTCTTTTTTTTAGAATATTTTTGGTGCCCGACCCGGGCTTTTTTTATCGTTGGTAGCACACATTCATACTGGGTTAGTACACTATATACAAGGCAGTGGTACGAATCGTTTTCGGCACCCGCTACGCGGGACAGCCTTGACCGCACGCTTCCTGTCACGCACCCCAGGTGGCACCGCACTGGTGCGCACGCTGGGGCTATCCCGATTTCTCGGGCCCGGCAGGTCAGAGGGCTGCTCCGGGACATGAAGCGAGGCCGTGCCCTCGGGACATGTCACCGGACCGAAGGATCTGTTTAAAGGCGGATCAGGCCCGTGTACCTGCGGCCGGGGGCGCTGGCTGGCACAGCGTTAATCCCCACGACCGAGCGAACACTCCCCAGTTACTGCCATCTCCTGGGTAGGAGCCGGCCGAGGAAAACGCTGCCAGAGGTCAGCTTTTATCCAAGGACCTCCCACCCCAAACGTGAACGCACTTGCCAACTGCGCCACAAGGGTGGTAGCTGTTGGGTCGCTCGTCATCCGTGGTATTATAATTAGCAAGAACATTGGGATGTCGATGCTTCTGGGAACCCGTGCATTTTAAGTACATGACGGAGAAGCTCCTTTTAATGCATCCAGCTATGCTTTTTCGGTCAATACTGTAGAGAGTGAAGCCTGTAAGTCTAACGTAGCAAGGGGTCATAACAGTTAAACACCAAACGCGATGGCCCACAACCTTCCAGAATGGCATTCTCACGCTGTTTCAACATCTCCGCTTTATTTGTCCTCTGCAAACTCGGGACGTTATGTGTTTCTGAACAAACACAGCTCGAATATCCCAATTTAGGCCTTCTGCCCAATGCCACAATGTCTTGGTCGTTCGGTCCGAATGTAAAAAAACTCAAATAGAACAAAAGATGTTTCTATTGTCAGTTATTGAAAGGAACAAAACGTTAATGCTGAGTGACCATTATATATCAGCAATTCAGCGTATATCAGTGCAGTTAATAAGGAATGGATAACATGAATCATGAATCATGATTTATGTTATCTATGGCCTATGCACAAGTAAATCTACAAGCAATTGACACATAAACACAAGATTACTTTACTACTCAGGTTGGTTCACTAGGGAAAAAACACATGACACATGAGAGGTCTTCGCGAAACAGAGCTTGAAAACCGTAATGTGTAAGCGCTGTTCTCTCGGAGGAATTTCCAGAGTAGCCTTTCCGTTATGCATATCATCTTTCCCAGTACCCACTACACAGCTCCGACTAGTAAAAGCACATGAAAGCATACAAAGAAGAGCTATGACGCTCTGATTGATGCTACCAGTAACTAATGACGCTTGTTTTTGGTTCCATCAGGGATAACTGCTGTGCTGACGCTCTCCACAATAAGCATAGACTCGCGCATCTCGCTGCCCAAGGTCTCCTACGCCACTGCCATGGACTGGTTTCTCTTCGCCAGCTTCGCGTTCGTCATCGCCACGCTGCTAGAGTTCGCCGGAGTCCACTTCTTCACCAAGGTGGGCGAAAGTGTGGCACGTGATAGGCTCAGGCTATTGTGCACTCTGCAGAACAATCAACTATCGACTCGCATGCTGTTAGTGAATAGTTACAGCTCTCAGCTCGTGCAAAAGCAAATAAGCTTGTAAGTCGTTTACACATCAACTTAAAACCAATCTGGAGAAAAACGAAATGTAGCGGACCTAAATGCCTGGGTGGCTACATGAAACTGGGGCGTTCCCCGATTGACGCAAAATATCATTCGTTTGATAAAATATCAGCCTGCTCTTGTGAACGAAATGATTTCGATGGCTCGCAGCTTTGATGGTCTGATTCTTGAGTACTGATACGAATTCTAGGAACTTATTTGTCGCGTTATAATGTCTTTGTCATGCAGTGTCAATGCAGCGTCAATCTGGCCAGAATGGTCAAGTGCCTAAATCAGAGTCTGGGTTATCGGAAAGCGTCTGGAAATATACGGCTCTGAAGTTTGCCAGAGTGGTCTTCCCCGATTTGTCTCCAATGGTTGAAGCTAGTACCTATTAGTATTACTATTAGTGAATACTAATAGGTATTACTATTAGTATTCACTATTAGGTATTACTATTAGTGAATCAGCGAATCAGACAGCACACTAACCACGCAATCTGTGGATTCATTTTCCGTTGTCGGTATATGGCTAGAGCTGGATATATATGCATTCATTATTGAGCTTTGGATCATCATGCAAGAAGCAATTAATTATGTATATACAGCAGATGTTTGGTCACGCCACTAGGCTACATTTTTTTTATTTATTTATCATTGAATGTTGCAGCAAACCCCGGTGTCATCGCTTGGGTTTATCATATACGAGCCTCTGTGGTTGACAAATTTATCTCGCCCGATATGTTCCCTGCTGGAAAAACGGCATATTGGTATTTCCAGAACGACACAATTTCTCTCGGAAAACGGCAAGTTGTGGTTTTTTGCTTGGTGTTTTCGTCGGCACCGGTGATTCCAATAGCTGCCTGTCCAAGTGACTCATAACGCACCTTTATTACCGACGTTAGGCAGAAAACGGGGATGATCCGAGCTGAACGGTGATGTCACAAAACACATGTTGCGGAGACAATGGCATTAGCCAAGACGGATGAGGGTGAAATGCTTATTGGTTGCAAAGAACGTCAAAGCTGTAAAAAAATTCCTGCTCTTTATTGTTCGCAAGGCCGCAAGTTTAAGATTGTTGTTTGCGAATTTCAACTGTAATTGATGGCGATGATTTATAAAAACTAAGCCGAAACCGGTTGTTATAACACCGCGCCCGACCCTTGCTGTATATCTGGACAGGTGGGCAGTGGCGAGTTTCCAGTGCTGGACGAATCCAACACCGAGCAGGAGCGGAGGTCCCAGGAGGAGGAGGAGGAGGACGAGTGGGAGGACGAGGAGCTCCTGGAGGAGGAGCTCTCGCCGGAGCAGGAGCAGGAGCTCCGACCAGGAGACGTCTGGAGACACCGGACGGGCACCTACATCGGCTCCAGAGAAATCCATCAGGTGCTTATATAGTATCATTTAGTTTTTGTGTGTCTTCTTTTCTATTTTCGTCCATTCTTTCATTTCATATTTACAGTCGTATGAGCGATGTTGTCAGTTATCCTAACCATAAATACGAGCGTTTCTTGGTCAGCTTCCAATTTAACGCTTATGGTTATCCTTTATAAATGTTTTATCATAAATCATGAAGCGTTATCTCATGAAGCCACTGGCATATCCAGATTATAGTGTAATTCATGGGTTCTAGAAATGAAATTTGGGGTTGTAAGTATGCCGCTTTTATCGTTCTGTTAATATGATTGGATTATTGGTTTTGTGGGCCTTTTCGACAGCCATGCCACCCATGTTTGTCGAAAACAATTAAGGACAGTAATTTTGCGTGCTGCGCAAGTGGATAATAATTCCCACAGTGCAGCTCCAGTTTCTGTTATTGCAGAGGCACATGTGGTCTGAATGGCTTGGCCACAACCACATGAGATGGAACACTGCTATTAAAATAGGATGGTGCACACAATCAAAATGTGTACAAAATGTCGTATGATATGAACTTATTGTTTAGGCTCGGCACCTCTTTACATTTAAAGCGAGTGTTGTTTGCGAACAAATGTTCGGAAGATGCTGATGCTGGTTCATGCCATTTGCGGTCTAATTTTCATAGTTGCGCTATCGTCATTAGCCTTTTGAGGAAAATGTCATCAATATGCTTTTTATGCACCTGTTCCATCCCAAAATGAAAAATGAATCAGATCTTCAGTTAAGGTAGGTATATGCATAATTGATCATCGTGCGGGTTTTGAAATTCAAACACCGCGTTTTCAGACAAAGCTTCGTCCATTTTCCGACAGCCATTATTGAAAAAGTGATGCAAAGTAAGTTTGACATAAAATGCATAACATTTTTAGTTGATGGGATTTGACGCAGCTTTCAAACGTCCTCTGATCCCTCAGAGTGACACGAGGTAGGTACTGGTAAAATATACCTACTTACAGAATTGTTGTGTTGTACAGAATTGTAGAATTGTTAAGTCGAACAAGCTTGCTAAAAAAGCCTATGTGCTCTCCTCATATATGATTACGTCTACAATTACATACCACTCCTTGATGCAAATTCCTATGGATGACTCGTCGTTGGCTGAGGCGGTGCGCGGGCGCCGAGACACCGCCCTCTGCAGTCCGCTAGTTTCCTTTGTCGCCGCCCGATGTCACTGGTGTTCCACTGAGCCAGCTTAGAGGAGCCCTGTGTGTGGGGGCCGGGCGAAATAGAATGGAGAGAATGCAAATGCACTGCTGCAGTCTGACACGGGATATGTTCCGCTCCGCTGCCGCTCCCCACACCGGCAGGGACTGACAGCCCCGTACCCCGTAATAAGCCGAGCTCTGCTGACGGGGAGTGACAGGCCCCGTACGTGCAGCTCATCCCTTCATCAGGCTTTGTGATGGCTGCAGACAGCATGTGTAGGGAGCAGTACGGACGGATGGAGCCGAGATTCAGGCAAGGGTTAGACACCTCACCCGTTGTATTATTCATGCCGTGATTCTGCAGGCAAACGAAACATTATTGGAAAGTATTTACAAGTTATTCTCTCACGAAGCCATGACCTACTGATGCGTTACCTATTGATGTACCTATGTAAGTGTGTGCTCTCAACATACATCGATAACTTGAACTGGTGCTTTCATTTTTGTTCCGTTCAGAGTTTATGCTTTCCGCGAGATATGCATTCACTCGCCATTTCATTCATTGATTCGCTGGCTCAGTTATTTAGGCGAGTTAAATGCTAACATTCACTTTTTTTTCAACTGGCGCTCCTAAGTAAAAGATGATTGTTTTCAGTTTTCTTTTCAGCTTTACACGCAGCTCGAGTCCTTTCCGAGGTCATTTTTGACAATCATCAAAAGTGGCGACTAGCGAGTATCTGATATGGTGCACAATCATCAAGTGTTCCCGAAATACTATACGACTGTCGCGACCAAATAAATGAGCAATAATACTCCCACGAGGCGGATAGAGCATCGATAAGCACATCTGAGTGCTACTGCACTATCGCGAAGATGAAATATTAGATAAATGCAGTACCCGTCATGGCAGGCTCAGGGCCATGAGCTTCCGAAGTCTATACATGAGCGCCAGAGTTGTCACGCTGCAACAATATAATCATGTGACGTCCTTGTCCTGGTAAAGAAGAAAAATGTCCCAGTAGAAAGGAGCATGATGCTAAAATTATTAAAATGGTGCGCCATAACGGTGAATGAAAATGGAGCAATCCATCAAGCAAAATCAAAATCAATCGATAACTATATTAGTATCGATACCTTTAGATTTATATAATTCCACCTGATATAGGTATACAAATGAATGCAAAAGTAACTTTGCAAATATATTAATATCTTTCGTTCACCATACACATCCGTCGTAACACCATTAGCAAACCCTCTTTGCCTCAGCGGTTACGTCTAATCATCCTTGTTTCGCTAACTCATTATTACTTCAGTTGAACTGCAAGCGAAAACTTCTTTCCATCGATTCTCATTAGCCCTCACTGAAGGAAAACGATAATTTCCGTCATTCTCATTAGTTGTTAGTCTAGTACCTGGCTGTCGTGTTCCTCCCGCCCTCGCCAGGTTGGTAATCACTCACCAGGCGTCGGTCAGGATAAGAGGCGTGCCCCATCGCTCCTTACCTCTCCCTGCAGCCCCTCACCAGGCGTCGGTCTGCATCCCATCAGCGCAGCGCCACCAGCCAACACGCACTGATTGGGGTCGTGTTGTTCCTCCCACCTCTGTCCTCTTTGTCCGTGTGTCTGCGCCTCTGTCTGTCTGTCTGTTTGTCTGTCTGTCTGTGTGACTGTCTTTGTGCTTGTGTGTGTTTGTCTGTCTGTATGTTGAATGCCGGTATGTTTGTCTGTTTGTCTCTCTGTCTGTCTATTGGACGGATACAAAGCTTATTTTGTCTACCTGTCTCTCCCTCCGTCTCTGTCTCTCTCTCCTTCGCTCGCTCTCTCTCTCTCTCTCTCTCTCTCTCTCTCTCTCTCTCTCTCTCTCTCTCTCTCTCTCTCTCTCTCTCTCTCTCTCTCTCTCCTCCCCGTCTCACTCGTTCCCCTCTACCGCCAGGGGATGCTCGACAATCACATCTCGGTGGTCGGCGGCCTACCATCCCCCTCCTCCCCGTCTCCGAAGCCGGTCCGGTCGGACCCGTGCTGGTACCAGGTGCTTCACTGCATCATCGGCAACGAGCTCTATCGTCGCAAACGACGATCGGCCGGCTCGCGGATCAACTCTGTCAGTCGGATAGACCGGGTGTCTCGGGTGCTCTTTCCGCTGCTGTTTGGATGTCTGAGCTTGTTTTATTGGAATTTGTACTGGTCACAGCCGCCACCCAATTCGTGGGAGATGACTGATTAGGTGGTGTGTAATATAAACGCTGGGGTATGAGTGAACGGATGCGGTTCTTTGGGCAGTCGGTGCTGCTGTGGGCAGTGGCAACTGGCAGCTATGTAAATCACTAGCATTAAGTGTTTGAAATGGCAAATTGTCAGTGTAACTACAGGGTATGTGGAAGGGCAGCTTGTGATGGGACATGAAAATAACTTGTATGTAACGTGTATAAATAAAAAGTTATCAGAAAGTAGATTAAAGTGAAATCCTTCACTGATGCACGGACAAGTTACTTGACTGGTAATAATGACTCATGTTCTGATGTTACTGTGTAAATAAACCTATAGACGTTCGCAGAAACAGCCGATGTTTTACGTCAAAATATGAGCTATGAAGACAAAAAAGAATATCCTACGCATTTTTTTTTCTTCAAAATACCCGAATATGGACTACAAATGTCATCATAAGATACATGAGACACACCGAAGAACAGCAAATAACATTACCCTTGCTTCCATCACAATAAGCTGAATATCGTTTCTAAAAAATAACAAAGAAGTATGACTTAAAACATATTGAGTTCGCCCCGAGATCTGCATAGCTTTGACGTTTGATAATCCTCATGTAGTGCGGCAACTAATCCCAATCCTTCAACGCGGGTCTCCGCCGCTCGCCAAGACTGCTGCTGTTTCTTGCTGCGCTCAGCTTTCACGTCATTCAGTTCGCTCAGGACATGTCCGCTCTAGCTGCGTTCATGTGCCCGACACCAGAGTGATCCTCTCGCTGTGACTCAGGTACGAGTACCAGTAGATGAGGTTCAGTAGCAGGAACACACTGGGAAACAGGCCGCGGCTGATGCGGTCGATGCGAGACACAGAGTTGAACTGGGTCTGCATGGAGCCGTCGAAGGGCCGGCAGCGGCGGCGGCGCGCTCGGGGTCGCGGCCGGCGCGGCGGGGGCGCCCTCCGGGGTCGGCTGGCCGGCAGCGAGGCCGTCGAGCGCGCCCGCAGCCGGTCAGCGGCCTGTAGGGGAGGCGGTGAGTCCGGCAGGTGGACCCCCTCCAGCAGCAGCGTGCCGTTCGACACCAGGTCAGAGGAGGACGCCAGCTCGCTAATGCTGCTCGCGAAAAACGACAGCTGCAACAGAGAACAGCGCGGCATGAATTATCCGTCAAACGCTGTAGAAATACGAAGTAAGTCGCATTTCCATTTTTATGATAATCACACCTTGGCTAAAATCCATCAAATAACCTACTATCACAATGAGAAGTGTTTCCTCTTTAACAAAACATTGTTTGGTGTGACCGTTTCAAATGAACTCCAATAGATCCCAATGCATTCATCACGTCCCAAACGACAAACCGCAAAGGGAGGTAGCCGTTGTGTCTGTAGCACTAAAACAATACAGCTGAAGTAAATGATTTACTCGCACAAAATGAAGCAAAGCTCTCACACACACACAAAACGTTTATTGGGTTAAACTCCCTCACCTCCGTTCTGTTCCTCGGCAGTGCATCACTGTCGTCTGACGTCCTCTCCTCCTCCTCCTCTTTTTCCTCCTCCTCAGACGATGAAGAGGAATCTGGCTGAGGAAAGTATACCTCTCCGTAGCCATACTTGGTGAAAAAGTGCACGAATGCAAACTGAAAATGCAGAAAAGTCGTTAAATCGATTATGTGATTCAGATAAGTCAGATAGATTTCACACAGCATTATTCAACCCTTTGGCATTACATTTCACCAGAGCCGTGAGGTGAGGCACTCGCGACTCACTTCTATAATGGTGGCGAAAATGAAGCCGTACGAGAGCCACAGGAAGAGGTCGAGTGCCGTTGTGTAGGGCACCTTGGGCAGGTCTGTTCGCGCCTCCAGACCCAGGAAGGTCATGGTCAGCACGGTAGTGACGCCTGCCGGCCGAGTACAGAGTCAGCTTCAGGAAGCAGCAGGGATTAAAAGTCATAAGTGCAAATAAAAGTCAAATAAGTTACGGAATAAAAAAGCATGTAATTTTACATGCATAAACGCTTGTCAGTGTAAATAATTCGTCATATATAGTGAGACAGGTATGCAAACGCATTGCTCCCAAGATAGGTATATCATTTTTTTTTCATAGATAAGTACAAGAGATATACATTAATTCATAATTAGCAGCCAACTAGCAGCCAACTAGCTCCAAACGCACCCTGACCCGTACACCCTCCCGTCCGATCACCTACCCAGTGATATTCTGTCGGAGGTGGCCTCTCGGTTCAGCCAGAAGGACACCCAGGAGAGCACCACCAGTAGCACGCACGGGCCGTACACCTGGATCATAAAGTTACCCATGTGCCGCTGCAGGTGGAAGCTGGCGCGCAGCATCGAGAAGTTACCTGAAACCCAGCGGGGGAGTGGGGTACCACAGAGACTGTAGCACACACAACGGACACAAGGGCATGCTTAAGTTGGCACCATTATAACATTCTCTGAAGTATCAGGTAACACTAACGTCAAAGTCTCCCAAAAGGAGCGCCGTGGCCCTGTATAGTGATAAATACACAGGCCCAGCTTTATTTGCATACGTGAATGGCTATTGTTATCATGTGCAAACTTTGCCCGGGGACTCTTGATGGCGTCGCAATACAACTAATCGTCACCTGTTACTTATGTTACCACACTTGAAAAACTCCATTATCTCGCCATCACCGGGCATAGCTCATGTAAACATCTATTCGGAGAGCTCGCATAACTTGTACCTTGTTTCCGCGAAAAGATGAAGTCGTTGGTGGGTGCCTTGATGAGGTCGAACTGCGATAGTTTCATGTCACCGGATATGACGACGCTGCGAGCCGAGTTCCACTTGTAGGTGACATCCTGTTCAGTGTAGGCAACTGCAAATGATAATAAACGAGCATCGTTTTAATCACATCTGTCACATCTGTATTTCATGGGTCTATAGTATATGAAGTGTTGCAACAAGATGACAGAAAACCGTTAGATGACAGTTCTGTTAGATGACAGAACTGTCTTCTAACAGGTTTGCGAGTAGGTATCTCTTTATGAGCAAATTACATAAATACAGACTCACAGCTCCCGAGCATGAGTGGGCAGTGCTGAGTATCCATCGGGAAGTTGTGCAGGTCCATCGGACAGTTTGCAGTGATGGTCAGTCTGCAAGGAAAAATAATAGGTGAATTAGGGGTCATTGGAAATGTTGTGATTAAAGACAAAACCCGTCAGTGTCGACATCAACTGTTCGTGAGTGGTAAGCGTAAATAGTTACACGGTAAAATATCCTAAATGCATCAGAGCATAAATTTGTACGAATAGTTTTTTCTTTATTCCACTGAACTTTGAAGGACAGAAAACGATTATGGTATAGAAAACCGTAACACCTTACTCCAATTCCCCATCGCTCGTTAAGTGCAATTTAAGCTTGTTTTCAGTCGTAGTAAAGCATTCAGCTCATCTCATTCACATCTGGAGCGCGAATGGCTTTAATTCAATCAGTCACCATCTATTGCTGTACGCGACTAACCAAAACCCATCGTGCTCATTAGGCATAATCGGATTCAGCTCCGATAACCGGCTGATTTGAGCCGACTGCCGCGGTCTAACAGGTCCAACCCAGCGCGGTGCTGCGACATTCAACCAGCCCACCGAGACGTGACGGGTCACCCCTGCCCTCCTCCGCAGAGGTGACGAGTCGCTGACACACGCCGGCTCCCTCCAATGAAGCCTGATCAGGCGCCGGGTCGTGACTGGCCGTCACCGGACCGAGCGACCCCGCCGATGAGCTGCGTCAGCCGATTCCGCGCCTTGCGACGCCACAAGAGGATGTCGACAGGGACGGGGGGGGGGGGCGAAACTGATTTGGCGCGGCTGTCGGCTCCGCGTCGCCGAGACGCAAATCGAGTTGAGCGGGTGCTGAGAATCATCGGCTTTCCGCGGTGGTGGGGACGGCTATTAGGGGCCGATTCAGGGAGGGAGCGTCTCGGATCAGATTCTGTGAGAAAGTCCGAGGCCTTACAAAAGCGCGGAAAACCTGTTGAAATGTGCGGGAAGTTGGATACTTAGCTTTGAGGTTGGGACATTGAAGCGTTTCCGTTTCTACTATTCCATATACTTTGACGTGCCTCGAAATAGAAGGAACATGGAGTTCCCTGTGAAGTGGTATTTCTTAGAAACATTTATTTAACCTAAGCTTTCTTCAGATGGCATAACTTTTGCTCGGCGTGCTTACAAAACGAAATCATAAAAAGATACTGAGACGTCTATTGTAAAAAATACCGAAGCCTTCTACAAATAACCTCCGGTATGTTATGTCTATGGATGCATATAGGTATTTCAAGGAATAGATACTGATACCTGGATGAATAGAGCACTCTGCCGTCCTGGTAGAGCCGGACGAACTTGTTGGGCACGGTGATGGTGTGCAGGTGGCTCTCCCGGCCGTTGAAGAAGTATGTGTCGGGCTTCCAGATCTTCCCCAACATCGAGATGCTGAGTGAGAGCACCTGCTTCTCACCCCGGAACGCCAGGCGTCGGTCCACCCACGTTTGGCGAAAGAAACAGTCCATCGAGTAGGTCTGAGAACAGGAAAATCCAGTCAGAGGTGCTGACCAGAAATCTAGGAAGAAATAGTAGTTACTAGAAATAGAATGGTTACTCCAATAGCTCTGGTTGAATCCTACGTTTACATTTGCCACGGTTCGAGGCTCGCGCCGAGTCAGAACAGTCCGTGTGTTCGCCGATCCCGGGCGCTCGTAAACCTGAATAGGTAGACTGTGCCGCAGGATTCACATGTGTTGCGGTACAGCCTAACAACCTGCGAGCTGGCGTTACCTATCAGTCGTGAGCTGATTCCAAGCATGAAGCAGCCGCAGATTTATGGTGACTGGTGAGGTGGGACAAAGTACGAGTTGGTCAGTACTCAGTAGGAATTGCACATCAACACGTTTTAACATTATATACCTACTGTGTCACCATTCTTGCATAGTCTGACTGATACTGGCAAAAAAACAAAATCATCCAAAGAATCAAAGAACAAACTGTTTCATTTTATTCACGGGGGTCGATGAGCGACCTAACCTCAATAATCTCCAATCACAAATCATGCGAAATAATTATCCCGTCCGGTGCACGGTTTGCTGCTTCATTTGACCCGTCCGTCCCACCAGTACCAGCTTAGAATGGACGATTTATTACTAATAATTCAAAACCGAAATCTCTCTCTCTCTCTCTCTCTCTCTCTCTCTCTCTCTCTCTCTCTCTCTCTCTCTCTCTCTCTCTCTCTCTCTCTCTCTCTCTCTCTCTCTCTCTCTCTCCTCTCTCTCTCTCTCTCTCTCTCTCTCTCTCTCTCCCCCAACTGGTTGTTAAAGCTGAAAAATAGTTAGCAATTTTCTGGTACTCCAATCGTGTTGATCATTCGTTGCCCGACATTTCCACCAGGAGGTTCTGTTCAGGGTGCTTCACTAAAAGTGTCAAAAAGTAAAAGGTCATAATGCACATACGAACAATGTTTTCTAAGGAAATATGCATATCATTTCATCCGCAATTGTTGGACATTTGAATATATAACAGCGATATCACCGTCACTCAAACCTTATCCACACATCGGCCCCTTCTTTTGATGCACCGTTTCGGCACGTGTCCGGAGGTGGCTCACAGCCCGTTTTCATATTCAGCGTCCAGACTGTCGGCAAAGCCTTGAATTGTGCTCTTCAGCTCCCGAAGTGATGCAACTTGAGTCTTCCTCAGCTCTGCGAGAGCTACTGAGTCACTGACCAAAACCAGAAGTCTAGCGGTGACAGATCGGGGCTTCGCGCTGGCCATGGTGGCGGGCGGTGAGGCAGCTGATTATTTGGCCCAGGAACTTCTGGTCCAGCCAGTTCCTGGTGGCTACAGACGTCACAGTGGTTGTTTTTGATAACTTGTAAGGCTTTGGCTATTTCTGATGTTGAAATTAGCTTCTTGTTATCTTCAAAGGCCCTCAAAAAGACCCTGACCTTTTCAACGGTTTCCCCCGAGAGGCGGGGGCGACCCCGCCTTTTTTGGACTGGAACTGGCATCGAAGGAGCCCTTTTAAACCTCTTAAGAAGCCCTTTTAAACTTTTATAATCTGGAACGTAGCGAGGTGAGAGAGTAAAACGTTTCCTGAAAAGTCGGCATACGGTTTCAATGTTTCTGATGGCACCAAATGTAAGTGTAATTCACCCCTCCTGTTGAGGTGTAAATAACCTGTTCTTGGTCTGTATAAGGAAAAAAAACGACTAGTAACTTTGGCCTCCTGCCCTCGCTCCGTATGGGTGTAAAATACATCTTAAATGGACAAAGCATAAATGTCCAAAAATTTGCAACAAAGCCACATGCGCAACCACGTGATTTGCATATTTTATATATCTTTAATAAGCATTTACTTTTTGACACTTTTAGTGAAACACCCTGTATATACCTACACTGGTTTGAACGACCTTTCAAAATAATTCACATTTGGTAATTTTTTATGTATCCGAAGGTTGGGACTTTTCAATTAAGACAATCGTATTCTTTAGAATTGTGATTTTCTAAATATTGAAAATCCCAACCTGAGCTACCTCTCTAGGGGGACATTTGCGTATGTGTACATGCGACACACAAATATCCAGCACGAGCAAATGCACCAGAATAAATAGAAGGAGGACAATCGTGATTGCCCTTATAAACATAACTCGCAATGGTCATCCCATAACGCTGCGGTGATTGGTCCTGCTCCGCCGTGTTGTTCAGGCGTTATTTTGGCCCTCGCTGCGCCGTCGATGAGTGCGGGAAGAGCGTCGATCGTGGTCCGGCGCCGGTGGCGGGCCTTTGTTCCCACCTGGACAGGTCATCTATCAGTGACCCCTCCCCTCCCCTCCTCTCCGCCTCTGCCCGACAACACCCGGCACCTCTCCCCATGGACTCTCGCATCTGCATCTCTCCGTCTCCCAACAGCGGCGTTCGTTAGGTGACTGTCGTCCAGAGTTGAATGAGCAAAATCTGAACAGCCACTCAAGTGTAACCTGGATGTTCAAACTTGATCCGAAATGATTTGTTGAGTTTAAAAATTGATTTACAGAAGCGGCTGCCACCCCATGCCACACCATCCCCTCCGTCTTCGCTGAGAAGCAGCATTCTATGAAATGTTTCAAATAAAAGATTGCTAAAAAATAAATGATCTCTTCATTGGATTGCATTCCTCTTTGAGGGGTCTCGTCTTTACTCCAGATAACTTCCGACTGCTTTCTGATTTTTCTGTCTGCCAAACTCCTGCTGCCGCCTGCCACCATACCGACCACCCTCTACTTCCGATCCGACCGTGAACCGAGCCCAAACGCCGGAAACACAGACCAAGCCACTCCGATCGAGTTGGAAGGCTCGGCTGTCAGTGGCCGAGCGCTGAGGACGGCCGCCGTCCGGCCACTCTGTCAGCGCGAGCCCCAGCGAAATGGTGCGAGCGTGCCTCTCGGTCAACACGGCATCAACAACGCTGAGAGGTGGGGTGGGCGACCGGGAGCATTCTGTTTAGTAGACAGGAGAGAAGGAAATGTCTTACCAATTCGCTTTCGGAGATCGGCCCCATGCTCTTGACCTTCATATCGATTTCGATCACAGCGGGTGCTCCTGAAAATGAGAAATTTGGCTAAACATTAACCAATCATCACAAACGAAAACGTGAAACCATTTCCATCTGTTTAACTGGCATCGTGATGCGTGAAAGCGGAAAATGTGCCGCACCGGAAATAACGTCACGAAGAAGCAGCTGCTGTCACGGTATTACGTCATCAGGGACGACAAATGATGCATCCGGGGGAGCCATGTCAACTCTTTTGTCGCTACATTTATCTACAATCACAGCAAGACTAATGGTCATGACCATGATAAGCAAGAGGGAGCAAGGGCGACAGAAAGAGGACGAGAGAAGGAGAGAGAGAAAGAGAGAGAGAGAGGAGAGAGATATAGAAACAGAGAGAGAGAGAGAGAGAGAGAGAGAGAGAGAGAGAGAGAGGGAGAGAATGAAGGACAGGCAGACAGACAGACAGACACAGACAGACAGACAGGCAGGCAGACAGACAGACAGACAGACAGACAGACAGACAGACAGACGGACAGACAGACAGACAGACAGACAGACAGACAGACAGACAGACAGACAGACAGACAGACAGACAGACAGACAGACAGACAGACAGACAGACAGACAGACAGACAGACAGACAGACAGACAGACAGACAGACAGACAGACAGACAGACAGACAGACGGACGGACAGACAGACAGACAGAGAAACAGACACACGCACAGACATGAAGCTCAATCCGCCGTTTGCGAAGACATTACATGGCTGGTTGACGACTTGTCTGAACCGCACGACGCGTTCCAAAACCGCCTACCTCCTAGATTCGGACGCAGGCTGTTGTCATACCCACTCAGCAGGCTGTCCAGGAGAAACGACACATTGCGATGGTTATTCTGCTGGATGGAGACCACACTGGAAGCAAGCGACGTGCTGATTAGCATTCAGAACACTTTCTAACTAGAGGTGAGTAGAATCCCAAAATAAAACCTAAATCCAGACCATTGCTCGCAGCAGGTAAAGCAGGAAAAGAAGGACCTAAATTTCAAACAACAAATATATGTACTCGAATCTTATCATGTTTTTGTAAAAGGTTGCGAGACGTTATGCAACATTTGATGATTCAAACCTTTTTTGTAGCCTGCATACCTATGCTAGTTGTGTAGACCTATACCTATGTATGTTCACTGCAACGCATCATTGAATGTGACGTGCCGAAACTATTCCTTGCTATCCTTTGTCCTAAGGTCTTGTCAGTAATTTGAAATGGATCGTAAATTCGTTAACTTCTACGGAAAATCCGTAGAAGTTAACGATTTGCCGGTAAATAGGAGTTAAGTTTGCTAGTTAGGAGTTACTTGCCGTAGGAGTTAAATTTGCCGGTCCCGTAGCTCAGTTGGTAGAGCGTTGGACTCCGCGTGGTGAGAGCACGCGTTCCCGGTTGCAACAGTCCGGGTTCGAAGCGCGACGGGCGCTTGACATTTATGGGCCTCCTGACAGGTATGGTTGCGGTTGGTGGCAGGCCGTAGCCAGGCGAAGTCAGTGAGGGGACCGGCCGTGCGCGGCTATGTGCGCACGTTAAAATTTGGACTCTAAATTCTGCCATAGAACTGGAATTGCGCGATCGGAGGGTAGAGGGCAGGGTCATCGCAACAAGCTTCGCTTAGCGGTGGCTCTGTCCTTGTGAATCCTTCCCATCAAAAGGTTCGGACTAAATTTAAAAAAAATCAATTTAATCATTTTTTGAATTTTATGTTAGGTATAAAGTAATGAATTTTGCTGAGTTCCAGTGTTAGTCACTCGCTGCTACCTTTATGACAATGGCCTCCAGCCTCTGCAACATTCATTTGGGACAATAATTGTCAAATGTGCGATGCATTCGCCGCAAAGCTGGCGCATGCCTGCCTACTAGCTCACCGCTGCACTGGCGCCCGGCTGGTGCATTCATAGTAAGCCAATGTCTGTTTACGCAGAGCCGTAGATGAGGTCGGGTTAGGCGTATAACGAGCCACCTTAGCCATGGTGAGGACCACCAGCTCACCCGGTAATTGACTCGGTAATAGTAGGTAATTGAGCCCGGACGAGGTTTCTCATTACCTGAGTCTGGAAGAACACAGCGCAACGCCACGTCCGCCAGCATCGGCCGTAGTAGATTGGAATGAAATTCGCATGACAATCTAGCCGTTTTTATGCTGTAAATTTCGTATGTTCATGCATAGAAGTGTCAGCGTGATGATGAATATGTGGCTGTGACATTTTGTCCAGAAAATCCAGCGATCTTGTGATCATAGTTGACTGGAACGCTTACGTAGGTAAAGAGTTCAATACACACTAAAAGCATGAAGTATATGGCAAAGCTTCCATTACTTTGAGCAATAAGCAGCAATATCAAGACATGTCAAACACAAGCGAAGCAACAAATGATTATATAAGATACTATAATTCAGCAAGAACAAAGACCCCAATGGCCGGGCACGAGTAAAAATGTTTCCTTTTATGAAGAACTTGATCGCTTTATGTTTGAACATTTTGCGCGACTCAACGCCTGAACGGAATAATCTGTTTCTCCTTGTCGAGTTTCATTCGCGAATATGTCCTTGTCCTTGTCGAGTTTCCTTGAGAACTATGATATTTAAAACGGCGAAAAGGCTCCATACTCCTAAATCACACAAATTTATCACGTGGAGGCTGGTATGCAACTCACCTGCAAACGAAGACTGCGAAGAGAACGGGGTATACCAGCATGGATCTTGACCGAAGTTGAAGCAATGCTCTGGAAGGGGAAATGAACCCTCTCAGCAGGCAGTACAAGGTGTATATCAATGCCTCTTTTAGCAACGCATATCCTTTATTCAGACTTCACATAATTTCGATAGACTCAGTATTTGTTTGACAAAGGGGCGTATCCACATGACCTTTAGATAGGCATGTGCAAATTTTAATGTTTGTTCAATTTATTCGTGTTATATTCTTGCTTCTTTCGGTGCGCCTACTAGATTTCTGATTGCATTTGTTGCATACATGTGTAGGGGAAGCCGGGGGAAGCCCGGCATAGTAAGCTCTTTTTCATTTTTATTACATACCATACGTGCTGTATAAAATGTTGATATCTTTTTAGCTAGCTAAGTTCATTGGCCGTGTTTTCCCAAAAATTCGGTTTCGTGGAATAAGTATAAGGTTGAGAAAATCGAGTTTTAAAAAAGTGTTGATTTTTCTGGGGTAAGCCCGGCATAGGGGTAACGCCGGCCACCTCCCCAGCGCTTTACAACGAGTTGATGAAACCATTATGTGTCTTCCAAATATTAACGGAAAGTGAAATATTAAGGTACTGATAAGCTCTGGACATCTTAGAGTTTATGTCGCTTCTGGTATTTTAGCTAGCGTCTACCACATATACACTAGTACAGGTCGATGAAAATCGTGATGCAAAATTGACAAAAAATGTTGTTTTCAAAATTCCTTGAAATTTGTTTTTCTTTTTACCTTAATGCATCATATTGCATATCATTCGACTCGGCTGATGAAGACGAACACAACGACACCATTTTTGAAGCTCTAGCTTCATTGTCTGTCGCGTTATCTGCAAAAACGTAGTTTGACCCTAGTTGACCTTAAGTGACATGACTGGCTTTGTCTATGATAACATGTTTATTTTAGAAATTTATCTTTGATCTAGGTGTAAACCAAACCTGCTCAGTACCTATTATCTCATGGAAAACAGTGGTTTAGTGGCATTGCTCTCGGTTGGGGGTAAGCTTGGACACTCGCCCGGGGTTACCCCAATGTGCTAATTTTTATTTTAGAACAGCGATATTCGAAAAAAATGTCATACTTAAGCCAGTCTGCCTCGTCACCCCTCACTACAAACACTTAAACGGTCCTTACATAACATTCGTATAAACATTAGTACTGTATGGTATAACATTAACAGTGCAACATATCTCACTTTTTAGCTAAAAACCCTTAAAATATCATTTTTGCGCTATAACTTTAACAATATTCAATTTTTGTTAGCCTTAACTTTTTTCTGGCGTTATCTTAGCTGCCACGCTGAAAGGACAAACAGTTGAGCATTTTATTGTGAATAATTTAGCCGGAAACGGGGTGGCCGGGCTTCCCCCGCGCCCGGGCTTCCCCCGGCTTCCCCTACATTGTACATATACTATCTACAAAGAATGTAAATGCTATAAATGTTATAGATACCTATAAACGTTTATAGTTTAGTTGGTCCCAACTCAACTACCAAGATTTCGACACATATGAGGCATCTATTCGCTCACTTTCCCAAGTTCCCCATTCACTCCCCCTCCTCTACCACACAATCTGCATCCTTCTCTCCCCTTCTCTCCGTCCCGTCCGTCCCGCGCTGCTCGTCCGGGCGGATGTATCAGTGGACGCAGGGCAGCTTCCTCAGCCCGAGACCGTGATTGACTGCTTGGTCGGCGGCCGGCGGGGCCCGGCAACGGAACGGACATGTGAAAAAAACGCTGCCCGCAGGATATGCGGCGGCCACCGTTCATCTTCCGAGCGGGGCCGCTCATGGAGGATCGGTTCCGCATGAGGGCACCTGTTTGGCGCTTCCAGAGTGGTCTGGGATGACTCTGAATGGTCAGTGAGTCTTCATTGCGGCGGAAAGTCGATTTATTGACTAAGTATGTCGTATGTAAGTGCTACAATAAGCATTCTTTGTGAGGGCGTTTTTTATATATCCATGGCTGGCTTCCCAAATTAGGTATGCGGCCCATGCGGTTACCTGATACATTATAGGTAAATGTGCATGCGATTATATAAATACTTTACCCAATCATATAAAAAGACAACCATGGCTTTACGCTATGAATATATCTTTTCAATACCACCAGGATTTTTCCTGCTAAAGCACAAGGTCAAGTACGATGCTAAATCTTGTTAGCTAAAGCAAAGTAAAAAGACAAACAAGTTAGATAAATGAGACACATTTGTCACTCATGCAGCAGTTTTTCAGCTCCTAATGGTGTTGATTGAATCGCTGCTTGTTAAAACCAAAAAGCTGTTCTGGTGGCAAGGCTTACCGCCCCATTTGACAGATTCGATCTCAGCTCATTCCAATTACGACTCAAAACGTCCAAATCGCGCTGCCCATTTCACTGTTAGAGCTGCTTTCTGATCACTCACAATGCGCAGCCTCTGCTTATCTAGCAGCCTTTTCAACCATTATGTGGATAGGTAAATGCGAGCGATCACTGGCGTGACTACTGAACGACAGTCACGATACACCCATGGATATTGTACCTACCTACATGTTTGCTATTCCATCGTTCTTTTCATCCATATTTAATTTTCTATTGTTGCCTGCCGAGCCCCTCAACTTCCGGCCACCCTGTAGGCACCCATACCGTCCTGTTATCTCACACTCGGGGACAATGGTTGTGACGTAGGATCCATCACTGGAGGCCTCTCCCTGGAGTGCTCTGGGATGGATGTCGGCATCACTCACAGCGAACGCTGATAATCTGAGACCTCGGCCCCTTACCGAGGGTGGAGGGCGACGGACACCCCTGGCGCCGGTCGAGGAGCAGGCAGGCTGTGCAGCGGGCAGACGGCGGAGGGCAAGCTGTCACCAGGGTGAGGCTAGGTCAGGTCCGCAAGATAGACTTTGGTCAGTTATCCATGACAAGGTCAGCATCCGTTTCCAAGAAGGGTCAGGTCGTGTCTCCATGAAAGGGTAACGGCAAATTGATTGGTAGAAAATTATATTGCTTCTACTGGGTGGGTGCGGTTAAGGTCATATCTTCCTAGCGATGACAGGCCATGATTATTGGCATGGTCAAGTCAGGTCTCGTGCTAGAGTTCAGGTCATGTCAGGTAGGTAGTGACGAGTCGCGAAAAGACGGGACGACCCTTCATGCCATTGCAGCAGGACGTTTCCAGAGCTTCGTTCGGCTATAAACGATGGATGAATGTTCGGTGAGATGTGGCCGAGTGTCGGGCAGGGAGAGGGAGGGGGAAGGTTAGGAGAGAGGATGGGGTGTCTGGTCGGGTGTGAACGGTTTCTGGAGCAGCCGTCGTTACTAGACATCCATCAGACGAGGGGCGGTTCCAGAGACCCACCCACAAACACTCTCATCCACCCTCTGACCCCACAGACTGATCACATAGCTGCGACTGAAAACGGCCAACGATTGATGATGAAATGCAACAATAACAAACGTTTTTTTATATACAGATTTATCGTTCTACCATAGCCCAATCGGTTATCTCAAGTAACGGACTCAACAGATCGTTTTGAATAATACGCTCAAATATATTTCTAATTCACTAATGGAACAAAATATGATATCGCTTCACCACCTTCTTTTCCGCCAATAAAGTGACTGATCGCAGCTCGTAGCGAAGCGGATATTTGAGACACACACACTCATCGGCAGCCTAGCGCTCGAGTCGATCATCCATTTGTGCGAGTGTCCAAAATAGACCGCCGTCCATACACGTGGCGTGTTGACCCGCGTGTGAATTGGCAGACGATCGCTGCGATTGGTTCCCGATCGAATCGCCTGTGTGGGTGCTGGTGAACGGGGTACTGTCCGATCATATTGACAGTGCAGCTACCGGCGGAATTTATGACGGCTAAAACATACACTGAAACGGGCTCAACGTCTGTTGAAGAGCAAAGAAATGCGCCAGCTATGACATTTCTCATAAATATCCGATAGCAGTGTTTTTGAAGCAATGTAATCCACTTTCTTTTGTTTCCAATATTATATATCAGAATGCATTTGATCAGTTGCCGGGCATGTGCCCTCTCGGCTCTCACCACGGCACCATATATCATTACGGCCTATTCAGCAAAACAAAGCGCTCATGAATAACATTCACGGCCAATTCAATGTCATCTGCCTCTGCTAATTTCCCACTGATTCAGACCATCGGCCATCCCTTATAACCGACCTACGAGTTTTCTTATTATACGCATGATTATTATTAATCATGTAATTATTCATCATTATCATTCCTCGTTATTCACGTACGCTAGACAGACAAGTACACACTACACACTTATACACGGTGTCAGAGCGATAATTTATGCATAGAGACGCTGCAATCAAATATCGACGTGAAGCAGCGCGGAGTGCAATCGATGCTAGGACGGTGCTCGTTATATGATGATTTTATGTCCTGGAATACCGGCCAACTAAAGACAAACGGTGACGCTAATGTCGTGCCTGGTTACGAACTGGCCAGTGGTTACACAGGGACTGATAACGACAGATAGTGGTCGATCAGCTACAGCTATCGGGGACACTCGTAGAGAAATTGCGGCCTGCGTAAGACAGGTTATAAATGCCACTACGGCTAATCGTAAAGGTAAATTTGGCCCGGGTCACTCTCGATGCATTTTCGCCATGTACTGAATAAAGAGAATCACCTGTATGCATGAAGGTCACTTCTAAATATACTGTGCTCTCTATTTAACGGTTACTCTATTCTAGCCCAATTAAACGACGAACCTCTCATCGCTTGGCCCCGTAATGACAGGGACTAAGCGTACACAATGCCTGGCATCACAACTCATCTACACAAGCACCTGCAATTTACAGACCTGCAGAGATATCCGACGTCCCGTACGCAGTCACTGAGAGCTCGCCCCGCCGTCGCAGCCGTAGTCACTCCGTCGCTCGGCCCGTCGCGGTCCGACCGTCGGCGCCTGTCGCCCGTGCCGATGCCGCCCACTAACTGCCGCACGAGGTGCGCCCCCGTCGCGTCGGTCGCGGCGGCGTGGGCCGCCTGCAGAAATCGCCGTCACAAATGGAGACCGATGTGACGCGCCATGCAAACAGGGCGGCATACGCGACGCATCAGCGGCGCCCGGGACGCTGCTGACGACATGTAATGGTTGGTTATCGATGACCGGAGGACGGGCCGTGAAAAAAGTGGCAGACAGGGACAGATAGCGCCGGTCCCGATGGCGAATCACGGCAGTTGAGGTTATCGGAGACGCCATAGAGTTATGGAACTGTATATCGAAGAATGCAAGTGAACGTTTATTCCTACGGTGCTGAAGTAACAATTATCTCATAAATGTACCGTATTGAGGTTCCTAAGTAGCTCTGAAAGTCGCGAAGAGCGAGAGCTAGAATGCGGCACATAAATCATTACCTACTATGTATACGGCTTTAATCATCGAGACAAGGACGTTGTCAGCTGAGGCAGTAAAGCATCTTCACCTAAGAGGTCGGTGCAATTGAGCTTTGCGCACAATCATCGTGTACGCGTCGCGAGTCATTACACATAGCTACGTCTAGGCCGGTCTTCAACGCGACATGTAACTATCGCCATGTCGATGAGGAACCTCCGTTGCTGATGACCCATTGCGTGTCTTCATTGTGACGCCCTACATTCCAGCTGCTGAGAAGCAAGAAGTTGGACAATATTGACTGTTTTTTTTTTTTTGGGGGGGGGGGGGTAAGTACGTACCATAACTACTGCATACCTGATTGGTATCCTGTGCCACCGAACACATAAAACTGTGACGTGATGGCGAATTAATCACATGCCGTTCCTTACTTAACCCTCGCCGGACCTATTGGTTTTTTACATACGCGCCGGCCGGGGGGGGGGGGGTACGACCCCCCTCGCCGTTTCGCCCCTGGTGGAGCTAGCGCGTCGCAGAAAAAACGAGCGTGTGCGCCGTTACGAGACACAGAGATTGGTACCCGATTTTAAGGTCCTAGGTCAACCGGTGACCTCTGAGGTCAGGTCAAGTGCCCCAAGGTACGGTTCAGTTTTTGGTGAATAACTTCGCAAAAAACGGCCGCAGAGCCGCGATTTTGGAAGCATCGTGTTCGCCTCGCTCAGGCGCGTCGAATGATATACTTTTTGTCAGGGTCAGGTCAACTTGGGGTGTTGACCTCAGGTCAAGGTCAGGTCAGCACCCCCAGGTCACGAAGTTGGTCGAAAGAGGTCATGTCGCATAGCATTCGATTCGGCAGGTCTTCCTGAGTCCATTGGTGGCTTTCCCGACTCGCTAGCTCAATTTGATCAAGAGTTATTGACGAAAAACTAATATGACCTTGATGACGTCATAAATGACGTCACGCAAGGTCAACATTGCAAAAGTGACGCATCTAACCTTGCAAGGAGTGCATCAAATCACGATTCTGTGTGCTTGAGATAGTAGGAGATCGTTCCCGGCGCCAGAATAGCGGTTTTCATTTTTCCCCGTTGACTTATAATGGTGAGGTCACGAAAATGACCTGACCTCATATGACCTTTGGGAAAAATCCGAGATATACAAGTTGTGAGACTCATAATGGATACTAGATCCTGCAAGTTTCATTTCCCTGTGACATCTCCTCTGGCAGTGAGGGCGTTGCGAAGTTGCGACATCTGAAGACCGTGCAGAGGTTCACGTATGACGTCATAGGTCAGTGACCTGACCTGACCCAAAAATGCGGTTGGTGTCAAAAGATTCGGCTTGAATCAAAGGTCAGGTATACTAAGTTTCAGCTCTCTATCGCCAGCGTGTTCGGAGCTATCGCGAAAAAACCCTATGGGGGGCGGCACCCGCCCCCCCCCCCCCTCTCGGCCGGCGAGGGTTAAGCAGGGAACAGACTTCTACGTTAGGCTTCTTTGGTAGGACCATTCGATCCAACAACCATTTCAAGATAATGTAGTAAATGAATATGCTATTGGGAAGACATTAGGGCCGAGTTAACCACCGATCGTTGCACCTTAGTGCGTTCGCTTTACGCTTACACCATTGCTGAGTACACTTCCGCTGGGACAGAAGTGTTCCGGTGGAATAGGCCACCCCGCCACTCAAATCAAACGGTTACTTCCAGCGGAGCTGACCCTTTACGGTTTGCGTTCCATTTTTGTCTCGGTTGCAACCGCAAAACCGCGCAGGCGAAGTAGCATGAACAAGGGTACAGATGGCTGGTCAGAATCACGACATTCCTGTTGGCATCGGGTATGGAGAGTAGAATCCTGTTCCTGTATTAGAACGGTCAAATGGCCTTTTTGACTGTGAATCGTAATGAACCGTATCAAGTTAACTCTATTTTGCCATGCAACGCATAAAGCCCGTATAGGTAGATAGCTCACGCTATCGAGCCTACGGATCCGCTCTTTTCAAAATCACAGAAAAGACCAGGGATCTGTCCCAACAGAAGCCGCCTTGAAGACACGGCCCTGCTGCCGGAGGCCAGAAGGCTCCCTCTCAACCGTCCATTGTTTTCACCGGCGCCCATTGGGGCCGCAGCCTGTTGAGATCTCCACACGTCAGCTGGGACGGGCGGGGGCGGGGGCGGGGGCGGGGGCGGCGGATTACAGAGGACAGCCCGAGGCGGCGGGCCGGAGACTCCGGAAACACCCGGTCCTGTTGAGTTGGAGGCTTTGAAGTCGGGATATGCCGGCTGGAGGAGATGCCACCACGGCGAGCGCCGACAGCCGCCGAGCACCGTATTAAAGTGCAGGGACACGACTGCAGGACGGGAGCTCACCGCCGAGATGACAGATCGAGCTCCAAGGCCAGCGAGAGGAGGGCTAATAAGGGCGGCACTCGTATCTGCGTTGTCTCGAATCGATGCGCCGAATAAGATGCCTTATCATCAAGTTAGGCTGAACACACGGCTCCGTAAGTGGATTTTGTTCAGGCTCCGTAAGCCCGTACTTAGATTTCCATAACTAATTCGTTCAGTCGAACATACCGACTAGACTACCGTGGATCGGGCCATCACCAGCCTCGAAGCGTTAATGCTTCATTTGGTAAAATTCATTCGCCTTCCACGCACCAACCACTCTCACGCCCGGACGCCCTGACCCGTCTGTCCTCCCTCCCCCCTCCCCCCGTGACCGTCGCTCGGCGCGGGCCGGGTTGGCTCGCGTCGCCGGAGATGCGCGCGGAAATGTTGTGTCCAGCCGAGCAGATGGATAACCGGCCGCTGGCAGGGGTAAGAGTGCTAATGACTGCGATAAGCGGCCCGCCGGGGGACCCAGGGGGCCGGGGGGAGGGAGGCGACCTCTGGACGCCGGCCAGCCGACAACGGCGCCCATCGGCCAATGATGTATGTCTGAGGGAATCGAGGCTGAATGGCTTTGTGGGACGTGAAGGGTGATATAGGTTACACTTGTGATGCCATCGACCATACGCAAAAAGTGGAGAAAGACAAAATATCGATAAAAATAACCAATAGGGCAGCCAAGTACAAAGGAATTGCGGATGCAGGTAGAGGTTTCACCCCTTCGCAGTTCTCGCAAAAAGCACAGGCCAAATATGCAAGTGCCTTGAGCATACTCCATCGCACGATTTTCATCACGCAGTGGGTGACCGCCCGCTGAAGTGCGGCGGGCCGCGCTCCGGTCCGCCGGACTGCCAGTCTCGTGCGCTGCCGGTGGTGCCAGGTAGGTGACAATGCCTTGAGCTTACCCCATCGCAAGATTTTCATCACATAGTGTGAAATCCTGTGCAGCTATCAATACAAACGTTCTTCCAACCTACCAACAGGTCGTACTGTCAGTAAATACGCGTAGAGCGATACTCAGTATCAGTTTATTGATGACCGCCCGTGCGCACAACACGAGAAGTGTGGTGATCAAATGAATAACCCTGACGTATGGCGAATACCCGGGCCAGTGACACACACCATGGGAGACAGTACGGGTGGCCCAGAATGACCATGGAGCCACCACGAGTCGATCCGCACGTTCATAGCACAAGGAGGACCTAGAGCAGCTCCGACGCAGCCAAATGAAATCCCAGCTGTCACAAGACCCCATCACTTCACACAATGGTCTGTGCATCACATCACTCCCGTACAAAACACTTCAAGGTCCCTCGGTCTTGTCAGCTCGCCTCAAATCGGTCTCAAGATGATAAACTGAACCTCACCGTCCGCAGAGACACCTATCGGCCGAGAATCACACCAGACTTTCTTCATGTCACCGCTACTGGTAGGGGTACTGGTAGCCCTGTCCGTACTGGTTGTAGTTGTACTGGGGCGGGTAGCCGGTCCAGCCGGGCGCCCCCTGCTGCTGGTATCCGCCCGGCGGGTACTGGTACGGCTGCTGCTGCTGCGGGGGCATCTGGTTGTAGCCCTGGTAGGCAGCCTGCGGCGGAACCGGGGGCGGCTGGGAGAACTGGGGCCCCGGCGCGCCGGGTGCGGCGCCGCGGTAGGGTGTCGGGGCGGCCTTGGTGGCCCGCGCCGGAGTCTCGGTGATGGTGGGGATGTGGGTGCCGCTGCCGGCGCCCGAGGTCGAGTCCGTGCGCGCCTTCTTGTCCGTCCTGTCGACGGGATGTCAGAGGTCAGGTCAGAGGTCCTCATATCAGAGGTCAGACATCAGTAAACTGAATCTGGAGTGGTGTAAGTCCAGTGATTTCGACATTTATCGTCACGAGCTAAAAGCAACTAACAAGGGTAACTGTAAAGGCCGCCGTCCACTGTGCGGAACGCGTGCGGTCCGTACGGAATTTAACACAGAACCCTATGGGCGCATCCGGTCCGTACGGAAATCGTGTGCGCTCCGTCCGGACCGCATCCGAACGGCAATCAGCTGTTGATTTTCCGTCAGCTCTCCGCATGCGTTTCGGATGCGGTTGCTACGGAGACGGAAGAGTGATGTCCGACGCGTTGAACTTTCCTGCGGAAAACGCATCCGGAACGTCCGGAACAGACGTGGTTTGGGGCCGTATCGGAGGCAAACATTGTGAATTGTACGAAGAATTGGAACTCGATCATCATGAAGTAAGTAAATATTATTTCCTTAGAATGGCAAGAGTATTCGCTGCTGGTTACTTGCAATATTTTATTTGGTAAAAAGTGATAGGAAACATTTATTAGCTCTCCGCATCCGGACCGCATCCGGACCGCATCCGGACCGGATGCGGCGACATTCCGGACGGACTCCGGACGGAATTCCGTCGCAGTGGACGGCGGCCTTAAGTGAATAGCTAAGTGTATACCATTCTTTCGGACGAAAATATGATCTATCTGATTACGAACCACCATTCGATTCCGTTAGTGACCATTAGACACGCACCCGTTTGAAGAGGTTGAGGCGCTCCGCTTGCCGGAGGGGGTTTTCGCCTTGGAGGCGGCGGCGGCGGCCTCTTCCTCCTGCTTCTTCTTCTTGGCCTCGGCTTTGACGACCTTCAGCAGGCCGTAGTATTCTTCGTGCGCCTTCTGAATGCTGCGGGCCATATCGCCACGGGAGGGGATGGGTCAGAGGAATCGGCGGCGACTTAAGTCAAGGAGGAAACGGTACTTCGCGGCCAGTGACCTGACCCTGAATGTTCGTGGATCGGACGAGTCAATTACAAAGATAATATCATTATATGTAAAGCACACAAACAAACCACAACATTCCTTTATAAAACTGTCATGACGAAATGGAACACTCATCGCTCACCTCTCTGCGTCCGTGTCGAACTCCTCCAGAAACTCCATTCGCCGGTGTGTTAGCGTCAGCTTGTCCTTCTGCTCGAACGGCGCCTCCAGGGCCGTCTGGAACGTCTCCTTGACCAGGGCGACATCCACCGGTCGGCTCTGGAAGGCCACGTCCACCAGCTGCATGTAAAGACGCATGTTGGTCTGGTCGAGCCGGATGGCCTCCTTCAGAACCTCCAGCGCCTTCTCGCGATTGCCGCGAATCTGGAGAAAAGTGGGTCTAGTTAGCGACTTAATAACAATGGATACAATAATATACACATTTCAGTAACTAAATAGTCCACTCTCTTGTCCAACTCATCTCTGAAGGAACGATGGTAGGGAGTCACTTATTCACCTTATTCAGGAAGCGGGCGAACTTGACGGCGATGACGACGGCCGTCTCGCGGTGTTCGGTGCTCTTCAGCGCCTCGGCGTACATCCGTTCGGCGGCGTCGAGCTTTCCGGCGCGCCGGGCCAGGTTGATGCTGCGCAGAGTTACCTCCAGCATCGAGACCTGGGCGCTGATTCTCCGCATCACCTCGGCGGCGGCGTCCAGGTCACCTGATAAAGGTGAAAGTAAGAAGGGGTCAACTGACGGGGATCAGGGATCGATATATGCCCAAAGTCCTGTACGTCTTCAACAAATTAGACAGCGGAATGCTGAGGGTGAAAACACCACACTATCAGCCTAAGGCAGTTAAGCAGTAGTCAGCAACACCTTACACCTTATATCTCGAAAAGTAAACTATAAGTGTTCGAAAACTGTTATGTCCACTTCCGTTATAGCCTATCAAGTCATGTTGTATCCGCGGCTGGCATTCTCGCCACATAGCAGTTTCGCTTCAATCCCAAATCAGGGCACATATAGTAACTCCATTCCCTCACCATCCCACAACCATCCATTCCCCCAACTCCTCAGTCCCATCGTCCCCACCCCGTGGCCCGAACTGACCCTGTTTCTCCTCGAAGGTGGCCCACATGAGGTGAATGGCCGGCTTGTCGGGCAGGTGGGTCCAGCAGGCGCGCCGGTACACTGAGCGGACCGCGTCCCAGTCGCACGGCTCCAGAGACTCCAGGTAGCGCACATACTGACGAAAGGGAGACAGATCCGTCAGGCAGGTCAGAAGGGGAGAGTCCCCAGAGGATTTAAGTGCCTGGTAACTAGGACGCTAGTAAATTATTCAGTGCGTTCCGTACTTTGGATTGATGAAACTCCACAAATCATTATTTCTTAGAGGTCACCAAGGCACGTCGCGGGTAGTCGCTAAGGTGAAAGCATCGAAAAAGGCAAAATACTATTGAAGTATGTGCATCACACATGGCAATATGTTACGCAACATACCGGGTGTCCCAAAAGTAAGGTCATCATTTGTTTTGGCCACACCGCCAAAAATACGCGATGGATAGGAATAAATAGGACATCATATGAAAGAGCATTTTATAAAATTTCATTCTGACATACATATGAGTCAATACATTGGCTCGTAGCCCCACATTTGCTGCTTTTCTGCATGGCTACCATTTCGGGCCGCGTGCACGAATAGACTGCGTTTTACTTCCTCCACTATTCTGGAGCGATTCTCTGGTGAGATGCCGCTTATGTTTGCTCGGAGGGATCATCCTTTAGTTCTTCCCGGCTCGTTGGGTTGTCCTAAAAGACAACCTTTCCGTTGTGTACCCAGAGAATAAAAATATGAAGGTGTAACGTCAGGTGACCGCGGAGGCCTTCAATGGCGTTGCCCTGACTGAAAATTATGCGATCTCACATCCACTCTCGGAGACAATGCATGATCTTCAGGACGGTGCAAGCATAGTCTCCATCCTGCTGAAACCACTGCTGGTTGATGGTGTCGGCATAGCTGCGTTGCGACGAGCGGAAGAACCACTGGGAGGACTCTCGGCCCCCTCTCTTGATTTATTTTCACCCGATTCCCGCTGTCGTCCTCAGGACCTCGAAGCACAGGTGGCTAAGTATACATGTCCTGTGCGTACATTATACCTTTTTTTCTGACGTTTTACCGGTTGAGGCGAAACTATGCATGAGTTCAGAGATAGGGCGAGCTGATAGGGTCTGCTTAGGGCCGAAAACTGGGCGGTATTTACCCTTTGTTTTAATGACGGACCCTCTCTAAGAGTTGAATTTCGACCTTCTCAGTTTTAAGCCTACTGCTCGGTGTAGTTATGATCAAAAATGGTTTAAGCATGCAAGAAAATAATTTTATGGATGTACCTTGCACGTGTTAAAATTGGAAGTGATTCGGACTCTTACTTCTCGAGATATTTAAGTTTTAAATCATGACCTTACTTTTGGGACACCCGGTACACCAATGCCGAAAGTCCAGTTACCTTGAGCCAGTACTCCTCATAGAGAGCGCAGGAGATCATGCACCTCTCGAACAGCACATGGATGCGGTGCTTGTCGCCCTGCTCGATCTCAAACTCCAGGTAGGCCTTCCAGTTCTTCAGCTGCACCTTCTCCAGAGGCTTCACGTGGAAGTACGGACGCTTGATCTGTGAGGAAGACGGGAGACATTAAGTCAGGTAATTCCCAGTACGAAAGACGACAATGTTACTAAAAGATACAGCAATACGAAGCCAGCATGGACGTCGTAAATAAAAACAAATAATCTAGGATTTCAAGCCCTCTGGCTGTGAACGAACAGTCGAATCAATAGCTGCCCCAACGAACATTTATCATCAGTGACCAGAGAAACTCCTAGCACAAGCGACACTGATCTGTCCGATATTATGTCTCCTGCTAAAAATATGGAATCATCAATCAAATGCTCTGAACAATAGGAAAATAAAGCAGTAAAGATAAGTACAGCCTCAACAGCAGGATATGAAATGTGTTACGTACCCCCTCCTCGAAGTTCCATCTGAGCGAGACCTGCTTCTCCGTGTCCTTGTGCAGCTGACGCAGTGGCGCCAGAATTTTGGCGCGAAGCTTCACACACTCCTCGTCTGAGCTCTGAGGCGAGGGACAAAAATGAGACAGTCAGGACTAACACCGAAACAAACAATATCGATAACACAAATCAGCTAATGAAACCGTCGAAACAGGGAACAATACCATATGCATAGAATACGTATACTTCACAAAGTGCAGCACATGCCCGGTACCCTGATTACTCAGTGGGTGCTCCCGCAATTCCCTAGTCTGTCCCCACCAGACCACCCTCGGCCGCCACTCACCAGTCCCGCCGGCTGGGCGGGCACGCCGGGCGGCGGCTCGTCACAGCCGGGCGGCAGCAGGTCCGTGGAGGCTGCAGGGGGCGCCGCCGCCGGCTCCGAGGCCCGCAGCTCGGCCAGTACGGCGCGGCGCGCCTCCAGAAACTCCTCGACGGTGAGCAGCTCCTGCGGCGGCGTCTCGCCGACAAACTGCTCCAGGCTGACCGGGGGAGGGAAGTGGTCAAGGAAACACCGAGAAGGCACGCATAGGACCCAACGCGATAATTTTAAGTACATACAGGGTGTCCAGAAAAAACGGATACTATTATTTTTTGCTGTAATTCCGAAAATAAACACCTTACATTTTAAAATGGCACATGCTTGTATTCGCCGAAATATGGCAAAACAGACAGCAGCTGCCACATGGCATGTAAACTCTTTGGTTAGTTGCGGCAGCTCCTCAAAGCAGATACTCAATGTGAGCGGCCTTACGGCGGATCAGCTCCAGCACTAGCACAGTCTGCAGGTGACTGATGGTCATGTTGACCATCTTGGAGGGCAGGCAGACAACTTTCCAACGACGCATTACAGTGCTCATGAGTTTTGCCAAATCTTGCACTATAAGCACATGAATTTGGAACAAAATCGGCACGTGCGTTAATGAATGCGACTTAATTTCCGTAGTATCTTTTTTTTTCTGGACACCCTGTACAACCACTTATTGGGGAATGTGCTGCCGATCAAACCTTGAATACCTACATCAAGATTTGATGACAGAAAGCAAACTATTTAAAAAATCGACATGCTAGAGCAGTTGCACGCATGAGTCAATACAAAATCAAACTCATACCTATACCTTTATGAAGTCACCCACATCAAAATGATTGGCGTAACATCTGAGAGCACCAGTGATAAGCCTTCCATCGTTCGTCACCTACTTTTCAAAGTGCGTCCTGTAGGAGAGAGTCGGCACGGCGATGGCGCGTTTGTAGACGGCCAGCGCCTTCACCGGCTCCTTGTTGGCTGCCTCCCAGCTGGCGTACTGCTCCCAGAGACGGTCCGACCTGGGGGAGAGGTCAGGTTAGGTCAGGTCAGGTCGGATGATGTACTATTCCCAGAGGCAGTCTAGCCTGGGGAGAGCATCAGGTCATTGAGGTCAGATCACGAATAGGTAGCTACTGCAGACTATTCGACTTAGAAGAGGAAGGGGCGCCAGGTCAGATCAACTAGCTCAAGCAAACAGACCAACTTGTCAAAAATACCATGTCAGGGAATGGCAACTCAGTCTCCTCAAATTTCCGTGATAGTCTCAGAACGATCTGAAGAGAACGTACAGGCTGGTACATATTTGACGATTTCGCCTGAATTCCGTGATATGCAAATGTGCGGTGACTCAGCTGAACTCTGGGTGTTCTCACCTTAACTTCGTGTGTACTCACCGTAACTCTGTGTGTCCTCACCTGAACTCTGTGCCGCAGGCGGCCACGGCCCGCTCGAAGCCGGCGCGCACCACCTCCGGTTTGTCTTCATACACTGACCGCAGGTGGTGCAGGTAGTGGAGCCACAGGTCGACGCTGAGAGGCACCGCCGCCAGGCCGGCCTCAAACACCTGAGGGGCGTCAGGGACCGGGGTCAGTTCCCACACATATCTCAGAGCCTGAGCGCAGCGATCTGTAGCCTGGTAGCGCGACGAGTCCGCTCCGGGCATAAGGCAGCTTATGTGCGGTAAAAAAGCCCAACATCCAGCAAGAAGGGGCTCTAGAAAGAAACCTACCACTAAATCAATTGAGTGCGAGGTACTTACTGTCATTCTCTCAACATTCTCTTAAGAATCTTAGCCCAGGGACAGTCTTCCCCCTCACCTCATTACAGAGTTCGATCGTGCCTCGTTTCTTCTCCAGGTCGCTGTACTTCTTCCAGTAGCCGTAGCAGTAGGGGTACCGCGCCAGGAACGCCTTCAGCACGCTGCGAATGTCCTCCATGAAGCACTGCGAACACGCACCTCAGCAGTCAGTGCCACACACTGGCCGCCCATGCCGGTCAAAGCAGCGGCGCCGCGCGCGTGGCGCAGCGTCCAGTGGGGCGAGGGTGACGGAGAAACGTGGATGACGGCTCATTCGAGAAAATGTGATGAATACCAGAATGAATTTATCTCAGAAATTCAGAGGTGTTCGACAAAACAACATCACCTGATTCCTGGTGGTTTTTGGCTTACGGAAGCTGCGACTACTACGCTTCTTTGTCGTCCATACTGAATCTGTTTGAGAAAGGAGTGGGTTAAACACACA